>NC_081831.1:6355714-6967142 GCF_030867095.1 Alligator mississippiensis
CCCCCCGACCCTCACACCCGGGGGAGGGAGGTAGGGGACACTGGGTCAAGAGTAGCCATCAATGTTTACAAGTGGGTCCTGGTATAAAAAAGGTTGAGAGACACTGTACTAAGTAACGCCAGTGTAGGATATTATACATTGAATGTCCCTTGTTTATACATGCTTATATAAACCACGTTTATAATCGCATGAATGTGTCAGGTATTAAGGCTATACATTTTCCTTTTTTTAATAGAACTCTCCAGCCTTAATACATGTTATTTTACAAGTTGTAGATTAGAATCATGATTAAATGGAAAGATCTCATCTGTTCTGTTTTTTGTTTTGTTTGAGATAGGGGATATTTAGACAATGTGTGTTTCCCAAAAATCAAATAGGTGCTTAATTTAATCTAAGTAATAACATGCATTGCAAAAATAATTAAGGAAGAAAAATAAATGTAATTCACTCTTAACTCCTGTGTTCAAAGTTTTGTCCAATAGTTGTATAATAAATGGGAATCCTGGCTTTCTTTGTTTAAAATTTTGCGAATTCTCCGATTTAAAAAAAAAAAAAAAAAAAGACCCCATAATTAAAATGAAATGCCACTATAATGCGTGTGTATGTGTAGTAGTATTTAATGTGTGTGTGTATATAGTATACTATATAGGTATTAGTTTAACCCAGTATTTTATTGATTTTTTTTTTTTTTTAATTGATATATTTACAACCTTAAAGCAGTTTGGAAGCCTATTAATGCCTCAATCATTATAATAAAATAAATTCTAAATAACTGTATATTTTGGTGTTTGATTTTAGTTTTGTTGTTGTGGAAAATCAGAACTCCCCTTCCCCCTTTGCTCACCAGGATGCGGGTCCAGCTGTGGCTGTTGTGTGTCATTTTCTCCCCCCCCCCCCCCCCCCCCTCGCTTTGTGGCACTGAGCAACCCTGATATGCCAGGGCTCTGCCCCTGCCCATGCCATTGCTCCTCACTCCGAAGCCACAGCCCCCTCAGCCCTGCTGGTGTCCCACACTCCCAAGGCACAGCCCCCACGCCCTTGGGCCATGCCCGTGTCCCCCACTCCTAACCTGCAGCGCACCTATCCCCAGTATCCTCCACTCCCAATCCATAGCCCCCTGGGCCTGCTGGTGCCCCTCACTCCCAACCCACGACCCTGAGCTATGCTGGTGCTCATCACTCCCGATCACAGTCCCCTGTCCCTGCTGGTGCCCCTCACTCCTGACCTGCAGCGCAGCCCCAGGCTCTGCTGGTGCCCCTCACTCCCAAATCACAGTCCCCCAGCCCCCAGGTCATGCTGGTGTCCCTCCCAAACTGCAGCTCCCCATCTCTGTGCTGGTGCTTCTCGCTCCCAGCCCATGATCCCCTGGCCCTGCTGGTGCCCCTCACTCCCAAGCCTCGGCCCCCCCAGTCCTGCTGATGCCCCTCACTGTCGACCTTCAGCCCCTTGTTCCCCCAGCCCTGCCCCCTTCCGGACCGGGCTGGAGCATAGTGGCTCCAACTTGTGTGGCAGCAGCAGAGTGAGTCCAGCTGTGGTGTGGGCTAGAGGAAGGAGGAGGGGAGACCTCTGGCACTCCCCACCTTGGGCTGGAGCTCCCATCCTGTGCCAGGCAGCCTGGCCATGGAGCCTCTCCCACCCCCCTGGCAGCATCTCCCGGCTGCCCCACTTTTGTGAGTACAGGCACCAGTCCCAGTACTGCCAGCCCAGCCACACAGCTCCCCACCGCTCCTGAAAGGCTCCCCTACCCCTTCCGCCACTGGAGGGTCACCCTCCCACCTACCTGCCAGTCCTGCTGCATCCCCAGCACCTGGACACTATTATGGTTTGGTACAATTAGCTGGTTTAAACCCCCCTCCTCCCCCGCCCTCCCAAATTAAAGTAGAGCTATCATGGGGGGGAAAAAAATCTCGGTAGCCTGTTAAATTCATTTGCTCTTCTAACATGCTTCCTTGAATTGATCATGTTTTTAGACCTTATAAACCCTCTCTATAACAATTTAGGTCATTTAGCAGCTATAGTGTGTTTAAAGTTGATTTATAAGTGTACCTTGGCACATCTGTACTGTCTGTAGAACAGCCCCGTTTCATCCAGATTGGATTACTACAGTGCTCTCTGTGAGCTGCCAAAATTTGGATGCGCACTTATTATGCATTGCATTGTTCATCTGTGCTCAAGAGACTGCACTGGCTTCCAGTTCATTTCAGGGTACAGCTTAAAATGTTGGCTTGTATCTATACAGCTTTTGGTTAGGATTCTCATTTTTTCTCTACAGAACAAGTTGCACTGGTTTAACTAATGTACCTATTTGAAAGTGGATTTTGTTTAACCAGTCTTAATTCCTGTTCTGGAAATATCCATGCAGGGCTTAATGTTGGTTTGACCAAAAAACTCCAAAAACCGAGTACCTGAGTTAAGCCAATGTAGTTTACAATACTTGAAGGGGGCCTTAGGCTGGGGTCTGTCGGGACAAAAATCAGAGCCACTTATTGGTGCAACTGTACTGTTGTGCTAACAATAGCAAGACTTCTTCCATAGTAACCAGTGTTTTTGACTAGGACCACAGAGTACCATGTTAGAGTATGTCTAAACTAATCCAAATTTAAAAATGCTGGAAAATTAAAGACTAAGCTTTGTTAGTATCCCAAGGGGTAAGATTTTTGTCAAAAGTTTTCCTAATGTAGCTAAAACCTTGAGAAATGGAGGAAAGGCCGTCTCCCTTGGGAACTGAGATGATACTGGAACTAAGAGTGTCTAGACTTGTTCAGCTGGGTGTGCCAGTAAGGAGTGTTCAGGGAACGGTTCTTAATTCTGGATTTCCATCCACCCGCCTTTGGGCTGACGGTACAAGTATTTGTTGATCTTGGGGTGGGTTGAGAGTGGGATGAGAAGGGAGATTTGAACCGGAGTTTGTTTTCTGGCTGGTAAGTTTTCATTAAGCGACACTTATGTATGAATCATTTTGTACATTTGAAAGATGCACTAAATTGCAGCAAACTGATGTACTGGCCCAGGGTGTGTGAAAGGAATGATTTTATAAATTACAAAATCGTCTCAATCAAGTTTCACTTACTTGAGTTCCGTACACTTACGACATGCTGACAGTGAGAGAGACTCATAGCTTGCGAGTTAGTTGTCATTTTTTTTTCTCTCTCAGAAGACTTCAGTTTTAGACATTACATAACTTCAGTACTTGTTAACTGGCTCAGTACCATCCAAAAGCATTTGGTTTACACAGCTTATATCAAATACAAATTCTTAAATTGCACTTTGCAACTTCCACCCTTGTCATTCATGGGATGTGCGGATACTTACTTATCTGCTAGGGTATTTTAAAAGTGCTCATCTCTGTAGTATTTGGTGGTCTGAACTTTCCACTATTGGATGAATGGGGTACAGTGAACAGTAAACTGTTAGTTACCAGCAGAGTGGTGTCTGATGGTGATTTCAATACTGCAAATAAGCTTTTCAAAGAGAAAAAGTTGGCCTTTGTGAAGCAAGTGATGAACCTTTTCCTGCATCCTCAATATTATGTGCCCAATTTCTTGCTCTGCTTTCTGCTTCCTGCCTTGTGGTCCCTTCCTGATCTGCTGCTTTGCCTTCTGCTCCCTGCCCTACATGCTGTTGTGTTGCCTGTCACCGCCTTGACCTATCTGTGGTACTTTGTGCTCCAGGTTGACCACCCCGACTTGCACCATGTTAACTATCTCCAACTGAATTAGTGGGTTAAAAATCCTTAAATATCCTTTATGCCTTAGTATTTCCATTACATACTTTTGCTCAGCAGAGCACATCACCTGACCCGTTTGACTTCATCTCTTAAAGAAAGGCCAATATGGCTACAACCTGTATGTCTTAAAGAAAAGAACCTGTAATACTGGTTAGAACCAGACAGTTTTTTCAAGCTAGCTGCTCTGTTAGCACCTCTTGGGTGCATCCCCACATGCAGGGGTGTGTACTTGCAGCGGCACAAGGTTATGCCGCTACTGTTTGCCACAGTGCATGCCCCTGCATGTGTGCTTTGGTGTAGGATAAACTGCCCTTTTTCTGTTTCTCCTGGCATGCTGGAGGAGCTGGGGGACAACTTGGAGATGCTCTGGCCAGCGGTCAAAGCATCTCCCAGGAGGACCAAGCCTCTGTTTCTGCTGGTACATGCTCCTCTTATGTGCACTGTGCCACTTTTTTGCTACTAGGATTTCCCCCCACACTTCAGTTTTGCAGCATGGGGCATCTTAATGTTGTGGGTGTGTGGTTGTGGCATTGCAAACTACATGTGCCTGCATGTCTGAATGTGGCCCTTGCGTCTAACTGACATACCTAAGACTCCACTCTACTACATATGGGCATTTCCTGTGATTCATGCCAATATGGGATGGACTGTTTTGTGATCTCTGTAAGAACTAGATGGCATCCCTCATGGTTTTGTGCAAGACCAGCAGACTTCGGAGATGAGTAGAATATTGTTAGTCCCTCGCCCGGGCGTTCTGTATTTCCCTATCGGCTTTGTCATCTTTTTTTTTTTTTTGGATTTACCATCCTTACCATCTACTAATAAAAGTCAATCTGTTCTTCCGTGTCAAAGAGTCTGAATTGCCATAGCTGTGTTTTATACTTTAAAAAATGCAAATCTTATATGAAGCTTTAGTAAACATTGAACTTGAGTAAAAGTGGAAGAGACCTAATATTAATGGAAATATATGTTACCATTTTGGCTGCTTTGCTTACAGACATTAAAAAACCAAAAAAAACCTCCTGCGCTTTATTGGACAAAGCAGCGCGTTAGTTTGACCTGGCTCTGCAGCATCTGTATAGATCAGGTGCTTCAGCGGGGCTTTTTTGGAGCTTTTATCTAAAGCCAATTCAATCAGCTATCAGATTAGAGTGCCAAAAAAGACCCACTGAACCTCCCAGTCTGTACAGACATTGACAAGCTGGGCCAACTAGTGCAATGCCTCTTCTGGTCATGTGCTGGGATTGGCACGGGAGCACACTGAGTTTAAAGTGCAATTTTTGGGTGTTTGTATTTTTTTTATTTTTTTTTTAATGTCTGTAATCAGCCTTTATTTCCATACCGGTAGCACCCAAATCTGTATTCAGGATCATGTGAAGTACTGCACGAGCACCATCCTGTCCTGAACATGACAGTTGGCCCCAGCCGGCATAGTTGAGATGCAGTCAGTATGAACAATTTTCATATGCATTACATGCAAAGTTCAATAACATGTTTTTGCATGTTTAAAAACATACGATACATCTGACTAAGTCTTAGTCTCTGCTTAGTTGAGGCAAGAGTATCAATCCATCTAGCCTGCTGGGTTATGTAGGGGTGCTTCTGGTCTAATGAAGATTGCTTTGAGTCTATGAGGTTGAGAACCACTGTTCTGGATGAAGCCACTTTATAGTGTCCACATATTCAGAACCAAGAGTTTGTTTAGCTTCTGACTTTCTACCTCTTATGCTTTGTCCATGACTGGTCATAAGAAACTGTACTCTCACTCTACTAAGGAAAGCTTTTGGGAATTTTGTTTTTAATCATATACTTGATTAAAGGGGGGCATGCATCCCAGTCAAAACAGGCCTGCTTTTCTAGAAGGTTGCTGGCCTAGGGGAGGCACCCTACAAGCATGTATATGTGGAGGTGCCTTTTTCAACTAATTAGGGCTATGTAACCTTCTTGCCTGAGTCCTGTCACAGTTACAGTATTATCATCCCTATATCATTTTACTTTCTCGATATTTGTTTATTGTTGTCCATTTTGGTATTTCCAGAAAGATTAAATGTGCTGAGGCTGGATGTGTAAACACATGCAAACACCTCCTTGCCCTTGAATTTGCAAAGAAATCCTTGAACCATTTTGAGACTTGTCTTATTTTTACCTTCCAAAAATTAACATCTGGTGCCACTGAACTGTGATATTGTGAAACAATAATCTACCCCACCCTAATGTTTATATGTAAGCTCCCAATGCCTTTTCCCATTTGCCATTGTTTCTTTGACAGCTGTATGTTTGCATTTGCAGACAGCTGATTGTTCAGTACTAGTATGGATTCATAAACTGTACAACCAATTCCTGATTGTTCTGTGTCATTCCTTTTTTTTCCCCCTTCACTTAAATTAATATTATTCAATTTAACTTAGTAAAGTGTTGCTGTCTGTGAAAATTGCAGTATTAATTGTGAGATTTTAAAAGCTGATTTGTTTGGTAGTAACACAATCAGTACGAGAGAAAATAACTTATTTTTGAAAATAAGTTGATAAGAAATTTTTTGCTAGTGTTGGACTGGTTTATTGCCAAAGGAGACATATTGCACAAATGCTGTTTCTTCATTTGTTGTAAGAGATTTGTTGCTCTTTCTTTAGCATTATCTCCTGGATCTTACATCCTTTCATTGTAAAGTCCAGTATCTTGTTAAGTGAAAAGCTAATAAATGCTAAAATAAGCTTTTAAACAGAAAATCATTATAAATGTATTTCGGTTTTTAAATTTAGGATTCTTTTTTTTTAATCTGTCAGATTAGATGTCCAGCTTTGTACCAGCTTTTTTCTTCTTACTACTAGTGCTGATCTACTGCTGGGCTGTCCAACTTCTAAGCTGCCCCAGGCAAACCATTAGGCATGTAACACCAGTGGGAGGCCACACACCCCACAAGCCACAGCCCCCCCCCCCCCCCCCCCCCCCCCAAGCTGTACACCCCATGGACATCGCATTGTGTGCCTGCAACCCTCCTGGCCCCGCTGCACTGTGCACCTCAGTTCACTCAGCTCATTCTGGAAAGCTTAAACACTGGGCTGTTCTTGAATATAACTTCAGTTTCTTAATGCTGTTTTGCAACTTCATATGATTGGATTTCCCATCCAGTTTGTCTTAGTGTGTCCATTCTGGATTTGTTGTGAGACTTTACAGTGATTCTTAAAAAGTGTGATCCCGTAGTTTGGATCTCCAAGGGTCAGTCCTGTGATTCCTGTCTGCCAAGAATGTGAGAGTTGAGGTGTGGTAGTGGTAAAAGCTTTACATGGGGGTTTCAAAAGAGAAATGCTGGGGGGCCACCTTGGCAGGAAAACAAAAGCTTAGTTTGCTTGCTAAATTGCATGAATGCAGGAATTCCAGTCAATCTGGCCTGGTGAATATGGTCAATACACACTTACAGGGAGGAAGCTTCTGCTTTTAAATTAACTGAAAGGAAGATGGATCTTATACATGTTTGTGAACTAATTCAAAGCTGCTCGAGCATAATGTTTTGTTTTTAGTGTTGACAGAAAAGGTACAGACTAGGTACAAAAGAAGACATGTCAACCAGGACATCAGTATACAAATCATTGCTGAAAAGAATTTTTAATTCTGAGGGTGGTTGGGGTGGAAAGAAATTCTCTGTAGGGGGAAAAAGTGTCTTCACCATCTGTATTGTCTTGTCTACTAAAATATTTTAGATCTTCATTTAGTATGAATAGAATGTCTTGGTTATCTAAACCTATTCAGTTTTCAAAATCAGTAGGAAAACCCCTTCTAAAGCCTAAGCCTTAAAAACAAACTGAAAATAGAAAACGAAAAATGCTTTGATTCTGTTTAAAAAAAAAAAAATAAAAAAATTGTCTCTACTGTGAAATAATTGGAGTTTGCCTTCAGGTAACATATTTAGAGCAATGTGTTCATATTAAAACTGGTTTTAAAGAATGGCATTCATTTTACATTATAAACAGTAAATTGATCTGGAAAATTTCTGCACACTGCATACAGTATCTTATGAAATACCCAAATAATGTTAATATCAAAGCTTATTGTTTGATTAGCAAAGTAGATCAGCCAAAAGATTTTTAAATTGTTAATTGCCCTTACAGTCTGTTTTTCATCTCTTTGAATTGAAATAGCTCATTCTGATCCAACTGTTTTTAAAGCTTCTTTTACTGACTTTTGCATCTAAGAAACTCTTGTTTATATCACCACTTTTAAATCTTAACTCTTTTACTGACTGTACCAGGAGTGTACCCTCTGGAGACTGGTTAATTTTGACTTCTAATGAAAAAATGTGAACCGAATAGATTTTAAAAGCTAGCTTGTGCTAAGATAACAACCTAGTTGTCTCTTAATCAGACATTCAAACTGCAGAATTATAATCAAGAATTACAGCTGAAAACGCATATGGCAACCTACATGATTTGTGCTATTTTAAGTTGCATTTTTTTTTCTGTAACAAGCTAGTTTCCTACTTCCAAGTGCAGGGTAATCTATCAATGTCTATCATGGATTATGCCAATAGGATGTACAGTAGGGGAAATCACCCTAGTCTTATGCAGCAGCTATCTCCTTTGACCCTTGATGCAAGTCCATCCCATCTCGAAACAGTAATACATTCTAAAGATACAGATAAAATATGGCTGTGTCTGAGGGCTTGGGAATGTGCATGTGTACTGAGAAAATCATCACTCTCTCTTCCTTCACAGTTTACCTTTAACAGAAGAAACTTCTGGCTCAGCTTTCTATAATTACTTTACACAGCGTTACAAATGGTCCATGATTCCAATGTTTTTGTCTAACAATGTGATGTTAATTGATTTTTATTTCGTTTTACTTTGCATTGGGTTTCTGGAATGCTGAGCAAGTAAAGAAGTTATAAAATATTAATGACTAGTGATTTCATTATATATTTCTTGTTTCCCTTACAGTACTATGTGCAAAAAACTTGGTGAAAAAGGATTTTTTCCGTAAGTAGCTATTACAATTTATGTTCATATATGTGGCAAGTATTGCATAAGCTCTGTATACTGCTTCTTACATAGTAGTGCATTCACATTCCTCCTGTTTAAGGTCTTACTGGCATTCCCAACTCTCTTTTTTCAGGGTTTATAACTAAAAAGCAAATAAAAAACCTTCCAAACTTGGTGGACTGGTTTAGAAAAGTGTGTAACTAAGCTTTGTGATATCATAAGCATCAAGAGTTTAGATCTAAAAATATTAATCCATAGTGGTCAATGGTACAGTCTGTTTACTGCAGTATAATTTCCTGTTAATGTGCAGCATATTATTATAAAGCAAAACTAATCTGGAACTGCTGCTCCCAGTATAAAGACAGAACTTCAATCTCTCAAGCAAATTACATTCTTTCATAAAATTAGTACCATGTACACATTGATATATTTTGCCATTGATCGGCTCGTTTGGTCTTACAAACCACGTACACATTTGTTATAATTAAAAAATATGCCACGTGACAAATATGTACGTGATATATATTCACATGCGCACACACCCTGAAGTGAAATGATGATAATTATATTTTATAAGGAAATATGAGGGAAATGGAGGAGAGAGAGAGAGGAATGTTTCTGATTACATAGGAATGTGTATACAGATCACCTTCCTTCTACCCGGGGCTTGGGGTTGGTGGGGACAGGAGAGAATTCAAAAGGTCAGGCCTAAACTTTAAAGATAACCCACAAAGGGGAAAAATAAGGTTTTGTAGCTTTTTGAGGTACAGAGGCTTGTATTGTTAACTGTGTAAAGAAGAGGCTGTCTCCTTAATATGCGTTTCTGAAGTTCCTAGCAGAGTCAGACTTCTAGCTTATTTAAAATCTGTAGGTGTTATTTTATTCAAAGTTAGTAAGGATAACTAAAATCCTGCTTGTACTTCCCTTAAAATATCCGGAATGTCTTCTCTGAGTTTCCTGGGATCCTTTCTGGTTTGTATAGTGGGAGTTTACTAAGCTCTGATTTTGAAGGGCTGAATATATTTAAAGTCTTACAATGAGGAATCTGTTCCCAGATAATTCATGTTTTGGTATAAACAAAACAGTTTTAAAGAATCTGAATAAAATCACTTTCCTGCAGTCAGGCTTCCTTTGCTTGGTATATTATGTGTTGTACTACTTGTTGTCCAGTTATACACAGTATCTTCTTAAATGGTCTAGACCTGAACAACTAATCTTAGAGAGAGACTTTTTTTGGGGGGGAAAGGTCAATGATCAAAACCCTTTTTTTTTTTTTTCTTTGCAGGTCACCTTTAAATAATATTGTTACAAAGACCAGGCTGTTGCTTTGATAGTCAGTTTGACAGGATACTGTTGTCATTTTTTATACAAGAGACCCAAATTGTCTTCAAAAGGAGGCTAGATAGACACCTAGCCAGGGTCATTTGATCCCAGTACTCTTTCCTGCCATGGCAGGGGTTTGGACTTGATGATCTGCTCAGGTCCCATCCGACCCTACCAACTATGAAACTTTGAATGTTTTTATAGATACAAAATAAGAAACATCTGAAAACTTTCAAAGCAATTATTTTTTAATACACACTTTGAATGTTCTTACAAAAGATCATCTAAAGCTACCTGGAACTGAAATCGCAATCAACATACACACAGATTAATGTGGCCCTCTTTTTAAGCTAATTGATAATTTAAAGAAGTCAGGCTTGTGTAATGATTTTCACTTTATTCTCAGTTATCAAGCATGCCCTTTTATGAGTTTTTCCTCCCCTCCTATAGGACTTCCTGATCCATTTGCTAAAGTGGTGGTCGACGGATCTGGCCAATGCCATTCTACAGATACTGTGAAGAATACGCTTGATCCAAAGTGGAATCAGCATTATGACCTGTAGGTGTTAACAGTGGTGTCCAAAGGTTTGAAGCTGATTTTTCTAAAGAACACAGAATCTCTGAATTCGCTAACCTCCAACCCAGGGGTTAAAATGTAGGATAGAGTTTATTAGGGTGAAAAAATATATGCTATTATGCAATGACTGTTGCCGTCTCCCTCAAATCTTAAACCTTTGTTCTTTGCTTTCTGATGAAAATATTTGTGGCACTGTTTACACATGATATAGCATTGTTCAGATGGATTTATTGTAATGTTCTGATACTGGCCCCTGTATAAAATAAAAGAAGACAAACTCAAGGATTTTCCCTTGTATTTATTCTTTTTCCCTTTGTTTAATCTTTCTGTTTGTCTGCAGTGTAACTTGGTGATTTTTTCCTTCAGACTCATGTGCTTTCAGTTTGTTTTCTTGTTCTACTTTTCTTTTTGCTGTTTTATTCCCTTGGACTTGCATCATTTTTATGTCCTGAGTGTTACAGCAAAGGTTCCTACACTACTGTGATCATTTTGAGCCCTTTGCTGTATGTAGTGCATTAAGTAACATGACTAATACATGCCATGTATGTACAATATTATTCTTTTTCAGTAATCTTAGGGGCAGGATTTTTCATACAATGTAGTGAGATTTTACAGGGTTTATATTTTTTCATATTTATTTGATTTCCTTCCTTTTCCTTTTGTTCTTTTTCACTATCTCCTTAGTGACAGCTAGAAAAAGATCATGAACTGTTTGAAAAATTTACCCTCCTTCATCACAGATCCTACCCTGGTTTCATTCACAAGATCTTCATTCATTCTTTCCCTGTCCCTGTGTTGTGGAAGTGTTTGTACTGGTTAAGGTGCTCCATTATGGATCCATTGCATTAGTAGACAATGGCCTTTTCCATCAGTTTGCAGTTTCACTATATCACACTTGTACTGTGGGGTTGAAAATAAGAAAAACTGATCTGTTTTATACCACTACAGCACATCTACATAGGGGTGTCTATACAAATATAAATATTTCTCTATAGACAGGCATTTCATTTGTGTGCCACCTCCTGTATACCAAAGTGTGGAATACTTGTGGCTCCAACCAGTTTCCTGATTCTTCAGCTGGATACTTATGTGAAAGTCTTGGTTTACAGTCACATCAGGACTTTCCACTTCCTTGAATGCCTACGTGCATTCATACTTTAGAATCTGAATTCTTACTTCAGAATTTTTCTCTGCAGTATAGAAGCCATTTGTATTAGTGATCCACAAAGTGTCTTGATGATTGAATGAAGTAATATTGTTTTGCTGGTAGGTGTATTACTGTTTTATAGCAAAGGACAGTATTTCTGCCAGAAGTTTTTTGAGGTTTTGTGACAGTCAACAGCTATTGTATTGACCCAAATCCAAGACTGACTCAAGTTTAAGACTGCCCTTCCAATAATTAGATTTTATCCATGGAAAATGATAAATTTGTTATAATTTTCCACATATAGAATCTAATTGGTGGAACCTCATCTTAAATTCACCCATGAGTGCACCTACCCCCAACTGCTATGGCAGGAAAAGTAGCAGCGGGGGGGGAAGGGGCCAGACTCCTGTTCCTTGTCCCCATGTACATATTCCTGTCCCCAACATGCCTATGTCTGCCTGCTTCCCACTTCCAGCCCCCCCACTTCTCTTCCTGCAGCTTGCCCCCCACCCCTTCTCCCCCATACCTGCACCTTCCTCTCCACTCCCAGCTTCCCTTTGCAGTCTGCTTCCTGCTCCTGCATGCCAGCCCTTTCCCCTCCCCTTTACTCCATGCCCACCCCTTGCTCACGGTCCACAGCAACTCTGCTTCTTTGGTGCAGTCAGCAGCCACAGTGGTGGCCCAGGCCCAGCCTGGCCAGAGAGAGGCTGTGGCAGCTCCTGGCTGGGCCATGTTGGGCCTGGGGGAACCAGAGCAAAAGGTAAGGTGGGAGAGGCAGGGGATGGAGACCGGCACAAGCACAAGGGATGCAGGAGATGGGTGAGCAGGCTGCAGATACCCCCTGCACACACCCTATAGTCTCCCCTGTGCTGCCCCTCCTGGCTGCGTGCCTCCTCCTCCACCAAGCGAACCGTTCTGGCTTGGGGCAGATGGTCGCTCAGCTCTGGCTTCAGCTCTAACCTAGGGCCAAAGCCAGAGCTGAGCTGCTGCCTTCCGTGAGCCAGTACTCAAGAGAAGATGATGCTTTCCCCCCCTCCCCGACCATGCTGGTTGAGGGGGCAGGGAAACCTCAGTTTGGATTCAAGTAAATATGGTAAAGCTAAGCTCTGCCCGTGAAGCTTTATTCTCATTTTATGAATGAAGTGGTCCAACAGCATTTTAAGTAAGGGTGGAGAAAAATGTTACTATGTTTGCATGTTTAAAGAACTTGAAAATGCCTTTGATTTTTTTTTTTTTTTTTGTGAGCTTTTAAACCTGTCAAGGTGTTGATTCATGCTAACTAAGTGAATTCTTTACATCTGCAGGATTTTTTTTCCCCAGACATGCTTAGTAGCTGTACTTACTAGGCATTGTATTCAGGAGCACTTGTTTTCCAGGCTACTGTGACAAGTATAGCAGGGAAAATGGGTGCCAGGTGTTGAAATATGTTTAAATTGGCAGCAGTGCTCAAGAATTGCATTTTCTTTTACCCTTGTTCTTTTCTTTTTCTTTCCACCCTGAACCCACTTCTTATCTTTTTGGAAATGCCCATCAGAGCACATTAATGAACATCTTTATAGAAACAAAGTGACTAAAGGGGAAAGCAATGAGAAGACAGTTTTGCCAGCACTCTGAATGTTTCTTACAAGCTTATGATAGGAGGAATAACTGGGTAAAACTTGATGGTGTTTATTTCTGTTTCCAAGTTCTGGGGTAAAACTGCCAGCAGACCAAGGAAGACAAAATAAAGCCAATTGCAGCTTAGTTTAGGCATTAAGGGTGGGGGCTGCATTGCAGTGGTAAAGCAGTAAGTAGTTGCTTATCAGAGCATCTAATGCTTGCCTTTTTTGGGGCAGGGGGAGAGGGAGAGGTGTGGCCTTAACATCTTGCTGTGACAGTATAGTGAAAAATTAATTAAAAAAAAAAAATAAAGCAAATTCTTCCTTCTTTCTTTCGCATGCTTTATAAGCAAAATGGACTTTCAGCTCATTTTGCTCTGTGCTTTACCTTTACAAAATGGAATGGGGTATGCTTGCAGTGGGACACTCTAGTCCATATCTTTGAACTAAGGAGAATATTTTCAGTCTAGCATTTTTATGCTGAACAGAAGTAGTTATTGGGCTCCTGGCAAATTATTGTATTCAGCTGGGGAAATTTATGGTGTCTCTAGTGTAAAACATCTAAAATCAGCTACACATTAAAGGGAAGCCTTAACTTTCCTTAAAGGGTTTTTAGCCCTCATTTTCACTTGTTTTGAATTTTCTGTTCCTGTCTCTCCAAACAAATGTTCATGTCCATTTGTTTAGGTTGGCTATAAATTACTCCTTGGACAGAAGCATGCCTTTCCTCCATAACTAAGATGTATTTTTGTGAGATCTGGAAAAGTTGTCTCCAGGTTTTAATTATGTAACAGACTCTTAAAAGAGATTACATGCTGGTGTTTCTCACCACTGTGAAGAATCAGCAATCTTAGAAAAAATAGCTTGTTTTCAGATCTACTATTATTGTTCTTACATGCATGTATCTTTTTAAGGATATGATGTCATAGGGGAGACTTTTCTGCTTAAATCCTCTAGTTTGTTTCCCTAAATGATGTAGAATTAAAAAATGCTATGTGTAATTAAGGACCAGTGTCCAATTTTATCTCATTCAGTTATTCAGAAGTAGTCCCCTTTTGCTCCCCTTTTTCCATTTAACCCAGCTTCTCTCTTTGTTCCTTTACTCAGTTACCTAATAACACTAAATCTAATTGTAAGCAACCTCTTTTGTGTTATGAACAGAAATTACCATGTCATAGTTCCTGTTTTTAAATGCATAAAACCCAAACTCTATGTTGGATACATCAGTCTCTAGGAAGTTTTCAAACATACTTTTATTCAGTTCCAGGTTATCTACTCTTGTTAGTTAGAGGTTCCTTAAGTCTGAGGACATTATCCAACTCATTTTTCCATCTTGAGGAGCCTTATATTATTTGCTTTTAAGGCTCTGTAGAATACATTAATCTATGTAATATTCAAATGTAGCCTGAATTTTTACTTGAATAGAACAAATACCAGGTTCTGGTTCATCAATCCAAAGCAAAATGTCAAAATAAGTAATACATTCTTTTGTAGAAAAGCTAGAAGAATATCATAGTAAGACTAGTAAGTAGCCTACTGCCAAAGACCAATGATTAAACCATGTAATCTATGAGGATTATTTGCTTTACTGTCCCTTTCTGAAAGTAATTGTATAGTGGAATTTAAAGGCATCACACTGTTTACCCTAGCAACATGCCATTGCATGGGAACGTTAGTCTCTGACTTACGACACTTGCGCTGTTACAGGAAACAGCATCCGCGCCAAGGATAACAGATGGTGTCTCAATGGCAAAATGCCTACTTGGTTTCTTCTGTGGCCACAGAGTATTGGAAATCACCCAGAGGAAGGTGCAAATATGAAGAAATTTTAGAACTCATATAATTAAACATAGCAATTCATATTCTTTCTACTGTAAAGTATTTTGTGCCTTTGAAGTTGGAAGGTTTTTTTTGTTGGGTTTTTTTTTTTTTTGAATAGTTGTAATAGGCAATATGCAGTAAAGTTCTCTTGGCTACATCATTTCTGTTGAATGCCAAGTTTGGGACTTTTCATATAACAGATTAACACTTGCAGTCAGCCTTTTAATGATAATACATTCGAGGGTTTAGTAAGATGGATCTGTTGTGATGTATTTGGGGAATAATGTTTGAATTAGATTGCCAGTTCTGAGAGACCTTGCATTCCATAAGCCTGATTCAGCCCAGTAGATATCTAGTTCCTGTCTTGGACTTTTTTCCAGGACTTCTGCACTATGGTAGGAAACATTATTTTTTCCCCCCGCTCCTCCCTTTTTGGTGTATGTGGCCCCTAATTCAGATTAAAATGTGACAGGAAAGAGTTGAATTTGTCGGAGGTTTAGCTTTCTCAATCAGCTGGGTGTGCGTCAGGAAATATCTGGGAATCCTTCCAGAAAGAAATTGCCAAATAGATGCTGTCTGGAGGCAGTTTAATATCAGTAGAATATCATGCTTGTCCTGGTAGTGTTCCCCTTTCTTCCTTATTTTTCACTGTTTTTGTTGTTGTTTTCCTTATTGCTCACGCCTTTTCCTGAAGTTTGAATAATTATACTTAGTACTGCTGCTATGCTTTTCCCATTAAAAGCACTAAAAACTGTATCTAAGCCTAGCACCATGCCCATGATGTATTCTCATGTTTTACAAATGGGAAAATGGAGGCAGAAAGTGAATGACTTGTCCAGAGATGCAAAAGGAATGTGTGTTGGAGAATGAATTAGAAATTGGGAATTCCTGGCTTTCAGTCCTGAACTCCTACCTCTTGATGTTGAATTTATCTGCTGTTTTGGGCAGGAGTGCTGCTGGGCTGCTATCACAGAAGTGTGCTGTTGTTTTTTGTTTTGTAATTTTTTTTTTTTTTTAAGGTAGGGAAGATTCCCTTCCCACTCACTTTGTCTCTCCTAGGCTTGGCTCAGGTGTCACAGGAGTAGAAAAGTCACTTGACATTAACTCTTTCTAGATGGATAGGCTCTGAAGGAAATGGTTCCTGGATGTGGGTAGACCACTTCAGATAAAATAACAGTTGAACTCTTTGCCTAAAACTTGATTCAAACTTCAGACAGTAATTCAAGTATTGACCTACCTCATTTTGTTAAGAATAGCCTGTTTTCAGAAGATTTCACAAGATCATATTCTCACGTGATGAACCTATTTTTTTCAGACGTGGGCAATACAGATAGATTAGTTTTAGTACCCAGAAGTTGGCATGTGCATCCAAACTGAGCTTTTTGAGGTTTCTCCTTCTCTAGTACTATTCATCTGATTTGTACTGACAGATTAGAGGCAAAGGTAGGTATTGAGTGTGGGTGACAATGGAGGTGGGAAAAGTTCTTTAACTGCTTTGCTTTTAGATTTGGAATAACTTTTCTAAGTAACAAAATTCCCAGGTAGGCTTTGTCTTTCAAAAAAGAAAAAAAAAAAGTGGAACAAATGCAACTTATTCCAGCAGTGGACTTGCTCCTGCCTTCAGTCTTTAAAGGCCATCATAATATTTTGTATCTGAAATTAGTTACTAATCATTTCGCAACAGATCCACTCGTTCTTGTAAGAAGTGTTTTTCCAAAGGAGGACAAACAATCTTTAGTTAATAAAAATCATTTGCTTTGTTTCCTTCACTTAAATGTTTTCTAGAACTAGATTTCCTGGCCCAAAAGTTCAAAGTTAAAAATGTTAGTTTTAATATACAAACTCTCACCTGCCTGCTACAGAAGTTGTAATAGTGTCTCAGTTATGAAAACTTTGTAGGTAGAGTGGGGGCATTAAGCAACTAAACATTTCAGGATTTGATCAACTGTCCTACATGCTGTTCAAACAGCTCTTGTTAAACTTAATGTAAAAATGTCATTCTATGACTGTCTTTTTAAAAAACATGGAAATGCAAAGTTAGTCGTAATAATTCTTATTTCTCATGTGCTTACTTTGGTTCATTAAGCTTTTAAAAACAAAAATAACACTGTAATCTTCAGTTTCTGCTGTCCTCCCTTCCAATTTTTTTTTTTTTGTGGTTTTTTTCTCCACCAATTCAGTCTTTAAATTAGCAGTGTCAAGGTTGATAGGCCAAAAATCTGACCTCCCTTTAAGAGTTGCATTATCAATTTAATATTTTGCTAACAACATCACTGTGTGGTGTGGTTTATATTTTAATTTCTTTATTCTGTCTGTCTGTCTTTCAAATGGTACTCTCAGTTGAAACCTAATACAACAAAACAAGGCTTGGTTTTTGTTGTGTGTGCATGTTGTTTTTCTCTCCACACTCACAGGCATGCACCCACAGTAACGCTCTTCCCTGCTCTGCTTGTCTGCTCTGTTCTTGTATGCAGGCAGTAAAGTGATATCGCCCTGAATCCTGCGCTCTGAAGGCCTGCATACAAGAAAGAAGCAGGGGGAAAGCGTTATGTGAGCACAGATGCACTTTAAAACCCAGCAGGTAGGTCTAATTTTTGGTCTAGCAGCCTTGACAGTGTTATTTTTAACTTACGGAAAAACTGCATTGAAGTATTTTAGCAATAAGAAGGTTAATGTAAGCTAGGGACTGGGGTAGGAAGTAATTTTTGATAGTAGCACCTAGATGGCTGAATTGATTGATTGATTTTTTAGCTTTTGTTCAAAAGAAGCGTTATGCTGCATAATGCCAGAATCTGAGAGTTAGGAATGGAGGATTTTTAAGTACTTTTCAAGATCAGGACCATATTTTTTAAACTTGTATGTTCTAAGATAAAAAACAAAACTAAGCAATCAGTGTTGAAGTACTGTTGTAGCTGTGATAGCCCAGGAAATACGTGAGGCAAGAATTCTTTGTGGGTGATTTCTTTTATTGGACTAACTAGACAAATTTTGGGGTTTCATAGTATGCTACTGTGATACCCAACAGCTCATTTAAGTGTATCCCAACCATACAGTTGGTCCAATAAAAGATATTGCCCACAAAAATTCTTACTTCTACACAATTAGATACCATTCATTTTTCCTAGACAGTGTTGGCAGTAGTTTGATATACCCCCCAATGCTTTTAAATACTCTTTTGAAATAACTTCATATAAAAATGGGTTTGCAAATAATAGGCTTAAACAAATCTTTTACAATATTATAATCCAGTAAATTCCGGTTTTCTAAGTTTGAGTAATATACATCTGCATTTCTCAAAGCATGCAACGAAGTATATTTGTAGCTATATGGATATTGTGTGATGATTCACATTGCACGGTGAGGGCATCCAGTGGGTCTGAACTGAGGTACTGTATCATCTTTGTTTAGCGATTCAGAAATGAGTCTAAAATAGCACAATTTACATGATGGTCTGGGCATTCGTGTATTTTGTGACGCTAGCTTATTTCCCTGAAGACTTTTTAATTTACCAGTGTGTAACTAACATCACCCACCAAAGGGCCTCTGAAGTGGAATAACTTTAATTCCAAGGAACTGGAGAGGCAGAATTGAAAGGAAGCAACTAGTATGAGGTTGTAAAAGGATACAAGTAAACATTATGATCTTTTTTTCTGGCATCTCAGTTATTAACTGAGCACCCACTACTGCTAAAGCAAACATGCTTAACTGTATGTATGTGAGTAGTTCATTATTTTTATGGGACTATGCACATGCACAAAGTTAGGCATGTACATAACTGTTTGAAAGGTTGTGGCTTTGGGGTCTGGTCTGAATGCCACCAAAATCAATGGCAGTCTTTCAAACCACCTTTAATAGACTTTGAATCAAACCTTTAGGCCTGAAGACAGTGATACTGCTCTGATGAATAAAGGTGAACACATCTAGAACTGATGGTAGGATCCAGGATTGTAAACTCCTTTATATCCGGCTAAAAACCCTCACTGAAGCATAACATGAGTGTCCTCTCTGATGTTGATCTGCTATCTCTTGCTACTGGCAAATGTTAACCTTTGTCTATGGAAATATTTTTAAAGATTAAAAAGCACTGCATTACCGTAGCATCCTAAAAATATGCAGCAAACTATCTGTAATACTACTTTATTTTTTTCCTGTTTCAGATACATTGGGAAGTCTGATTCAATAACAATCAGTGTATGGAACCACAAGAAAATCCATAAAAAACAGGGAGCTGGTTTTCTGGGTTGTGTAAGACTCCTTTCAAATGCAATCAACCGCCTTAAAGACACTGGTTGTAAGTAAACTAAGTATTACCATTTCCTGTGTTTTGAAGCAAAATTTATGTGAAGAGCTTTAAAAAATAATAAGCTACAGTTCTGCTTGTGTGGTATCTTTATTTTGAACTTCTAAAGACTTGTATTTACAGCTGGGAATACAAGGGATGCTTGACCCAGCAGATAGGAGTGATTTTTTTTAGCCTTTACCATTTCCTGCTCATGTTATAACAAAGTTTCAGAGCTTGACCTCATCTAGTGATAAGGCAAGGAGAGGTGGTGATGACCTCAACAGATTTTTAACGTATGACTTAGGTTTATCATCTTTATGAACTTCTTGAACTTTGACTGTTTAATGAAAAAAAAATTGGTTCTTTTCAAACTTTGAATGATTTGACTGAACCCTTTATCTAGTCACATACTCTGTACTTTGATCTATTACTTGAATATGCACTAGGTGCTCTCAGAGTTGTTTGCCTTATTTTAACTATTGCCTTATGGTCTGTAAACATTAGATATAATAAGTCTTAACTATTCCATGTTTCCCAATGGAAAAGGGAAACAAATTGACTTTCATGATTCGTTTGACACAGTTTCCTCTCATAACCATTTCTGTGAATTAATGGTATGTTTATATATATTATTTCCCAGTAGGACAAGGGCACGAGTAGAGAGAGTTTCCGTGCTGGAAATGCTTATAATAATGCATTTCAGATGAGGCCATTCTGAAGGTTCATCTTGAATCCTAAGTCTTCGTTTCATGGCTCTGTTGCATCAGTCTAGTTTCTGACTGCCCAAACTAAACTTATTACAGTTTATATGAAATTGCAAAGGAAGACAAGAGCTACTTCTGGCCTTTGTTAGCCTCAAAACTCTGAATCTTTTCAGAATTGTAGTCTTTTGGATTCCAAATGTTTACATTGTTTGTTCAATAAATTATATTATAAGGAAGCGACTAACGGAGACCTTTAACTTAGTTTCAAATCTTACGTTTAGAATTAATGTTCCTTCAGTTTCTGTATTTATAATTTGTGAGGAAATGCTGAACAGTGTATAAAGGACTTCAGTAGTAGTGTGAATTTATCATTTTAAGAAAATGTTAATTAAAAGATGTAAGATGGCTTTTCCTTCTTATGTTAATTTCAGTGGAGGCCACTGAAACTGGTAAGACGACATAAAGCCTAGTTAGCTTTTCACAAAGCTTGATGAAGCACTTTCGACTTAAAGAAAAACAAACACAAAATAATCTGGATTCCTGAACATGAAGTAGGAACGAAGTTCTAACTTCTAAATGGTTGTAGGTTGGTCAGTAGTTCAGTGCATAGTATTTTGCTTAATTGCATGGACCTGGTACTGTCTAGTATAAGGGCGTGCTCATTTGATTGATGGTCCAGGTTAGCTATGTCTATGTTAATATTGCTATCTTGCAGTAGTATAGGATGGCATGGTGACAGTGGGTTATGATAGTATTTGCTACTCACAAAAGAAAAGATACCGAGTTACTTGCAGCATTGTGCAACAAATCTGGGCTTTCTGAGTACAATCTCTTATGTATGCAAGGAGATATTAGGTAGAAAGTAAGAAGTTGGGGAGGAGAAGACTTCATGAAGTTGAGGAAGAAATATTTAAAAACATAGTAGTATTTTTTGTAATTTTTTTTTTGACTTTCACTTGTTGATGCATGAAAATAGAATGTGTTGCCTCAAACCATTTGATCTTCTTTTCTCTGTGAGTTCTAATGATCGTAAATTAGGTCAAATCCTGCTCCTGCAGTACCTTAGAGTACTCTTTGAAAGCAGAAAATATTCTGCATGTAACACAAGATGTTTTCTCATTTTCTAGATCAAAGGTTGGATCTATGCAAACTTGGGCCAAATGACAATGATACAGTTAGAGGGCAGATAGTAGGTAAGTGAAGATTTATTTAGTTCATTTGAAATTATCTTCTAGATGGTTGTTTTTGGATTTGAAGAATAATGCTTTTAAATTTGATACCACGTACAAAACATGCTTTGCGTAACCAACCAGAGAATACACAGAGTTACTTTGCTTTATTTGGGTCTTGCTACTTTTCTTTTGCTTCTGATGTGAGGCAAACACACTATTTCTTAAATAACCCACATTTTATGAAAAGAAAACTGTCTTCAGTGTTGTTATGAAGGAGGCTAGAGATGAGCTCTGGTGTAGCTTTGTTTTATACTTTGATGTGGTTAGAGTTTCCTTCTGCTTAACTTGTCTTACGCTTATCCTAGCAGCTATGCTGCGTGACTGGTCCTTCGTTCCTAAAGCCTTTCTTTTGTTTTTTTTAACGTGCTCATTGTATCAGATTTGTTGAAAAATAAGCAACCAGAGACACATGGGGAGAATTTCTCCGACACATGGGGAGAATTTCTCCTTTTGCTGGGCTCTGATGTAACTGCATCTGATCATTGCAAAGGGTAGTCCTGTGTATATCAGTCACCACAGTGTGGATGGGTATGAGAAGGTTTGTATCCCTGTGGGGGCAGTTGCAGTCTATGAATATTTCAAAGATTAGAAAAAGGATCTGGCCACAGCATTCACCTCCTGGTCAGGAAATCTCCATGTTGTACACCTGATTCACCTAGCTGGGGAAACTGATCAGTAGGTGAAGGAGCCAGAATGCAAAAGGAAACCTTGAATTTTTTCTTTAATTCTCCTCAAAATTCTCCAACCACTTGTATGACCATGTTATGTCTGCTGAGTTTTACTTGGCTGCAGTGCTTCCAATCTGCAGGCTTTGTGAAATAGCAAGATAGCATTAAAACAGGTTGTGTAATTGGATCAGATGGTGATAGAATCATTGGTATCATTAGTGCGTTACTGATGCTTTCATCCATATTAACATATCAGTTTTCTGAGCAATAAGAGATCAAACAGACACTTGTAGCAACTCCTTTCAGTGTGCTGATCAAGTATCCATGGTTACCAGCTGAAAAGGTATGTTAGTACTGCTTTTAAATAGTGTTCAGCTCTTCCCTGAGAGAACCACAGCATTTGGAACTTGGCAATATCTGTATGTTGTGTTTTGATATATTATTTTGAATAAGCTCTTACTTGAGCCACTGTTATCTCTAATTTGGGATACTCAGTGGGTTTGCAGAAATTCCTACCTTTCTTTTGTTGAAGATTGCTCTTGTTAATGTCCTTAATTTTTTTATCAGTCTCATGAATGCAGTTTTGTGAACGAGTGAGTCTGAGAAAATTAGGTGATCCTAAATATGGTTGCTGGACAGCGGCGAGAAGAAGGGTCTTAATTTAAAATAAACTGGTTGAAATGCAGAAATTGGATTAGATTTGTAAGGGGTGAAGTGGCCTAGATTAATTGATAGAAACCAAGCACACCTCCAAGTGGGGCAGTGAGCAAGAGGGAATCTGTGCCTTCGGTTACCTAAGCGGGGGAGAGAAGGGTGTTACTTCTGGGCAGTGAATACAGAGTCCCTGACGTGTCTCAATCTGGTAGCTCTGTTTTGTGCCACCATTTTATTTCTGATGTTGCATTACAGATAAAATGTTATAAAATTAAGCCTTGCAAAACGTTCATCCTCTGATAAGCAGAGAGGATGTAGTTGTTTTTGTTTAGTTCAGTTTTGTCTGTTTGTATTGCTTGCCAAACCTCCCTTATGGGCAGCAAGTTGAACTTGCAACATGTATGTTTGCAAACCAGGATAAATCAAGCATTCTGTCTCTAAAGAAGTTAAAGGTGTCTCTGTCTCCCTAATCATAACCATTTTGTAATTTTAATACTCATTAAAAGTTCAGCAGTAATAATGCTGTTTAGAAGGTGATAATGCAAGCAGGTGGCACTTCAAGATGCTTTTGGCTGAAAATTTGGTGTTGGTCCTGGTGAAGTTGCCAATTGTGATTCATTGTTTTGTAGTTTTGTGATACGGACAGAAATTCATTTTGAGCAGATTAAAATTCTTAAACCTATTTTCACTTTAGATATGAATGGGATATGAGCTCTTCTAGGCCACACATTAAGCAGAAAATTCCAATTTAAAAATTCCAGTTTATAATTATAAGAACAACAGTTTTCCACAAAACATGTGATTTCATAATTGCAGTGCAAAAACTTAATGCAGAAAACCAGTGCTTTAAACTGTTTGACTGCAGCCTGTTATACAGTTTTATAAGTGTCTACTGACATAAATCCTGGGTTCTGATAAATGATTCACAATAAAGACTTAAACATTTAATTTTTTTACTCTTCTCTGATATTTGAGTTTAGTTTACTTTGATCCATAATTGACATTGACTCTAGTGCTTCCAACATTTACACTGCCTGTTTTTGTGCGAGTCTCTTGTGGTGGATTTTGCCACACAATCCAACAGTTACTAGAAGGTATCTAAACCTTAGTAGAAACATTGTGTGTTAGGATGCTGAACAGAACAGTCTCCTGGGTTTTTCCAGGTTCTATTAGAAGTCTGAAACTGATGTTACACCATCCTACTTGCTGTCCTTGCTACTCTGCATGAGGATGCATCTCCTTGAGTGCTCCCAGACCAGCTGTACAGTTTTACACTTTGTTGTAGTCTGCCTTGCATAGGAAAGATGAGTTATGGCTTCAGGAGTAGCTTCTTTTTCCTACCTTACCTTATGCTTATACCCTTGAAAGTCAGCTTTTTTCAAAGAAGTGCACAGAGAATTATCTGTGGGAATCATACGTTGACCCTTCATAACTTTATTGGAACTATAGGGAGGAAAAATATTTGGAAAATGGTTCAATTTAGTCTTCCTCTTAGCTGTACCATTCCCGCCCAAACTTGACTGTGATTCTGGTTCCACTGCAGTATTTTTAATTACCTTGTTTTATTTTAATAGTCAGTCTTCAGTCCAGAGACCGAATAGGCACAGGAGGACAAGTCGTGGATTGTAGTCGTTTATTTGATAATGATTTACCAGATGGGTAAGCAAACACCACTATGATATAAATACACAAAACACAGCACATGCAGCAAGTAGAATTATTTTAGCTTGAATTTTTGTAGTAATGAGTAGTCAGTGGGAGAACAGACTGATTTTTGTCTCTTCAGATTCATGTGCAAAGCAACAAGAGTATTTAATTTGGGAGCTTGGAGGTATACCAGACACTGACTTTAACTTCAGAATGTTGCTTAGACTGGGTGTTAATATCATGAGTTTAGCCTTTGTCTGTTTTTGAGGGGAACAGTAAGTGCATGCAAACTCTCCAAAAATGAAAGACAGAGCTGGGCAATTTTGAATTACAGAACACAATTCCTTGCAGGAATACAACAAAAATCTGCTGTAAATGTTGCCACATAATCTACTAATCAATAGTACCTGTGTAATAAAAGTATACTTTGTCCCCTTTAAATTATGATAAAGAAAAGAGCATTGTACAAGTTAATGGAGACTTTCTTGCTGTACTTACCTGGCAGAGGCTGGGTTTAGGATTCTTGTTCCCCATTGAGAGTTGATGACATCATTAACACCTAAAACAGTTTGGGGAGCTTGGAAAAATGCTCTGTTTTAGATCCTTCTGCTGTCATCAACCTTTGCAGAGAAAAGACAGATCCTTGAATGTGATTCTTGGCAGGTAATGACAGGAGGAAGTGATTTTTTTTTTGTTTTGTTTTTTTTTTTCAAATATTTCACCTTTAAATGATCTCTTAAGTCCTCAACAGCATTCTGTTGATTTTGGAGTCTGACAACATGAAGAGAATTCTTAAAGCTGTATAATTAACTTTTAAGTCTTTCCTATCTGAATACTGCTTAATTAAATGCATCAGTGCAAGCTACCGGCAAGTGAAAGGTAAAAAAAAGGCAGATAGTGGAAAAACAAAGTCCTGTGATTTAAGGATAACAAGTAGAGGAAAGTAGTTCATACCAGATCCTGTATACGTTGTCTTAGCTAACAGAAGTTTAGCAGCTCCAGCAAGTTTCTAGTTCTTCATCTTAACTTGACTGGTTGTGTTAAATCATTAGTTCAACAAAATTTTAAGGAGTGTAGTTCATAAGAAAAGTTGGAGGGGATTATCTTGTGGCCAGAGCTGTTGGGAAACAGTCTTCCTGCCCTGAAAACTTTGAGATTGAATTAATTTTTCCTCTCTTCATTGCAATGAAACTGAAAACTTTTCAAGCTTTCTAAAACCAATGAGACCATGCAGAGAAGAGCCAGTCATTACTTGTTAAGTCAGGACTGGGCAAAATATGGCCCACGGGCCAGATGCATCATGCCAGGCCATTCTATCTGGCACATGGGGCCCCTAAAAATTTAGAAAATGGATATTTATCTGCCCCTGGCTGCCTGTCATGCAGCCCTCGATGGCTTGCCGAAACTCAGTAAGTGGCCCTCTGCCCGGAATAATTGCCCGCCCCTATTGTAAGTGCACTTCATGGTTGCGAGACATCATTTTCAAGGCTTTGCTTTACCATTCTCTCACACTCCAGATGAGTGGTTCTCTAACACGGGGTGTCCAACTGGCAGCCTGCAGGCACCGTCCGTGAGGTGCACAAGGGGTTAAGTTGCAGCCCCCTGGGTGCTACTGCCTTTATAGCTCAGGCTGCAACACTCTAGGCTCCCCCTCCCTCCTTCTGGTTTCACTGCCTGTCCTCGCCCCTGCAGTGGGGCAGTGCAGTGAGGCATAGCTGGGGAGGGATGGGATGCCTGGATGTAGGTACAGTATGTGGGGTTTCCTCCGGGTGTGGCCTGGGGGGCCTATAGCTTGCCCTGGTGTGGCCTGCAGGTGTGTGGCTTGTGGACCTTCAGCCCCTGGTGGCTTATGGGTTGGACAGTCCTGTTCTAAAGGTCTGTTGGCTATACCAGGAGAGGGAGTGTCAGTGTCTCTCTTCTCTCCCTCTCTGACACTCATCCACACACACCCACACTTCAGAATTGTACTTTAGACTATGGAAACCTGTTTCCTACTGAAAGCTTCATTAAAATGGTATGCTTCCTTAGAGAATTTCAGCCAGCTGGTATTTTTCATTGCAATTCCTGAGCAATTCTGTTTGCAACTAGATTCAGCTATGAAAGCATGAGTGACATTTTCATACTTAATATGAGTGACAGTAATGTAAAATCTGTCTCCAGGTTTTCATTTGTAATACAAGAACATAGGTTTGTCAACATGTCATATACAGCAGAAATGATAGCAAAACAGTTGTTTATGAGCATTAGCCAAAATATATAAAGCTGAGTGTCCTGTCAAACAAAGTGCATCATTAAACTTTTCTTAATAACATTATTTAGACTTAATTTCAATTTGAGTAGTTGAATCACAACATTGTTAATGATTTATTTGGTTTCAAGAAAAAAGCATTTTATTTTAATTCTGAGAATTGAACTTCCACTGTTTCCTGCTACCCTGTTTGGCTCACATATTTCATAATAGCTAAATGTCTTCCTGGGGTGGCATTTGTATGGAAAACATTTTGTGCCCTGGTTTCCTGGAAATACCACTCACTGCCTTATCTCTCAATGTCTGAATTCTAGCTGGGAGGAGCGGAGAACTGCCTCTGGAAGGATCCAATATTTAAACCACATCACACGAACAACTCAGTGGGAACGGCCGACAAGGTAAGAAATCCGTGTTACCTGCTTTGCAATTAAAGTAGTGAAATCCATGGTACACAATTAACGTGACAAAAAATCAGGCCTCAGATATTTCAGACTCTGCTCACCTCACCCCACTTTCCTCCCCTGATGATAGTAATTTTGACTGGATTTCATGGTACTGATTTTACATAATTGTTTTCTGGTTGATTGACTATAGTGGAGCTCTGTAAGCAATGGCAAGATGGATTTGGAGGAAAAGGGACTCTGAGCAGTTGCAGACTACCTGATGCTATAACAGCATGGTCAAAACTCTTTAAGCCACTTACTAGAAAAATGTAGGAAAAGCATTTTTTTGTTGGTTTTTTTTAAATCGGTACCATCAGCTTTGCCTATAACATCAGTCATGTGTCAACAGATGTTCCCTTAAACCCAAATAGATCTTTGTATTAGCCAAGAAAGAAGTCTCTGTGCCTTTCTCCTTGACGTTTCTGCAGGCTTCCCTCCGAACCCTCCTAAGCTTTTTGTCCTTTGGAAAATCCATTGTCCATATAGAATAAATGCACTTTAAATAAACTGTGTTGTTATATTTTCAGTTCTTTTATATGGTTTTGTTTATCAAGTGATTGAAAATACTGGCCTTTTTAAGTTTTATTTCACTTTGAGACATGGAAGACAGGCAAAATATGACCCTAGTTGTGGTCCTTTTACCCATATATATATATATATATATATATATATACTGTTATAGCATCCCTGTTGACTTGACTTGAAATTTGGGTGTAGGATCAGTGTGAGAACCCATAAGACTTATGACTTCCTCAACTATCCAGACCACTAGAATTAACTATTTCTACATTACTTATCCCACTTACGCTGTCCTTATCTGGTATCTATTTCAAGAGTCTGACAGACAGGTCTTATTAAGTGCTCTTAAATTCAAGGTACTTGGATTATATTAGACTAGGGGGCAAAGTTCAAATTGCCAACCTCTTACCAAAAATACTTTAAAAAACATCCTTTAAAAAACAAGCTGCCATTAATTCAAATACTTTACGTGATCGTGACTGCTGCACCATCACACACAGGACCACAGTTTCTAAAGTAAGCAAAGCTCATACCAATTAAAGTTAAAGCAAACATCCTGAATTGCATCTGGAAGTTCACTGACAGCCAAGGCTGATCACAGCACAGACGCACTGCACGTCTGATCAAGAACTTGAAAAATCAAGAAGCACCACAGAGTGAGTGGACTGAGTGGACTGCTATATTCTGCACTACCTGAAGTTTCCAAATGGTCTTTAGATGAAGCTTTCGTAGAGCACTTTGCATAATTCAGTCCTGAGGTGACAAATGAACAAAACATAGCAAGGTTGACATTAGAGAGAGATGTATAGATGTGTCACTAAGATCACCTGGAAGAGGTATGCGTAAGTGGACATTTTGCACGTTTCTGTGAAATTATAACTTGAATGTATGTGAGTGTTACAAGCACTTTTTAACTATTGTTGCTTTTATCTCTTACATAATTTAAACTTATCAAGCAACAACTTAAAATAAACATGGTGGTTGAGGAAAATAACGTTCTTTGATAGAAAAGGCAAGTAACCTTCTTTTGTTCTCTCTTTTTAAACAGACCAGCATCTGAATATTCCAGTCCAGGCAGACCTCTGAGCTGCTTTGTAGATGAGAACACACCAATTACAGGGACAAATGGTGCAACATGTGGGCAGTCAGCAGATCCCAGACTAGCAGAGAGAAGAGTCAGGTCACAAAGGCACAGGAATTACATGAGCCGAACACACTTACATACTCCTCCTGACTTGCCTGAAGGTTATGGTGAGTTGAAATATGATTATTCTATACCTTTTCCAAGAAGTTTGGTAGATGAGGTTCTCTGTTCTTCTAATTTTTTTAACAGTTTTTCCTCTAATTTATGTATCTGATTAAAATACTGATGATCCCTGATTGCAGGTTTAATGGAAAATCCTAAATTGAAGATGGGGTGTACTTGGTAGTTGTGTTGGTCTGAGACAAAAAGACATGCATTGAAGATTGCATTTGAGATTACTGTATAGTCTTTCTGTGAACTAGTCCAGCACTTTTCCCTTTGCTTAATTCTCTGCACAGTCTAGTAGTATATAACTAATAACAAGAGGTTCTTCTTCCCTGTCGTTTTTCCCAACCAGATAAAGAAATATGCCAGATAAACACCACTAGTGAACTGTAGACAAAAACAATAACTACCACTGGAGCTGTTAAGCTTTGTCTTGGTATTCTCAGGCTATTTTTTCTCAATAAGCAAATGACTGAACATTGATAATTAATCAGTGATACTCATTTGCAGTTGAAGAAACATGTAGCACAATAATCAAATAAGGACACTTAAGTCTGTTTTGTAGTTGCATTAAATGAAGAACTTGATTGTGATGCATTACCTTAGCTTTTTAAATATCAAACTGAATTTCAATTAAAAGCATAATTCTGGTTGCTTACCTCCCCTATTCAAATGAACATTGTAAGATTGGGGCTTAGAAAAGGAGGAAGAACTCTGAAAAATAAGAAGAGAAACCAGAGAAAGTTGAGAATACCCTGAATGGCACAATGTGATTAGGGCAGTGCATCATAAATAAAAAAGCTGATTGACACCATTACAGTTAGATGCAAATACAAGTCTCTAGCAGTGCTAGAAGGTGGTGACACCAAAGCTTATTAGAATTGGGCTTCTGTGGATAGTGAGGGTGATGCAAAAAGTTCTCTGTCTGTTGGCAGGTAGGCATGGCTTGGCTGTTCATTGCCTACTATTCCGTATGAGCATTGGGACATGCTGTCAACCAGGGATGATGATGATTATTCCTACCTCATGTAGCATTTTTCATTTAAGTGTTTTACAGAGGAGATAAGGATCAGTATCCCCAGTTTAGAGATGAGGTAACTAGAGCAGAGAGAGCAAAGTGACTTGCCCCAGGTCACCCAACAGAGCCAAGAACAGAACACAGGAATCCTGAACCACAGTCCTGTGTGCTCTATCCACTAGGCCTTATTACAAGAAACAGTTTTTAAAATGGTCTTGTTAGTCTTCAACAACTGAATGAATGCTGATCCATGTAGTTATAGTAGTTCCCAGTTGTAACATTTAGCCACCCATTGGATTCCTGGTCACAATAATAGCTGTAAAATACTGGAATACAGAGAACTGTAATTTCATTAAAGATCCAATCTATTTTTTAAGGTAGTTTTACAGCTGATGTGGTGTTCCACACTGTTAGCTGGCATTATGAAAATACCTATGTCATGGATAATGACTAGATATCTGGGTTAAGGACATCTAACTGTACTTTTAAGGAAAGTATAATATTTTTAAATAAATATGGACTATTTAATAGACAGCAAGAATTCAAGGCATCTATGTAAGACTGCATTCTTGCTGAATATTGTGTCCAGACTTTATCTTTTTTGTAACTAGAATCTTTCCAGTGTACTGCTGTGGGAATATTTAAATACTTTTGACTTAGACTACTTGAGAAACATTACCAAATTTGGTTGGTCTGAAGGACTGGTACAAAGACTTCTTATTCAGACATGTTTCTACGTTGTTGAACGGCTGATATAATGTCTGTGATGCCCCGTCTTAATTTTTTAAAGCCAGTTGAGCCAAAAAAACTGATTTAGACTCTCATAATACTTTTTGGTCCCATTTACATGGGATTCTTATTCTTGTTAACCGTGTTTGTGATTATATGTTATTCTAGAGTTCAACATTGTCTTGGCTCAAGTAAAGTCAAGTTTAGTTGAAGTTGTGTAATCCTGTTGCAAGCACAGTTCTGGGGGAAAATGAAATCTTTGTTTAGTAATAGACTGATGTGAACTTCAGAAAAGAAACGTACTGTTCTCCTGTCCACATCTACAAATTGTACTGCTTTTTCATAATTGTGACACTATAGAAATCTTGGTCTCATCTATATGGAAAACAAAGCTTCTACTATGCTAATTGGCTCTGATTTGGATTTCTTATGTTACCTTTTACAATCTACCACGCCTCCTGTCAGGAACCTAACTTTGTGTGCATATCAGTCTCTTGACAGTTCCTAGTTATTTTAGCATAAGAAAATCTGTTTACTTGACTGAGTTTCCAGAGCATTTCTACTAAGGCAGTTTGGCTAGTAACTTTGTTCCTGATCTTGATGCATTAAGTGGGGAGAGGATGATGGACACCCTTTTTGTGTGCCTGTGTCTCTTCTTGTTTTATATATTAATTTGTCTTGATTTAACAGAACAAAGGACAACTCAGCAGGGCCAGGTTTACTTCCTACATACTCAGACTGGTGTAAGCACATGGCATGATCCAAGAGTACCCAGGTAAGAAAAGACTATATATGTCTTTAAGAACTCAACTACAAATAATTTAATTGGGACTCTCTCAAAAGTATTTGCTCTCCAACATTGTGTTTCTGAATGCTACTTAAGAGAATAGGCACACTGTTTTGCTTGACAAAACCCTAATTTTATTATGGTGGAATGGAGCTTGTTCTCTTAACAAAAGCTACTCCTCAAAATAAATTTGACCCCATGTAGGAAATAAAGAATTAAAAGAATTGAGTGATGATGTAAGTCTTTTGGGGAGTAAATTGAACTGGCTTTATGGAAGGAAGTAAAAGGAGCAGATATAAACACAGCTTAAAACCAAATCTGGCTTTTTCTCTCTGGAAAATCTGAAACAACTAGTAGGAGAATTACCTAAAAACAAAACCAAACATGACGACTGCCTGCCTGCCCCCCCCCGCATAAAGTTCTCAGCTCCCAGTGGAAAGAGTAGGAAGCTTCTGGGAGCTGTGTACTTCCAGCACTCTGACTTCTTCATTCCCAGTACCTAAATGAAATTGAGCTCTTCTAAAAATTTGGCTTATAGAAGATAAGTAGACTGAGAAAATAGCAGTAGAAATTTATGAAGAGCAAATCTTGCCAGACAAGTTGGATAACTTTTTGATAGAATTAAAAAATATGACTGAAGAAAATGAAGCGGATGTTTTATGATTGGGTTTTAATAACACATTGGATACAAAGCCTCATGGTCTCGCAGTCACATTTGTTCAGATTGGCTTGAATGTGAGCACTGTCATCCAATAGTTTTTAAAACTGGCTGAAAGACTATAAATAAAGGGGAGTGAAAAATGAATTTTTGAAGCTGGGAGACAAATATAGCAGTTGCCACGGGGTTTGGTGCTAGCTGCCTTCTCATTAAATATTTTTCCTTTAAAGATGTGGAAAAGGGGGAATGATTTGTAAGGTTCATATATGTGCTTGGAAGCAGGTATTAAGAACATCATTCAGGACAAAGAAATACAGAGAGATTTAGAGGTGTTATATAGGGGTGGTCATAACTTGGAGAATGTAATTATTTTTGTGTATCTCTTGAAACACTGATATTCAGCAGAACTCTTGATGTTCAATAGAAATCTTGGAAAGAGTGAGATAGAGGATGTGACATAAGACAGGAGTTTAATGCAGCAGGGTAGTGAAGAAGGCGATGCATTTTTAGGCTGCATATAGAGATGCATCCTGTTATCAAGCAAAAGGGACCAGAATCCTGTTTTCCCTTTAAATGCTTTGCAGTGACACTTTCTGAAATTATGGGTTCAATTTGGGTCACTTTGTTACCAGCAGAAAAATGGGAAGGAATTAAGAAAAAGAAAATCAGATTTAGAAAGAAGGCAAGAAGGCACTGACTTGTAAGGAGTCAAACAGATAAGTACCTACAACTTGATTTACCACTTAAAGGGGAATATAAACTTGACATCTGTAAAACCAGGAATTTGAGAATATATTTTGTGTTACAAAGAAGTTTTAAGTGGATCTAGGATTAATTAAGAAAAGGAAAACTCGAGAGGAATGTCAGGGGGTAAATACCATTTGTCAGCAAGATGTAATCAGCTGTATTATCCCAAGGGAGATCAAGAAGCCTCTTTTCTTGAAACACTTAACATTTAGACTAAGTGCTAAGAAATCTCTTCAAAAAAGATTGGTAGGGAGATGGACAGTCTAATCCAGTAGGTCATTCCATGTCCAGTTTATAAGAGGTTTCCAGTTCAGTGTTTTCCCCATTAGAAAAGGGGATGGTTTTTGGAGGAAAAGGGGAAACAGTGGAATTATCGTTGAAGTCTTAAAAAAATGCTTGTTAGCATTGTGGAAGCACTTGTACATTATTGCTTCCTGAAATGGGTGGATGCTAATATAAAAATGATATGTGCAGCCCTAAGTTGGCAGCTGGCAGTGACATTCGTATGAATTCTGATAACTGTTGCCTGCTGCTTATGTTCATTTCCATGGTGATGGATGCCCAGAGTGGGTAAATTGTTTCAAAGCGAGAGCTTAAAAAACAAAAATTAAAGTTTTAATGACAGGGTGACCCTTCCACAATTTTTAACGCTGCTGCTTAAATAGAAAAATAGTCTTTGTTGTGAGAAGTAGTCCTGAGACTCCTGGGATTTTTTTCCAAGTTTTTCTAAAACATAAATGGCAATTAGGCCTGCTGTGAGTGTCTTAGAAAATCTTCCCCTACAGCATGCCTGCCATACCGTTTGTGCCCCCTGGGTGGTATTACCTTCATTGGCCTTTTGAAAAAGTCTCTATATTGAATATGGGATTTACTTTGTAAATTGCCCTTAATTTAGTCACATTTTTTTGTGCCTTAAATAACTGCTGTTGAAAATGAAGGCATATAGACATGTTACATGGCTTGTGGGTGTAGTCAGGCAGCTAGACACATTTTCTCATGCACCAGGCTCTTAGCTATAGCTGTAAATTGGGGACCCAAGAAAAGAGAGAAATCTGTAATTCCTGTAATGCATAGATGTGGCTGCCACCACTCTGAACAGATCCATCCTAATAATACTAGTTAATTTGTTGGAGGGATGAGGGAGTAATATGGTTAATTGAGAGGGAAAAGTTTAAGAGGAATATCAGGGGAGAAAGCCCATACAGGAATAAGATATATTATTAGCTTTATTATCTTATCTTTATTATTATCAGCTTAGCTTTATTCCCTAAGGAAATAGGGAAGCTTCTTTTCTTGAAATGCATTAAACTGGACTAAAACCCTATTATTCTGGAATGGTGGCAGGAAAAAGTAACTATTGTATTTTGTCCCTTTCTCAATATAATTAAGAGCAACAAAAGCATCTCAAACTGGAATTCAAAGATGGGAGTTCTTGTGTTTAGTCATAGTTGGGGAAGGAAGGTATTTAATCAGAGGCTAGTGCAGCGGTTCCCAACTTCGGGTTGTGAACCAAATGAGGGTCGCGGGGGCAATGCCGGCAGCACCGCACACAATGGACGAGCTGTGCCATGTGCCAGGAGCTCCCCTGCCCTCGGGCCACTGCAGCCGCCGCATTCTGCTCCCAGCAGTGGGTCGCAGCAGAAAAAGGCTGGGAACCACTGGGCCAGTGAATTTACACATTAGCCATTAATTAAAACACTTTGAACAAAATTGAACTTTATGGGCACCTATACACATGGTCTGATGCGTTCTGATTAGACCACGTCAGAGCAGATTAATCATGTCTGCTGGAGCGTTCTAATCCGAGCGCTCCCGCGTGCTGCAGCATCTCATCTATTCAGTGTTCCTGTGTTTCAAAATGGCGGCAGGCTCATCGAATGAGCTTTAGTTCACGTACCTGCTGCCATTTTGAAATGCAGGACGCTGAATGCACGAGACATTGCAAGCATTTTAATTACCACTTTAATTAAAATTATGTCCTCCCCCACCCCAGAGCATGTGTAAAAACACCCTATTTGCTTAGTATTTATTGCTCCAGCTGAAAAGACTGTTACATAGATTATCTTATTTTGCTCAGCTGCTTGCAAACCTTTAAGTACCCTGTCTTAAAATTCACTTTGGTAATTTTTTGCACTAACAATACTCGTTTATGAATCAAAAGCAGTACCACCGTGCTTATGTCCTGCAAGAGCTTACAATAGACATAGTGCAAGTGGTAGGTTTTCAATATTTTACATTGTAACAATGAAAACCTCTCAATAAACATGTTAGAGAACCTGAATACCAGACCTTTTACAGACAGGTACAGAATTATGCACTGAAAGCTGAAATGTAGCTAGTTGTATAAAAATGCAATGAAACAGACCCCACAATCAATGTATTTGGGGGCCATATTTCATCCTATATTGTGCCGTGTTCCCCAGCATATCAATAGAAATTGGGCTGACATATCTGAGGATGAAATATGGATGTGTATATGAACCTAGCAGTTAGGGTGGGGAAGGAATTCAGGAATAACTTTATGCAGTTTTTTAAATCCAAGCATTCATGTTAAATTAAGCTACAAAAGCAGCTTATGTTCTAGGTTCAATAGAGTTGAACAAAGACAACTTTGGGTATGTTGGCAGGGCAGGGCTGGGTTGTGTATATGTATCCTCACCTTGTTAAAGACCTGCTTGTATGCTTTTTTTGAAGCAGTCGGAAGTAACCTGTGGCATGGGTGCCTATTGTGTACATAAATTTTCATGCAAAAATATAAATACTTAGAAATGCAGTTTTGTTTTGTAGGAGTTTTTAAAATGTGATCCAGAGTTCCATACACGACTAATGTTATTTAAAAAAATGTTTGCTGTCAAAACTATTATAGAGGTGCAGCCCCTGTTGGCAGACATGGCAGCTGCTTTTATTTTTCTTAAGCCTGTACTAAATTAATGTCTGAAGTTATTTTGTAAAAATGAAGGCTGTTTGGTAAGTTTTCCTGAGGCTTGTATACTGGCACATGTGCTGCTGCTTTTTCTTTTTTCTTTGGTGGGCTTGGGAGTCGAGATTCCAGCTGAACAGATCAAGTTTCTGAAACAATACATTTTCTCAGACTTCATGGAATTGTTCTGTTACATTTACACTTGTTTGGCTCAGAGGCCAAATGCTGAGGTCTTTTTCATTTTATATTTGTTTTTGTAGGGATCTTAGCAACATCAATTGTGAAGAGCTTGGTCCACTGCCTCCTGGATGGGAGATCCGAAATACAGCAACAGGCAGAGTTTATTTTGTCGACCATAACAACAGGACGACGCAGTTTACAGATCCCCGACTATCTGCTAACTTGCATTTAGTCTTAAAGTAAGCATCTTAAGTACCCAGCTTGTATTGAATTTAGTATTTAAAATAAAGGTACCACTTGAGAGTGCTTGATATAAACTAAGGTGCTTTTTGCCTGTGTTACATAAACTTTCTACAAAAATTTGCTTCCAACCTGTGTGTGTTACAACATACACACAGATGTCTGCCTTATAACATAGCGCAAAAAGAGAGTCCTGATTTACTTTATTTTAACCCTACTGGCCTTTGAGGGCTCTAGCCACTGTGACGTGATGGTGGGGGCCTGCCATTGAGTGCCACTTGGTAGAAGGGAGATGCCATATTGCACTTGTCCAGGTAAAATATGGCACAGTGGCATTTCCCTAGAGGCAGCAGAAGCAGCACCTGCTCCCCTTTTTGCATTGCCTTTAGCTCTTAGAATTTTAAGCTGTGGGATAACAAATGAGCAATCTGACTTTAAAAAAAATTAAAATAAAAGATTAATACATAGGGCAAGACAGCAGGTAGCTAATTCTTCTTTCATAATCTGGATTTTTTTAACTCCTGTCTCTAGCCCAGCATCATTTGAGTAAGAGGGTTCAAAATGTTCTGAACTGGAAAATAGTATTTACTGGAAAATAGACTGCTACTAAATAAAGGGAAAGATCGGAAGCAGTATATATGACCTATTCCACTAACTCCCCCACTAGGGCATATGTCCTAGTGACTGGGCATTTGCAGATAATGTTTTTTTTAAATAAGCAGAAAAGAAAAATAAAAGCTCTGAGGAATGCTGGTTCTTATTTTAATTCTTCATGGATTCTTAATTTCCCATTGGAGGAGTTTCTCCCTCACTAAATATGGAAACCAAGACGCATACAAATGTTTATTTTGTTTAGACATGCCTAGCAGTTTGTCCAGCTGCTATTGGAATTTGACTGTATTATGTCTCCCATTAACACCTTTTATAATGCCGTTGTATTGGGAAATGCCTGCATAATATTAGCTAGGTGTTTAATGGAAAGTTGAGTGGACAAAAAAGCCATATGCAAACAGGCAAAGAGGCATGTGGGAGAGGTAGCAATAGGTTTTCCTCATGGCTGTCAGTCACAGGGAAGAGCAGAGGAGATCATGTCCAGAGTGAGCCAGGTAGAAGAACAAACTAGGCTTCAAAAATGGCCAGAAAACTTCGTGTGACTTGTGAAATTGTCTAAAAAGTTGGCTTTAAACCGTTTGGGACAACAATTTTTGTCTGAATGATACATCCCTGGAATCCAGAGTGTTGAGAGGGAGGAGGCTCCAGCTGAACATAAGAGGAAAAATTATTTTCTTTTTTCAAGATTACATTTTTGTGTTTCATGGGCATTTGATTTAGGTCCTTGTAGTGCACACAAGCTGGCTTTTTACGAAACAAAACAGTTAACTTTTGTAATTTGATAATTGTTTTATCTGATTTTTTTAAATTTTTTTTAACAGCGTTTAAATTCCATGCTTCTTTAGCTGCCTGCTGACATTGAACCTGAATTTCCCAGGTATATTTTAGGAGCCTGCACATACTCAGCACATAACAGATTAGTTTTAAATTAAATATAGTCATATTTTGTAGCAAAATCAATTATGTTTTTTTTTCAGAAAATTATAGAATATTTGGTTGGTGTAGTTTGTTTAGGTCCTCCAGTTGCCATTTCATAGATATTTATAAACCAGCCATGATCTAGTAGTTGATTTGACATGTTTTTGTGGCTCACAAAAGGCAGCTAGCTTTGCATCAGGAAAATCCAGTTTGATTTGCAAGCTCCAAAACCACAGAACCATACTTTGCACTTCTTTAAGCTGTAAGAGCTATTACAACGTGCATAAGTATTTTTTCATTTGTACATCTGTCTTTCATCAGGAAAGGATTTCAGAAATTCAACCAACAGTGTCATCAGCAAAGTTTGCTGCCTGATGAATGTTTTTCTTTCTTTTTTATTGTACCAGGATATGGGGAAAGTGTTTTGGTTCTCAAAGCTGAATTAGTTAAATGCTTCATTGAGTATATAGCTTTGGAGAGAGACATGATCAGTTTTCCACTCTTGTAAATATCAAAAGCCAGCTATGAACAGAAGTAAGAAATGATGGTAAAACCCTAATGCTAGCAATAGCTGTATTATCTTAAATGCTAATAATTATTTAGCTAGGGCTTCATTGTGATTTTATATTTGGTCAGATTTGGCTGATGCTATTTAATTTTTCTCCTTCCAACCCTCTTGTCATTTCAAGTGCTGTAACTCATGCTGATGTTACAGATTTCCTTCTTTTCATTAAAGACTGAATTTAATTGGCTTTGTGTCTACAAGCTACTAACTTAAGTGAAGTATATAGTATTACCTTTCTGGTAGGCCTATTACAAGGGATGTTTTTACTGGCTTGTTTCTTATGGTATTAGAATGTGCTACAGGAAATAAAAGAATTAATTCCTTTTAAATTTCTTCATCATCAAAAGTTACTCTCAAGTAGATGAAATGTATAATGTGACTGCTATGGTCACATCTCATGGCACAAGGTAAAAATGATGGGGACTACAGAAATACAGAAGACTGGATTTTGAGACCACAGTCAACCTCGGCCAACTAGCAGGCTGTAGGATAACACTGAGCTGTGTTGCCTGCCTTCCTCATTGAATTATTTTAATCCTTTTTTTTTTTTTAAGACTGATAATTTTTAAGAGCAGATTTGCAATAACAGAAGGAAGGGGAGGAAAATTTAATTGCGTGTCTTCAGTATTGTCCCCCTTCAGTCAGTTAGCTTATGATCAAAATGTACATTTTATTACAAAATATTATTAATACAAAATTGATCTAGCAAAGTCTTTTAGGTGGTTGTGTCTGCTATTTTGAGTGCTTCTGGCAGATAACGGTTAATTCATTTTGTGGTCAAAGGCATAGTAGTAGAACATTTTCTTCCTTAGAGCACTGAAAAAGTGTGCGCTACCATTAAGCTCTGAGTGATTATATGATTTTGGAATGTGCCCTATTACAGTGGATCTTAAATTGTAGCGTCAGCCATGTTGTGGAAGATCTGTGGTGACCTTGGTCACAGGGTGACAGTTTTTACCAATTTGTTTTACACTGCAAAACTGCATTAAAAGACTTGGTTCAATAGGAACTTCATGGGCATCAGACCTGGGGAGCAAGTTGAGAGGATTCTTTTTGGGGAGGTATTTTTGATTTTTTTTTTTTTTTTTTTAAATGGCTGTCCCTGAATGCTGCAGTGGTGAAAAGCCTGCTGGAAATGAATTTTGTCTCGCCGATACTTCATGGAGAGCTGTCCAGTAGATCTTGTTTCAAAACAGACACTAGACTTAAATATGTCATTTTAAAATGTTTAATATTTTTGGTCTGAGTTTTGAGAAATAATTTAATTACTGTCAGCTGCAAAATATCCTGAATCCTTCATTATAGAGTAAATTCACTGTATTATTTTGTGTTTGACATAGAGGTTTTTTTTTCCTTATGGGTTAAGTAAAATGTAGCTGTTTCTCTCTGTGGTTTCTGATATGCCTTATGAAAAGAACTAGGTCAAATAAACAATGTCCACTTACTGTGTGCAAGGAGGACACTTTCATACATCTGTAGCAAGATTAATTCACTTCTACAGTTAGAAGCGAGCTTTCTAAAATCTTTTAGAACTGCTTGTAAAAATACTTGTTTATCTGTGCCAATTAGTTACATGTGAACTCCCTGCATTCCTGTGGTCCAGACAAGTCCAGGTACAAGGGACAAAGTCCTTGCCAAGCTGCCAGTACAAACATCTTTTTGTAAGCTTACTCTTTTTCAGACAAGCCTTTTAAAACAGACTGTGGTATTGACTGTAGATTAGAGGTGTAGTGTTTGGCATATCCCTGAAGTTTAAAATGGAGGAAGGTAAAACACGCAAAGGAAATATGGAAATGGTATCTGAGAAATTCAGTGTCAGCAGCTCGGTAGTAAAACCGTATGGATAACGCCTTATTATATATATAGTGCTATAACCTTTTACATACTTTGTAGACTAGCACTAATGGAAATAACAAACTCTAAAACTAGCTGATAATTGCCAAGAAAGACAGAAGCATATGTCTCTAGTCAGGGTAAAATCTTTTTTTTTTTTTTTTTTTTTAAGCTGCCCTGGAACTTTTTCTTTTAAATGTAATGAGAGTAGTTAACCATAACTTGTTTTGGTAAATACCAAAATTTGAAAAAGTTGGGAGAGGAAAGTAATGTGCATATGACTTGACTTTCTGAAAACAGCTATGCTTATGCTTTTTTAGCCGTCAAAACCAACTGAAGGATCAGCAGCACCAGCAGCACCAGCAGGTAGTGTCCTTATGCCAGCTTCCGGATGAGGCCGAGTGTCTGACTGTCCCGCGGTATAAGCGAGACCTAGTGCAGAAACTTAAGATTCTGAGACAGGAATTGTCACAGCAACAACCACAAGCAGGCCACTGTCGTATCGAGGTCTCCAGGGAAGAGATTTTTGAGGTAATCCATGTACTGACCTGTTTTTACCAGACACCGTGAAGAAGGTGGGGGAGGAGAGAACTTTCCATAAGAGGTGGGGTGAGGGCTGAGAAGAGAATATGGATGGAGACTCCTATTCTGTGGAGGTGGCATTTAATTTCTTTCCTGAATATGTATTGCAACCAGGGTAAATTATAGATTTAAGAAGACATTCTACACCCTTCTCTTACAAATAGGATTTGAGTAAATTGCACATTGAATCACTTTGATCTTCAGTATTTAACTAAGCAGCATATTTCTGGTTAGATTTTTCCAAAATTAGAGAATTGAATGCAATTACTCTCGAGGGACAGGAGACACCCAGGAGCACAATGTTCTCATTGGAAGTTTGTGCCATTAATCATATGCTTTTGTCATTTTGGAGAAGTCTGCCTCCCTGAGAATTTCATCACTCTTTCCCCACACCTTTTACTCCACCCTCACCCTTCAGAGTCCTACAGTGTAGTCACTCTTGTTCTAGCCAAGGAGGATTTGGATGGCTCTTCCCTTTGGAGACTGTCACATCACTCCTTAATCAGCTGGAAAAGGGAGGATCACTGCACAGCAGCACAGACTCTATTCCCCTGTTCCTGAGGATAGCTGTGCTGGCTCCAGGGCACACCCAAGCCCTGCTGGTCTGGGAAGCAAAATTGGGAGTGTGATATTGCAAGTGCACAGAAAACAGACTCTTGTTTCAGTTGCCAGTTCTTCATATACTTCCTACTCTCCTTTCTTCATCCTTTCAAACACCAGTATCCAGGTGTTACTGACACAGTTACTCTAGCTCTGCAGATTTTCGACTAACGGAGGCCATCCGGTTCTTGCAGGAATTGATATTCTTTAAAATGCTTCCTTGCACATTTGTTCCTATACCCACCTTCAACAGATGCCCGTGTTTGTTGTCTTGTCAGATAGGAAAAATAAGGGCTTATACAGCACATCTAATCTCCTAAGCAGTTTACTCACAGTTGCAGTGTGTAATTACTTGTGGAGGCTACAGGAGGATAAATTAAAACAAAAAATAATGTTTCTGCATACCTCAAGCAATTGAAGGGCATAAGCTTTTCTGGCATGTTTTTTATTTGACTGGTAATGTCCTATTTGTAGAAAATGTTAGTTAGAATCTGTTGTTTGAAAAATGCTGGTTACTGAATCAAGGAATACCCTCTGCTTTAAGGTCTGAGAATCACACGATTAATCATTTATAGCGGAGAGTAATAGCCTTCATATCCTTAACTAGTGGTGAATATGACAACGTGCCATATAATTTTAGGAGTCTTACCGGCAAGTCATGAAGATGAGGCCTAAAGACCTGTGGAAGCGATTAATGATAAAATTTCGGGGAGAAGAAGGCCTTGACTATGGAGGGGTTGCCAGGTAAACAAAGACGTGTGCCAGACTGTCCAATGTATTACGTATGCTTTGTTTCTAAGCTCTGTTTGTTTTGAAGGGGTTTGTTTTTAAAATATGTTCTAGTAACTAATTGTGTGCCAACATGGTGTCCCGCAGTTTTCTGATATTCTTTTAGAGGAGAATTATCATGCAAACTTTAGCATAGATGCATCTTAAATGCAAGATGTGCCTTTTGTAACTTTACTGAAGATAAGTCCATCTTCTCTGGTTAGTGAAATTAATGCTGTCCTTGGAGCAGGACCAGCTGTGCTGGGGTGTGTTGTGGCACAGCTGACCTGCTTCATTGGGTGATGCAGACATTGCCCATTGTCCTGAGTCAGGGCAGGGCAGTGTGATGTGCAAGCCCAGAGTATCCCCTACTGTGGGATCCCTGGGTGCACATCTGCAAGCGCAGAAACCCAGGCAGGCATTCCCATGGCATCTTGGGCTTGATCTTGCAGGGAAATTCCCAGGGCACGCAGGATTGGGCCCCTGAAGCCCTGGGAGGGCCTGTCCAAAGCAACTGGAGAGTGCAGGCTGCCCATGCTGTCCAGCCATAATGGAAGCAGATGTCTGCCACAAAAAGTAGCGCAAATTTTACCACCTACATTGCAGGCACCTTTTGGGGCATTTGTGGCACAAGGGATATGAAGGTCTCTTTGGGCTTTGTGCTGCCATAAAAGTTCTTATGGTTACACAAAGGCAACATCCATTATCAGCATTAGATCGCTGAGCATTTACACCATTAAGGACTCTATTTTGTGGTAAATCTTTGGTAACAAAAATGAGCCTAATATTGTAGTTTTAAATGTAAAACCTTGACTAGGATTTAAAATAAAACATTAGCGTTTACTAGAGTCGGGACCTAAAGTCAATCAGTGGTCTATAGTGTTTGTGTGTGTGTGTGTGTGTGTGTGTGTGTGTGTGTGTTTAAAAAAAAAAACATTAAAAATTAAAAAATCAGTATTTGGGGGGGAAATAGCTACAAGTATTGTAACACATGAAAAATGTATTACTGAGGCTTCTGTAATATGATTGTAAATATGAATATGCTCATCCCTTCTGAAATATGGATGTGCGATTTCTGGTCCATGAAGGTAGCTTTGAGGTTTAGAAGAATTTTAGGATTTAAACCAGAAGTTATAGCAATGATGTTTCAAAACTAGAATTCACGCATGTCATACGATAGCATTGTCTAGCCATCAACTAGTCTGTTTTCCATGCCTGGCTTTCAGTCAGTATGCCCTGGGTCATCCACCCTCTTCTTTGTTGGGCAGTCAAAGGAGCAAAGTAAAGGGGCAGTGTGAAATAGTATGGATGTTTTCCGCCACCTTTAAACTAATATTTACCAATCAGAGCAAATTTATTTAGCACTTTAAATTGCAGCCTGCAACGTAAAGACCTTCAGGTAATGGCTATATTCAGTAGACTGACAAACGGCAATGCTCTACAGTGAGTAGAATACACACAGTACAACTTTGTCTTAACTGTATAATGCCTAAGAAGGAGAAACAGAAGCAGAAACTCTGGGAGTAAGTGAGATTGGGAGGAAAAAAATGCTTGGACAGCTGGGAAGTCAGCCAGTTTTCAGGTAATGGATGCTTTCTGCTCGTCTAAATATGGCTTTAGTTTCATTTCTTGTTCATTGTGAATATTAAAGTTGAAAACTTTAAGTTTTGCATAGTTTCTCAGTATAGAAATGTTTGCCTAAAACTTAAGGTAAATTATCCTGTTCTTCCAGGGAATGGCTCTACCTGTTGTCGCATGAAATGCTGAATCCATATTACGGCCTCTTCCAGTACTCCCGAGATGATATTTACACACTGCAAATCAATCCAGACTCTGCAGTTAACCCGGTATGGACAGTGACAACTTCTGTAAATCATTTTTCTGTGGCCCAGAAATGTTGTTAACTGTTGGGTATTCCTAAGACTTTATCTAATTCTCATGTTAGTATTGTTAGAAATGGATTTTGTGCAGTTAACGGGGTCCTTTTATACTACTGGGATTAGAGGAAAGAATATGAAATATTTCTCCTTAATCTTGGTGCCAAATGTTGGCATTTCTCAGTGGGAATAACAAAATCAAGTTGTCTTGGCGCTTAGCAGCAAAATCTCGGGACTATGGGGAACTAATGTTTAAAACTTTTTGATAGTAAGGTCTTGCTTCTTTAAATTTGAAATTCAGCAAATATTCTCTCAGGAAGTCTGATCAGTTGATTGCATTTGTCTTTCAATTCCAGGAACACTTATCGTATTTCCATTTTGTCGGACGGATTATGGGGATGGCTGTGTTTCATGGACATTATATTGATGGGGGCTTCACATTGCCTTTCTATAAGCAGTTGTTAGGGAAGCCAATTACTTTGGATGATATGGAATTGGTTGACCCAGATCTTCATAACAGTTTAGTCTGGATACTGTATGTATTGCACATTTCCTAATTACAGTAATATTTAGTATGCCATCTGAGTTAGCATGTAGTTCATTCATTTAAATTTGGTTGAAATAGAATTAAATTATTGTGCGTTTCACATGCTCTCTACTAAGGCAGTTGGTTTTACAGCATGCATTTCTAATGTATACAATTTTTATTTAAAAAAAAAAAGGGGATTTCAGTTTAGTAGAGACTTGAACATGTATGAAAAGAATTTTGAATGCAGATTGCATTTTGTTAGTCACTAGACTTTTCAGAAATTATAACTTTTTGCATTTGCTGATCATGTTGAACGCTAAATAGCAATAGCATGTTGCTTAAATATGTGACATTGAAAAAGTTAATAGTGTTGCTGTGCATAATGTAACAATAACTAAACAGTAATAGGCTGTTTGGGAATTAAGCTCCTGACAAATAGTTTGAAAGCAAATCTGATTGAAAATTAAATTAACGTGTCTGTCGTGTGTGTGTGTAATGCAGTTGTAGAGAACATCTTCATCTTCACTGAACTCTTTGCTTGTTTCTTCCCCCAAGTGAAAATGACATTACGGGAGTCTTGGACCATACATTTTGTGTGGAACACAATGCTTATGGGGAAATTATTCAGCATGAACTGAAACCAAACGGCAAAAGCATCCCTGTCACGGAGGAAAATAAGAAAGAATATGTCAGGTATTAATCATCAGTTTTTCAAACAGTTTTCTGGGTGATGTGATAGCCCGGGGGGGGGGGGGGGGGGGAGAGAAGACTAAGCTTCCCCTACATGTGATTTTTGGCTTGTTTCAACCAATAGGCAGTGCCCCATATTTTTGAAACTCCAATACAGTAGCTTTGTTGTGCTGAATTGCTGTCAGTAACTTTGTTTCTTTGGCTGGACAAACTGCAGGGTTATTGCACTTGAATGTATTTTCCACCCAGCACATTTGCACTTGCTTACAGGCTTTATGTAAACTGGCGATTTTTACGAGGAATTGAAGCACAGTTTCTGGCCCTGCAGAAGGGATTTAATGAAGTAATCCCACAACATCTGCTGAAGACATTTGATGAGAAAGAGCTAGAGGTCAGTACACTACTGTTATGTTATGTCGTCAAGTGTAACAATAAAAGGTTGATACATTCTTCTGAGACTAAGTAACATGATAAGTTGCCTCCCTGGTGCTTTTGGGGTTTTGCAGGTGCAATGTTACAAGAAATGCAGTTAACACAAAAGATCATCCAGGCCCTGGAATTTCTGAGGCTGATTTCCCTGACATCCTCCATTCTGTGTGTCTCCTACAAAATCAGTAGCTGGGTTTGTCAGCTGAGCAGCTTTCTCTCCTGTGAACTGTCTGATGCTATTGGGTAGAGCAGTGCTCAAGTTTGTCTTTTTGTTTGTGTTGACTTTGCTAATGACTTACAGGAAGCTAGATAGGACAGCTGTTGTGGAAGATGCCACTTTTCTTCTGGTCAGTTCTAACAGGTTACGTAGGATGGGGATACCTCTCTTGTACTTGGTTCAGCAAATTATTTCTGATCAAGGTATCTACAATCTTCTCAAGTTACTTTGCCGAGTAGGATAGGGCTGTCTCTCTAGTAGCCCATAAAGGGTGGATCTGCAGCCCCAAGGCTCTCACCTGACTTAGAAGTTGAACAGCCCTGGTATAGGATAAAGTGCATACCTTTTAAAGACAGACAAGGTTCCTTGGGTGAATTTGATATCTTTTATTAGACCAACCCAGATAGTTGGAGAATAGTTATTAAGCAAGCTTTCGAGTTCAAAAACCCTTCGTCAGGCTAAGGAAGTTTCAGCAGTTGGTGTGTGTGCTTCTTGGATGGAATGAAAAGTAAAGAAGCCAGTGGCTGGGCTGGGGAGAGTTGCCAGGCAGATTATAATGTATCAAAAATACCTTTTAAAGAAACATTAATTGGCACTACCACCATATGCTGTACCATATGCACAGAGATGAATGTCATGCTGAATAGAGCACCCCTTAAGGACAGAACAGAGTTTAACACTTTTAAAAACTGAAATTGGATATAAGATCTACATCAGGGCTTTCTCTCTTGCCCTGCAGTGATTGTCTGCATCTTCTGAGCCATTGTGAGTGTGCTGGCTTATAAAATGGCTAAAGTGAGAAGTACTCACACTTTCTTTTGTGTTCTTTGCTAGAGATGTCATCACAGAATATACAATGGCAACCTGTCTCTTCTGCTGTTAGACTTTGAGTAGATCAGACAGTGAAATCCAAAATAGTCTTTTAACCGCTGCCTGGGAAATAGAGGTGAAGGGTTTTTGGTGGAGGAAATGGCAAGTCCAAAGTATGATCCTATTTCACAAATGCTGCAAAACTTTGCTCTTGGCAAACATTTCTGAAGAATGATGCTACCATCTGCACAAAAACCCTCCAAAAAAACAAAGCAAGCCAACCAACCCCAAAGTGATGAAAAACCAAATGGAAGTTTTAGCTGTGGAAAGGGAGAATACCAGAGACTCCATGAAATCAAGTAGGGACTTAGTTGTGGCTACTCACTGTACGTGTTCAGATTCAGTAATGATGTATACATAGATGTTCACAGCATGGAAGTTTTTATTTAAGATGCGACAAAATTTAGAGGATTTTGATCTAGAATGACATTGATAAAAGGGAAAACCAGTATGAAATGAATTGAATGAAATTCACGTAGGACAAATACGAAGTCCTGCATTTAGCACAGAACAATCAAATGCACAAAAACAACTAGGGAATGAATTACTAGACTAGTATTGCAGAGAATTGGAGCTACAGTAGACTCTAAGCAGAATATGAGTTAACAAGTGCTCTTGTTGCAAAAAAATAAATAAATAGAAAGTCAACAGCATAGTGCATTGCAGATGACATTTTTGTTAATACAAGTCAAGGGAAATGGCTCTTCAGCTCTCCTTGGCACTGGGGATGCCTCATCTTGAGTTTCTCATTTTGGGCCCTATGCTTCAAGAAGATGAGATCAACATGTGGAGAATCCAGTAGTGAGCAGCAAAAATGATTAAAGACCTAGGAAATGAGACTCATGACAAAGGGTTGGAAGAACTGAGATTATTTAGTCTGGAAGAGAGAAGACTGAGCAGGGATTTGAAACACCCTTGAAACATCTTAAGAGTGGTTGTGAACAGGGTGATAAATAATAGACAGTTCTCAGTGGCCAAAGGGGACAGGACCAAAAGTAACAGTCTTAAATTGCAATTAGGGAAATGTTAGGTTTAATATTAGCAAGAACTTTCTAACTGTGCATGGTTAAGCACTGAAACAGATTATTTAGAGAGGCTGTGAAATCACCATTCTAGAAGTTTTTAAGGGCAGGTTAGACAGACCCTTGGATGATGTGGTTTAGACAGGATGATCTTACCCTGAGCAGGGAGTTGGATTTAGATATCCTCCTAAGGTCCCTTCTTTCCCTGTTTTTCTATGAAAGCAGAGGACAATGCTATACTCCATTTGAAGCTCAAAATATATTTTACTTGTTCATTCATTTTGTAACTGTATGAGATGGAAAAATATTACTAAAAACTACCATTTAATGGTGGGGAAGATGATTGAATTCTGAAAGCCAAATTACACCCTGGGCTACCCATGAGAAGAACACTTACCAAACTTGGTAGACCTGTGCATGCACAAAGGTGAAGGTAGAACTTGTACATCTGGAATCACAGGACACTTTCAGGATCCGTAAATTATGTTTGTTCTAAGCTTAGGAACCTGGGCTGTTCTGGCTGGAAAAAAAGCTAGAATTTGACATTTCAGAAATGGATTGTGTGAGACTTTTTTTTACAACAGAGTACAATGATGTAATTCCACATTTCTTAAAACCAGAGCAAGGCTGTAACTTTTCATTGGTAGTAAATTTTGAAAGTTTTTAAACATGCATTTTCTTTTGATGGTTAGGCATTATGTAATTTCTTTTGAGCACTGATAATGTGTATGATTATTAACAGCTCATCATTTGTGGACTTGGAAAGATTGATGTTAATGACTGGAAGGCAAATACTAGGTTAAAACACTGTACCCCAGACAGCAACATTGTGAAATGGTTCTGGAAAGCTGTGGAGTTCTTTGATGAAGAGAGGAGAGCACGATTACTCCAGTTTGTGACCGGATCGTCCAGAGTGCCTCTGCAGGGTTTTAAAGCATTACAAGGTAAAAGTTTTGCTGGAACCAGCTTAAACTGGATTTGCATGGGGAAGGAGTGGGACTTGCCTCGAAAACCTTCCATGAAAACAAGGCCGTTGGTTTGCGGCGGGACTTTCAGTGGTCTGATGGCTGTTCTTTGGCATCACGTTTCACTTGCTCTTCTCTCTTGGCCTGCCCATTCCCTGGTGACTCTTGGCTGTAAACTGCTCTCTTCTTTCCCCCTATAAAAGCACTTCTGTTTCTTACTAACTGAAGTAAATTTTAGAAATCAAATCTATAGCTTTTTCACCTAACAGTCTGATTTTTAATTTTTTTTCATTGCAATACTTCACCTCCTCTACAGCTGTCCACCATTCACTCCATGGCCCAAAAAACCAACAAGTAATTACAGAAAAAATCTGTCTCATTAGCCAATGGCCTTTGAGCTGCAATAGGAGCTGTACCTTTCTGCAGGAGTGCCTCTGACTGTCAGCTGCACTGCTAGACGGACAGTACCAAAGTGGCCTCGGTGATTCTCCTGCATCTCTCAAGATTTGAAGTATTTTCGTTAGCAGATGGGCAGGTTGGATTCCAGCTGAACAAAAACCCTCTGATAGCAATTACTGTTTACAGAAATTTACCCGCTCTTCCAGGGGCTTCTCACTCCTGACCCCCAGCCCTACAGCCCTGCTGTTGCTACTTACTTTCAACCCACAACCGCCTGGCCTTGCCAGTGCCTCTCACTCCCAAGCCTCATCCCCCTACTTTCCCAGGTACCCCAGGGCCAGGGTCTGCAGCCCCCTGCCCTCTCTCCCCAGCAGCGCCCAAGCCCTACTTGCTGCCCACCGAAGGCAGCAGCTGCTGTGGCCAGAGCAGAGCATGGAGCTGGGCTCACCTCTCCCTCCCTCCCCTGTGGGCCTAGAGCAGAGCTCATGCTGCCCTCCCCCCAGGGGCTCTGTGGACCAGCAGCCAGGACCTGGTGCGGAAGGGAGCGCCGTGGCTGCCAAGCCAAGGCACCCCCTACCTGCCTGGGAGCCCAACCCCAACTGCTCATGTTGTGACCCAGTTTGGGGTCATGACCCACAGTTTGGGAACTGCTATGCAAGACTAAGGTTTAATTAGCTTTAGTACCTTTAAGCAAATGCACCTGGTGACAGGGGTGGGCAGTTTGCAGCAGATCAGGCAGGGGAAGGGGATCAGAGTGGCACATGGGGAGGGTTCTGGACAAATTTGTACATACCTGCCAGAAAGGTTTTCATAGATGTTAGGATCGGAAGGGACCTCAATAGATCATCGAGTCCGACCCCCTGCATAGGCAGGAAAGAGTGCTGGGTCTAGATGACCCCAGCTAGATACTCATCTAACCTCCTCTTGAAGACCCCCAGGGTAGGGGAGAGCACCACCTCCCTTGGGAGCCCGTTCCAGACCTTGGCCACTCGAACTGTGAAGAAGTTCTTCCTAATGTCCAGTCTAAATCTGCTCTCTGCTAGCTTGTGGCCATTATTTCTTGTAACCCCCGGGGGCGCCTTGGTGAATAAAACCTCACCAATTCCCTTCTGTGCCCCCGTGATGAACTTATAGGCAGCCACAAGGTCGCCTCTCAACCTTCTCTTGCGGAGGCTGAAAAGGTCCAGGTTCTCTAGTCTCTCCTCGTAGGGCTTGGTCTGCAAGCCCTTAACCATACGAGTGGCCCTTCTCTGGACCCTCTCCAGGTTATCCGCATCCTTCTTGAAGTGCGGCGCCCAGAATTGCACGCAGTACTCCAACTGCGGTCTGACCAGCGCCCGATAAAGGGGAAATATCACCTCTTTGGATCTATTCGTCATGCATCTGCTGATGCACGATAAAGTGCCATTGGCTTTTCTGATGGTTTCGTCACACTGCTGGCTCATGTTCATCTTGGAGTCCACTAGGACTCCAAGATCCCTTTCCGCTTCCGTTCCACCCAGCAGGTCATTCCCTAGGCTGTAGGTATGCTGGACATTTTTCCTCCCTAGGTGCAGCACTTTACATTTCTCCTTGTTGAATTGCATTCTGTTGTTTTCTGCCCACTTGTCCAACCTGTCCAGGTCTGCTTGTAGTTGTTCCCTGCCCCCTGGCATGTCCACTTCTCCCCATAGCTTTGTGTCATCCGCAGACTTGGACAGAGTACACTTCACTCCCTTGTTCAAGTCGCTGATGAAGACATTAAAGAGTATCGGTCCAAGGACCGAGCCCTGCGGGACCCCACTGCCCACACCCTTCCAGATCAAAACCGACCCATACACCACGACTCTGTGGGTGCAACCCTCTAGCCAATTTGCTACCCACCGGACTGTGCAGTCATCCACATCACAGCCTTTTAACTTGTTCACCAGTATGGGGTGGGATACCGTATCGAAGGCCTTCCTGAAGTCTAAGTATACGACATCCACCCGTCCTCCTGTGTCCGGGCGTTTCGTAACCTGGTCATAGAAAGAGACTAGGTTGGTCAGGCACGATCTGCCCGCCACGAACCCGTGCTGGTTTCCCCTCAGCATAATTTGTCCTGCCGGGCTCTCACAAATGTGAGCTTTGATAATTTTTTCAAAGACTTTGCCGAGGATGGAGGTGAGACCTCCTTCCTCCTCTTCTTGAAAATGGGGACCACATTTTGGCTGGCCCCCACTGGTATAGATGATGCCTTCCATTTTTGTGTGTTTCAAGCTTTCCACATTGCTCTATAAGCTCAGAAGGCAGTCAGAGATTCACTTAACTCATCCTTTATGATTAACCCACAGCATGACAGACTGTATAAATTTGTTACGCTGTATTGGTGATTGCTAGTACTACCATTACTGTATGTTCATTCCCTGGTATAATCAGCTAGAATTTGCAGCCCATACTGTTTCCTGGTGTCAGGAGGCCCACGCAAAGCCAGCTGTGCCCATGGAGACTTTGGTTACACAAAGTTGTACTATGTTAAATATTTCAGAATAGCTGAAGTGGTACGTCCCCAAGATGGAGGCAGTTGTCACCAGCATGTCCAGTTCAGTATGGGAGGGAGAAATACATTGTACTGCTGTGACTGCGTCTGTACTAAGGGTCATAGAGTGCAACTATCGCTAACACACCCCACCACACTCATAACCGACATCATCCCACCCGGACACAGGCTGAGTGGACCAGGTGGTGTATACTCCTTGCTGCTAATCAGTGCCTTGCTATTGCATCTCTTTCACTGGCTTGGACAGTCTTGAGCGTGACACGAGCGTGTGAAGGAAACAAAACCTCCTGTCTGAGGGCGAGTGTTGAAATGGCTTTTCCCTGCTTGCTCTGATGTGCTCCCTCCCTCCCTGCTGCTGGCCTTTTCTTACTCCCTTCTGACTTAGCCCTTTAACACGCTCGCTGGCTGACTCTGGGTATTGATGGGAAGTCGTTTGTTGTGCCATGAAGTATCGCAGCAGTTTGTAACACTTAAAATGCAGCTTTGCGGGGGTGTTACAAGCATCCCACCCCTTCGCTGGAGGGGGAAGTTGCTTCAAAGGCGAACCCTCCAGGTTCCCCAAAGCTGATGACAGCAAAGATGAAGCAAACCAGGACTGTGCAGAGCTCCAGGTGTACAGGCTTTGTTAATTGGGGGCACAGCCACTGTGAGCAACAGGGCTTCCAGGTCTGCTGAGCATGGCAGGGCTCTGTGGGAGCTCACCCCTGGGCAGGGGCTCAGGGAGCAAGCCAGCTGTGCCCCCACCCCCCCTTGCAAGCAGCTGTCCTTAAGCAACAAGCATTAAAAGACCAACTAGAACATGAAACTGTGGAACAAGAAATGTCCGCGGACAGGAGCGCATGACTTGTGGTCGGAGCAGACTGTGGGTTCTTACCCCCGTATTTGGACTAGCCATGAGCTCTGATCTTTACCCCATGTTGCTCAGTATGCTGCCTTCTGTATCTATATTCCAGTGAGGCAGGCATGCCATGCTACAAATGATACCCTACACCATCCCTGAATGCCACTCCCAGTCTCCTTCCCCTCCCATTTGCTGCTCTGCTTTCTGCTCCCTGCCAGATCTGCTGCTCTCCTTTCTGCTCCCTGCTGTGCTGCCATCCCTCTCCCTCAGGTGAATGCAATACGCTGGGGCTGCTTGTGGCATTTGTGCTGCAGGTCAGCCACCCTTGCTCTATTCAACCACCCTTAGCCTCTCTCAGCAGCATCCCTTTCCTCTCCCCATCCCTTTCCTTTGGATTGACATTCCTTTCTACCAAAACCTTTTATTTTTGCAGGTCCAGTCAGTGCATCTGATGCACTAGGCTGCTGCCTAGGAAAGCTTATGCCTCTCTGAACCAGTTAGTCTCTAATGTGTCCCATCTACCACCCCCCCGCCCTGGCTTGTGTAACACTTTAGCATCTTGGTAGTGCCCAAGCTGTTGGAGTGGCTGCGCACTCGCTTGCCATAGCATTACCTATGCCCCTGCAGTGCTCCACATGCGGCCTCTCAGGGTTGTGCCTTGTCATAGCATCAACTTTCCTCTTTACTGCATCTTCAGGTGCTGCAGGCCCACGACTGTTCACAATACACCAGATCGATGCCAGCACCAACAACTTGCCCAAGGCTCATACCTGGTAAGGTCATGTGACTTTATCCCATTTTCTGGGAAAAATGCAGCACTTAGATAAAGGATAGGCCGGTGCATTTCCATTGCTGTTTGCCCTGTCTCACCTGCCCTTTCTTTGGCTTTGTTCGTGAACGTTGGCCACCCTAAGGTAAGCCAGGAATACAGCATAAAAGTTGCATGTGTGTTACCAAAGCTTTTTGAGTCTGCTAAGCACGTGGCTGTAGTGCAGACAAACCCTGACCTGCACAACCTTTGAATTTCTGGGTGCAGCTGAAAACGGTTAAAGTTGCTTTGCTTTCTGTTCACAGCTTTAATCGAATAGACATTCCTCCCTACGAAAGCTACGACAAACTGTATGAGAAGCTGCTAACCGCCATTGAAGAAACATGTGGGTTTGCTGTGGAATGACCCTTCACAGACTTACCTAGGACTCTATTTATACTCTTGTCATCCAGAAAGCCCTCCCCCTCAGCCAAGCCTCAAGAAATGCTTGAAATACAGGAAACCTTTCCCTTTTCTACGCTAGGACACTGGGAGGGAAAGGACAGTTTTGGAGTTCTTCTTTTTTTTTTTTTTTTCCCAAGAAAATGGGTCCTGTGGCTTTTGTCATAGAACCATTCAGCTGCTATTAAAAACTAATACCTTGAACACCTAGAATGCTGACTTTTCCTACATTTCAACAGTTAAGCAGTATTCTACACTTAAAGACTACTACTATTTTTGTAAAAGGTAATCTATTCTATTTGCCTACCTGATTTCTGTTCTCACAGATACCAAGACACCACGTTGGCAGTCGGTACAAGTCACTTTCAGCCTGGTTAAAAGTATGATGCTGAACAGCGCCTATACCTGCTATTTTTTAAAAGAAAAATATTTTGGATTATTCTAACTTTGCATAAAATTGGCTACAAGAATCATTAATCTTTTTAATTAAAGCCACTTACAGGTTAACTGCGTTTCTTATAGTGAAACGTTATATTCTGCATTGTAATTTCAACTTAAATGTTACCCGAATGGGGCTTTTTATATTTTTCAAGCATGGATTACAGATCTGAAGTTTGGGGTCCTGTTTATATCAGTTGTCAGATTCCTTAAGCAAATTTCCTAGTCTCCGTGACTGATACTGTATTTAGTACAGGACATTGTGTTAAATGTGGATTAGCCCCTTTTTTAAAGAGAGTTCGTCATTTCAATTTTTTTAAACAAGCATTTTTGTAACAAGTCTCTTGTTGAGAGTATTTTTGGTTTGCTTTCAACTGAAAATGGAAACGCTGCAGTTTTCAAATTCCATAAAGCATGCTGCTGATGAGGTGATGTTGATAGCCACTTGCCTGGTCATCGGTTCATGTTTCAGAATCGTCCGTATCCGCCCAGCCATCCAAAGTTTATGTTCACATGCAACCAATTCGCAGTGCGTATTTGTTGTTTGTAAAGACTTATCAGGTAAACCATTTTTCATCTTTGTTTAGCTCTCATGATGTCAGTTTGCTTAAATTACAGCTAAGGAAAAGCAGTCAGCTCAGATAGTTTCATAGTAAATGCTGAACACGCGTGCGATATGCTTTGACAGTGAGGTCGTTCAAGCACAGTGTCATTGGTTGTAGGGCTGAAAGTATATATATGCAAGCGTTAAAGCATGGGTTGGTCTGTTCAAATGGGAACATAATGCAGTACCGGTGGAGGGAACTGTATTTTGAAATGCGGTTGGGAATTCTGAGCTGTTCAGCTGAGCACGTTCTGTTCATGGGGTGTAGCTAAGTTCGGCTACTCACGGCACAATGGTTTTTTAGCATTCTCCTGAGTAAGTGCGCGGCGACACCCAAGTACCTGACCTGTCTCTGCCTGCTAAGCAGGGGGACAGTGACACTTGGCAGAGGTGATTTTCAATTTTGTTCAATCAGTATTGTGATTGTTTCTTTAAACCTGGACCCCAAAATCAGCACTGTGTTTACACTGCTGCTGAGAAACAATGAAGAGTGTTGAAATAAAATAAAAAAACAAAACAGGATGTAAACCATTTCCTTTGCAGCCTGCATTTTACAGCGAACTAGCTGATGGGTCTTACCCATTGCTATGTATTTTGGGAACCTTTCAATATACAAATTTATTTCTGCCAAATCTGACTGCCCTAGCAAGTAAGTTAGAACAGGCACTATGTATTGGAATAAAAGGCAATAGTTAATTTGTGGAGCTGTGGGGAGAATTTGGTAGCTCACATCCACATACTCCCTCAGTTTCTCCAGCATGGCTGTTGCTCTGAACTTGCTTACCAACCTGAGCTGGCTGGTGAAGAGATGAGGCTGCTCAGGGATCTGCACCTGAAGCCAAAAGATCTGCTTGGGAGTAAGTCTTAGACGCTCTCCCTCATTTGCTAAGTTCTGCTTGGGCTCATACAGATGGGGTGGTAATGCTGCCATTAAAGCTACCCAAAAACACCACTCAAGGTGAATTCCTTTGGTTATTTCACCGACTAGAAACCAGAGTGCCCAGGCCATGGTGCATGTGGGGCAGAACTGTCTGACTTCCTCCAGACAGCAGGAATGTCCTGCCATGGCCACACTGCTGGCTGGTGGAAGTGACAGCTTCGCTCTCTTGTGCTTCTGTCCTGGGCACGCTTGTCGGAGTTTTTCCAAACAAGAGCAGCTTGTCCCTCTAACGAAGGTGTTGTGACCCTGCCTGCAGTTTCCATCTGGACAAGGGTAAATGCTTCTTGCAGCAGGACACAAGCATGGCTTTCCCCACCCTAGGTCCCTGCAGTCCTGTACATTTTCTGAGCTGCAGGACTGCAGGGGCTTTTGTTGGTACCTATTCCTGTGAATTCCCAGTGCTGCTTCAGCTGCACACCCCCTCGTAGCAAACTCTCTGCACGAGCCAGTTGCCCAGGCTAGTAAACACGGCACACACCTTCTATGCCCCTGGGGCATTTTATAGGCTTGCCATTTGTAGAAAATGAATTGTACATCAGTTATTCCAATGAACAATGATAGGGCTGTTGCTTTCCTGTTAAGCATTTTGGTGGGGTGTTGCAAAATCCTTCCAGTCCCATGGGACTGATATTGTAAACTTAAATTTTCCAATATTATGCACAGGAATAGATAACACTTCTCTATATTTGACAGATGATGAATATACCAAGTATTTTGAGTGCCTTTTTGCCTTCATAATGATTGAGAGCTTTAAATAAAGCACCCCGCCTGCTCAGAAACTGTGTGAAATTCTGCAGAAGCGCCAGCCTATCAAGAGTTTAGCTCAAAAATCATGTCAGTTCCCTCAAACAGGTGCTAAGCCTAACGTTGCATTGAACCTGGGACTTTCACCCCATGAGTAATGTGAATATTTATTTCAACTTGTCCCTTGTACTGGCTTTTACTTTAGCCATTCTTTAGTTGCATAAAGTTGTTTTAGAGAAATGCTACATCATGGTTTCATGCTGTTGCTTTTCATGATGAATGTTTAATATGAACAGTGACTATTTTGTAGATTTCAAATATACAGTACACAGTTGCGTTTCAGAGGATTTAATTTCTCGGTGTAAAGAGTTTTGTAATGGTGCTTTGTACAGTATGTATTCTAATTTTTTTTTTTTTTTTTTTTTTTTTGCACATAGGTTCAGTTTCCCTAAACTGATTTATTTTTACCAAATGTTTGCGTTGTACTAAAGTCCAGAGCACACAAGTTTCCCTTCTTTAGTTTTGTTCCACAACACTACACTTATATTGAACTTCTGGTGCGTTTAAACTGGCTGCATGGATGGAAGTAAAAGCTTTGCTTCTTTCTCATAAGTATGCATCATCCTACAGCTTAAAGTAGCATGCTCCCATTGCTTCAGATTTTAAACTGCACCATATAGTTAACAGGTGCCCATTGTTGTACTTAACATTCTCTATCGTAGGCTTTTGGCTCTACCACATCTTTAGAGCTTTATCTGTAGCTGTAATTAGTTTATCTTCAATTGTAACTCCCCCTCCACAAACTGACAGTTTTTAGTTTATCATTTCCATTGTATTTATTACAAAGTGTTTTAGCATTGATATCCATTGTATTTTCACCCAGCTGTTACATGAGCTTTAACAAAACATCTGTATAAAATGGTTTTTAAATACTTAATGTATGTACCCATGCAGAAGTTGAGCAATAAATTGTATGCTGTTTGCACTGTCACAGCATCGTTTAAAAAATGTTCAAAGTTTTTAATTAAATATTTACATTGATTTACAATAACAAGAGGCTTTGAGTGAGTCAACTCCTTTAGAGGAGAATGTATTTGTACATGTTCATACGTACAGCGTGGGCTCGGCCCTCAGTTGTGGTGCACTTTGCTGAAAGAATAAGGAAGCATGCCTTGTTCTGGTGTCTCCCAGCAATCTTTGTCTTTTTATAGCAGGCCCCGACTACAGTGCTGCCTCAAAGCACAGGTAAGTGAATAGATGTCTTTGCTGCTTGATCTAGCACAGCTGACCCAGATTTTTTGTGGAAGATGAAAGAAATACATAACTCAGACAGTAACTATTTTAACTTCATTCAGCTGCAGTAAGCATAGTTTTACCGGGTCACAGTCTGGAGTTGGCCTATCTTAAACTCAGTGATCTGGAATGGCTCTGGTGAATTGAGTGTTTATGGCAAAAGGGAGATTACTGCTGTAGGTTTAGTATGTCAGGGAAATGTGTTAGATGCAATCTTCTCTTTCCCCAAAGCTGTAGCACACCTGCCCTCAATACTTTCACAAGTGCTCAAGAGCCTTCTCTCACCTGGCCTGTTGTCAGGACACTTGTGTTTGTGGGAACTGTTCCCTAACTGACAGGTAGCAGTGCCCGGGACATCTGTGCAGGCTACAGGGGCAAATAAAATGTTCAGCAAATAAGGCTCAGGCACCAGGTCACTTACCTTGTGTGATTACACAGGGTCGGTGTAGCAGAGCTCCAGCTAGAACTTGCAGGTGGGTCCCCCCAGACCAAGCATTTGAGTAGCAGAGGTAACACTAACTACAGATCATAGGTAGGTTGCAGGCAGCAAGCTTTAAAAGCTTCCATACTTAAAATGTTCTCAGTTGAAAGGTGAACACTGAACTGCAAGTTAAATTTAAGACCTGAAACTTTAACTAATGCCTTAAAAACCTGTTTTAAATACCCTGACAAGGCTAGAACTAACCTGCATTGTCCTAATATGACAGCTAAATATAGGCTCTCGCTTTGAGAAGACTGAATACAAGTCTAGTTAGTAATCGACTGCTTTAGCTCAAATTGTATCACATTTACTGCCATTCCTGACTCTCAGTTAGCAGATTTACTTACTTAAAGTTCCACTGTTTGAGGTCTGAATACTTGCAGTCAGTCCTAGACCATCACATTCCAAATAGATCACTGCAGCAGTCAGTTAAATTTTGAAAGCCTTGTTTAAAGTCTGCACAAATCATATGCAAACCTTTATGAGGTGGAAAGATCCACAAAAATCTAAGGAAGGCAGTAGACTATAACTGGTCGATACAAATGGAGTTGTTACAGCCCCCTGCCAATAGCAACTGCATAAAGAAATGCTAAGTTTGAGATTTAAAGCACACTTATATGCCCTCTGGAAAGTAATTAAAAGCCTGCAAGTTCCAGCAGTTTTATCCGTTGGTAAATATTGTTCTACTGGAGCTTGAAGTGTGAGTGAACAAGACTGCTTTAGGAAGACCTGCTTAGAGGAAACGTTTGGCGCGAATTAGTATAGTCTTCCTTTGTTACCAATTCTGCACAGGTATCACAAGAATGCAGTCTTATTGAACACACCTTTCTGCAACATGCAGTGCGTCATAATGCTGTGTACAGCGCAATGTGCTCCTCCCTTATTCAGTAGTACAAGAAACAACAGAGTTACACATCAGATTTACTGGAAACCCTTTTCTAACTTCCTCCCCTAGAGCAAACTTAAGCAATTGGCATTATCTCAAAGAACCACTGCTTTGCCCTTTTGTAATTACATTAAGTCTTGCAGTCAAATTATTTTGAGAAGTTTGTCAATTATAACTCATACATTTTACTCTGGCAAAAAAATGCAGCTCTGATCTACAAGAATTTTAATATCCATCATGCTGAAAGCTGGTAACAGTGGGTACAGTACAGAAATGGCTCAGACCTGCAAAACCTGAGCTAAGAACTTTGACTTAACCAGATTTACTTCTACATAGTTGAGCACAACACAGATTACCTCAATTTAAAGTAGTTAAGCAATAGTTTAAACTTTATTCAAGTGTTACAGTAAAAAAGTGCTCAAGAGTCCCAGCTACTGACACATAGATGGCATCGTGCCTCCAACATTGTAAACAAGACGAGCTGGATGCTTTACAGCACAGTGGTCACCATCCTCCAGCTATGGCAATTCCCTAACAAATTCAACAGCACCATGGCCAGAAAGCAACTGCACTGACAGGTAATTGCCTAAGTGTTACAAGAAATGGTTTTTGCTGTACTGAAAGGAAGCCATCTGAAGTCTGGATTTCAGTCGTTCTGCTTCCAGCTCTCGAAAGAAAGTATCATCATCATCTTGAGTGATCATAGTCTGCAGCTGCTGAATTTCCTTTTCCACCTTTGATCTCACCTCCCTCTTTGTTTTCTGTAGCTTCTGAAAAGAATATTGAGATTAGCTCAAGCTCAGAACAAGAAACCATTTGCAAGAAGAACTGAAAACACTTACTTTTGCTTGAGTTCTCTCTCTGGTTTTGATTTCCTGATGTTCTCGAGACACAGCTTCTGCTAGCATTGAAAACTAAGAAACAACATTGGGGTCAGAACAAATTCAGAAAAACGGATAATGTGCAGGTCATATGAGACGCAAGTGGAGCCTACCTGATCTTTGTAGTAGTTCTCCATGGACTCCAGTTCATTTTGATGTACTCTTTTTTGCTCAGCACGCTTCTCTTTAGCGTAAGCTCTCAGCTCCTCTAGCCTTTGCTTCTGAATCTCTAAGCCTTCTTCAAACAGGTTTTTAAATATCTGCCAAGGATTGAAGGTGGTTAAAGTACAGCCCACAAGCCTGAGGGTATTCTGATAGATGCTTTCTGGTAAAAAGCCTGGATATGATGTTTTAAACGTTGTATTGTTCCGATTTGCAGATCTGATTAAATGAACCCCACTTTTCATGTTCAATTTTAGAAAAAATACCCTGCTTTCCCCTCCCAGTTAATAACTACAGAAGTCTCTCCTTTTCCCTTACAAAATCCCACAGATTACCATGAAAAGGTCCCCAAGGGTTAAACGCGCTAAAAAACCCTAAAACATAAACTGCACTGACTTGATGTTTTTACTGCATGCATCTCTGTCCAAGGTCTATAAATACCATCTGGGACCCAACTATAGGAGGTGACGTGGCCTATATGTAGTTATTTTTCACCTCCCAGGACTGTGCTCCATTTACTTAACTTGGCTTTTAGCAACTGGTACCGTTTTTTTTAAATGCTGACACCATAAAGTCAAGTGGAAAAGATGCTTACTGAGTGCCAGTCTCTTATCAACACATGAATTATTCTCCTCCAGAACAAGCGCCTTTTACATACCCTTTCTTCCCGCGTCCTTGCCCGCATCATTCTGGCACGCAGTTGGACACGGTAGTCTTCATAGTACTTCTTGGCTCGAGCAATTTGCTGACGTTTCTCTCTTGTTTTGTTCTGGGTCCACTTCTGTCGATGGATGCGCTGCTTAAACTCTTGCTAAGCAGAGAGAGGGATAGGCAAAAGAGCACTGGAATTTCCTCAGCAGTGAGGATTTGAGCAGGGTTTTGTATAGAGTTTTTCTAAATAAATCAATGTTGAAGAACTACTCTCTCTTCCAAACCTGCTTTTGCATTCATGGCTAGGTACTGAAATCACCACTGTACCATTCAATGCTATATAATTTAGGATGCAGCATTTCCATGCATTATCTAGCATTGCAAGAGTTTATAACTAGACTAACTCTTATGGAGAGTTCTGTCCCTCCCATATGTCCTTGGGACTTGCTTACTGTTTGTTGCTTCATGTTAAGCAGTGACATGTAAAAAGCAAGCTCAGACTCCCATCATCACCCACTGCCTCCGTGGCCACAGACAGCAAACAGGCAGAGGTGGAGCCTTTGATAGCTGCTCCAGGGGCAGCGCTCTCTCCCTGTGGGCCAACAGTGACAGTCTTTTTGGCTAAGCTGCCAGGCAAAATGTGATGTTGTGTGACAACATACCAGTCTCTTGTTGTGATCTTGATCCTTCTTAATAATTTCAGCAAGGAGGTCACGCTTCTTCAGAGCTTCTTCTACCTGAGAGTAAAAAAAAAAAAAAAAAAAAAGGCATTTTTCTTTTTTGCAGGACAGAGGGAGAATTTCTAACACAGCCACACTAGTGGTCTCTCTGTCCAAGGTCTATAAAGTTCTTTAGCACTGTGCAACTTCCTGACCAAGGAGTTAGCCAGCTTCAATGTCAGGAAGATCTTTTAAATTAGTCACTCTGTCTTCATTTAGAGAAGCTTTACAGAGGTGAGCAAGTATCAATCTCATGTTGCAAGTGGAGAAACCAGCAAACAAGGTCATTATTACAGCCAAGAACTGCACCCATGTGTCCTGATGGTCACACACCTACATTATCTACGAAGTCCTGCCTCCTTTTATAGTGCACTCCCTCCTTCCCAGAGAGGAACTGAGTGTTGACTTACATACTCCAGGGGCTAGTACAATTATGGTCATGGAAAAACGTGTCCAACAAGGCAGAACTGCTGGAGATTCTACAGCAGAGGTGGACGAAAAAACCCAGCCTGCGGGCCATATCCAGCCTGCCAACTAATCCTATCCAGCCTGCTGGGAGCCTGAGTGGGAGGGCTGCACCCTGTGTCACTCCACTCTGCTGCAGTTGGGGCCAGGCTGGACAGCAAGGAGATGCCTCTGCCCTCTTGCCCAGCTTCCTGTTGGCACTGCTGTTGTGCGGTCCTGGCACTACAGCCGCTGGCAGCCAGGCCCCCACAGAGCACGATGCAGCATGCTGAGTAGCTGTCCTGCCCACTGCGATGAGCTGCTACGGTTCCACTAGGCGGCAAGTACATGCCCCAACCTCCCCCACACCTGGCCATCAATAGTTCACCAAAACAAATTAAGTGGCCCTCCCACCCAAATAGTTGCCCACCCCTATTCTAATCTGAAGCTGCAACATTAAAAACAAGGAGTTTCCCTGCAGTTTATCGCAACACTCATCAAGTGAGCCTGTGCAGCTTCTAAGCCCTGGAATGAGACCATCTGCCTATCCAGGGAGGGGCAGTGAGATATGATCAACTCTGGTGCCTAGAGGAGATGCAGTCAGGCCATCTTTGAAATAGGAGATTTAACTTAAATAAAGTCCAAATGGATACTAAGGTAACACTAGGATGGTGCTGCTTCACACCTTCTCCAGGTCTCCCAATACCTTATACAGCATCAAGGGAAGTGGCTGGATGTGACTGCATAATGAAGTCATCCTGAGACAAGTGTTACCTTGTGTAGAAGCACTGTCCAGGCTGACAGTCAGGTGACTGCAGGGGGAGCAGGGCAGGTACTCACTTCATTTTGGAGTTTCAATCTTGATCTCTCTGTGCCAGAAGACGACTTAAATCGTTCAATCTGTGCAAGCTGTTGCTGCCACATTTTGTTCAGGGTGTGGTGGGAAATATGCAGGTGGGGAAACTCTTCCAATAGCAGAGGCAAGAGATCATCATCCTTTACTTTCACTGCAAGGGAAAGTGAGAGATGTAGGCAGTGAGCTCCTCATGTGCCATGTTACTATGATGGTAGCACTCTTATCCGTTTAAGACAAGGCAGGCAATTATTTCGGGCGGAGGGCTGCTTACTGAGTTTTTGGCAAACCATCAAGGGCCACGTGACAGGCAGTCAGGGGCAGATAAATATTAATTTCTAATTTTTTTTTAGGGGCCCCACAGGCTGGATGAAAAGGCCTGGCGTGCCGCATCCAGCCCACATTTTGCCCACCCCTGGTTTAAGACATAAATGGTGTGTTTTCACAACACCCAAGGAAATGGCCGTACATGATTCTCTCTGGCCTTCTTCCTCTTGGAGATGCCCTTTATATCTTCCTCTTGGAGATGCCCTTCTTGTTTTCAAATTAATCAGCCGCCCCCTTCCCTTTTCAAATGGTTCAGAATTCCAGTGACTTCCCTATTACTGCTCCTCATTGTCCACAAGCAATTTAAAATTATGCCATGCAGCTATGCTGGGGGCAAAATGCCACAGCTGAATTCCATGTCAAGCAAGTTATTTTTTTTATCCTCAGCTTCACTAGGAAGAACACAGCAGGGTAGTAGGTCTAGGACTGACTACCCCTGGAGTTCCCATGGCTTTGAAGTGTGCATGTGAATGAGCTGGACTCTTCATGATGCAGAGGCTGTACGAAGCACACATTCACTACTCATACTATTGGCATAAGTACCCCTCCAACACAGTGGAAACGAGGAGAGGGTGGGTGCCATTCAGGCCAGGGATTCACTGCAGGACCATGAATGCACAAGCTAGAACCTGGCCTGTAGTCTGAGCGTTGACTGGTCTCAGCTTGGGACTGGTGGCAGCACTAGTGCCATGACACCGGTCACTTTCCATACCTACTACATACCAGGTAAGAAAAGATGACATGATGCAGATCCCAGCGTTACCTGGGCAAGCACAGCTGCAGGTGCCTTGCTACCTGGCTCTGCTCTGAGCTCCCATTAAAAAACTGAGAAACCCTTAAATGCAAGAAAAGGCTGAGGCTGAAACTTAGGAGGAGCAAGTCAGGGAGCAGCAGTAATGGGAACAACTTCAGGAGATTTTAAGAAGGTAACAGATGGGTCACGGGTTGACTTGTGCATCAGCAGTTTACGTCAACTTAAAAGTATCTTCCCTTACAAAAATCCAGACATATGGAGGTCATAAGAGGGAAAAACGCTACAGCTGACGGGTATACATTGGCCTGATGCCTTTATTCTTGAAGCTCAGCACATGCTTTCAATGGATGCCAGTTTTCCACCAAGTACAGTTTTGTGGTTCTTACTTGGAGCTGCTTTCTTTGGCTTCGCATAGCCTCCTCTTGGAATCCACTGGCTGTGTTTGGGATTCTGAGGTGTGGGTTTTCTAGAATAAACTTTCACTGGCCGAGGCATTTTTGGAGGTTCTTTAAATATGTTTTCTTTGTATTCTCGTTCCTTAGGAGCAGATGTAAAACAGATGGAGAACAGGTATGAGAGGGAGAGGAGTGTTAGTTCACATTGTTTGGAAAGCAGAATTTAACACCAGTTTGTCTTTAGGCGGATGTATTGGGCTGGATCCTCCAGCTGGGATAAAATCCACTGAAGGCAGAACAGGCATGATGTATAAGCTTTTGCTTGCACAGCCCTGATCACAGCACTGCTCCATGCCTGTTTGTCCTGTGCCCTTCACAACAGCTTATGAACTGCTCTAATCTGCACCTGCAGTGGCCAAAAGGACTGAAAACACAGCCCCAATTGGCACAGCATGCAAGCATTCCAGCCATGTTCCCTCTTGCCACGCAAGCTGCAACTGCCAAGAGAGCCCCTGCCAGATGTACAGCACTAGGGAACCACCCCGCGCCAATCTGAATCTTGTTTACACAACTTTACCCCCGCGTTGCAGTGACAGCGCAGTACAAACTGTGTACTGCGTTGGAGGATCCGAGCTGTTCAAGTAACTCGGGGTACGTGCCAATCTGTCAGTTGCTGAGAAACCTATTTTCTTGCTGAGTTTTCTCCCTGGATCTTTGCATGTCCCTTGCTACCCAGAGCTCTTGGAGAGGTCACTTAAGCAATGCATGGTGCTAGTGCTGTTCCTCTAATTCCTAGCACCACAGTAGAGCTAGCCACCTATCTACCAGACTGACTTTGTCAAGTATCTTACCAGAGGAAACAATGCCAGAATCCCGATTTGCTGTTTTGAGCCATCCCCAAGGCATCTTTCTTGGAGGAAAGCTGAGCCTTTACATGTCCTTCTTTCTTCCCCCTCCCAATGCAACCCACCCTGAGAAATGCTACTGGCCAGTGACCCCTAAACAGTGTAAGCTGACAGAAGTGTATCAGTTATGCTGAGAGTTAAAGCACTGTCTGAAATGAGGAGCGTCATTTTCCTAGAATAATGCTGAAAAGCCTTGTCCGCATAGCTGGGATAGCAGGTATGGACAGTAACCTTTAGATACTTTAATATGCCATTTAGTCTTTTTCTTAATGCTTCACTTACCTTTTCCTTAGCTTTTGCTCTTAGTTTGGAGAGTTCGAGTCTCTCTCTAGCTTCATAAATTCTTAACTCATCTTCATACGCTTTAGTCATCAGCTAGAAAAAAAAAATCAAGATGAGAGGATTTGACATGTATATATTTTTTTGTAAACAAGCTGGATGATCTCCTCAAAGGAAGTCGTACACAAAACTTGCTCATGTCAGAGGGGCTTCCTTCATTTCTAGCTTACTAGGAAGCTTATCATTTCCCAGATAAGGAACTGTCCTTGATGATCCAAACCAGAGGTGCACAACTACCAGCCTGTGGGGCTCTGACAAGGTGCATTTCACAGCTGAGGTCTGTCACACCACAGCTGAGACCTGCTCTGACTGGATGCAAGGCCTCTGCACATTTGTGAGTGGGAAAACTGGATGGTGCACATACAGTGCAAGTTAACAAGTCACTGAGCAGCAAGACATAGGACTTGCTCTTCTGCTGTATCAAATAGGAAAGGATTTGAAAGGCCTATTTGCAATAGGTCACTGGGATTGCTCTGGTCCTGATGCATGCATTTGTTGCTGCCTCTGCTCACCAAAAGCTCCTTTGCTGGTTTCTGGGCATGTGAGAAGGTAGCAGAAGACACTGGGCCCTGATCATAAATAACAAGTGGAATAAAGCCCAGCTATATCAAAAGTAATAATTTTTAAATCCAAGCTCAAAACAGCTGCACTCCTCCAGGACAGTGCGTAGCACAAAGTCAAGGATTCAGCACATGACAGCTGTAGGTCACTCGGTCAAATGATGTGGCTATGAACCAAATTCCAGAGGCAGCTAAGCAAATTTACAAATCAGACCCTCTTTAAGAAATGCTGCAAAAAATCTTGCTTTTCAAACCTTTCCCCCTTAAGAGGAATGACTCTTACAACATGGGCACTGGTTTACACAAACTGGCCTAAAAAACTGGAACCATCACCTGATGGGCCATCCACACGCACAAGTAGGACCTTACTGCAAGAAGGTAATCTAATTTAGGGACCTCAAAAAATAGTCTAGGAGCAGTTATAGTGTTCTTCATTTTGCATGCAAAGTGTTCAGGTGCTGTGATCCCAGCAATATAGACGAGTTCTGCTAAATAGAAAATTTGCAACAGATGCAAATTTTCATGTTCAAACTCGTGAAAAAATATCCTCAGAACAAAATGTCAAATAAACTATTTTTGCATTGCATACAAAGCAAGAAAGGACTGAGCTCTTTGCCATCTATACATTTGTAAGCTAGGCTCATCTTGAGGATATCAGTCCATTTGGAAAGATTACAGTTTGAGGTCTTCCTTCTTAAGGATGAGAACTCTTTAAGCTGTAGTGGCTGTCACAGAACGAGCTCGGGCCCTTAAAATTTCTGATCCCTTATACTGCCACACAGCCTCTGTCAAAGAAGAGGATTTCTGTGGCTTGTGGCCCAAGCATGCTGGGTATAAAAGAGCTGTTTTCCTCAGTTTGAGGATGGTCAGGGAGTTGGAAGGGTTTGTTAAGAGTCTCTCTGCTAAGGAGGGGGTTATTTTAAGGTGAGTACTGATCCTAACTAAAGGGAGAGATGTCAAGGAATAAGCCTGCAAAGGAAGCCTTGGAAAAATGCTGGGGAAGAACTGAGCAAAAAAAAAAAAAAAAAAAAAAAAGTCCTGTATGAAAGGTGAATTTCTGAGAAAAAGGAAAAGATGCTGAGGACAGGACAATATAGAAGAGGTTTTCTGCTTTCTGGCTGATTTGTTTTACCCCCAAAAGGTGTTTGGTTTCAGCTGGAACATCTTATCATTCACCCAATCAAGAGAGGAAACTTGAGCACCAGTCAGGACTGATGAAGGTAAGAGATACTGTCGTAGCTTTCTCTCTCTTCTAAACAGCCAAAAAATATTATAGGAAAATACACTAAGCAAACTCATCACAGAAACTAGTCAATTGATAGAGAAAGCTAATGCATCTTTTCTGACTTCCCTGTATGGTTTTCTGCTAACAGCAAAGCTCTGGTCATGTCTGGACACTTGAGCTAATTAAACTCCACAGTTCACACAGTTTGTACTAACCTATTTATACAGAAAGAACAAAGTTTTATGTAAATATCGATATTCTAACAAATAGAGGGAATATTACTGGACAGGGATGAACAGCGGGGAGAAAGTCAGGTGGTGAAAATGCTGTGGCCTAATCTAGCTAAGGAACTGCAGGTAAATAAGAGGCAACTGAAGTGTTTTATGTAGTTACAGGAGGAATATGATAACAAAAGGGAGGACTGACTCCTGGTGCAGAATGTGAAACCTGTTTATTCTAGGAATAACAAGGGAGAATACCATGCTTCAATACCTGCTATACAGGTAGTTAAGGATCTCTGCTGTTTAGGAAAGCTAGAAATAAAGACAGATTGTATGTTAACATGAAACTAATTTAAAAGGATAGTAGAGATAAGTTTTGTTTAGGACAAAACTTAATTTGGAGCAGGTGTTATAAGATCCACTGTAGAAGCCAGGGTTAGATTTCAATGTAGCTAAGAAACTTCTGGTGTTCTTAAAGAATTATGGTCCAAGCTGCATATTGCCAGCTTGGTTTTCAGTTGGGAAACTGCCCAACACATACTGCTTTTTTCTAAGCCTGGGAGCTTGCTTTTCTTTTTTCCAGCTGCATGTAGATCATGGGGTGGGGGGGGTGGAAGCGGTGTAAGTGCTTGGTTAGCCCATTGTATCTAACAGGGCTCTGAACAAAAAATTAACAAGCCTTAATGAGGTGCAAACAACTTTACAGGCTGAACACACCTCTAAATAAAGTAATGAACTGTGAACAACTGTGCCTTATTGTTTTAGGATGCCTGAACCAAGTCTTAAATCAGTGTAGTGTTAGTTGTGATACGGTAATCAATAGCCGTCTACACAATTTAACGATTGACAACACTATCTGTGGCCATGTTAAGTGAACTACCAAGAAGAGTTTCCTAGGAGTTTGTCTAGCTTTACCCCAACTACATAGCTGGTACAATAAAAGCTATCACCCTAAAAAATTCTTTCCTAGGAGACTAAATCTTCCGACCACAGAACAGGAGCTAACAGCAGGACATAACTATTCCTGGATACAGTAGACTTCTTTACCCGACACTTAGTAAGCCAATGAAAGGAGATACTCTTCAAGCCTTTTCTTTAGTAAGAAAGAATCCCACCACAGAAGAGCTGGATCAAGTTAAAAATAACCTTGCATCAAGCAATCACTAACTTTTTATTTGATCTGAATTACTGGGAAGGAGGAGGAACAAAAACAGGCTTATAGCTGAGGGGAAGTTTTAATGAACTAAGGAAACCAGTTAGTAAAATCAATGGTACCAGTAGCTCAGGGACACAAACGTAGGCAAAGTCTGGAATTTCTTTCAAGTCAAAAGGTACAAAACCAATCTGGAATTTGTATTCCGAGAAAGGGGAAAAAAATAACAGGGAACGCCTCCAGATGAATAGCCACATCAGAAATAAGGAATGGAAATACAAACGATTACTCAGCAAAAAAAGCTACATCTTGGAAATCAAAAAGCATAGGGATGAAATAAAACTGCCAGGAGTCAACGTAAGTTAGTCCCTGCAAAGGATATTAAAAGCAGTAAGAGTATTCAGCTGTGAGGAGAGAAGAAAAGAACAGAGGTAGAGATTAAGGATAATTTAGGTATGGGCTAAATAGCAATTACCTTTATTGAAAACTTAGGAAAAGTAAGAAAAGTTATGGAATATATGGCAAATGTACGATGGTTAATGGGCAATGAGGATGTGAAAATGGAAGTTACAATTGAGGTGAAAGCAAAGCTCAAAGGTCTTGATGTAATGCAGCTGGAGAAGATGGGGAAGGATAATCCCAGAACTCTGTAAGAACTGGCTGGTGAAATTGCAGGTCTGAAAGCAAACATTTCTGGTAGACCTACGGCATCTCCGGTGGTTCTGTAGAATTGGAGAAGTGCAAGCGTGGCGCACTATTTAAGAAAGGGGAGAAATGATCCAGTCTGTCCTCAATAGTATCCAAGGCTTTAACACAATTTTCAAGGAAAAATAACTAGTGTCCATGAGTTAAACACGTTATGGGTTTTCCCACAGGTAAAGCGCATGCCAGACAAATCCGGCATTTTTTAAAAATAATAATACTGATTTAAATAAAAGGAAATGCAATAGATGTCATCCATTTGACTTTAATAAAGCATTTGACATGGTACCACATGGGAAATAAGTGAAAATGGGAAACGTGTGCCTTAGCAGAAGAATTGAGGTATATAAGGAACTATTGAAAGGGGAAACAATGGGTAATACTGAAAGTGGAACCACTGAGCTAAAAGGAAGCAACTTGTAGAATTCATCAAGGTTCAGCTTTGGGTCTGAGCTTGTTTAGTATCCTTATAAATGAAGAATAGAACTTGTTCAGTGTATTATAGAATATGACTCTCTCTGTAATAGCAGAGGAGAGTGCTTGACACAAGATGCCCTGCAGGTTTTATATTCCTGATCAGTAGTGAATGGACCAGCAAGTCCTTCAGTTCCCAGTTTTTCCTGTTCTGCACATGGTTCAAAAAGCTGTTGTTGTTTGACAGAATGGAACAGTGTGGTGCTGAGGATGTGTGGAGTTTCTCAGGGCTCATGACCAAGTGACTACAACACAAGAATAGTTACCTTTGCTTTCCTTCTCCTGTAATCCTGTTCCTTTTGAAATTGCCTGCGCATCTGCCCCATCTGGCCTCTTGCATCTCTCTGAAGTGCATCTTCAAACGCTGAGGGATGTAGATACCTGGATGGAGGTGGGGATGGAGAAAGGGACCGTGGCCTGGTATTTTTTTTTGGACATGGAGTGCCTGTAAAACAGATGACTGCTGTGATAGCAAGTACCAAAAATACTAAATCCAAAACAAAATCCAGAAAATGCATCACATGCTCTCAACAAACAAAAAGGAATAACATTTAGGACAGAAAACAATTTAAATTTAAAAAAAACCCAAAAAGACACTTAATTTTTCAAGTTCTCTGCCCCAAGCTGTTGGTCCCTCCTGGAGGACATGACAGCTGTGTGTCAAGCCAAGTGTGCCAGAAAATACTACATGACAGAAGGAAGAGGCAGTGAAAACATTTTTCAAAATTATGGCCTACCTAGGCAAGTTTGCAATGTAAAAAATACAGCATTTATACAACAGTTTGATCTTGCATTCGTGGACTGGACTAACATATGCCAATGTTAAGGCAGTCATCTGAGTATGCCAGGGTAACAACATTATCATCAGCACTCACCTGACAAGAGCTATCTTATTATATAGCTTAATACACATACTGTTTATAAGAAATAACAAACATGGCCATGTTTGTTCCAGTCAATAGGCCCATGTTTCCGTGCGCCTAATGCTTCCTTCAGCGTGGTCAGTGCATTAAGAACGCTCTGAACTCATTTTGTGTTGTCTTTCTAACTAGCAAAGCTTCATCATAGGAGGTAAATACTTAAATAGCTAAATCTTAATACTACTCCAGTTATTAGGATTTTATTTCCTTATGCCTACTGCCCACTTACATTTTTTAAATGTAACCGCAGATATATAACCTCCATAGTAAATTATTTATAGAGTTGGTTTGTTATGAACTTAAATATAGAGGGGGAAAAAAAGCACTCATTGAATAGTATGCTTGGGATTTTTACCTGGGTGAAGTATCCTCCTCCGGTAATCCATGACACTGTCACTGTGCTGAGACAATCTGTCTTCATCTGTCAGCTCCTCCTCCCTACTGCGCTCACCCAAAGCTCTCTTTAACATCTGTTCATTAGATATTCTCGTTAGCTTCAACTGTTCATCCTCAAAGTCTAGAACTACCTGACAAGACCTAGGGCTACCAATTATGGGCTTCCTTTTTTTTTTAGAAATGCTCATTTGCATTTCACTGGTAACATTCAATTGAAATCTTGTAGAAATATCAAGCTAAGCAAAAGATGTGTTAATATAAATTTAACAGTTACACAAGACCTGAGCATCAACAGGTGCTATATCCAAATATTAGTAATCCAAGTATCTTCTGAACAAGACAGAACTTTATCATGACTGTTAGCACAAAAATATCACCCCAGTCTTTTGCCTTGGATGAAGTAATGTTAAGACGTTCTGCAATATTGTCCATCATTTTACATTAGAAATAAGGGAGATACTAAGCCTCTAACTTAAATTTATCTATTAATCTTAGCAAGACTAATCAAATATCCTAGATTTTCATGTTCCCTAAATTGTTGTTACAAGGCTGGTTCAGTTCTGAGAAACATATCAAGAATTAATTCCTACTTACTAAATCTAGTTCATTTAACCTGCGCGAGAGCTTCTCTGACACTTCCTCCAGCTCCTGCTCGGATAACTTCCCCTTTGCCCTTCTGCGGAAGAGAGGCTCTTCCCCAAGCGAATCGGGGGTGGAACTCTCATATCTGCCAGAACAGAAACACGTGCACATAGCTTTTGTTCCTAAGGCCGACACTACATAATACAGAGTAACTTAAACCTGCAATGCATAAGGAGTAATATAAATGCAAGCTTTGTGGAAAAAAAAAGACTTAAACCCTTTGTTAAAGGAAGTAAAAAAACTCCGGGTCTTCATTAAAAGCTAACACCACCACCAACCAGCTCTGGCTGTATTCTGACCAGCAGTTCTGGAATTAATTACCCTTATAAAAAGAAGAATGAACATTATAAGCCTCAACAACTTATTCAAAACCAGAAAACCAACTTGCCTCTCAACATCAGACAGACTCTTTGTTTCAGGTTTTGGGGTTAATGCTTTTGATGTCGTCTGTTGGGTGCATGATGAAATGTCATGGTGTAAGTGAGAAGTGGACGTAGATGTTGCATATACACCAAGATCCTGGAAAATGGAAAGTGAAGCTCTGAGAATTTTAACTGAAAGCCTCAAATATGCCTTAAGTTCCATTTAAATAACGCTTTAGAAATAGAGAGGAACATCCAATAGAATCTGTCTGGATGTAAAGCTTGAATCCCAAGATCAAGGAAATGAGTAGGATTATTCTTCCAGATTCTTCAATAGGGAAAGGACACCAAGTGTTGAGTGAAATCAAACATGAATTAAATCTGACAAAACTTCAAGTTCCATGTGACCTGGTCAAATGTTATGGTGGCATAAGTGAGAGAGACTACAACACTCAGAGGTGTGAAATTCCACGTTCAGCTCTGCAAGGTGTTAACTGAAATGTCCAGCAACAATCATGTAGATGTCAACAAAGTTGTCTAATGTAATTAGCCATTAATTTTAGTATGAGAAAAAAATTATTCCCTCTTATGACCTGCTGTCAGTTTTAACTGCTGTACTTCAGCCTGTCCCTTTGTACATTAACATTTCCTCCAGCTCTGCCACAGCAAATGTGAAAGAGTTGTAGGAAGCGCCTGAAGGGGACAAACAGCAAGTCCTGTGAGTACCCCTTGTGGTGGCTGAGGGTAAAAGATTCTAACTGATGTGTAACCAAGCTGATTATAGTAAAACTTGCAGTGAAGCATGGTGGATTAAGTTACAAGGGAAGTCCACTTAATTTTGAAAGTCCTAGTCATGCTTTCAGCCCGGAACTTTTCTTTCCATATTCCCAGTTTTGGCCAAATTGTTTCATGTTTCTTACCAGCCCAAAATGATTTCAGACATATCTGGCAATACTCATCAGAGCCCTGTGAAGTGATTTAGAGCAAATTTCTCCTGCTGAGCTGGCTTGTCTCCTGCAGGCTCTTTGGGTGCAATGGAATCTTCCGACCTTCTGTAGGTCCTGAGTTGATTCCATTTATCATCTGCCAGCTTTCAGAGGAAGGCAGCTCAGCATCAGGTCACATCCACAAAGCTTTTGAAATGAGAAGGGCTGGAAACAAGTTGAGATGCTTCATTTTCCCAAGTGGAAATGCCAAAAATCCATGACCCTGTACACAGATTTAAACTAGTCCTGCCACAATTACCTTTGCTGCACCCTCATCACCATTTAGCTCATCATCTTCTGAGACCATCTTATCTCCAGCTGGAAAATCTACAATAGAAATGTATTAGATTACAACATTCTGTATACAGTGCTCAAATGTGCTTGGTGATTTGTAAAAACAAATGCACAAGGCACGGGCCCCAGCATAAACTATACAATGTTGCATCCAGTGTAAAATGTTGACTAGACAATTCAGCAAGTCTTTACTATGGCATGCTACCATTTTGATGCTGTTTTTGGTAAATTATAATTCCTTGATTTGGATTTTAGGAAATACCGAAGGTTGGTGCTATGGAAACAGCAAGGATAACAAGCATCTCTAGGACAACAAAAAAAAACTAACTTCTGCTACTTATTTTCTGGAAACGTGTGCAAATAGGAAGTTCTAAATTTCTCTTTTCCTCCTGGCATGTAACACCATTTGTCTTTCACCACATTCACAACTAATCTGTGTTTAGCACCGATTCAACTACAGCCTTTGTCAGCAGTGAGTATTTATGTAGCATATACAAATCTTAAATGGATTGTGGACCAAAGGCAGGTGAGCATCAAAGTTTTTCATCCCGGTAGTATGCATCTGCTTCAAAATGTTACCTGTTTTCCTTTTTTGGGAGGGACATTTATGTAGTCATGTATTTGTATCTTGTTATAAGAAATGTAACTTCAGGAAATGTTTTAAATCGGCCAAAATGAGGTATTTAAGGTTTGCCAAGTTTCTTTTCTGCAATGTCAATAAGCACCAATATATGACATCGCATTTAGTGTAGTTTAATACAAAGCAAGACTTATTCTTACCACAGGTGATCCCTGACACAGAAGTGTTCCCAGAACTAGTTTCAGATTCCTGTCTACATGATTCTGCAGACTGGAGAGAGAAGGAAAAAACAAACAAAAAAACAAAACTAATAAAGCAATTCTTTCTGCTTGAGAAACTAAGGCTATTATTCTACACGTTAGAAATCAATTCAAATTATGGTGGCTTATAAACATTAAAGCTAAATAGCTATTCCTGATGGATGTCATGCCTGGGTACACCTTTTTCAGAACAGGAATGTCTTAAGCTAGTTTAAACCACTTCTGAAATAAGTCTGTCCAGACGGAAAGTTCTCATCACGTCAAACCCAGTGATATTCAGTTAATTAACTCCAATAATTGCAAATGCAGTAAAGAAAGGCTTAGAACACAAACAGAAGGCATTAACTAATAAAATCAAGTAAGAGGTTGTCACTTACAGCAGGAGTTTTAATTGTTTGACTACTGGCCAGAGCTGCTGACTGTCTTCCTGGGCTCTGGTATTCCCTTCCTATGGGATAATGGGGCCTGGGCTCAGATGGCTGATATGGTGGTTGCAAAGGAATGGCTGGGCGAATGGGCTCCCCAAGCTTTTTAGCACTGGAACTCAAACTCTCTTTGTGAAATTCAGTGGAATGAACAGATTCTGCTGATCCTTGAAGACAAATATGAAGAGATGCACTAGTAAACCTCTAACCAAAATGCCAACTGGACATTTTTTTCAGTCTACTTTGGATGTGTGCAATATTCCTCCCTTATTCTGGATGTTACATATATGAAGTTACTATTAGCTTTAATCTTTTCCAGATCCTGTAGAATTTGGATTGTGGGTAAAAGGAACTACTTAAAAAAAAAAAAAAAAAAAAAAAAAAAAAGGTCCGATTTGAAACACTGGCATCTGGCTTGGTACTGCCACAGTAAGATCTCCAAAACCTCAGAAATCAGCAAGTAACTCTGCGAAAACCAACAACTCTCCCTCCCATGGCACATTAAGGAAAACCCATGAAGATCTAAATAAAAGATAATATATATGTCTTTGCTAGATACTGTGTTTCCATTCTCAATCTTATGGCTATGAGAATGAACACTGCCTTCCAAGAACTAGGAAGGCTTAAGGAATTTCTAAGTAAGCCGACCAATAAATTAGACTCTCACCAACCTTTCCTCTCTCTTACAAGTGCTATTCTGCTAGTTGAGGGTTGACTCGGTAATGCCACATGAGCACTCTCAGGTTCTTTGGCCTCCTTGGAGACCCCTGTCTCCGCAGGCAATAGTTCAGGGAGCTGGAACCCTGGAACGGGCATTTTTGAAAGCGGATTTAGGTGGCTTAAAAATTAGACATCTTTAGCATCAGCTACATTTAGACAGTTTTCACACTGAACTGACTAGGAGTTAATCCATATTGTTACAGGGACAGTATTATGTTACAAGAAGCAATTACAAAAGGTACGGGAATTTTAGGAAAACCTTTAAACATATTTGTCCACCTATGTGCTCAGCTACCAGCACCAAGGACAAGATTAATGTGTCTAGCTTCTATTCAGGCATTTGCTTTGCCAAAAAAGTTTCCCAATGCTGGTACTACTCCTTGGCAAGGACCACACTGAAGTGCCTTCCATTACTAGTTCCCCGAGTCATCTAAGCCTCTTTAGATGAGAAGTCTCAGCAATTCTGAAACTGTTAAGTGTTGGCCTAAAGAATGATTCATCACTACTTTATTATATCAGTCTTGGATATTGCTGCTTCTCTTGTGATAACAAAGACACAAACATTGTCCCAGGCCATGCTGAACTGAGTCTAGTACAGCATTTATTTTAAGCCCAATAAAACAACATTAGAACCTGAAGGAATAGATTAGTCATCAAGTCTGGAAACCCTGAACTCCATAGGAACACAGCAGGACCGCTATCTTAGTAAGTGAATATTGGTATCATACCATCTTATGTGAAATAAGAAGAAAAAAAGAAACCCATTTTCTAAGCACCTCTGCTTACAAATCCACTGGTGTTAGGTAAAGACAGCAAGTGAAATCCTCTCTTGTATCTAAATTTCTGCTGTCTCATGGTGGTGCTATGTACTTTATGCCAATAGACTCCCCCTCTGTCCCAGAGCTTGTTCCAGTTCAGTGAAGTAAAGCTTCTTTTGCCCTTAAACGTTTTACCTTCACAAATACAATATTTTTTGCTGTACATGTGTGCTCACCACAATTCCTTGGTATAATTAAATATTAAGTACTTCTGCTAATGCAGATGGTTAGAATTCTGTCCCCACAGAATAGCCCTAAAGATGTATTTAGTTTTTGAACTCACCTTCTTCCCTTAACGAAAGTGAACATGCAGTGTCCCCAAGCTTAATTAATTCACTGGTAGATTCTGATCCTTCAACTTCCCAAGATGGAATAGAAATCTCTGATTGGGATGATCTAAGCAGAACACAGAGTAAGTTTGCCTGCACAAATCTTTGCTTTGTTAGGCCACAAGATGGAGCTACAAAAGAATATCAACCCTTTTAATCTCCAGTTAGTTGGCACTTTAGTTTTTAGAACTGTGATTAGTTCCCACAAGTTTAACTAAACTTATTTTCAATGACTTCTAAATGCAACTAAAATGAAGTGATTTAAAAGTAAGAAAGCATGTACTGAATCAACACACTTTAAACTTAACTAGATGCTATAAAGACTCAGTACTGCAAGATTCAAAGATAGAAAGATTCACTTGGGCAAGCTGTCTCTGGGTTTGCAGTGCAAATACAAAGATTGGATCTAGTTTTATGTATGTTCCTACCCAGCTAATGGAAGAGGCAAATCATTCCATTTGACACTTGGGCTGAGTGTATTTGGTACTTGCATAAAACAAATGTTTCGATGTTTCAAGTATGAAAGAACTTTGTTATACTAACAGAACTTTAAAGCAAAATCATCCACTCTTACCCCACAACTGATGGGAGTTTTTGTATTGGCATGGATTCCTCAGCATCATCTTCCAGTTGCTCTTGAGGTGTACTTTGAATGTCATTGTTAATTAGCATGTCAGGCTCATCTATTTATAATCAAAATACATTAGTTAGTTTCCAGGAAAACTACATACATCTGTTAGAAGAATGCAAGTCATCTAGTGCACCTGTTCTAGAGATCCAAAAATAATAAATCTAATGTCACAAATTGCAACTTCCTTCATAAAGCTTGCACTGAACAGTTTTTAAATATTAGGTCAGAAGTTCCTTTGACTGTAACTTCCTCCATGATGCTTAATCTAAAGAGGCTTCTCTCGGCAGGGGGGGTGGGAATGTAATAGCCCTTTCCCATAGCACAGTACAAATTGCCAGGAAGATTTTTCCATGAAAGGATACTGCATTAAAGGAAGTAGGCACTGTCACAATTTTTTAAAGATATTCAATTTCGGGTTTTTTTTAATTCTGATGTGTTGCTAAACTAAGAAATGTCACTTTTTTCTGTTCCATGTTGGAATTAAATGAACCAGTGTGCAAGTTCAGTTTGGACAACTGAAATGCATTGTTTCAGTCTCTAGCCCTACTTCAAGAGCCCTTCCTTGCGCTGTTTGGATTACAAAATGCTGCTTGGATAGTTTGCATCCCAACAGAAGCCTGCTGTATGGGAGGTGCTTCTGTTGACTTCAGTGTTGTCTAACAAGGTTTTACAAAACTTTCATTTGAGCATGTTATTAAATGGCTAAAGATTCCTTCACAATTATAAAGCTGAATGCGGTGGTGAAGCAGGGGGTGAAGGGAGAAGAATAACATGGAATTTACTTGAAGGTGTGCCCTTTTTCTAGGCACACAGAATTGTGCACGTATGAGGTCAGAATGTCACTCTCAGCTTTCCTACCTTAATGATAACACTAGAGGAATGCAGACAAAATAAGAAACAGCACACAGTCTTTAGAACTGAGATGTTTTGTTAGTTATCTCTCCACTCACCACCGCTCTGAGAAGAAGCTTCACTGACTTCTGTAAGATATTCCAGCAGGCCATCAAATATTTCTAACAGATTTCTGATAGATTCTCTCTCCCCCTTCACAATGTTCTCCCCTTAACAGAAGTTGTTTGTTATAAATTAGTCACTACAGTTTCAGAAGAGAAAAACATGCAGAAGTCAGTCAAAACCAAGAACTTTCTGGGAAGGCTGCTCAGATTCTTGTTCAGATGTCAATTGGCTCAGGAGCAACGTGGCTGGGATTACATGTTTTGGTCACTGCTGCAAGGATGATTCTGTAGCATATTTTAAGGTCAGTGGCAAACATCCTGAAACTCAACTTTCCATTACAAAAACTTAAAGCTTAGCCTAGTTAACATTGTATTTGTTCTCATGGAGCAGACTACCAAGCCTCCTTGTAAACAGACTGCATTAATTTTCCAGTGAAAGTCAGAAGGGGCATGTCCAGATGAGCGTGGACATGAGGTATTTGGTGCTGCAGACTGCGTGTGCAACCATTCCCCGTGCTGCTACTTTACAGCAGGAGGAGGGGAGGGGCAGGGCGGGGCTTGACCCTGGGAGATCCCGAGGTCCAAAAACCCACACAAAAAAAAAGAAGAAGAGGCAGTGCACATGGCAGCAGCGCATCGCCCAAAACTAGAGCCTGGCCAGCTGGAGCCATGCTCCAACTACCAGCCAGACTTCCTGTTGGGGCTGCAGCTCCCAGAGGACCCCAGGTAAGGCTGCTGGGGCCAGCCCAGTTGCTGGCCCCAGGCTCCCCTACCGTACCTGGGCTAACTTGCCACTAGATTCCCAGGATACAAGTAGCAGCGGCACAAGATGTGCTGCTGCTACTTGTCCCCGGGGAAACAAACATTCCCGCTCATCTGGACACGCCCAAGCTGTTCATCAAGTTGCTACTGAGGTAAAATGGAAAATCTATTATTGCAGCATGTTGAGATATTTAGTTTTATCATGGATGCTTGAGCAGGTAGCATCGTGGTCAATCCAGAATTACCGTCTTCAGTTTTCAGGCATGTTTGATAACTCTGTTCTCCTGTCTGCTACTGCCTGGACCAGTCATTGAACTGGGAAGCCAGGCTGTAGGAGTTAAAAAAACAAAACGAAACAAAAACAAACAAAACCCCCCTGCAATACTCATGCCAACCTGTGACCAAGAGATGGTCCTTGAGAGAGAGTGCAAAGCACCATTCATTAGATATACGCTTATACGTAATCTTATTCCTGGCTGATGCAGAATTAATACTTGCGGTGCAGGCTTCAGTTTTGAATGGCAAACGATACTGAAGTCCCCTTAAAAGCAAATTAATCTCAGTAAAACAAAAAAGTCTTGGTAGACACCAGTGTACCTTCTGAAGTAGTTCATCATTATTCCAGAATCCAGAGCACTTATGATGTTAGTACTGTTACTAGTAAGTGACCTGTTTTTATGTCATGTCTCCAAAATACATATTTAATAATAAACTGGTCCCGGGTGGGAACAAAAATGAAAGAACTCCAACAGGGAATTTTACATTTTGATTGTTTCAATATATAGCCTTTGTAATGCATGTAATACTGGTGTGTGTGTGTTGGGGGGGGGGGAATAAATCAGAATTTAACATTAAATAGCAAAGCAAAAAATAATCATTTGACACTTTGATTAGTCAACGTGTACATTTAAAGAGAATTGTGATCATGTGTTTTATTTCTCCCTTTAATGTTTTATAGTTTGAAGAGTCAAACTGAATTTATGTACCAGTAAACTAGCAGCTCATCTTGTTCTGTTTGTTTTTTAATTCTATTAGTGCAAGTTCATCCTGGTTGCCAAGTATGGCAACTGTACCCTCCAAGGACATGCACCAGGCTGCTTCTACAGTTTCCAAGGTGAGCGGGGTAAAGCTCTCAACAGTCTGATATTGCCAACCATAATATTGCTCCAGCTGGGTGGGAGAGTGACATGATGCAGACAACAACATTAAAATTGCTGTTTTTCTTTTGGAATAGTTGGGAATCTCAACCAAAACAGCAGTTTCAAGCTTTGTTTTAACACCAGTAACCTAATAGTCTCAGCACCATTTATTACTATGCTGAATATTTTTCCATTCTCCAATCCACAACACCCAAAATTAACTAACTGCTTTGCTGTCATCCATAAATTCTTGACTTGCTCCCTACACCAATGATCTATTGTGTTTGTTTTTTTTTATATAGCAAACCCCCCTTTTTTAGCACACTTAAACATGCATGCAAACAGGGAAACAGATTCTGCAAGATCAGGTCCTTACAATATTTTAAAGGTAAGCCTTCTGTAGAAATATATTTTACAAACAAGCATCTTTTGATAACTGAGTACTCACCGGTGATATGTGACAAGCTAACTTGCAAATAGTCCAGTGCTAGAGAATCTATCACTGCTTGTACATTATGTGCATCATCCTCTTGGGTTCTGGGAGCAGTTATGTAGTCTATGAAAAAAATGAAATGACAATAGACTATTACAGATTGCTTATTGGAGGCTGTGCTGTATACATACCTCAACTAGCCTATCCATTTCATGATTTACAATCAAGCTTACCCACAGTCGTTACCATAAGAGATCAGTGGTTCTTGACCTTTTTAGACTCAAAGCACCCATTGGAAAATGCCAGCCCTTAGCTTTCACCCATTTTTTGAGAATTGGGGGAAAAAGAAAGAAAAAAAAAAAAAAAGGCCAAATTTTCTGCTCCAAAGAATGCAGAAAAACCATAACAGGCAGAATGTTTTTAATGCAATGGAGTCCTATTTGAAATCTCTGGGTTTATTCTTGTGAATCATGTGCACATGTAATAGCTGCTAACACTTGTGTTGCTTCCTTGGAAGGATCTCAGTTATTCATGGTGCCACAACACCCTGGTTGAGAGACGCTATTAGATAATAAGTGAAAGCATGGAACGATCCAGACAGACTTCAGGTCTACAGCCACAGTTTATAATGCAGAGGCATCTGCCATTCATTATTAATTGAACTCAAAATAATGGTGTTTCTCTTTTAGCTCTGAGTAATAAAAAATTTAAATGGAGAGGCCTGACCTTTATTTCTTTTTGTTTTAAGGCCTTCGACATTGTATTTGTAACCAGCATTACAGGAACCAGTTTAAAACAAAAAGGTAAATCAGACTGGAATATGCTTGTGTTCACCAGGATTTTGTTTCCAACTCAACTGATTGCCAGCTAACACCTTTCTAAAAGGTACTTTGGACAATCCCCTGACATTACTTGTTTACCCTAGAAAAAACAAGTTTACATAAGCACAAAACAATAAGCACTGGCCTAACTTTGCCACTTGTTAAATCCAGGAGTTTGATTTGAACAGGCAACAGGCTAAGGCTAAGCGCTTTTGCGAATCCCACTCTGAATGTAATATCAATGCCAATCCCAGTTCTATTTAAGTGTTTAACACACTGAGACTAAACGGACCAGTTGTCACCTCTTACAGCAGAGGTGGGCAAGATGCGGCCTGCCAGGCCATTCTACCCGGCCCGCGGAGCCCATAAAAAATTTAGAAAATTAATATTTATCTGCCCCTGGCTGCCTGTCATGCAGCCCTCGATGGCTTGCCAAAACTCAGTACCTGGCCTTCCACCCGAAATAATTGCCCACGCCTGTCTTACAAGAATTATTTAACCCAGCGGGGGCCAACCTTTCTGGCAGGCTTCTCACTCAATTCCTCTTCCTCTCCCCAGTCTGCTGCTCTACTTTCTGCTCTGTACTCCAAACTCCCTGCCCAATTTCCAACACTTCCTGCCCTATGCTCCCTGCTTGCTGTCTTCTGGTTCCTGCCCTACCTGCTGCTGGGCTGCCTGTCTGCTCCCTGATCTGTCATACACCATGCACAGAGGTTGTCCATGCCACTTGTGTCATCCATGGCATTGGTTGGCCACCCCTAGTTTAAGCTATACATAGGCTCCAGGAGTAGTCTGTGCAGGAAAGTGTACTAGTGTAGCTATACTAGGAAATCTTCCTAATGTAGGTGTAACTTATAGCAACAGATTGGAGCTTTGCCAGCAGAATATAACCTACAATTGTTCAGCAAGCAAAAGACCACAACACCATCATTAGGGCTTTATCTGGCAAAAATATTGCAAGAACAACAATGCATCCTTCATTGGCATTGCTACACCAGCAAAGCTTTCCTAATTTACATCTTATGTACACCTAACTGCTTTATTGGGTCACAATCAATATTTTTCTTCGTATCCATGAAAACTAAAGAAGTACCCTTAAACACATGCACACAATTTATGCCAAAACCAATGGGGTTACAAAAGTAGCACTGATATGGCAAGCTACCAAGTACTAACGAACTGGCTGTTTAGGAAAAGTGGATGTAGGTTTTAAACAACATAGGAAGCAGAACAAGGACAGCAGCTCGCTCTATTGTAATCATTTTTCACCTGTTTTGGTTTTTGCTGGCAATAGTTTTTTCTTAGTGTTAGACATGATGGTCCAGAAATTTGAGCGAGAAGGACAGATTTCTTAGAGTGATATCTTTTCTGGACCAACTGCATAGTTGGGATAGTTAGACAAGCTTTCAAATATAAAACACAAGAACCCAATGAAGAATGTTTTGTGGTTGTTGGAGTAAGAGACATCACCCTATGAAATCCTTGTTTCTTGCAAGTTCTTTCTTAAAACTTAAAGGAAAAACAGTTTGACATCATCTCCCAAATCCTGTAATATAATCAGCATCAGAAGGTTTACATCCCAGCTAAATCAATAGGAGAATAGAACTGAACATATGTTCCATATTTTAGGCATATGTTGCTTTTGTAATCAAAGGCACCTCCAGGGCAGCTGGCCTGTACCTAGCAACCTCACTTGTAAATCCTGTTACTGAAGTGGCCCTCTCTGGGAGGTATTAAATGTGTCAGCTAACTAACATGTCTGAAAGTCCAGGGTTGACAAGCCCCGTTAATTTTTAATGCATATTAAGCAAGTAAAGCTTCCAACCAATGTTAACATGGTCTGAGAGCAGTAGGCCTAATTTACATCGGACTTTTCAAACTTAACATTAGGTTACACAAAGTCATCTCCACCATCTGTAAACCTTCTACTGGTCTTCACTTCCTTGTTTCCACTTTTTGACAATTTCTTGCTAGAACTCGAGAAAATCTGCATTTGTTTTCCCTATACTGGTACTACAGTTGTAGAGACTTGAAAATAGTCCAGCTAGGACATTAGTGATGTAATAGGACCCGTGTTCCTACCTGGTACTTTTTCTCCTAAAATTGATTCATAAAGATGAACAAATACATTGGCATCACATTCTAAAAGCTTCTTTATGTGTAGATTTATGTGACACTTCATTAGAAGATCATTGGCGATGTCAACCCATTCTATTAAAAACAATTAAACATGTTAATGACAGTTAACTATAGGAAAGAACAAAGCCTGGCTGCATGCAGAGATGCAGGGAGACTTCAAGCTGAAGGCTCAAACAACAATTTAGCTAGCATCTGTTTGCTAAAGAAACAAAACCTAATCCATTTTCCGATTGCATAACCAGGGGCTCTAAGGTCTTAAGAGACTTAGGAAGACTCAGCAAATTGCTCATGCAGAAATTTCACCGCGTTCCCTTAAATTTAGTTACCGATGTGCGATTAAGGAAATGAACAGCTTTTAGGGTCTATTCTGCAGTCCTTACTTTCTCTCACTGATGCACAATGGAAACATGGAGGGTTTAGGGATCAAAACCTGGCCTTCAAGAAGCCATGATTAAACAACAGGCAGGGATAGACTTTCACTTGTAGGATATAGTTGAGATTTTTCTGCCATAGAATCCGATTTTCTAAACAAAATTGATAGTCAACTTGAAATCGGATAATGTTTTTGGATCCGAGTTGGCCAGTTTTAGTATCTAGTAGGAGCTGAGAGCAGGAGTATGGCATTTTTATTAAATGATGATGTCTGAAGGGCTTTAAAAAAGGTCTGGCACCCATAATAACATTGCCCCAAGATTTTTATTCCATTATTTAACTACTCAATTGTTAATTCTTCAGGAGTTTGGAGCAATAAGCAGGGAAGTAAGAAACGTGAACACTTACTCATATAAGCTAAATACAAGGACTTCTATTATAGATGATAAGTATATGGGACTGTTCCTGCAAACCTTCCGTATGCAAAACTCCCATAGAGTATAATGAAAATGTACAAAGGGTATGGAGAATAGAAGCCAATTTCTTGCTACCCTTTCAAAAGCCATATATTGAAAGACATCTACAATTCACTCAGCAATTTTCTCCAATAACCTGTCCTAATTCATAGCCTAACAAATATAAAACTTAAAGGATGTGAGTTCATCTTAATCTCCACATCAGGGGACTCTTATGAAATGAGATTTTTCCCCCCCATTGTTTAAGAACAGACATTTTTACAGAACTGTTAAAAATGATTTTCCATCTTCTTGTTTCCATTTAATCAAATAGTTCAATAGGAGAATCCTGTATAGATCATAAGTGATCTAACGGCTCTTTCCCTCTCAGCCATGGCAGTGTTACTGTGTATAAATTGTACAGTTTGATTTCTGGCCAGTTTCCAAAGAGGAGGAGACGAACAAGTCCCAAACAATGGACGCTGCTGTGAAATACAAATGCCGCCTTCCAGTGGCGCCAAGTGAGACGAGAAAGGGGAGGGGGATGGATGGGCATGGGAGGGGGAATGAACAAAGCTAGCTTTAGCTTAAAGCAGGGGTGGGCAATTATTTTGGGCAGAGGGCCACTTGCTGAGTTTTGGCAAACCGAGGGCTGCATGACAGGCAGCCCAGGGCATATAAACATTACATTTTTTAAGTTTTTTAGGGGCCCCACAGGCCAGATTAAATGCTGCATCCAGCCCCCGGGCCACACTTTGCCCACCCCTGGCTTAAAGGCAACACCTAGAGCTGCAGAACACGCCTGAGGAAGGGCAAGATTGTGTTTGGCATGTGGCGGGTTACAAAACTCGCTGCCCTTCAACACATAAGTGCCACAGCGGGTCAGACCAACGGTCCGCCTAGCCCCGTGTCCCATCTCCGACAGCCCTCCGTGCCTCTGCAGGGCAGCGAATACTGGCCGGCGGCGTGCTCTGCTCCGTGTCCCCTTCCGATGCCCCGGTTATTAACCTACGACCTCACTCCCGTTCCCATTTTCTTTTTTGCTGTCCCAAGCCATTAACTGACGTGTCCCCCTCGTCCAGGAAGCCTTAGTGTCCACGATGCCCAACAGGCCACAAGGTTTTCTTTAGCACACTCTCTCTCTGGCAGCCCTCGACGCCGAGGGGCGATGCACTCTGCTCGGTCGCCCTTCGTTCTTCACTTCCGACCTCAGCCCTGTTCCCGTTTTCTTTTTTGTTGTCCCACAAAGGTCCTCAGCGGCCTCCCCTTTAAGGGGGCTTGCAGCATTCGTGCCGAGCACACGTGCCAAAAGAGCCCACAAGTTTGTTGGTTTTTTTGGCACATCCGAGAGGCCCGTCTCTGACCGTTCGTCTTCCCGCCGCTCACGTCTCCGGGCAGTTTGGCATCTGCAGGCTCCCTCGACTTGTTGTGGGGGGGCCGGGGGTGCATCAGACCCCGGATCTGTTGTTACTCACCTACCATCCTGGGTTTTTGTTAATTTCTCCCCTGTTTTTACCTGCCCCGCTCCCCATGGGAAGGGTCTAGGCCCTAGAAACGACGCAGCCCGACCCCGACGGCAGGGAGGTGGATGCTAGGCCGGGAGAGCCTGCAGCGGGGCATCCCTGGAGGGTTCAGCACCCCCGTGAGAGACGGGTCGGCACGGTGTGGCCTCGGGCGACCCCCCCCGGGGCCCTGGTGGCCCCGTCTCCGGTTCCCCGTACCGGATCCGCCCCCAGAAGCCCGGGAGCGGGGCCGCCGCTGAGGGGGCGGACGGGTGCCCCTCCCCCCGCGCCCCCGCACCTCTCTCCTCAGCGCTGCCCATGGTGCCGCGGCCCCGCCCGCCAATCGCCGCTCCCCGCCTCGGGATATTTAAATACCGCGTCGCGGACCCCTTGCCCGCCCCGCATTGGTTGTCCCCTGCCGGAAGGGGCGGGACTTCCTCCCGGGCGTTCTGTCGCCGGGTTCTCACGGGAACGTTCTCTTCCTTCCCTTCCCGCTGCGGGGGGGGAGGGGGGAGTTTTGCGCCGTGTTGGGTCACGTGGCGGCAGCCTAGCAACGGGAGCCGGTGTGAGGTCACATCCTTCGCCACACACACACACACACACACACACACACAGCCCTTCCGGGGCTCAATATTTGTGGGGGTGGGAGGGGGGTTTATGGGTCCCCACCCCCAGATAGGGGGTGCCCCATGGGGGATCCCTGCAGGAGTCCCTAGTGGATGGGAGACACCCCCCCCCCACACTTTGGGAAACCTCCAGAGGCAGCCCATCAGCCCCCTGGGTGCCAAGGGCTCCTGGCCCAGGCACTGATGCCTCCATCCTGTCCTGAAACCTGCCCCCCAGGTAGTGAGAGACCTGCCAGTAAGGCCTGTTGACAGGCTGGGTAATCGTCTGCTCTGCTGGGCCGCTCTGCTGTTGCCCCTGCCTCTCTCCCGTGCCCCCCCCTTTCTCTGCCAGCTTGTCGGCCGCGTCGTGGACACCGTTGCAAGCCAGCGAATAATGCAACCGGCAGCGAGACATCGGCAGCCCTGCATGGAAGTCAGGAAGAAGATGCAGCGTTAAATCGCGAGGATCGAGGTGCTGCCCGCCGTCTGAAAATGTCTCGTCTCTGATCGCTGTGACGTCCATGAATGCGTTCGAGTGTGTGTGATTCGCGGTCGAGGCCATAAGGCGTGCCCTGGCAGGCATGATAAGAGCAGGGCACGGCAGAGTTCCTGTAACTGATGTTGCCAACTAGGAGGATCTTCCTCATAGGTACAGGTAGGATTTACAGGGAGCAGCCTCCTTTGAGAGTGAAGGAGTGGGTTTAAGGAGTGCGGGTGTGGCGCGAGTGTTTAGGAAGCTTGCCTGGTTTGAACCCCTGGAAGATTTCTTCTAGAACATGGGGATGTTGGGAGTATTCGTCATTGGGGAAGAAAATCCACCTTCCTCTGAGTAGCAACATGCAGTGGTAGAAGCGTGCTTGCTTGTCTACTAAACACCATTGTAATCCCCTTTAGGGTTTTCAGAATCTCCTACTGCATCTTGTCATGTGACACCAGGACATAAAGTGCCCGGTTCATTACAGTCCTACACATGCATCATGTCTGGTGCATAAAACAGGCCCAAGACAGGCAAGTGGGATGTAAACTGCTGCCTTGGGAGCAGTGAATGAGGGAGAGACAAACCAGTCATTTACTGGTATCAAACCGAGGTTTACAGTATAAGGCTGGAGATGGCTGTATCTTCTGAATGCCTCATTTAAGTGTTCACAACGGCTCCGAGTGGGAGAGAAGTCTTACTCCTATTTTACAAGTAGGTAGACTGAAGCACAAAGGGGTTTGTTTGTTTTTAACAGGTTCACCAAATGTGAAAAAGGAAGTCTGTTACAAAACCAGGAAGCGGACGCACATTGCCTGATTCCAGTTACGTGTCTCTGCCACAAAAATCATCCTCCTTTCCCTAGGCCAGCTTTTTTTCATTGCAAACAGTTTAGATTATACAGCTCTAGAACGTGTATCTGCATTGAACAAGCATGTCAGGTGGAAGTTATGTCATCAATTAGACAAGTAACAGCATTGTATTTGGAAGAGGCAAGGATTTTTGTAGCTGATTACCTTTTTTTATTAGACCAACTGCATGATGGTGATAAAGTTTTTGATTACAAGGCATTCTTCATCAGGTTTGAAGGAAGAAGCAGGTGCAGGAACACTAAAATGGCGTGTAGGGTTGTGAAATTGGAGGAGAGAGAGTCCCAAGGGCAGCAGACAAACAACAGATAAAGAAGCTTGATTAATGGGAGATCATGACTCTTCAGAAGAGGAAGGTGGTTATTATCTGTAGTGTGAAGGAAGAATTTCAGGAATTGGCAGCTAATAATATGCCATGAAGTCAATATTGGGGTTCAGTCCTTGATTCTAAATGTCATGAAATCTTGCTCTGAGTTCACCTTGTAAGTGTTTGTAAATTGCCCTTGAGCATGGGAATAGTAAGGTCAGAAAAGAAGTGATTTTTTATTTCATTTTATTTTATATTATTATTATTATTATTATTTTGTGGAGACAATGTGCTCCTACTGGCACTTGTGTGTTTCTGTTCTTTATATATTTTAATTTTTTTTTTTTTTTACAGTTCATTCTGGTGTGCAGTTTGTTTAGTTTCACCCATTATATAGTTATTTTGAGGGCACTTGTTGCTGTGGGTTGGATATATCATACTTTGGGAGAGGTGCATGTAGGATCCATGGATTTTGATGGGTTTGTAGTTGGTTGGTGTTCACTGTTAAAGCAGTGGAGATGTGTTGACAATTTTTTGGGGTTTTTTTGTGGGTTTTTTAAATCTGTCGGTAAGGCTGGATGTGCCCCTTCTGGTATCAGTTCAGCAATGGGGAGTTTGTTTCTGACATTGAGTTGGGCAAAGTAAGGAGGTTGTTTGAAAGCCAGGAGTGGAGGAGGGGCTGGGGATTTTTTTTCCTCAGTGTTTGCTTTGTGTCAAGTATGAACTACAGTTATTTAATGATTCTTCTAATCCAGGGGTGCTCAACCCCTAGCCTACAGGCCAGATCTGACCCACAGAGTTTTCAGGTCTCCCTGTGGGTCCAACGATTTTGGTGGGGGGGGGAGCAGTGGCAACTAACACTGCTGCTGCCCCCAACACCAAATTTTCAACACCCCCCCCCCCTCCCCAGCAGGATAGGACCCCATTCCCACATAGCTGAATTGAGCTGGAGCCTGGTGCAGGTGTGTGTGAACAGGCCCCAGCTGGGTCATTCCAGCATGGCTGCACGGGGAACTGTGATAAGCTGGCTAGATGCTAAGAACCAAGGACTGAACACTATGGCATACTGTGATCTACCCAATTCCCCAAATCCTTCCTCATCACTAAAGGTGATAATGAGCCTCCTCCCTTTTGATAGACCTTGATCGCCTGTTAATCCAAGCTTCTTTTTTCTGGTAATTGTTTGTCTGCTACCCCTGGGAATCTGTCCTCCAATTTCACAGCCCTACACGCTGTTTTTAATCATAGCTGTGCCTGCTTCTTCCTGCACACCTGATTAAAAAAAACAAACAAACCTTGCATTTGAAAGCTGATCTAACTTTACACCGATCATGCAGTTGGTCCAATTAAAGATATCACCCACAAAGATCCTTTTGTTTCTTGCATGATTCCTTAACCATCGTGGCTGCAACATCATTCCAGGACTGCCAAAGCATTGTAATTAACTATTTGATTTGAGGTCAGTTGAGCTGTTTGCACCTCTTGCAGCTACTGTTTCACCTTGGGTGCAAATAGGACTTTCAGGGTATGGTTACAAGTTGTATCCAGGTAAGCTAATGCTGAATTCACAGTGCATTAGCCAGTCTCCATGGCAACTTCTCATGTGAATGCTCTTAGTTTGCAATAAATGCAAGGTAGCTCTCGCCCCTCAGTAAAAGTGAGGTAAGGTACCTTGCATTTTCTTCAAGCTAAGAGTGTGCACACAGATGGTTACCACAGAGTAGCTAATATGCTATAAATTCATCCCCCAGTTCAGTGGGGGCCTAACCATTTTGTCAAGTACGCCACAAATTAGCCCCACGCCAGGAGTAGGCAACGTTGTTGGGCAGAGTGCCAAATACACCTGCAACTTGTAAGATGTTGGTGTGCCAGGGGTGGGTGGCATGGGAGCCATGAGGGGTCTGGTCCTCATTGTGGCAGCACAGACCTGGCCCCTACCCCGCCATCTGCCCAAGCCTAATGTCTTCCTGTGCCACACTGGCACTCATGCCAGGGGTTGCCTATCCCTGCCCCACACCCCCTGAAACTGCCACTCTGATCCCTTTCCTGCATCTGATCTGCTGCTCTGCTTTCAGCTCCCTGCCCTATCTGCTGCTTTGTTTTTTTGTTTCCTGATTTGCACTCCCCGCCCATTGGCTGTTCTGCTTTCTAGTGCCTGGGCCCTCCCCAGTCTGCGATGCCACACATCTGCAGGGTCATGCTGCACTACATGCAGGCTGGCTGTCTCTTCCCAGGCTAACTTGTTGGGGTAGCCATACCCACAGCCTCAATCTTCTTTTGAAGCCAGGTATTTTCTTTAATGTTTTAAATGGTAGCAATGCTGGGAAAGACTAAGAAAAAGATCTAGTATGTACATATTACTAGAAAAAGGAGTGATATGAAACTAAAGCCCTTTTTGGTAAATAAAGGGATGAAGAGGCATGTACTTGATAGTACAGGCTGCCCTGCAACTGCTCTGTGGTAAGTGCTTTTCTGAACGATCTTTCCCCATGAGCAGTGAGGTAGCTTTTCCTTCCTTTTTTCCCCAAAGGGAAGCTGCTGCTCATTGCAGAGTAAGAGTGTGCATATGGGCAGCTACTGTCAAGCAGCTCCTACTCTGGAAGGGTGTCAACTGGGTGCCTCACCTTGCATTTACTGCTGGGTAAAAGCATGTTTATGGGCAGTGACCTCTGGAATAGGTAACATGGAGGTCACACCCTGGTTTACCTCATGGTAATTTGTGTATGTGCCAACACCCTGAGTTCACACCCTAGTTTAGTTCAGCATAACTTGCTTTTGTAGCTATGCCCTTAGGGGTGTTTTCCCTGCACTTTTGTTTGGGTTACGTCACTTGATCTAGCTCAACTCAGGTGAGAGACAGCACTGCAGCTACACAGTCTACACATGCATACATGCTGGTTTAGTAACTTACTGTGCAGTAAATTTGTGCAATAAATGGGAATAGGCCAGGGTCTATATGTGTGGGCCACATTAATGCTGTGTGGAGTGACTTGGGACGAAAGTTAGACCCAAATCAATCCACAGTGTTACTACGCAGTAACACATCAGGCATAATAAATTTGATACCAGCATGATGCAGGTAGCAAATTTAGGCTCATGATGGCGTAAGTAGCCATATTTACTGTGCAGTACAAGCATGCACGTGTAGACGCGTGCCCATACTGCGCAGTAAATGTGCACACGTAGATGCGCCCAGGGTGGTTTAATGGGCAGGACACGCTGCCTTGGCTGTTCTGCTGTGGCAAGTTGGCAGTGGGGGCTGCCGCCTCGCAGCAGAGAGTGCGCAGGGCACAAGGGCCCGGAGAGGGGCAGGGGGCACCCGTTGTCTTGTAACATTAACACTTTCTACAAATGCCTCTGCCCCGCAGAGTCGCAGGAGCCCGGCTGCCCAGCACTGCGGGGGTTCCTAGATGTTACAGATTTACTTTTTTTTTTAATGAAATTTTTCATGTTCCCAGCCACATGAAGTCCAAATCCGTGAGTCAGTCCAGAACCGTAAGCGGCCCTGCGCTGGGAAACATCCTCCACCCCCACCAGGGGCTTCAGCTATTTCCAAAGTCTTGCACAGAGCGTCGGGTCCAGCCACCCTGCACTTGCGCAGGTCCTTTCCCAGGGAAGGCTAGTTTCATCCCCGGGGGCTGGGCCGGCTGCGGTTCCTTGTCTGCGAACGGGGGCGATGAAAACGCCGGGCGCGGGGAGGGCGCGCCGCAGCCACCCAGGGAGAGGGTGCAATTGCGAAAGGTGGGGGGGAAATTGTTGCATATAGAAAATCAGCACTGCGCAGGCGCGCTCAGCCGCGCAGGCGCGGAAGGGGAAGGGCGAGAAGCCGCCTGGGGTTCTCGGCACGCGGCCGGCGGGCCGAGCAGTGTGAGGGCAGCGCGAGCCGCGCCCGGATTGGGCGGGGCACTTCCGCCCGCCTGCGCCGCAGCCAACCAGCCAGCGGGCAGGAGCGCGCGCCTATGGGGCGTTGGCCCCGCCCACCGGCAGCGGAGGCCCCGCCCACCGGCAGCGGCTTACATAAAACAGCCGGGCAGGTTCTGCGCTGACGTCACGAGCCGGCTCCCAGCATGCCTCGCGGCGCCGGCTATATAACCGGCATCCGGCCGGCCGGGCGCTCCCCATTCATTGGCCCCCGCCGACACCTCGGGACCTTATTTCTTCTCTGCTAACGTCGCCGCCAACCAGCAAAATCGCTTCCTTCAGCAGCGCCGCCATGCCCGGGTACTCCAGCGACAGGGACCGAGGGTGAGGCCGGGGGGGGGCCCGGCCGGCGCCCGCCACCGGCTCCTGCCCCGCGTGAAATGGCGGCGGCGGGCGGGGGTCGGGGCCCCGCGGCGCCCGCTTCCCTCTCCCCGCCGCTGCCATGAGGGGGTGGATGCGGGGCGCGGGAGGGCCCGGTTCGCGGTGCGGGGCGGGGGGCACGGGCCGGCTGCCTTTGTGCGGCGGGCGGATGCTAATGGCCGGCCCCGCCATGCGGCGGCTGAGGGGAATCAAAATGCCGGCTGCGCTGCCTTTGTTCCTCCTCCTCCTCCTCCTCCCCCGCCCCCGCCCAGCCCGGCTCTAAAATGGCAGCGGCTGGAAAATGTGGCGTAGGCAGAAATGCCAGACAAAGGAAGCGGCGCCGAGGGGGGCACCGCGCCGCCTTGTCCCCTCGCCCAAGCGCCCGCGGAGGCACCGCGCCGGCCGCCGCATTCCCCCCCCCCCCCCCCCCGGTGGTTTGCACGGAGGACCAGGGAGGAAAAAAATAAAAATCCCCCCTGCCTGCAGCGCCCAAGGGACGCGGCTCGGCGCTGCCCGCTCGGCTGACGCAGGAGGGGAGTGTCCCCGCTCTTACGAAAGCCGCCGGGTTTGGCCCTGGTCCAGCCGGCGGTTTATTTATTCGCGTCATCCGTCGGCAAGGAAGGGCTTTCTGGGGGGGGGAGAAACACAAAAAGCTTCGCCGGGCGGCACCTCGCCCGCCTCCGAGAGCGGAGCGGAGCCTCTTGCGCGCGGCTCCCATTTTGAGTCGGATGCGCAGCGATAAAGATGTGCCCGCGTCTCCTGCGCGCCCGCCGGCGGAGCCCGGGGGTCGGGGTAGGCACCGGCACGCGTTTATAAGGGGGGGGGGCTCGTTCCTGCCACGGCTCTTTTGTTTGCTGTCAGTCCTAACCTTGTCTGCGTCTTTCAGGTTTGGAGCCCCTCGGTTTGGTGGGAGTCGAGGCGGCCTCCTCTCCGGGAAGAAATTTGGAAACCCGGGGGAGAAGCTTACCAAAAAGAAATGGAACTTGGATGAACTGCCCAAATTTGAGAAGAATTTTTACCAAGAGCATCCTGATGTAGTTCGGCGTACTGCAGTACGTATTGTGACCATTTTTTTTTTTTAATTATTTTTTTTGGCCGTTTTAAACCTAATCGGCTTCATATTGCAAAGGTTGTACCCACTGGAGCCTGATAGCTTTCCAGTGTACTGACTTGAAACAAGTTACTACAAGCAGCAGCTGGATTTGAATGTAACATGGGGTTTTTTTTTTGTTTTTTTTTATTAAAATAATTGAAACGAAATAAATAATTCAAATAAATAAAATAATTGAACATCTTTTCTTTTAACAGCAAGAGGTTGAACAATACAGAGCAAGCAAAGAAATTACAGTTAAGGGCCATACTTGTCCAAAACCACTCATAAACTTTTACGAAGCTAACTTTCCTGGTAAGTTTAGCCAATTAGTGCCAAGGCATTTGATTCAAAGCTCATTAAATAGAAGCATCAAGTTAATATATGCCCCCCCCCCCTTTTTTTTTTCCCCAGCAAATGTTATGGAGGTAATTCAGAGGCAGAATTTTACTGAACCAACTGCTATTCAAGCCCAGGGATGGCCTGTTGCCTTGAGTGGACTGGATATGGTTGGAGTAGCACAGACTGGATCGGGGAAAACGCTGTCTGTAAGTTTTTTGGGGGGTTCTTTTTGCTGTTTCCTTCTTTTTCGGTTGTTTTTTAATACATTTTAGTGTAATTGTTTAATTTCTTAGTTTTTAATTTATGTAATAGCAGTTAAGCTTGTTTTGGCTTTACAATAAGGGGGGGAGCAGGTTTGAGTAAAAACTGCCTTTTGTTTTTCTACAGTACCTGTTGCCTGCCATAGTGCACATAAATCATCAGCCATTCCTAGAGCGTGGAGATGGACCTATTGTGAGTATAACTTGATATGAAATATCCTTTCATTCTAGGTTGCGTTTTTATATTGAGATGAATAGGGAGGAGTGTTTATACTCTTCTGGACAAAATAATGTCTTATTTTGAGAATAGAGCAGGAGTGCTAGTTCACTCCTAAATCATATGTTCTCTTGTATTGGCTGTAAGAGTCCATACTGGTGGAAAAATTGAAAAATGGGGTAAGTGGTAGCCAAACCAAGGGAACTAAAAGATTTTTTGTGAGAGCCCTACTAAAAAGCAAGTTCTCTAGCTCTTAATTAAACACTTGGGATAGAATTTTTTTTTGGCCACATTCCCCATAACGGAAAATAAAATCTTTCATTACTTCCTTAAATCTTCATTCTCTCTTAAAGATAAAACACGTTTTGTAATCATTGCACAGAGAGCTAATCTAATCTAATTATTTCCAGTGTCTGGTGCTGGCACCAACTCGAGAACTGGCTCAACAGGTGCAGCAAGTAGCTGCTGAGTATAGTAGAGCATGTCGTTTGAAGTCCACATGTATTTATGGGGGTGCTCCAAAAGGACCACAGATCCGTGACTTGGAAAGAGGTATGAAGAGAACTTATTTCTTCATGGCGAGTACATAAACAATGTCTTAACTTTTGTCAGGTGTGCTAATCAACATCTTTGGTTTAAGGTGTGGAAATTTGCATTGCCACGCCTGGAAGACTCATAGACTTCTTAGAAGCTGGAAAGACTAATCTCAGGAGGTGCACTTACCTTGTACTTGATGAAGCTGACAGAATGCTTGACATGGGATTTGAACCTCAGATCAGAAAAATTGTAGATCAGATAAGAGTAAGTGTTACTTGCTTTTTTTGCTTTTTTTAAGCTTGGTTTACCAAGCTAACCTTTATTCCTGTAGCAGTCTTCTAACATTTTACGTATGTAACAAACTTGCTGTGTCCACCTTGTTTCTCATCTTTGTATACTTGAATGGGATATAAGTGTCAAACTCTCAACTGGACTTAGCCCCTGTGGTAGCAAAAGCTGCCATGCACAGCAATGACATTATTAGATTTAACTCGTGTAAAGAACTTGACACTAACCTTGTTCGTAATGACTTCAGCCTGATAGGCAAACCCTGATGTGGAGCGCAACATGGCCCAAGGAAGTCAGGCAGCTTGCTGAAGACTTCTTGAAGGAATATGTACATATTAACATTGGGGCACTGGAGCTAAGCGCAAACCACAACATTCTTCAAATTGTAGATGTATGTCACGATGTAGAGAAAGACGACAAGTAAGTAGTGTCTTGGAATAGGGAATCACAAACACTTAAAGATGGGGTTCAAATGCCAAGTCTTTTGTTTATTCCTTTGACTGATAGAAATGAGACCATTGGAAAGATATCTCTAATGGACTCTTTCCTTTCGTAACAGACTTATTCGATTAATGGAAGAAATCATGAGTGAGAAGGAGAACAAAACCATTGTCTTTGTGGAAACCAAAAGACGGTGTGATGACCTTACCAGAAAAATGAGGAGAGATGGGTATGTTGCTACTTCAGTATATCTTCAAGCTTATCCTCAGCTTCCTGAATGGTATCCCATGTGTGTAGCTTCCACAACAACCACATTTAAAATTGATCTTGAGCAACTGCAGACATGCGGATTAAACTGATAATTCCCCAGACATTTTAAATGTTCTTCTTTTAGATTCTTAAATTTTAAGAACAAAAGCATGCATTTCAAGAAATGAATGTAGGTGTACTGATGCTTGCTAGGTGTGGTGCTTTTTAAAATAATTGTATCCATGATATCTTAAGGTTAGTCTTCAACATACACGTGTATTTTTTTTTCCCCCCAGGTGGCCAGCAATGGGTATTCATGGTGATAAGAGTCAACAGGAGCGGGATTGGGTACTAAATGGTGAGTGACTCAAGTCTTTCTGTTTTTTGCTTTTTGACTTTATGGTGTTTTGTTTTTTCCTTTTAACAGTGGTACAGAGGGAACTGACTAAATGGTTCTTTTTACAGAATTCAAACATGGAAAAGCTCCGATCCTGATTGCCACAGATGTTGCATCCAGAGGTCTAGGTTAGTAGAACTCCTCTAATGCCAGTTGCCCAAAGTTTTTTAAAGAAAGTTTACTGCTTTCTTTAACCTCTGCATTTTTCTAAGTTTTTTTCACATAAAGGTGCAGTCTTTGTGGCAAGGCCTAGGCATGACAATCGGAGGACTCGAAGGGGGATGGAGGACTAGTGGAAATGATCGGCTGGCTGCTTCCAGTCGAATAGAGAGGTGAAAGCTGAGAGCATTGTGTGCCAGTAATCTCAAAAGGCAAAGATCATCCTCTAAACTACTACCCCATAAACTGTTCTCTCATGAAATAGTTTTCATTCACAGTTCACTTTGCCCTGGTATTTCTCTTCTCTCCCATGCTTTGCATGATTGCCATGGTGCAGTGCTGTTAGTTTGTGCATACTGTTTGCTGTGATCTGTGGGTCTTTGAATTTCAGTGAGTTTGCTGAAATGTCGAAGAAAATAATTACAAACTTCTATGTTCAATGAAATTTTTTTTCAACCATGAAATGGAGAGAGCAGCTTTAAAATGTACTAAGCCTTGTACAAATTGGTGAGTACTGGCACATGAGATCTGAGAAAAAGTCCACCTCTCACTCTAGAAAGTGGGGCGGGAAAGCAAGGCTTCTCTAAATGCCTTGAAAGTCGAAGTTCCTCCTTCACTTATACACTAGTCGTCATGTCGAGACCTGCCAGAGAGAGACACATTCTCAAGTGAACCCTGGCTTCTTGGAAGCGCTTGCCTAGACGAGACACAGTGCATAAAAACAACTTGATGACTTTTGGGGGACAGGTATGTTTTTCTTGCAGCTGCGGTTGAAAGGTCTTGGCAAGACAAGCAGTGTGGCCTTTTTTAAGCTTCTGATGACTGTGTGTGTGTGAAGGACCTCATGTTTTTATTCTAAGGTCCTCAAATGAGCACATGAAGAGGCTGCTGTGACTTTTAGTGGCCCTACTGCAAGAAGCATTCAGATGTCACTTGATGATTTGTAAAGGGTACTCTTGAGTTGGGAATGACAAGCAAATGCATACTCCTTTCTGGTAAGGTTTTTGGATCACCGGGTGGGTGATAAGTTGGGAACAGATGGAGTGTGCATATTTTTTTTTTTTTTCTTCCCCTCTTCCACAATATTCATGCAGAAATGGATACTCTAACAATATTCTTTGCAGCCAGTAGCTTCTTAAAAATACTATTTTTCTAACGTTTATCTTTGATTTGGCTGTTGTGGTGTGCAAAACTTTGTGCGTTGCTTTTTGCCACACTGCAACACTTTACAGATGTGGAAGATGTGAAATTTGTCATCAATTATGACTACCCTAACTCCTCAGAGGACTATATCCACCGAATTGGACGAACTGCCCGCAGTACCAAAACAGGCACAGCATACACATTTTTTACTCCTAATAATATAAAGCAAGTAAACGACCTCATCTCTGTGCTTCGGGAGGCTAATCAAGCTATCAACCCCAAATTGCTTCAGTTGATTGAAGACAGAGGTTCAGGTAAATATTTTGTTGATTTAATGCTAACACTCATTGGTGGAAGCCTTTTCTGTAATCTGGTAAATGGTCATCCAAGGAAAAAAACCCTTTTGTGTGAGTTGCACTAAATCAGGGAACCTGTACTACTCATTCTGTGCAAGTGTTACATCTTGCTTTGTGTTGGCCCATAGGCTTGAATGTTTTGCTAACCCACAATGGGCCACTCCGCTGATCTAAGAGAAGCCCAACTCTTCACCACCTTGCCCACCTCACTTGACATTTAGTAGTGGGGAGAAGGGAAACTGTTTCTGAGGGCAGTGCTGCTTCTCCCCCTCTCCCTAATTGCTTCTGTTTTTTGAAATGTCTGTCCATCTCAGACTTCCTAGTTCCCCTGCAAGTCCCATTCCCAGTATATGTGGCATTCTGATTTACATACCCCACATACTAAATGGATACAGCATGTGATATTTTTCTGATGCTCTCTTGGTGTAAACAGCATTTACAATACAATATCTTATCTGTATTCTTGCTTTCTGCAGGTCGTTCCCGGGGTGATCGACGTGACAGATATTCTGCGGGCAAAAGGGGTGGATTTAATAGTTTTAGCAGAGAAAGGGAGAACTTCGAAAGAACATATGGTGCAGTAGGAAAGAGAGACTTCGGAGCAAAAGCTCAAAATGGGGCCTACAGTGCTCAAAGCTTTAGTAATGGAACTCCATTTGGAAACGGTTTTGCAGCTGCTGGCATGCAGGCGAGCTTCAGGGCTGGTAATCCTACTGCTGGAGCATACCAAAATGGCTATGATCAACAATATGGAAGTAACATGGCAAATATGCACAATGGCATGAACCAACAGCAGTATGCGTATCCTGCCACTGGTACTGCTCCTATGATAGGCTACCCGATGCCAGCAAGCTATTCTCAATAATTTAGTATATTTAAATGTCTGTTTTTCATAATTGCTCTTTATATTGTGTGTTACCAAGACAGGATAGTTATTTAAGAAACTTATGGGAAATGCAGAAATGACTGCAGTGCAGCAGTAATTATGGTGCACTTTTTTCGCTATTTAAGTTGAATATTTCTCTACATTCCTGAAACAATTTTTAGTTTTTTTGTACTAGAAAATGCAGGCAGTGTTTTCAGAGTAAATGTACAGTGATTTGAAATACCGAAGGCAGTGCATGGCCTTCCAATAAAGATATTTGAAGACTGAATTTTCTTGGAATGGTTGTTTGTTTTTCACACACTTGCAGTTTGCTGAAGCTTTTAAATCCTGAGAAGCAACTTGCTTTGTCTCCTTGTGCTAACTTTTTTAAGTCTGCACATTTTTAGTTGGTAAAGAATCGACATAAATTATCTAAAGAACATGGTGGGAAGATACGTATGTGGTAGATGTGGTTACATTCAGCAGGTTCTCTGACGGCATAATGTCAGATACCCGACTTCTGAATGTTGGGTGTTCACACATTTATATAAATTAGTGAAACTGGCTATTCCACACTGCAGACTGGGATTCTAGAGCCTTGGCAATCTGTGGTTTGTTACCATATGGAAACAGATTACTGAGTCAGTGCTATTTTGGGGTCAAACATTTTAAGTCTTCTTGGTGTGATCACTTAGCAGGAACATAAAGTGGACCCTGAGTTTTTCTACTTAAAAACCATCCTCTGTATAACCTAAAGTACTTTGGGCCTACATTCAGGATCTCTCCCTGTACATTCAAGAAGTTATGCAGTTGTCTTTAGAAGTATACACTAAGCCTTAGTGGTTTAGGGTGGCTAAAAACATCTTTCATTTTGAGAAGTGGAAACACTACAAGACAAATGTCTGCTCTAACCTCAGTTTCCCTAACTTGTTCTTCAGTTAAACTTGGTCATTTTAAGTACAGAACATGATAGGGGAGACATCTGGAGGCTTGTCTGGTACCTTACACAGCCACAGCAGGTTAGGTAATGCCCACTTCTGTAGTCCTCGTTCATTCTGTTATTTACAGGAACAAGTCATGATAGTGAACCCTTGTGCTTGTTGCAACTATGCTACCTGAACAATGTTCAAACAAATGCTGTATTTTGCCACCCTTGTTCTAAAGCTTTGCTCCAGACCTGATCCTGGCCCGCCAGGTAGTGGTGTACACCTTGGAATAAAAGAGACTCCTGTCCACGAAGAGTTTGCAACCCAAGTAGAGAACATGGTAGTTGGTTACAAATAGGGTACAAGGAAAGGGAGACCAGATGGAAGCTGGCATACTTGGCACAGGACACTAACTGTTTAGGGCCACTTTTCTAGGTATGGTAAAAGGGCTTGTAGAAAAAAATATAATGGAGAACTTTGCCAAATGTTAGAGAGCACACCAGCTACAGATGCTTCCTCACTCTGATGAAGGGGTTTTTAAACCTGAAAGCTTGCTAAGAATTTTTTTCCCAACTATTTAAGTTGGTCTAATGATACCAGTGTCGCTCAAAGAACCTTGTTTACCAAATGTTGGATTTGTAGAGTATCCCTGCTCAATGGGTTGATGGAACTTTCCAGTTAGTTCTGGCCAAACAATATATAGTCACTGCATGAATTCATTATGCAGTGCAATAGTCCTACGCCCTGTAGTGAAAGCTGGGGTTCTGCTGTTGAGCACTACGGTTAAATCCCAGTTCTAGGTCCGTCTTACACTTACCCCCACCTTATTTTGTCAAAGGGTACTAAATTAAATGCTAACAAATCAATAGCTGTACGCATATAAAAATGTAATCTATTGAGTGGAACAAAGCCACTTTTATCTAGCATGTAGTGTTTTGCATGCCTGTTTAAACTTTGAACCCAATTCTTAGAACAATATGATTAAAAGTGCTTTTACTGAATGTTTATGCAACAAGGGCATTCTTGCAGCACTAAACTGCTGGACTACATGTTTCCTGTCTGAATCCTCAATTTAGAGGATTGTGGTTTGTCCTATTTGCCTTCTTGCCGGTGAAGGTTGGGTTTTTTTATGCTGCTCGTGACCCTTCACCAGTTTTCTCACTTCAAAATCCCTTCTTCCTTGGTTCCATCTAATCTCACAGGCCACTGACAGATGGGGGGAGCAATGGGGATGGGGGGGAATGGGACACAACACAAAATGAAGCTGAAAGCAAAGCACCATGCCCCCTTCACTGAGCGTAGCGCGTATCCAGAAGAGGAGCTGCATCAGTGAGACCCGGCTTGCCTAACACCTGTGTAGATTCAGCAGGGCTTTTTAGCACTTTTATCCAATAGCTAATTCAAGCAGTTTTTTGTTTTTTTCATGTCTGTCAGCAGCCACTATGACATCCCTAGCATCTTGCAGTGTTAAAGCTATGACATAGCAGATGACTGCAAGATGCTAGATGTGTCGTATTGAATTTTCTCCTGTGTAATATTGAGTGGAAGCTCTTTGGGGCAGGAAGAAACAAATCACTTAGTTTCCATCATGTGAAATTAGCTCACTGTGAAAGTGATATATCTCACCGTCTTACATGCATGTTTTGCTGTACACTGACTTTTAGGTCAGGTGTAGTTTTTGCACTGACTTTATGGCCTCTCCTGAAAATGGGATCAGAATTCTTCACAATGCTTGTGACACCACCGTTTTGGTTTTTTTTTTAATTAATTAAAAATTCTAGGTCAGATTCCTTGATGGAAACATGCGGCATGCTTAGCAGATAAAAATCCCTATTTAATTTAATCCCAATTCTCAGCCTGATATCCCTGGCAGGTGTTGGAATTGAGCAAATGTTGGATCTGATTTTGTAAGTACCAACATTGTGATCCCAGTGCAGACCGCGCTGTGAATTAGATTCATTTTGTTTTAGAAGTTTAATTCTTCAGGCTGACCTAGTGACCTAGTAAATTCTTGTCTCTCTTTGATTTTCTGTCACTCTTCTGGTTGGTAGGGCCAGGGAGTACAGCAAAGAGCCGGTGAGGGGATTATTCCAGTTCAGTGGGACTGCCTAGGCATGAATTTTTCATGGCACACTGAAAGCCTACTCTCTTCTTCGAGCAGCTCCACCTACCGTCTCCAATTCAAAAACATGATTTAGCAAAGGCCTTGTCTATGGAAATTTCCACTGCCCTGCTCCTGAGTCAGACTGCCAGCTGGGAGCTCATTACCAGGCTTCACTCGCCTCCACCACACACTTGGCAGCAGAAGGATCAGCTCACTGCTGGATTGTCTGGGGAACCTCTGCCATGGCAATGCGCTGCTGCTCTCAAGAGAACCGCAGCTCCCCTTCCCTGTGACAACCTGTTCCTTGGCATCGCAAAGTTTTAGGGCACCTGGCAGGCCCCTGCTCCTGGAAGAAACCAGCAGGAGTTGGCATCACAGCCAGTGCTTCACCAACAACATCTGGGGGAGGCATGCCAACTCCCTGGAGCTATGCGGGTTTGCTTTCTCCTCCCTCCCCCATTTAACAGGGCACCCATCATGCAAGTCTCCCCCAGTCAATAAAGCGCTTCAAATGCAAGCGCTGCAGTGCCCTGCCTGCCGTCCCAGGGAGCAGCGGAGGGAGAATCAGCAAAGGCTGGAACAGCCAAGCTGTTCCGGCGAGCAGGGGGAGAAGAGGAGCGGGAGGGGGCAGCCGCGCATGCGCACGAATCGTGGAGCGTCGCGCATGCGCATTTCCCGCCCGGGCGCTGTGAGGCGCAGCCTCTAGGCCGCATGGCGCTGAGGCGGGTCGCGCTACGGGCCGGGGCCGGGGGCTGCCGGGCGCGGAGTGCGGGGCCGGGCGGGGAAGACTATGAGGCGCTGCTGGAGCTGTGCCGGCGCCGGCACTTCCTGCGCGCCGGGCGGCCGGGCCTGGGCCCGCTGGGCGTGGTGCTGCGCGGGCAGCTGGCGGCGGAATGGCGGCGCGCGGGGGCCGCCTGCCTGCAGCCCGTCTTCGCGGCCGAGGGCCCGCTGCAGCGCGCGGGGGGGGTAGCCCCGGGGGGGGCCGTCGAGCTCCGCCGCGACCTCCTGCACGGTACGTGAGCCCGCCGACTGGGCTGAGGTGGGCCCGGCCTCGCGCCCTGGCAGCGGCGGGTGGAGGGCGCTGCGGCTTCAGAGCTTGTGCTGCGCATGCGCGGGCCGGGGTGCACCAGGCTTCGGCGGCGCAGTGGAAACGTGGGCTGCGTCTGTCTGCCTCTTGTCTCTCCATCTGTCTATGTCTGTATACATACATACGCGTGTATATACGCATGTGTGTATATACATACGTGCTTTGGCCAGTGTATAAAGTGAACATTTATCCTGCCTTTTATTTCAGGCTAGCCTGCAGCTGTCTTGGACAGCACGTGGTGAAGTGAGCTGCAGCTCGGGAAATTTTGGGTTGCGTCTGTCTCTGTCTCTGCATCTAGTTATGTGTGTGCATGTGTGCACATACACACTTTAGCTAGTCTATAAAGCGAAAATGTATCCTGCCTTTTATTTCAGACTAGCTGGCAACTGTCTTGGACAACATGTGATGAACTGAACTTCAGCTCAGGAAAGCGTGGGCTATGTCTGGCTATATCTCTCTCCATCTATTTACACACATGCATGTTTGTGTGTGTATATGTACATACATATAGTGATATAGGTATCTCTCCAGTGATAGAGATATTTCTATATATAGCTCTCTCTATATATATAGATAAATAGAAATATATACAGGCATCCCCCGCTTAGCGCTTTTAATTGGTTCCTGGAAAAAATTAACATTGAGCAAAACCGACCGAAAGTATTTGATGACCCAAGATAGAGATTGCAATTGTTTTTAATGAGTCAAGATAGCGACTGTGAGCATTGTAACGAAACTCATTGAGCGCTAAGTGAAATCAGGTATCAGTTTTAAATGAGTGTGTAACATAACCCAAGTGTTATAGTGAAATGGCACTAAGTGAAACAGCGTTAAACAGGGCTTGCCTATATATATAGATGGATATAGACATATAGATGGGTATAGACAGACATACGTGTGTGTGTGTGTACATATACGCACTTTGGTTAGTCTATACTGTACAGTGAAAACTTACCCTGCCTGTTACTTGACTTCAGACTAACTGTCCCTTGAACAGCATGGGATGAAGGGAGCTTCAGCTCAGGAAAGTTTATGCTGTATCTGTTGATTTACATGCATGTATATGTACATGCATTCACTAGAGGTGCACTGATATATCAGTCCATAATGGATTGGCACCAATAAAAGGAAAATTGACATTTTATTGGCATTTGGCTTTTTTGACTGGTGTAGCCAATAATGTCATTGATAAATGCTGCGTGTAGGCATGCAGCCCAGCAACTTGGTGAGCAGCACTTGGCCAGTAAGTGTGTGGGTGGGAAGGGGCATGGGGCAGATCAAGGCCCCCACAGTGAGGGAGGGAGTGGGGCCAGGGCAGGTGCTGCCCAGTTGGGGCGGGGTGGGGTGTGCGATGAAGCCACAGACAGCTCATGTGGGGGATGCGGGGATGGCTCCTTGTTGCTGCGTGCACCCCCAGAGGAGGCATGGGGGGCATTTGTGCCTCAGATTCATGCGTAGGGCAAGGGCACGCTGTCTACTGCGGGCTTGGGACCAGGGGCTGCACCAGCCTCTTCTGAGAAGTAGGTCTGGGCTGAGACTGCTTGGGGTGGGCCAAGTAGCAACAGTACTGGAAGTGGGGGCTACAGGGGCCACTCCCCCTCTCCCACACAGACTTACTGGCAGGACACTGCTCTCTAGGCTGCAGGACTGAATGTTGGCTATCAGATTGGTATTGGCTGATATGGCTGGATAATAATTGGCCATTGGTATTGGCCAAAACAAATCTTTATTGGTGCACCCATAGTACACACTTTGGTTAGTCTATAAAGTACAAGTTTACCCTGCCTTCTACTTGACTTAAATAGTAGGCAACCAAGTGTCTTAGCCTCTGATGAAGCGAACTTTAGCTTAGGAAAGCTTGTGTTATATCAATATAGCTACCCCCCCACACACACACACTACCTCCCTCCTTGAATTCAGACTAACATGGTTACCTATATTTTTGCCCATGGGGGAAATGCAGACTTTCTATATCGGTGTTTCTCAGCTTCTTAAGACTTAAAGCCCCCTTCACTAGATTTGAGGCACCCCATCAGAAAACTCTAGCTCTTCACTCATTTTTTGACCAAAGAAAAACAGAGTAGTTCTGTTGCAAAGAACTCAAAAACCACAACAGTGATTTTTAATACTGTGGATTCCTATGTGAAATCTCTGGGTTTGTCCTGTGAACCATGTTTGCAAATCTAACAGTGCTAACACTTTATGGCACCCTGGTGCACTCTTGAAATGATTTCATGGCACCCCAAGGTGTCATGTACCCTGGTTGAGAATCTGTTCTAAACAGAAGTGTTGAGAATCTGTTCTAAACAGAAGTGTTGAGAATCAGGAGAAAGGCTTATTATGCATCTGTGACTTAGTTAATCTCTAAGGTGCAAATCTACCTTGATTCTGGAAAACAAATGTGCTGCCATCGAGTTCTGCACATGCTCTGCCTGTTTAGTCTTGCAATGTCATTACTTTTACCCTTTTCCTCCCTTGCGGTACCTGGGCTGGCTTCTGTGGATACATTGGAAAGCATTACTTTTGATTGTAATAATTAAGATTCTTCTCATAGTTCCAGGTATGAATGATTTGTCTCTTGACAGGTGCGCTCGAGCAATATGTCAGTTGTCTAGAACTGGTAAACAAGAGGCTGCCTTATGGGCTTGCTCAGGTTGGAGTTTGCTTTCATTGTGAACCAGATTCTGAGAATCCAGATGAGAGCATCACAAGGTACAGTAATGACAACTGACAGATTTCTTTTTATATTTAAAAGAATGCTGACTTCTTTTACTTCTGGATTACATTTTTGAATGATGTCTCTTGCTTTTCCCTTGTTATTTTTTTAAAGGAGTTAACTTGCTCACCTTGCTATTGTTTAAAGAACAGGCGAAAGGACAATGTCTTCCCTTGTGTGGTTTAGCTCCGCCAGAACTATAGGACAGTGGCTTGATTATTGGTTACGCCAGAGGCTCCAGTGGTGGAGAAAGGTAAATATGGTATTTGTTTCTTTTTTAAGATTAAATATTGCAAAAACTTTCTATCTTTGGGGGGGTGGGTAAAGAGCACAGCTTTATGTTTACAGCATAATGATATAGGCACATATTCACGGCTGAAATGCAGCCACTCTTGGGGTAAAAAGCTATTTCCAAGTGTATAACAATGCTGCCAAGCAGATGTTGATGTGATTTAGCCAAATTAAAATTTTCATTTTCTTAAGTAACTTTAAGATTAGGGTGTTGCATCTGAGGTAACACTTTGCACTATGAATTATAATTTCTATTTTTCATGAAGGGTTAGAGGTCCATTCATTTTTCTTTTTTCCTCCCTCCCCCCTTTTTTTTTTTTTTTTAGGATTGCAATTCAGTTAAGATGCTCAGTAGATGGACTTCCTTTTTAAACCACCTCTTGTTTTCAGTTTGCAATAGGTCCATCTAACTTCACCAGCAGCGACTTTCAGGATGAAGAGGGAAGAAGAGGAGTTAACTTGTACTACGGCTTTCCTTGGGGAAAGGAATTGATAGAGAGGTTGCAGAATCTGGGAGATAAAGAATTGCTACAAATGTATCCGGGGGATAGCTCAAAATTACATGTAAGATTCACTTTGTTTTATTTGTAAGAATAATTGTAAAAGAATAATTGTATCTGAGAAGAGATACAAATGATCCCCTAATGTGGTGTAAATGAAATTTGTTCTTTTAAAATAAAGGGGTGTCATGGCATTTTAGATGATGCATTTAACAGACCTCAAAAGCAGAGAAGGAAGCTAAAGTGAAACTATTCTTTCACTCCCAGACCTGATTTTAATGTTAACATTGAGATGCATTGGCAGGGTAGTGAGGGGAAAGTTGTCTGGCCTGTGCCTTATACCTGTTCCTTGGGTAGCATTCAACTGCTGTCAGACTCTATCTTTCACCAGCCATAAGTTCACTTAAAAATGAACTGTAAAGGTCATTCTCACTCAGCCACTTGAAATGCTTGGTATTTGATAGAGAGTGGCTTAATGTACTGAAATGATGTAATTGCTTCTGTAGAAAATGCCACCTTTAGAAAAACAAAATGAGAGCAGGCCAGAGAAATCTTTCCCATGCGCACCCATGCAATAATGTAAATGTCCTGGTATATATTGTAGGTTCTGAATAAGCATTTTAATGCACATCATTTAGTTTTTCAGTACTGCATAGGAATATTACAGCAAGTGAAGGGATCTTATGTGGATAAAATCAGGATAGCAGCTTGCAATTCTAGCAAACTAAAGGGTGGGGGGAAGAGTTCTGGATGTTTGGGGAAAGTTTCTCTAAGCCTCATTGCTATTTGATTTTTATGAACTTTGAATTTCAGCCTGTTAATATTTTTAATATGTTTAAAAAGAAGTTCTGGCTACAGGTGCTAAGAGTATCTGTTACTAGTATAATGTTTACACTTTTCTACTTGGAAAGCTTTATATACAAATACTTGTTCTTCAGCAGGTAGCTATGAGATTCAACAGATAGACAAAAAGCTATGGGTTTTGCTACTAGAGATACCTTCCTTGAGAAAGACAAAGATCTTTTGTCTTGCACTTTTCCAGTTCAGAGTTTTCAGTTCAGTGTTACAGTAATTCTTAGAGATCTGCACTAGTTACTTGTCCACCTGTGGAATACATCTTCATCTAGTGTCAACATGCAGAATCCAAGAGCTTTCCTCTTTCTCTGCCATGTATGAGATTGGCAAAGGTTGCTCATGTTGACATTCTGGTATAATGATTGCTGACGAGAAGATTTTCCAAGGAGCCCAGTTCCTGCCTGGGTATGAAATAGCCCCAATATGCTGATCACAGGGCAAGTTGTAAGGCTGGTCTTCTTGGGAAGGGTCGGGGGAGATATTTATTTTAACAAGGGTTTGGTATTTCTCCTGTTTCTTGCTATAATTAAATTGGTTACAGCTATCTACTGTAAAGCTATAGATGTGGTTGGTAGTTTTGAATATGTTTTTGGTCTTGAATAGGTCAAGGGAGCTGAGTTTGGGATCAGTGCGTGTGTGTGTGTGCATGCACATTTTAAGTAAAATTGTTTTTGAGGGTTGATATTTTAATTTTTTTTCTTGCAGGCCCGAGATGGAAGGAAGACTGTTGTTCCTCATGTGCTCTCTGTGACTGGCAATCTGGACCAAGGAGTGTTAGCATATCTCTGTGATTCCTTGCAGTTGGCTGAGAGTTCTTTAGGCAAGAAAACTTCACAAAGACAGGTGATTCCTTTTAGCATGCCTGCAGATAAAGGATTGTGAAAATAGCAAGCCACTGAGACAAGGTCTGAACCACAGAATTCTGCTGAAAAAATCACAGACCTTCACCAGCATTGCTCAGTCAGCTATCATGGTGTGGAGGCAGCTGTGCTGACAGAAAATAGTTTTTATTGCCTTTTATGTTATTTGTAGGAGATGGTATAGTGATGCTGGTAGAAAACACCTTTTGTCAGCATGCACCTTGTCTCCACTAGGGGCTGTGGTGGCATACTTATACCACCAAAGGCTCTTCTGTAGTATAGACAACTTTAGTGGTACGTGGCATCTGACTCTATCTTACCCTAGGATTTCGTATAGTAAAAACATGTTTGTACATGTGGAATATATATTGTTTGTTCAGCAAAGCAGTAATTTTTTTAATAGTAAAAATATAAGTACTCATAATACTCTTTTATTTCTGTTTTATACATTTAGTGTCCTTATGCAGTAACCTGTTGCTTCTTCTGATGTTTCTAGGTGCTTAAGCTTCACCCTTGCTTAACGCCAATCAAAGTGGCTGTGGACATGGGAAGAGGCCCAGCAATGGATCTGAGACAGGTATATAATGACTAAACATTGGGTTGTGCAATTCTCTGTATTCTCGCTTTATAATTCTTGTGGTGGGTTCTGGATTTCTTGGTCCAGTTAGGAGAAATTTTGCTGCTTTGCTACTCTGCAGGGGGTAGGGCTTAGTTGTTAGGGAATCTTTCCAGTGTTTTTTTTTTTTTGTTTTTAATAGAAATGAGGTTTGGGGGAGTAATAGAGAATCCTTCAGGCTTGAATACATGGTGTCTCTGGCAGTATTTATAAAACTATTTATAGAACAATACAATTAACTGTATTCAGAGCAAACAAAAATAAGTATTTAATTTAGCTATTTCTAGTTTTAGGTATTAGATGCCAGGTAGTACGTGTTTGCTTGCTTAAATATATTTAGGTATTAAATGTGTACCCTAAATGTCTCTAATCCTTTTTAGTAATTTTAGTAACATAGACACAATCTTCAGATAGAGACAATGTTTTTTTAATTGTCTTTTTAAGAAATAAGCATGGAAAAGATCCATCTGAGCATAGTTTTTGAGTGGTAAGGCATATATGAAAATTGAGATGTTAGTATTATTGCTCTCCTTTGAGTATGTGTATTACTGTATATAAATCAATATTGTATTAAACATTATATTTGAGCTTTTGTGTAAAACAGATCTCTCTCTCTCTCTGAATATTTCAAATCATCAAATGCTCCCTTTTTATATGTGTGTATATATAGGTTTGTCAGGGACTATTCACCGAATTGATAGAAAATGGAATTTCTGTGTGGCCTGGATATCTTGAAACCATGCAGACATCTTTGGAACAACTTTACACAAAGTAAGGGAACACTGTCTGGCAAATAAAACGAATGGTCAGGTAGAAATGTCTTTAATTGAAAGAGCAAAAATTAGCTTAAATTCTGTGCAAAGTCACAGAGAACAGGAGAAAAAGGTCTGAAAACAGTAGTTAGTCTGTTTGTTTTGCTTGAGAGCTTATTACCACAGAGCTCACTAACTAAAGAACTTCAGTACACTATTCTCTCATTGATATTAAAACTAGTTGTATTTTTGAGTGGAAAACAGTAAAACATTTGAGGAAGTCCCTGTGAAAAATGGTGTTTAATAACATGATTAATAAACCTTATATTAAAAAAAAAAAAAAAAGCTTACAACTGCTTTTGCATGTGGACCTACTTCTGTATTTCATGTTTAAGCAAGTGATTTGAAACAGTAATTATTTACTGTTCACTGAGACTCTTACCAGTTGCATAATTCTCTCTCAGCAGATTATCTGCACAAATGATTGTGATTTATGCCATTAAGCTTTCCTAGAACTGGTCCATAACTTACACTTTGGAGGGATGATAACAAGTTGAATGAATTTGTCATCTGTGTTTTTTTTTCTCTTAACTTTCATTGAGCTTTCAGTAAGAAGCAAAAAACATACTAACTTTGCTATATTAAAATAGTAAGTTCAAAATAAAGCTTGTCTATTAGACAATTTCAGGAGAAGAATTACTATTTCTCCAGTAAAAATATTCCTATTATAGGTTACTAAATAAAACCCCTTTTGTTCCAAAGAAACCTACTAATAACTTGTAGCACTATAACTAGAAGGTCAAGGTGATGAAAGTGAGAAAGGAACACAGTACAGCATGCTGTGTATTGGACACAGTACAACATAACCCCAGTCTGTGTTGTCCATTGTACACCAAAGCTATAATGTTGTAATGGGTGCACTCTTTCTTTGGCAGGTATGATGAGATGAGCATCCTCTTCACAATCTTGATCACTGATGCTACTCTGGAAAACGGAATAGTCCAGTTGAGAAGCAGAGACACCACCATGAAAGAAATGATGCACATTTCTAAACTGAGGGACTTTTTAACCAAGTACATTACAGCAGCTAAAAATGCTTAAATTAGAATCTCTCTAATAAAAGGGTTTGGGTTCTTCCCCGCATTTTTACGTCTGAACTGATTTTTTTTTCCAAGCTGTTTCACTGAAGCATCAGTGGCATAAATGAAAAGCTAGCCAGAACTTAAGATTCTCAGTGCCCCATCTTGCTTTCTTAGCATTTCTTTTTATTTATATGGCTAGGAAAGTGCCTGTGGCATCCTCTAAATTTGATGCTGTTAAAGCAGTATGGTGCATCAGTTCTATATCAAATCCTAATCCTTTATGAAGGTCTTCTTGCCTGTGCCAGAGAGGGGGTCAAAACCAGGTTTGTCCATGGAAAGCATTAATCCCATTCCTTTTCAGAACCCCCTAGGTATGAAATGAGGGCACACCTTTCTGTTTTGGGAAGTTGTCTAATTGGTGGCCTGTGCACCTGAGCATGACAAATCCCGACCTGATCTGTCAAGTCTGGTTCTGCTCCTCTCTTTGTTGTAGGTTAAAAATTGTGTCCTAGGAATCTAGCCTCTTGGAAGAAATCCTGTTTAAAACTACATAATACAGCAGTCAGTGACACATTGTGACAGCTTTTGGTCTTTGCTGCAAAGGGAAGATAAACAGAACCTAATACACAGTATTTCAAAAATCCTTAACTATAGAAAAAGTCAGTTGGAAAGCAAAGGCATGTAATATCTTTGATAATGGTAGGAGTTGTTTATGTGCAAGTGCACTTTATGATGATTTTTTTTTTCAGTTAGGCATTTGGATGATGGCCATTTCTGACTAATTGAAATGTTACTGTTAAAATGTATTTGCATTTCAATGATGACAAAGCAATTTAAATAGTTAAGTCATGCATTTTTTTTTTTTTTTTTCAAGCGATACACTTATGTAGATAGGAAGAGACATTTGCCACAACTTGAGCAAGGGAGTTGTTTTTTATGTAGTAAATTGGACTGTCAAGATGCTAAAGAAGGACTTGCTCTTAAATTGGTATCAGAAAAGACTGATTTTTATCACCTGGCTACTAAATAATTAGGCTATGAAATTAATGCCTGAATACTTGCATCACAGAATCATACAGCTGGAAGGAGCATCAAGAGTCATCTAGTCTTAGCTCGTACAAGGATCCAGAACTTGCAATTTTTAAACCATCCTAGATAGAGGCTTATCCAGCCTTTGAAAACCTCCAAGGAAGAGATCTACAACTTTTCCAGGTAACTTGTTCCATTGTCCTCCTTGGCTGTACAGTTAAAAAGTTATCCCTTAGTTTTGGTCTAAATCTGCTTTCCCAGTTTTTAAATCCATTGCCACAGGTCCCACCTCCTGGAGCAAAGAAAAAAATGTTTCTTCATTTTCTTTATGGCACCCTTTCAAATATATTAGCTTCTTTTCTTCCAGTGCAGTATCAGTGCTCATGCTAGCCTATAGAAGTAGAAGTTCTCTTTTAAATATTTTATAATTTGTTTTCTCGTATATCATCAAAGAGAACTTACCTTGTATTCTGCTTATGAAAACTTCAGAGTAGTTGACTGTATCTGTGCTCAAGTTCACTAAAATAGGGTAGGCACAATGAATAAACACATACTGGATAGCTTCAGAATTAAGTTGTTGAATTTTATACCAGAGAGGTTAGTAGTAGAACTGTTCAAGTTGAAAATTCTACTTGGATTTGGACATTATTTTGCCTTTTTCCAGGGAGTGCTAACCATTCTATTCTACAGAACATTTCCCAAAATACTGACATCAGCCCCCCCAAAACAGCAATACTCTTGCCTCTTATTTCTTTTCTAATGGCTCTTTTCCCAGCATTATTATAAATATCTGTGTTTTTTTCTTAAATTTCTTGTAAGAATTAGTTCCACCCTTTGAATTTTTTTCCCTGGGAATTCATTAGTGGTAATATCAATAACGGGCAGGAGGGTAGTATTATTTTTAGTGTTAGAGTGTCGGAGAAGAAACTATGGCTACTGAATCAACTTCAGATGCATGATATTTCAGGGAGATTGTTGTTTTCTTTGAAAGAGAGATTCCATCAACAAAGGGGACTTGCAGCTAGAATCCTAATTCAGAGGTGTATGGTTAGCACTAGCAATTCATCTTTCATTGTATTTTGATGTCTGTTAGGAATGGATTCTAGACGTGCCTCTCATTTTTCAGTCTCTTGTGGAGTGCTGAATACAAGGGATCTGTCCCTACAGAATGCCATGCTTAGTCTCTGGAAAGAGGGAGCATGGAATAAAAGTAGATTTCAGAGCAGTGGTGGGCAGTTATTTCAGCTGGAGGGCCACTTAACAACTTTGAGGGCCTCAAAGGGAGCTCTCCACCCTGACCGGTGCCCCTCCTCCTGATCAGTGTCTGGGACCAGAAGTCCCACACCTAACCCATGACTTGCCAAAAATCCTCTTCCTTCCCCTAGAAGTGCTCCTTTTTTGGGGGGGGGTTTGCCATCTTGGACTGGGGAAAAAACCCCAAATCCTGTACTAAAAATCAAACATCTTACTATAGCATTTTAATTGCATTTGAAAAAAAAGTTTGTCCTGACTGACATACAATATACACTATGCAAATGGATATTGGGTGTGGCTGGGGGTGGGGGGTGGGAAGGTTTGTGTAAGGGGGGGTTATGGAAGGGTGTGGGTGGGTGTGAGGTTTGGGGGGCTGGGTCCAGGGTTTGTGGGTTGGTGTGGGCCTCCATGGTGCTCAGCCCCTGCTGGTGACAGTGGCAGCAGCAGCAGTGGGCAGCAGGTGCTCATGGCAGGCAGAGCCCCCACAGTCGTGCGCCAGTTTGGCTGAGCCCCGGGATCTGCCCATGGCAGCAAGGAGCTGGCCTGAGCCAGCCTGCTGGCATACAGCTTTGGGCAAGACCAGATTGGCTGCCAGCATGTGGGACACCCAGCACTGTGAGCAGGAGCTGCATGCCATCAGGCTGGGCTGGCTCCATGCCTCCATGTGGGGCTTCCAGTGCTCCAACAGGGAGCTGCATGTGGAGGTACGGAGTCAGCCAGGCCCTGCCCAGCAGCGCACACTCCTGGCTGTAGTGCTGGGAGCCCCACAGGCTGGCCAGAGCCAGCCCAGCTAGCCTGATGGCACATGGTTCCCAGAAATAGTGCCGGGAGCCGCACGTGGCAGCATGGAGCTCACTGAGCCCAGTGGTGTGCAACTCCCCACAGCTCCCAGTTTACGTGCCATTGGGCCAGGCAGGCTCTGTGCCACCATGTGCAGCTCCCAGCTCTCCTTCCGGGAGCCACATAACATCGGGTCAGCCAGGCAGGCTCCCAGCACTGCAGCCAAGAGCATGTGCTGCCGGGCCAGGCTGGACTGGCTCTGTGCCTCCATGTGGGGCTCCCAGCACAGGATGCGGGAGCTCCCCTCCCCACTTACCAGCTGTCCAGTTGCGGGCCCTTGTGCCCATGCCTCCACATGGGGCTCCCAGATGGAGTGCTGGGAGCCCCATGGAGGTGGAGGCACATAGCCCTCCAGTCTGATGGCGTGCAGCCTCCAAAAGTGCACCTCCTGGTGGCTGTCAGAGGGGCAGCCATGGGCCAGAAATAATCGTTTTTTGGAGGGGCCTTGCTGACTGGATAGGATAACCTGCTGCAGGGCATATTTTGCCTGCCCCTGTTTTAGAGTAAAATTTAAAGTCATCAAGCCTTGAAAATGGCCTGGCTACAAGTAAATATTTGACTAGTGTATCAATGCACCTTGAATGGCAAAATACCAGAGAGTTTTTGACACTGCTCAGCATAATTACGTATCAGACTTAAATCGGTAACTGCATTTCCAGAATGTTAATCGTACATGAAGTGCTCCATTCTGCACACTCTTACAATCTCAGACTCTTACCTCGTTTATCTCCTTTCTCTTTTCTGATAATTGAAATGTTGGCGTACTGCAGTTGATCAGATTCATCATTTGCTGCAGGAAATCAATTGAAAAGGAGTTAAAAGACAAGTTGCAAGGAATTATAAGTAGCTGGATTTAACTATGGGAAGGGGGACAGAGTGAGACTCAACCTGGGGTATAAGAAACACAGTATCTTGATGCAATCAAGGAGACACTATGTTAAGTGCTATCCTGGGGTTATTTTTTAGCTCTGTTTGAGCAAAGTGGCTCTGGACCACATCAAGATTGAATAACATTGAGAGAGAAGAATTAAACTACTTTTTGAACAGTACAAAGCAAAGTATGGAATCTGTATGCTCATTTTGTTGCAAGTGTGCTATCAACATACAAGTCCTGTCTTCAGAGCTTATAAATGAATGCTGTGCAGACCCAGGTGCTTTTTTTTTTAATCAAATGGTATTTCATTTTCATATTATGTTTTAATAGTTACTTTTGTCTACTCCACGGATATGTTTCCCTTCTAACCCCTTCTCCAGACAAGTTTCTAAGGTTTTCCAATTCCTTTATAGTGATTGGTATTATCAGGCTGCTGGCTGGTTAGGTGGCTGGTATGAGGTACTAATTTAGAGCCTAGTCTCAGAGATACTTAGCACCGGGACTTCTAGCTGAGTCCAAAAGAAGTTGCATTGACTTCATTTGCATCTCTTTCATCTGACACTCAAAGGAATTATCTTTATTAGTTAAAACTAGTTCATCTTATCCTGTTGTCAAACTTCTGTATGCAAATGTCATGAAAGAAAGAGCAGTTTAAACATTACCAATCTCAGTGTATATCACACAGTTTTCTGACTCTGTCTTGTCTGAAACAAAACCAGTAGATGATTTAGGTGACTTCAGTTTTCCTGCAAGATAAAGGGGAAAAAAGTGATAAAAATATCAACTTCTCAAAAAAAAAAAAAAGTATGTCCCGTGACTTTTTAACAATGATTTTAAATAAAGCGTTTTTTGCCAATGGGCATGCCTTAAAAGAAGTGCTACTCAAATCTGACAATGTCTTTACTTTGTACATAGGTACTGGGAGAGGAAATGAGTTGTTCCCAAATCTGTATCTTAAGTTTAGATAGAGATACTAGATAAAAAACGAGCTGTTCTCAGATCCAACAGGTGTGCTACATGTGCTTTTATAAAGAGATTTTTCTACTTACCTTTCTACTGTAAGATCCTGATTGTGCAAACACATAATGAAAGAAGTCCTATTCAATGGAATCAATTATGTAAACAAAGTTATGGAGTTGTATAATTTGTGATGGGATTGGGCTTAAAACATTGCCAAAAATCATTTTGCTTGGATGTCTGCCTTTAAAAAACACTTGGAGTCAATTGAAAAGAGAATCAACTCAATTGATTCTCAAACTCCCCAAACAGTACCCTAACTTAACTTTGCTTACGAAACGCCTACCCAAATGAAAAGGTCTTACTTTCCTTCCAGAAAATGTTCAAACCCACCAAAGGAGCGAGAGAGAGAGAGAGCGAGAGAGAAAATCAAAAGTAACTTACTTGCTTTATACCAAGGAAGGAAAAGAAATGGAATTGCCACAGCAATCACGATTACCACCAGCAGGAGGAAGACCAGAAGAGAAATCCAGAGTAGATAGGAAATGCCTGCCTTCTCTGTAAAAAGATGAAAAAGGAGGCTTATAGAAACATGCAACACATTTCATTTTGTTTCCTGTAGTCTTTTTCTTTAAGATCAAGGCTCAGCGTTTCTTTTCTCAGTCTGACATGCCAGTAGTAAATAAAACAGTAGCATGGCATGGGATCTGCATAGGAAGGAAGGGGACTAGTTTGTGACTGAAATCCCACAGCTATCTAGAGGAATAAAGGGACAGAATCTCCCTGTAGCAGGAAGTAGGGAATTAATTTGAAATTCAGGTCTATTAAATCTCTCTGGGATTGATTCAGAGCAAAGCCAGGGCTATTTACAAAGGTTACTCCTTTTTGGAGGCTCTTCATGCTCTCTTCCTAAGTACTAGTTTACAACCTCAACTGGGCTCTGTCTTTTGAAATAACTACCATCTCTTGCAATTAGACCTCAAGAGTAAAGTTCTTGTGAGGAAAAAATAAAACCAAAAGCTCTCTGCTTTGCTGGACATGGTACCCCCACTTCTAACACAGATAGTTAAAGACTTTTCCTGTAGTGCTAGTAAAAATTATCAAACACATACCTGACAAGGTAAACCTGAGACTGTTGCTGTATTTCTTTGAATTGGGAATTCTGTTTTCAGCTTTGCACTTATAGTCACCCAAAACATTGGAAGAATTGATAGTTAAAGAAATATTAGCAGCTGCCTTCCCCTGTACACATATAGGGGGTGATATAGTCTTATTTCCTCTAAAAAATCTGTATGTGATAGGATGAGAGCCATTCTCTGAGAGACAAAAGAGCGTCACATTCTGGCCTGTCTTAACTCGGGAAGTGGGTGAGCTCAGCACTGGTTGGGACACAGTTTCTGTGAAAAATAATCATAAGAAAGCAAAAATTAAATACCATCTCAAGTGTGACCTTCACACCTAGAAACAAGTTCTGCTGATCGCAATAGAGTGACACCCATTTACACTGTGACAGTTTAGGTCAGTGGTTCTCAACATTTCTAGACTCAGGGCACCCGCCAGCTCTTAGTATGAATTCTTTTCTGACAATAAAAAAATCAGAGTGATTGTTCTATTGCAAAAGATTTGGAAGACCACAACAGGTTAGAATGTCTTTAATACTATGGATTCCTGTTTGAAACCTCTGTATTTGTCTTGTGAATCACGTTTGCACACGTAATAGTGGCACTCCATGGCACCCTGGTTGAGACTCACTGCTCCAGACAAAAACATACTGTTTCAAAATTATTCTGTAGCACATCTCCCAAGATTGAATGGCTTATTGAGTACTTAGTCTTTTTGCTTTAAAACAGGTTTTTATTTCTTTTTTAAACCTTTGTTCAAAGATCAATGTGGGATAGCAAGAGGAGTGGGGTTATCTGTAGTCCTAACATGGTCCTTCATTGTACTCCCAAGCCACCTTGTGTGTATGCGGTCTTTATCACATCAAGGCCAGGCTGAGGTACTTCTCTTACATGAGAAGTGTAAAAAATTGGTCCCTGATTATTTGCCTATTTCTGAGGCCCCCTGTCCATATTACATTTATGCTGTGATTAACATCTTATCTCCTATGCCTGGCAGCCCAACCAGAACTGCTGGGCATGAGGTTTTGACAATAAGCTACTTGTTGGCCCCAGATCTCAAATTCAGGGCTGTTCTTGACACATTGGGTAAACCAGACCCGGGATTGTTTGAGGTTGGGGCTGAGAATCAGCTGATTTTTGGCCCTGTGTACAGGGCTGCAGCACCTGGTTTTGAACTTGCCAGTACAGGAGGAGCCCAGGATTATCATCACATGCTCCCCATGTAATGGCATAATTCAGATCTGATCCCTGATCCCAAAATCACACCTCTTGCCATGCAAATGTGGCTTAGCAGGAGGCACAGTTGTTGGAATCAGAGATCAGATTGCATTGCACCATTAAGTGAATGTGTGCCAGGGTCTGATTGTAGTTTCTCCGCTCTTAGAGCCTTCTCTTGCTCTTGGTGTTTACAAGTAAAATTCCAAAATCATATGTCTATACTTAATACATTCATCATAGCTCTTCAGATAGGTGGCGAAGGATTAAAGACTTTGTGGGGTTGACTGTTATCAACTCGGGTTTCCTGATGTTGCAAAATGTAACAAACCATAACACCTACCTATTAATGTCAAAATTAAACTCTTGCTGTATTTTGTTTTCTTGAGGATTTCATTTGTGGCTTTGCACGTATGTTTGCCTGTATCACTTGCAGACTTGATATTCAAGATAAACTTAGCTGGCATCCCCGCACTCTTGGTTTCAGTGAATAGTTTCTGATCGTCTCTAAAAAGAGTATAGTTGATCGAAAGAGAGCCAGAGCCTGAGAAGCAAGTCATCGTCACATTCTGGCCTATCGTTACCTCTGAGTTTCTGTTGGGTAGCTTGAGCTCAGGATTAGATAGCAGCTCTGAAGAAAGAAAACATTTATGAGTAAAACCAGACCTGGGTTCTATCTGTTGTTCCTGAGGACAGTTAGTATAATCATGGGCATGCCATCCTCTTTAAACAAGGGTGAAGAGAAAACCACCCCTGTTCATCAGCCAGAGCTACAGTAAAGTTGAAGAGATCTTGTTTCTTCTTAAGACTCAAATCATTCTCAGACCCTTTGTGAGCCTGAATATGCTATCCCACTTGGGCCAGAAATCTGCGCAGGAGACTAAATAGTTCACTTGTCCCTCAGTGAAGTCATGTCCTTCCCCAGCCTGAGAAGGTCATTGCAGCTGCAGAGTTGAACCTTATCTGAATTGATTTTGCTGAACAAGAGAAATACATGTCATAAAAGCAGGGAAAGGGGAGCAGGGCATGAGTTCCCAGCACCAATATATGCTTCTGTGATTTGGGGCTGCTATATTACAAAACGTGATCACCAGCCCAGGAGCTTTAGATGGACCAAAACAGCCTCTTGAATAAAAACATCATGAAGTTTAAAACAGGAATTAAGTAACTGAATTGTTATCTACCTTCAGAATTTTATGATCCAAAATGATCAAAATCATCTATATTCATTATAAGCATGTCTCTGGGCACAAAGATTTCTTTATAATGACCTTTTCAAGAGTAGATGACATTACATGACCAGAAAGATGGAACAAAAAAAATGTGTTAGAACTATCTTACACGCCAATCGTATATCTGTTCTGATTGCCTGCAGCACAAATTCTAAGAAGACTCTTCTTGATAAATCTTCTGAGGCCAGATGTGGTCATTGCATATCTTATTTTCACTGAGATGAAATACCCTAGAGGACAGATTTCCTGTGGAGTGTTATATGCAATGGGTTTCTAAGTTAAAGTTCTTAGTCAACATCTGTGAAATGCATTGTGATCCTAGTATGGGTGTTGCTCTGGTTATGAAGGGGCGTTACCCTGTTCCTACTGAAAGGGGACTTCGTAGCAGCCTTCAACTACCTGAAGCGGGGTTCAAAAGAGGATGCAGCTGAACTGTTCTCAGTGATGACAGAGCAAGGAACAGTGGTCTCAAGTGGCAGCAAGGGAAGTTGAGGTTAGATATTGGGAAGAATTATCTCACTAGGAGGGTAGTAAAACACTGGAACAGGTTACCAAGAGAGGTGGTGGACAAAAACCTGACTAGACAAAGCTTTGGCTGGGATGATCTAGTTGGGGCTGGTCCTGGTTTAAGCAGGAGCTTGGACTAGATATGACCTCCTGAGGTCCCTTCCAGTCCTAATTGTCTCTGATTCTGATACTGGTGTTCATTTGAATTATCCAGCAGGGGTGAATTGGATTCTGCAAGTACAAACTTTTCTTGCTTACAAAAAACTGCCTTCTTTCCTCAGTACAGAAGCTCAGATGGAGTAAAAATACCAGTGTACATAAACTATTGTCAAAGCCCATGACACCCATTACATAATCTTCACAACCTCTCTGCAAGATAGATAAGTGTTAGTGCTGAAGCTGAGCTGCAGTGATCTCCCCAAGGCTATAATGAGACAGCAAGAGTTGGGCTTACATCTCAGGAGTTTCTGGTCTACAGTCCCAAAATTATTTCCTTCCCTTGAAGTGGATTTCTTTCTTACTGCTTACAATGATCTGACTGGGTCCTATTTCTTCTGTGTAATTGTTGCTTGACCATTGGCATTTATATGCTCCTGAATCTGAGACATTTGCTGATTCTCTGATGTAGCTGCCATAACATTTTTCAGAATCATGTGAAATTGTGAGGTCCTTTTTTTCTCCATCCTTGTGAATGACCATTCTTGCTTTCCCAGTGATGCACCTTATTGAACTGTAGGAGCAAGCGATGTTCAGCCGTGTTCCTTCTTCAATTGTAGTGAAAGGGGAAATATCCATTGATAGTTTTAGAAGTGCTTTTTCTGCAAAAGAACGTGTCCTTTGTCACGTGGATACCTAAATGATAGAGCTGCAGCTTTCAATTGACTGAACACAGAGAGAACCTGGTGGCCTATGAGAGTAACATGAAGTGCCAGATAGCTAGAGATGGACCAAGTCTGGTAACCCTGGCAAATCTCCCAGCCAGAGTGAAGCTGCTTTTGATTTTACAGCTGCTCTTGCCTCTTCTCACCTAGTTTTGAATATAGCAAGTGACCATGCTTCCTGCCCCTCCCTTGAGACAATAACCTGCCAGCTAACATATCTTCACCCTCAGGATTTTTTTTCTTAAAATGAGCATTTTGTATTTGCTTATCGTTGCCATCTGCTTAGGGTCATGGGGCTGAACAGGTGCCTCCAATGTGAGGAATGGGGGTAAACTTTGTTCCTCCATTAAATGATTCCCAGAACGGGATCCTTTTCCTTTTGCACACTTAAAGCTCCTGCCTCTGGCATGGGCACCTCAGCTGGCGGAGATATCAGCTATTTAGCTGCTTCATCTCCTATCACTACATGGCTCTGGCCTGTCATATGAAAAATGCATCCCTTTTTAATCCAAAGGAGAACATGTATAAAGTTTAAGGGTGTAGGGCGTTGTAACTTGACGTGCTTCAGAGGGCAAGTGGACAGAGAAATGAACCCTTTGAAGTATTCTGAAAATGATGGAAGTGAGCCAAAAATAGTCCTGAAGAAAACAAGTACTAGTTAGAAGCTGTATGGAGCATGGTAACAGAAGCCTCAGTCCTCCAGCATCCCACAATGCTCCATGCTCTGCCCTAATGGAGGGAATGGGGAGAATGGGGCAGATAATCAATGAGCTGTCCCATGAGCTCTGCCTCTACTCTCCCAGAGTACCTACCTGCTGGAACTAGGAGACCAGAGGCCCTGCATGGTGAGGGTGCTCCAAAAGAGTGGAGATAGAAGGCACATGAAACCTGTCACTGACAGTCAGGTCTGCTCCCACTACCCTCCTGGCAGGGGAACAAAGCCACATAACACAGCAGTCCCCCTGTTGCACACAACTCCCCCCTAGTTAGAAGGCATGCCACTGCATGCATCCATGTACATAGGGGGCTATACATCTGTCTGTGGCTGACACTCCATTTTTGAAGTGCTTCAAAGTGCAACTGCACTTGGAAACAATTCAGAAGTTACAGCTGTCCATACCCTAAGCCTATCAAAATCTTCTGAATTGATATAGCAATGGTAAAAATGTAAAGATACAAGATTGGGAGAAGCAGACACTGCGTGTTTAAAGCTGTATGGAAAAAGGGCGTGTTCCTTTTTTATGAGTTGATAAATGATAAATCATATCTGACCGTGTAAGGAAGGACAGTATCATAATGATGTATGTGCACAAACATGCTGAGTTAAGGTCATAAATGAAGGTTTAAATTTATTCTTTCCTGACTTAACTTTTGCAGCCATCACCTTCTGTTAAGAGAGAGGGTTTTATTTTATTTTCATTAAATCTTGAGAAATGTGGTTGTAGGAAAAAAACCTGTCACACGTGTAGGGAATAATTTTAATCTTTCAACTACGTGTGATGGAAAGTTTATTTCAAGAGCCAACTACAGTATATAAAATAAGGTAGAAAGGACATTGTGTAATTTTGCTGTGAGACTTTACTAATGTCCATGCAAAAACTTTAAGCATTTGTGAATATACACAGGATTTTCAATGTATCAGAATAGAGAGAAAATTTGTTTTGGTCATTTTTAATTGTCCCATCCTATACATAAATAAAAGGAGACTGAAGAAAAAAAAGTAACAACAGAAATTTAAATTAGCAGGCTCTGTAGCAATTAATATAGTAAAACTGAAAAAAAGAGAACTTACCACTGCCGTTCTCTTCTGAATTTTTGTTCTGTTGAGTGGCTTGAACTATAAAAGAGAGAAAAAGATCTTGAGCACATTTAGGTAATGGCTGCAGTTTGGAATTAGGTCCAGTTGATAAATAGCAGATCCATGGCTTACAGTGGGATAACAGAAGAACCAGGAGAGTCATGAATGTAAGCATTTTCTCACAAAAATGAAGAGGCTGTTAAGTTGAGCAAACCCGGGTGTCACTGGTAAAGAGATCTTCGAAGGGGATGGCACAAGATTTAAGGAAGTTCTAATTATGGAAACAGCAGAGGGTGTTTCCTGGTAATATTAACATAATTTGTCAGAATCTGTCTGGATCCTGCCTAAGGAAGGTTTTAGCATCTAGTGGCTAGAGCAGAGATTTAATAAGAGGCACATCTACAAGTTCAATTAGTGCACTTTAGGTAATGCACATTAAATCTAGCATCTCCATTGCGAGGTACTAGGAAAATGTGCATTAGCTAAAGAGCACAGTTTTTTGTGATGCTTTAATGCTCTTTAAAACATCGGCTAATACACATTAAAGCACATGTGTAGACATGCCCAAGGAGTCTGGGTTCTTGCCACTTTCTTACATGCCTCATTTAAGAGTCAGAAGACTAGTGGTTTCCCTTTGCCATAGCAAGGAAACATGTGGAAGAGCTGAATGTGCTACAGGCTTATTACAACACAGTCTAACAGACTATATATAACCAAGGGAATGCTACATAACTGGAACAGTTTTGCTTGCTTTGTTCTTGGAAAGAAACAATCCCCTGCCACAGCAGCCACAACTGTATTTTAATATATTTGGGGTTAGCACTGGGCACTGTGTAGATCTTAGTGTGGACACAACCCTGGCAGTATGTCTGTGCCAATGTAAAGCAGTATTTTAGCTAGACTGCCTATTTGAACAAAAAATGTTGTCTTGAAATGGAAAGAGAGAATGCCAACAAATCCTGTGATCCAACTAAAACGAACTTACATGGTTGTGTATTTGTCTGTATTGTTACTGTATCAATTTGACATTTCCAAGCAATGGCCCTGCAAGTCAGTTTTCGCATACCATAAATACAAAAGACCAGAAAGGGCCAACTTAATATTTTGAGATATCTTGGTTTCACAGACTGAAGCATGCATCTGTAATTTTAAATGAACAGTCAGGGTGTGCTAGATGTCTGCAGCCAAAGATGGTCCAAAAGAAATAGAAATATGAAAATGTAAAATTAATCCAATGAATTTGTATAGATAAATTCTTGTTTGTTTTGATTGCAGGGTATTTTTTGTCTTGTTTTCTTTTTAAGGCAGTTTGTAATGGGATTAACTCTTTGGTGTCATTCTAAAATCTAGGGCCATTTTACCAACCTACAGCAACAGCCATAGCGATGAGGATATTATCTTTCTCTCTCATGCGTCCTCAATACGTCATTCCTATAGGCTAAGTACAGAGAGTCAAAAAGCCCAATGCTGAATCGATTCTGTCTTTGCAGGTTAGTCTAAACTGCACAGATTAAATTGAAAGAGAAGTGAATGGACATTTTTAGCTTTGATTCAGGAAATGCAGCCACATGCCTGCAGTGGCTCAGGCCAGGAGCCAGCAGGGTGCTAGAGTAGGGGTGGGCAATTACTTCAGGTGGAGGGCCACTTAACGAGGTTTGGTGAGCCACATAGGTAGCCCCACCCCTTGACAGTTGCCCTGCCCCCTAGTCACTATTTTTGGGTAGAAGCCCCACCCCTACTCCCTGACCTTTCCCTCCCCTTGCCCCCTGGAAATACTTTTGGGAGGGGGGGTTGCCATCTTAGAACCAGAAAAAAAAATCATACACTAAATGTCAAACACTTACTGTAACATATATTAATTTTATTACAAAAAATATTTTTGTCATGGTTTGTGTTTGCATACTGGATATAGAGGTGATTGCATAATAATTAAAAAAATAAGTTCTTAGTCTTGTATGTTGTGTGTGGGGGTGTATGTATGGTGGGGCATGGGGGTGGGGATGTGTATGGCTAGGGGTGGGGATGTGTGTGTGTGGAGGCTGTGGGGGGAGTTTGTGAGGTGGTGTGGCTGTGTTTGGTGGCAGAGGTTATGGTGGGGGATTGTGTGGTGTTTGTGAGGTTGGGTGTGTGGCTCTGCAACACACTGGTCTGTGGAACACACTCTCCTCTCCTGCAGTCAACACTGGTGTGTGTGTGTGTGTGGCATTTGTGGGGTGTGGCAGAGCCTGGGAGGGGTGTGGGGACCCCCCCACACACTCCCCCCATGTTGCAGCAGCAGACAGGGGTGCTGGTGCCTGGCTCAGGCCAACACTGCACACCACAGGGAGCAGTGCAGCCCCCACTGGGCATTGTTTTACCTCAAAGCTTTCTGAAACATGGGTTGCTTTGGTCTCATCTGAAATATTGTATGGTAACAGCACATTACAATTGCACATATGGATCATATTGCCTGGCCAGAAAAGCACTATCTTTTCAATAGCTTATAAATAGAAATGCAGTTGAACATTGATTATCCCCAAATTCCTTTTGACATGTCTAATGTTAATGTCCAGTAACTAAATGTGCATTTCTTCTCTGCCTGAAGCTCTGTGAATTTCAGTGGAGTATAAACATTTATCTAGTTTCTGTCTTGTTCACAATTTCGATGTTCTCTTTATTTGACATAGTGCAGCTGCTCAGCAAATAAGCACAACATATAATTTATCAAATATATTTATCCTTGCCATTAATTATCAGCAAATGGATTGTATTTTTCTTGAACTTATACAATGATTTATTGAATAATTCTGACTGTAAGCATTTTGCTATTGTTGATAATAGTTAGTTGTGCTAATTAGACAAATATGTCACATGGAACATTTGTGCCTCTTGACTATAGGTTGTTTTGGTGTTTAGAGTCTGGTGTTTTGGTACACTTGTTCGCAATTATGAGTATTTTGAAATGGTTTCTTAAAATTCATTGTTTTGAAGAAGAATGCTACTGTCAGTGAAGAAGTTTTGCCTGAATCTCTGCAGAAAATGAACACTGAAGTAATATAAATGCATGTATAGTGAAGTTGTTAAAAAAAATTCCATTAATGTTTATTAGAACATTATGGAAGAATTTGTCCAGTTCTTGCCAACCATATGCAAAATCTGATAATGCAGCAGCTGTGCTAGTGAGGGTAGTCAGTGGCCATAAGAAACACAGTGCTAGATTACCGCTGACTGGTACTTTGTTTTGCTTTCAAGTTGCCTGCAGTCTCCGACCTAATATTTTTGGTCAGGAGCCAAAATGAGGCTGGAAAAATAGCCCTTTCCTGATTCTGAATTCAGCTTTAAACCAAAACCATAGAGCAGATGTGGATTTTAATTCAAACCTTGTGGGCAAGGCAAGCAAGAATGAACACTGGCTATTGGAATTAATGACCCTTAGAGATGATAATAGCTCAAATATTTTGGGCTGCCTGCAAACTGGCAGATACCTCTGTATTGACTATCCTCAGTTCATGCTTTCAAGTGTTTCCCTCCCCACAAGCTAAGCCACCTATTTATTTAAAAAATCATAGCTGGAATTCTAACATGACCATGTAACTCTGGGAGGCCCAGGTTTATGGTAAGACCTGTAGATCTTCTCCTACGTGCCTGTCCAGAGCCCAGCACAATGATCCTGCTTCGGAGCCTTTTGGGACGTGACTGCAAAATGAAAACTGAGTAAAATGATGAGAGACCACAGTCCTCACTTCATGCAGAACACTGATCGTTTGCCAGACAGTACTAATCTTCAATCGCATCCTGCAGAGGTAACTCCGAACCGACAACTTTGATGTGAAAGGCTCAGTGATTCTCTCATTTATGTTGTAGCTTGAAGGAGGATTTGTGAGAAGTTGAAAGGAGAAACCCTACATAAAGTTGTAAGATAATTTTATTTTGGCAGAGGATAGGGGTGCACCAATAGAGATTTCTGGGGCTGGTACTAATGGCTGATTTTTGATGAGCCATATCAGCCAATAACCGATCCAATTGCCAATATGCACCCAGACAGCATGAAGAGGCTGGTCAGTCTGTTGTGGGGGAAGGTGTGAGGGAGGAGGGAAGGGGCATGGAGAGGGCAGATTGAGGCCCCCGTGGTGAGGGAGGGAGTGGGGCTGGGGCAGGGGAAGGTGTTGCCCAGCTGGGGTGGAGCACTGGATGGAGCTACGAATGGCTGGTCTAGGAAGCAGCGGGGAGGGGTGGTGGCTCCTGCTGCTGCACGTACCCCGGGAGGGCATGTGCCTGAATCTGTGCATAGGGCAGGGCGGCCTGCCAATGTGGGCTGGGGCCAAAGTGGTGCCGGGCTCTTCCTAGCAGGGGGCTGGGCTGGGATGTGCTCGGGGTGGGCAGTGGCGACACTGGGAACGGGTGTTGGGCGTGCTGCAGCCACCCCAAAATTCACTGTAGTCCCCCTCCCAGTGCCACTGCCCACCCCAAGTGCAGTCCAGCCCAGCCCCTGCTGGGAAGAGCCTGCCGCCACCTTGGCCCCAGCCCACCCTGTCACATGTGCAAATTGGGTCACATGCCCCCATGCTCTCCCAGGGTGCGTATGGCTGCAGTAGCCACCCCCCACCCCCTGCTTCCCAGACCAGCCGCTCATGGCTCCATCCAGTGCTCCACCCTGGCTGGGCAGCACCTTCCCCTGCCCCAGCCCCACTCCCTCCCTCACCACGGGGGCCTTGATCTGCCCTCTCCATGCCCTTTCCCTCCCCCCTTGCTCCTTCCCCGACAACAGAGTGACCAGCCAGACGCCGCTCTTCTTGCTGTCTGGCTGCATATCGGCAATTGGATTGGTTTTGGCCGATATGGCTTGTTAAAATTCAGACATCGGTATCGGCCCAGAAAATCTCTATTGGTGCATCTCTATTCTCTGCCAAAATTTGCTGTAGTCCCCCTCCTAGTGTCGCAGCCCGGGCCAGCCCCTGGCTCAGCCCCAGCCCCAGCCCACCCCTCCCTGTGCCCCCAAGATAAACCGCTCTGTCTCACGCCCTGCCTCTGTTGGGCAACACCTGCCCCTGCCCCACTCCCTCCCTTGCTGCAGGGGCCTCGATCTGCCTCCCTCCACCCCTTCCTGTACAACAGACTTACCAGCCAGGCGCTGTCAGGCTGTGCTCCTGACTGCCTGCGTGCTGCGCTGTGGCTGTGCACATGCATGGAGCATTTATCAGCCACATTATTGGCCGCATCAGGCAAAAACCAATTGCTGGTACTTTCAATTTTTCTTATATCAGTGCCAATCCAGTATAGGACTGATGTATTGGTGCACCTGTAGCAGAGAGAATATTGTGAAATGTAGTCAGACATCAAGATGCTTTTGGTTGCATTAGTGATCACGTTCCACGCGGTGGTGCTGTTGTGAAATCTTATGCTATTTTGAAGGCAAAAATCTAACACTGTTTCCTGGAAGTTGCAGGCAGGTCTTTAACCTTCTGGCAGAAATCTCTCTCTCTCCCTAAAAAAAGAACAAACTCTTGGTAAATCAAGAAATAAAGTGAGTTTAATTAGCTCTCCAATGAGGTGTAAAAACAGTTCCCCCCTCCCCCCCCCCCGCGATGAAACACTCAAACATCTTGTTGTTAAAGAAGGACAATATTGATTGACATTTTTAAAAATAGATGTAGAAGTAACAATTCATTCTGTCATTCCTCTTAAATTCATCTAGGCCTGCAAAAAAGACCTGTTTCATACCGTTCCCTTAAGTAGAATGGAGATCTGTGAGCGTATTAAAGATATAGAAGTGATAATATCCACAAAAATAGGGCTCCAGTGATCAGAAACTGGTAAATTATAAATTGAGAAGCCACAGTAAAAATGATCAAAAGCCAAAACATATACAGAGGGCCTATCCTGCTTCTATTGAAGTCAGTGGCCAAATTCCCATTGACTTCAATACGAATGGAATCAGATCCATTGCCTTTTTTCAAAAAATAAAATAAGATGCAATTTTTACCACATCCCATTTAATAGGCATAGTGGGAGCAAAAAAGATTAATTTTAAGACGGAGCTTAAAAAATTTACCAGCAGTCATTTTGTGTCCTGTGTTTCTAGCCAAAGGGTAAATGATAGTTCTGGCTTTGGCTCATCTGATCTGTGTTGCACTGCTTTGCACATATCTATGTGCTTTTTTCCCCCCACAAGGAAGCAAAGTATTCACATGGGACTTGGAGATGACCCACAGAAACTGGCTCTTTTCCAAAAAAGTTAAAATCTCTCCAGTAAAGGATGTTTGCAAACAGGAGACAGACCATAAGGTCTTAGGATGGAGCCTTCCAGAGCCAAAGGAAGGAGGTGAGAGTGATGGAGAACCTGTTGGAAGTAGCAGGTTCTTGTGGAAAAGACACATCAGGCCTAAAAACCAGCAATGCAACAAGTTCCTTAGTGATATGCCATCCTTGTGCTGTGCTCTAGGTGCTGACCTACTGGGGAGTTGACAAAAATCACTTCTCTCTCTGACTTGGGAGGTAAGGCTGGGTTTGAAATGATTGATAGCAAATTACTAACATCTGTGGATGCACTGTCTGTCCCATACCTTTCTTGCCTAGTGTTTCAGTGGGCGGTAGGGATGGAAGGAGCTCTTGATGCTCTTCTGGGCCTTCATTCTAGAATATACTACAGATACAATCTGGAATAACCTTTTAGTTAGCTTTGTCTGCTACTGTATCATCCAATCCTGGAAAAGACATATAGCGTGAACATGATATGAGGAAAATATGCATTGGTCCAGTGGAAGTAGGTCCAAACCAGAATCTTGCATTTGAAACCCTGATCTCCTGAATTTCAGAGTGTTGTGGTTAAAATCCATGAAGCTGATCTTACCTCTGTGATTTTGGTTCTGAGCTAGCACCAGAAATGATCTGTTTTTTCAGAGTCATTGTGGATGGTTCCCAAAATGGCAGCAATCTTATGAGACTGGTAGATTTTGTGAAGTATCCTCAGTTTAAAGCAGAAATCTCATGAGAGCAGTTCATGAAGTTTTGCTGACCTCCCCTAGCCTAGTTAATCCAAAAAGCCAGACTCACAGCCTCGGTCTGACCTCAGCCATCTTGACCTACTCAAGTTAAAACTGAAAATATTAGCCCAGATGCACTTTTTGTCTGCTCTCTCTGGGGCTAGGAGGATGCAGCCTTTTTTGTCTCCTTGTGGGAAAGGTGGGTTGGCTTGTAGAGAGCTTTTTATGTCTGTGCTGCATTACTTTACAGGGGCGGAGGGGGGAAATCTCCTTCCTTCCTATTTTCTTCCTATCAATAGCAAAGTTTATCAATCTTTGTTCTCCATCTGGCATGTGCCCTCCTCCTCCTTTCCTCTACCTGGCTCTGGAGACCTTTGCTGGAGGCTGGCCAAGCTTTCAGTGCTTTGTTGTAAGTGTGTTTTAAAGGAACCAGGTTAAGGAGAATAAATGCTATTACTAACAAACCGGCTTACTTCCTGGTCATTAATTGCTATGGCTACTGTACTATTTTCCCCCTGCAAAATAGCTAGTTGGATGCTTGTTAATGTTACTGATACATCATTATACAGATGAGAGTTTCCTTCCTGCTTCCTGCTGCAAAATGCCACAGTAATGTATGTAACACACGGATTATAGCACAGTTTATACCTGAAAGCTATAGGCTTGGGAAAAAACGGTTCCCATTGACCCCAGAAGAAACAAAGGGATTTTCATGTAAACAATTCAGGTTATGAGAGCTCTGCCTCTCCATTTTCATATTTCCTTGATTATATTACTAAGCACAGATATACTGTTCTAACTAATCAGCCCTCACAATACATCCAATGTAAATACATGTCAATTATTCATTTTTTACAGATGGGGGAAATGGAGATAGGAACAGACTGAGGCCTAGTGCTGCAAGAGTATGTAGTGACTTGGGGCATTTCAGTTTGGGGTGACTTGAGAGAAACACAGTCCTAGGTTTGGAAAAAACCTGCAGGGTCATCTGCTCAGGATTCCTTAAACCATCCCAGATAGATGCCTCTTCAACCTCCAGGGAAGGGGGTTCCCCAACTACTCCAGGCAACTTTTTCCATTGTCATATATTGTCCTTACAGTTGGGAAATTTTTCCTGATATTTGTTTTAAATCTGCAGTGTAAACCTTATGCATGTGTTTTCCATCTTCTTTATGGTGATCTTTCAAATATTTGAAAATTGATACTATCATGTCCCCCCCCACCCCTACCTTAATCTACTTTTCTTTATATTAAGCATACCAAGGTCTTTCAGTCTTTCTTCATATGGCTTGCTTTTTCAACCCCTTTACTTTCCTCACGGTTCACCTCTGGACCCTCGTACAGTTCTGTACATCTTTTTTTAAAGTGTGCTGTCCAAACCTGAACACTGATGAGTAGAGTTGGATTATCACATCCCCTCTGTGTTTTGCATACAGTGCTTCTGTTAAAGCAACCCCAAATTCCTTTTGCTTTCCTTGTGACAGTGTCTCATTGTTCACTTGCTTAGCAGTGCTACTTTCAAACCAGATATCCCCTATACTGTATCTGTTGATTCATTTTAATTCCTCATACTTTACAATGTTTTAAATTTAATTTTGTTACTCTCTGTAACTTGATTCTCTATCCAGATTTATCCAGAACTCTTTGGATTTTAATTCAACATGTATGCAACACCTCTCTTTCCTTGTGTCCAAATCATTAATAAAAAAATGTTAAATAGCACTGAATGCAGAACAGACACCTGGGAACCCACCTGAGACCTCCTGCTAGTTTAATATCAAGCTGTTACAATTACTGATTGCTTGTGGTTATTCAACTAATTGCATGTCTGCATAATGGTAATTCCATCTAGTTCATATTTCTCCAACTTATTTATGAGAATGACAGGGAGACTTTAATACTGTTTTAAATAAAGTCCATGTATGCCATGTCCACTCCATTCCCCTTATCCATCAAACTAGTTACCCTGTCAGAAAGACAGGGGCATTTTTTACATGATTTGTTCTTAAATCTGTATTGGTCACTTGTGATCACTCCCTCCACTTGCAGATCTTTACAAACTGACTGGTTTATAATTTGGTCTAGTAACTTATCAGGTTAAAGGGGTCTGATCTTCAAAATGGGCTAGACTTGCTCTGTGAAAATCAGTTTCTTTAATGTTTCTCAGTTGAGGTGCTCTAGTAAAATCAGTAGTCATATTTGAAAATTAAATTCCAACTGACTTGATCAGAGTTCTCCAGTGAATCAGTGTCAAAGACTGAGTGAGCTTTGCAGTGTCCTGTCTCCCATCTGTAGCTTTGGAACAAAATTGCGTTGATTTAAAAATGGACTAGTAGACTGAGGGAGGAATATTCTGGGTGATAAGAGGACATTACCCGTATGCACGAAAGATTAAATTTTACCTGAAAAGCTGAACTTGCTGAGGTTAGCATTATTTTTATTGCAATGCTACTCTAATTAAAAACAAAAACACCTATTCAACTGTTTTTTCTCAGAAGAACCAAATAAATAATTGTCCCAGGACAGACCAGTTCATAAAACCAGAGCATGGGAGCATATGCATGACACACTTACTATGCTGTAAGTTAACATGACACACATCTGCCTGCATCTGTTAGAAATCACTTGGATCCACAGTAAAGATACCCCTTGATAATTTCTTCAGTGCAAATTGGCTCCCTACCACCTAGGTGGCCAGGTGCTATATTAGCATCTGCTGTGGGCAGCTATCTTGGGAAATCTCTTTATGCCTGCTCCTTACTAGAGAGTAAATTTACTATGAAATAAAATTTGTGGTAAATTACCCCCTAGTAATTGTCATGTGTCTGCACTCATACACACTCAGCACAGAAAGGTCCTGCCTCCTCTTGACTTATTTTCATAACATTTCTGCCCCTGGCTACCACTGCTGCGGCTCTACCACTGTTACTTCTGGTGTAAGTGCTGATGTGTACAAACTACTAGCAGTCACTGTATTTCAAACACAATGTCACTTATACCAATTCTGAGCAAAATCAGATGTCAGAGTGGCTAAAAGTTAGCAGCTGTTCCACAGTAATTCTTGAACCATCATTGTTATCCCTTAAGGGAGCTGCAGCAGTGACAGCGATGGCAGGAAACTCAATAGAAAAAGAGTCTCATGTAGACAGATTTAGAAAAGTCATGGTTTGTGGCCAGATCAGAGAGATGCAAACTGCTGAGGTTTGAAATTTGAATTCTTGCTTAAAACTCTAATTTGGAAATCTTGGTACATTTTCAAGGTACTTGCATGTTAATATATTAAAAATTGAGCAGAAGTTTACATCCTTTTTCTGTGTCCTGCACAATAATAGTGGTAAACCATAATAAAGGGTCAGATTCTGAAATCCTTACTTAGCTTTTACATAGTCTGTCAGCATAAATTCTTCATTAAATATTTACATATCAGAGGAGTTATAGGAAAACCCATCACTTTAAAGCTAAGGTATACAACTGGCCCATTAGTCATGTCCATTAAACTGCGCCCAAAAGAAAATATTCCACAGTACTTTTGGTTTTGTTATAATTTTGTTTTGGTAAAAGAGAATATTTTATATTCATGTCCATACATATATGCTCATCTCATCTTTTTCTGTGTATATTTTAGGTTATCTTTCTTATACGCACACTAAACTAGGATTTTAGGTTCTTATATGCACACTGAACTAGTACTTGCCTCAATGATGGGAAATGTTTTTTTATGGCAAACAAGATAGTTTTATGTCCAGTTTGTTTGTGTGCTGTTGTGGGTGGATGTTGCTATCGTTCTTTAGCTAAATCTTGAAATTCATGTCTTTATTTATTACACTCTGAGTGTGTAATAAGTTATTTCCTGTATCTATGCAGGCATACATTGCCCTGGCATGTGTATAATATGCACATCATGGGTGTGAATAGGCCGTAAAAGGTGGGTGCCTGTGTAAAGCTCCAAAGCCAATTCCAGCTGTCTCAGATGTCCATGACGTGAACGGTTTTCCTGTGTTCTGCTTTGCCAGCTTCTTTTTTTTTTTTTTTCCCTTCTTTTGCCAAAACAGAATTAGAACAAAGCCCGAGCGGCTGCTGTGGAAGATTTTCTATTGGACTTGTTTATGGGTGTAAAGAACAGCCACTACCATGTTACTTCCCATCTGTGTTCATATATACTTCAGGCCACAAAGAGGGTTAAAATAGTTTAAATATTTACAACCAAGGCTGACGTTGGAGTTAGTTCCAAATTTTTTGTTTCTGAGTATGATTAAGGGTCTCTTTTCCCTTTTACCAGCATCTGAACAGAATCAGAGCATGTTTGTTTTAGCTGAGGTAACATTTTCCATGGGGCTTCGCCGACTATACAGTTCCTGACTTCTAGTTGCTCTGACTCCGTTTGCAAAGACATGAAGTGAAATTTTGAACCAACCTCTTAATTCCACTGTTATTAAAACCTACCATTTTTGTAAATTTCTGCATGATTTAAGAATAAAAAACAGAGTGGCAGAAGCAAGAGTTGGGGGCAGAGGGAAATGGTTATGCTATTTCAGCTGACTGAGACCATTTTGCTCTGCTCTTGCTCTGAAACCTCACTTCACTTCCTACTTTGAAGCCTTTCTCAAATCTTATTTTTATGCTGCCCTCTAGGCCCCAAGATGACCCCAATATTGAGGTACAACCTCAATATGACCAGCCCCCAGTACTTTAAAGCCATGAATCAAATTTAAGAAATCCTGCTATTTTAAAAAAACATTAGTACATTTGAGGTTGTCTTGGTGTTCAGACAAATCCACACAAATCAATATCCCTCATTTCTGAGCTGTTAGTGTATACATGGATTGTGTTCATTCAGGCTTTTTTCACAACAGAAGGGCTAGCACGATTATGAATCTTCTTTGTGAAGAATTTTGAAATGTTGAGATTTTAGTTCCAATTTAAAATTAATTAAAAATCTTTAAATCTTTGGTGGAACATAACTTCTTTACAGCTTTATGTTGAAGTTCATACCATGACTCCAGTTCATTGTTGCCTGGACCCTGGTATTGGGTGGGATGGATAACATTAAAATGCAAAGGGAGGCACTTTGCACACATTCCCTTCAGTTCCTGTCTAGTTCTGATTTTAGTCTACTGGAGTATTCATTTCAGTGTTTTGGCTCAAAGTGAAACTCATCCAAAATGACAAGTTTCAGTTTGTTCTAGAAACTACATATTTCAGTGTAAAAATTACAAAAATGAGCCCTGTTCACATTATATCCAACTTTGAGAAAGGTTCACCAACTTTTCAGCCTTAAATGATTCCAACCAAGTGCCTAGATTCAAGCAGCCTCTAAGTTTTGGAAAGCTTAGCTCTGGCTTTGAAGTGTGCCTCATCTTCAGTTTTGCTATTGCTGCTTTAGATTTCTAATGGAAGAAAAGTCCCAGAACCACATAATATCTAGGCATGTTTGAGTATGGATATATTTTGCTTCCTTTTAAATATATAAGATAAAGAACTCTTTTACACATATCTTTATCATACATACTATGGCAGCTATAGTATATGTAGCTATATGTTCTGTATATAGAATTTATAGCTATATACGATGGGATCTTATTGACCTTGGAGCTGAATCACTGTCTGCTTTAAATGGCTTGAACTTGCTGCAGTATTTATACACAGATCAGTAAAGATATCAGTCTCCTGCCCTATTGTTAGAGCAGAGCTGCTAATCAGCAGGGTTCTTGGTTTTCTCTGATTGACAGAAATCCCCAATTTTTTATTAAAATAAGTAATACCACATATATATATATATAGTGGTGTTTCATTTTAATCACAGAAAAATGTGGATTTGGGGTTACTTTTTTTAACTGAAAATTGGTGATTTTTTTCAGAGAAAACCAGGATCCCTACTAATCAGCAATATAGAGGAAAACACAGGGTTATATGTCCAAATCCACTGGAAGCATTTTCAGTGTCAGGCTGCAGAGCATAACACTGTGGATGGCCAGTGAAGTCAGTCAGCAAATGTAACTCCAGTTTTAAATGGTTAAGGCTCACTAGAGGTGCAGGATAAATGTCACAGGACTTCTTGTTGTTTTAATACACCTTAAGAAACTAAACAAAGCAAATACGTTTGGTGGCTCCCTCAGGAAAAGACCAGTCACTTCCTTCCTGAGCAGTAATCTGCCTGCTAGCAGGAGATAGAGTCTCATTGTTTACCACTTCCAGTTTCCAGTAATGGGAACGATTGCTTGACTAATACCAAGCCAGTTTCTGCTGCAGATTTAGAAAAAACTACAACTTTTCATAGAGAAACTGCTTTAGCTGTTTCTTTCAAAACACCATAAACCAAAAATTTATATTTTTACCTCGTTTAGGGTCCTTGAGGCACAGTCAACCAGAGCTGATGAACATCGTTTTATTTTGGAACTAGGTGGCTGCTCTCCAATCACAAGATGTGTCTTGCTCTCCTGGTGATTCTCTTACACTGTAAGTTCAAAGTTAACTATCCAGATGTATTTTCACTGCTTCAGTTTTACTGCTGTTACTACCCTCCAGTTATTTAGCTTTGAAAATAACAAACGTTCCATTAATTTTCCAGGTTCAAGCCTTAAAGCTCGTGAAGGTGAGTTGTGGAATTCTTTTTCAATTTGTTGATATGTAAAGTACTAATTTCCATGCTGATCTGAAATTCTGCTGGTAAAGCTCTATAATCGAGTTACTCTAGATTTTAAATAGTTGTAAATCTGAGCAGAATTTGGGCCACAAATTTATCTCAGGTAAAATCTGCATATCTTTGAAAAGTGCCAACATATGCTTTTTGGACTTGCAGAAAGAGACAGACTCCAATCCAGCCATTTAAAGTGAAATCCGACTAGTGAAGTCAATTGCAATTTTGTGCTGACTTTAGTGGGAAATCCTGGCCACTGAAGTGATCTGTTGTATAAGATTCAATATTGTGCTAGTGAAATAATCACTGAAAATAACTTTGGTCAGTATACAAAGTCTGCAGATATCTTTATTTAGTCTTTAACACAAAATATCTGGAAAAATGATGGTGAGAAGTTTTTGCTGCTGAAAACAGTGTTTAAATCAGCAATGCACTACTCACATCTAAATAAAGATCTTTGAAATAGCCAGTGGACACACTTGTTTAGGAAGGGGAAAGAAAATTTAGGTATTGGCTTTCCCGTTTTTTTTAACAAAAAAGCTTTCTTGTCCCCCATAAGGAAGGAGGAAGTAAACAGGTTGTAAATATAAATTAAGAACATTTGCCAGATGTATTTGCTCTTTGTTTTGAGAGCATTGCTAGCTTGGAAGAAAGTTGAACTTACATGAGTCTGGAACTGGAAAAAGTGGGTAACATTTTTGCAGGCTGTTCTTCTCCAGCCTCCCTTTCCCACCCTTGGAGACTGGAGATGCCTGGCCCCAAACTGACCCACTCAAATCAAAAAAGGTGATCTTCATAAGCCCTTTTGCGAGCCCAACATCAAAGTTATCTCTGGCAAGGAAGAGTTATAATTCCTGGATAGGGAGGGCTCCATCAAATAGAGGAGCTTTTTCACAACCCACTAGCAAATCAGTGCTCTAAGCCCTGAGCAAACTGCCCAGAGCTGTCCATTTCAGGGAAGAAGAAAGCAAAAACCCCATAACCATTTTTCCCAAGAATCGTTTATAGCTGCATGAATAAAATTTGTAGCACATAGTTTGTCATATTTGTGGCATTAAAGAAACAAGCAGTGCATGCTTTCACACTGTTACAAAAATACAACAGCTGAGGTACTTTCTTTCCAGCTGAAACTGAAAATGGGAACCAAAACCCAATGGATGTGGGGGGAATTTTCATAATAAAAGTAGTATATTTATAAATAACAAAGATACATTTAGAGGGCCGCTGCTCTTAGTTGCATTGGTTTCAGCTGGGAGTTCTGCTTAAAAATGAATAGCAAGTTGTGGTCCAAAGAGGCTACAATTGAGAGAGACCCAGATTCAGCAAACCAGAGAGAAATGTATTTAACTTTAAGCCTTTGAAACACATGCTTGAGTCCCACTGAAGTCATAGAGGGTGAGTCCATCCTTGATTTAATTCCCCTCAGTAGAATTAGACTGTGGATGGATTTGGATAGGCAAGCACAATACAAACTTCCCTGATTATCTGTAGTCCTGACATGTACTACCCACTCCACAATATTCTGAATCTGGACTTTTCCTGAGCAGAGGTTGGAAATCTGCTCATTTAACAGCAGTTCTGGCATTCTTTATATGTAGCAACAGGAGATTCAGATCTTCAAATTTTTTAGGATTAAACCTTTGATTTGCATTTGTTTTTAAAAAAGCTGCAAATATTTGGTACATTTTTGCCACACTGGAATGCACTAGAATTTAAAGATATGACAAAGCAGCGTAAGAAAACCAGTAAGGTTTGCCTGATTGCAGCTTATGGATGTGGAGGCAGATATGAGCTACGAAATCATGATGTCTAATTGAATTTGGGCCAGCAGAAAACAACAAGAAATTGTCAAAATCTTTACCCTTTTTTCCCTGAAGAAAAGGGAAAGGGAAAATAATTGAAGAAAAAATATTGGGCTGTTTTTAACTTTTGCTTTTTTGCTATTCATTTACAAAAATGGCCATATTTAATTAATATTAAGTTGGGATCACAAAGTAACTATAGGAAATATGGTATAAACGTGTTGCTGCCTTACATAGCTATGTGATAAAGCATGTGCATTACAGATGAAGGATTGGCCACATTTTTATACTACCTTTTGCTGGTGGCCTTTTATGGAAGGGAAGATAAATAAAGTCTGATCTTCCAATTTGTATTCATGTGAGTAGTCTTTACTTCACATGAGTAGCCCCATTGATATCAGTGGGACAGTTTTCACGGGGAAGGAGGACTACTGATGTGAGTCAGAGTTTTAGAATCAAGTCCATAATTACAACCAGGTAAATACACAAACTCTCTTAGGACTTAAAGCTCTGTTCAGAGTTTTTTTTTAATTCAGTACAGTTGTCCGGGATGGATAGCTCTGAATTCCAGAAGATTTTGTGAAATTCTGTGTTTTTGATTTGCCCTTTCAGTTAAATGCTACTGAAGCCTCCAGTTTTGCAAACAATTGATGCGAACTGTTGTGAATGTGAATAATTCTATAAATCTAAGCAGGCTGATTGAAGTCAACAGAACTGCTCACAAAAGTAATTAGGCGTGTGTGTGTGTGCATGCACACGCATGTGTGCACTTGCAGGATCTGGGCCCAAGTCGTTATCTATGTTACTCAGATTGTCCGGAGCTACTGGATATGTATGGCATAGCTAAGTGACAGATCAGTAGCCAGGACTTTGGGCTAACTCCAGTAAATTTTTCTAAATTGTCTATGGGACCAGACTGTTTGAACAGCACTGATTTAGAGGAGCAGCAGCTACAACATCCTGACATAGCAGCATGGAGAGGTGGACTAGTGATAGTGTAGAAGAATGTAGGGATAAGGAAGGACCTCTTCATCGAATCAGGTGTTACTGGGCCAGGCACTAGACAAATGTAGGCCCCTTTTCTTCAGTCAGATCATTTTAGGTGAGTCTTTTGACTTCCTTGGAAACTCATGTGCTTCCATTGAAATCTCCCTGTGCAGGTCCAATTTCAGGGCCATGGGTACATTGAAGAGGAACATTTGGAGTCCCACAGAATCAAGGCTAGAAATGATCTAGAGGAGTGGTACTCAAAGTACCACCTGGATATTTGGTGACAGGAGAGCACAGGTAGTGTTAAATGCTGCAGCTCTGGGAGCCCCATGCAGTTAACATTGCCACTGTTCCCCTGTTGCTAAATGTTTAGAGCCACAGGGAGCCCCTGAAGCCAGATGACATGGCCCTGAACACCAGATCCAGCTCACAGACTGGCTGCACACGCTTATCTAGCCCACATGCCTAAAAGTTTGAGCACCACTGATCTGGAGTACCCTAAGTTGCTTTTCAGGGTTGAAATGAATATCTTGTAGCTGCTCCCAAGAGCAGCATTGCTTTACATAAACTGGAGACTCAATGTGATTTATTTTTTCCCCCTTCATCCAGTTTTTACCATCAACAAGGTTGAAATCCGGGCTGACCCATCGCTTCAAGTGCCTAATGGAGATGCACTTACCATCCTCTGTATTGCAGACATTAGCAAATCTGGGAACTTCACGATAGAACATCATTTCACATTTTTTAAGGATGGCAGGATTCTGTCTGGTATCACATCATTGCAAAACAGGACAGAGCATAAAATACCGGCAGCTAGATTTGCAGACACAGGAGAGTATGTCTGCATGGTGAAAGCCAAAGAGAAGAAAAAAAAAAGTGAAGTAATGCTTGTTAAAGTCACTGGTAAGTATTTCTTCAACCATAGCTTTCTTCTGTTACAGCTAGCAGAGCATGGTCACTGGCTAGAGCTGTTATGATACTCTGACTTAGCTTGTATATAGCGGCTTTTTCCAAAGTGCCCTACAAAAGACTGGTAACATTATTTAAAGAAGGGGAAACTGAAGCCCAAAGAGATGAAGTGACTTGTCCAAGATCACCCAGCAGGTCAGTGCAGAGTCAGGAATAGAGCCCAGGTCTTCAGGATCCCAGTATAATACTCCACATGCTAGACTGCTGGTATGTGTGCTAAGACCTTAGGCAGATGTACCTTTGAAGTGCTTCAAATACCACTCCACTGTGGAGCGCTTTAGACCATAGATGTTCATGCAACCCCCTGCCACAGCACTTCAGTCACCAGAGCAGCATGCTCTCCAAGCAGGGTCTGTGTGGACACACACACAGAGTGTTTCTGTTTCTGTGGCTCTGCCCCCCCCGTATGCCTTCTGTGGTGGGGGAGGGAAACAGGGCAGACAGCCAATAAACTCTCCCCTGTGTGCTTGGTCTCCAGCCCACCACCAGTTCTTGAGGCAGAGGTGTACAAGTTTGCCAAAGGCAATTGAACACCCACTTGCTGGAACCGAGAGACCAAAGACCTTGTACCACCTCCATCATCTCTTATAAGGACAGGAAATACATATCTATCTATTTCTTCTTCCATAATGTTCCTTGTTTCTCTATGAGTTGCATGGTTCCTCTTGAAATATCAGCCTCCTGAATGTCTTGGTTTAGGGTTGATTGGCAAGTTGTGCCAATATGTAACCTGCCTTAATGGATTGGTATTCGCAGTCACAATATCCAAATGGGAAATATAGTTTCTCTCCTTGCTTTTTCCCCGAATAGGAGTTGGAGACATTGAGGAGGAAGTGTTCTTAATTTCCAAAGAGTGAGCTACATGCTTCAAACATAGTGATATGAATGGAACCACAAGGGGCTGCTTGTCCATTTGATGGCACTATCTGCACAATAGAAAGCTTTTCCCAAAGGTCACAGGTGCTCAGCTCCAGACTTCAGCTGCAACAGCAATCTGATATTGGTCCATTAGAGCACCAGTGACAGAGATATCAAGCATAGCACCTGTATTAGGGATATCTAATGATACTTGCTTCTTTTTTTTCTGCCACAGGGCTACCCAAGCCAAAATTGACTGCTCTGAAAAACATGGTAACAGAGGGGGAGGAATTAGTTTTGAAGTGCCAAGTTCCAGAAGAAGCTCCTCCACTTACTTTCACTTTTCATAAGTTACTGACCCCTGGAGGGCCAGTAACAAGAACAAAGAAGGAGTTGGAAAAAAATTTTACGACAATAGAAATTCCAGTTGAACCTGGGGATAAAATATTGAGATTTCAGTGTATTGCCAGTGTGTATTCAGCACATGGTATGCAAGAGTCAGCCCCAAGCAATGTGGAACTTGTAACAGTTGTGGGTAAGGTACTTTGTTTTTCACCTGTATATTTTTTCTTGTTATGTTGCTTGCCTGGGTAGAAACCATGGATACCTTGAATTGTAAAAGAGAGTAGTCTACTAGTTAAGTGTCTGGGTGTGAATGTTGCAGTGTTACAAATGGCAGAGCAGGTCTGATTCTTTGGCTTACCAAAAGGTAGAGAGAATTGTGAACAGAAAGCACTGTTCCAAGCCCCCTCTCATATCAAGAATGCTCAGGCTTCATTTAGTGGCTTGGGTCTACTTCATATACAAACCTTCAGACAAGCACATTTTAATCTGGGCTCTTTAAGTGGTGGATTACAATCAGCCTGCCCATCATTCTGGGTGAAGTCAATCCAAGTTGTGGGTGTTTACCATGCCCAGCAGGGACTCTTGATTAAACATACAGTGTGCATTACAGGGTAGGATATTTCACACTTATTAGCAGAGATGGAGGGAAATGGCAAATACAAAAGCAACCTGGAGTCTTTCTGAACTATTGGCTATTTTGTTTCAGAATCTAAGATTTAACTTAAAATAAAGGAAGACCCTTGCTAGAGCTTTCACCATCTGAACAGATGCAGGTGTTTCCTTGGTAATGCACTCCAAAACAACCAAGTAACCATAGCAGTAAACAACTGTTTTTTCCTCCCAGTAATATGACTTTAATCTTTTATAGAACCCTTTTCAACTCCTGCTCTGGTCATCGAGCCTTCCCTGAACGTTACAGAAGGAGATAACGTTAAACTGGTATGCAGAGTTGTAGTCCGAAACTATGACATTGAAATCATCATCCAGAAAGACAAAGTAATATTGAACAGCACCAGGGGCCAGAACACTTTGACCTACTTTACCAAAGTGAGCATGCAAGACAATGGCAATTACACGTGCAAGGTGGAACTGGGGAGTGTTTCCAAAGAAAAGACCGTGAACATGGTTGTGACAGGTGAGATTACTATTAAATCTAGATCTTATAGAATTGAGTGAACTTTTCACAAATGTGTTTGCTAGAGATGGATTTGAGCTGTAACAGTTTATATCCACGATCTAAACTTCCCCTCAGTAAGTGAGTGCTTAGATTTGGGTTTCTGAGTAGGGTCCATCTCTAAGACTTTATCATCAAAATCCATTCTCTACAGGGCATGATGAGAGGTGGTTGAGTGCAAAAGGGAAAGATCCTGAGTTCTAAATCTGTTGTCACTGCATCTCTGGGTGGCCTTCAGCAAGTTGCAAAAACCCCACTTTCTCTAGAGATATAACCAAGTTAAAATAGAGTTTGGGTGTCACTGCTAGGGGAAGGGATGTCAGATCAGTCTGAATGTTTGTGACTACATAGCCGGAGAGTCACAGGGGATATAAAGACCCTTACCACCACAGCTGATGGAGATAGTCCTTTAGTTTGAGTAGGAGAGGCCTTTGCTTTTCAAGCTTAAGGTTTCTGGGTTCTTACCTCCACATTGCATGTGACATGTTTGGGAGCTATTATGCTCAGTGCTCGTGACCAGTAGCATACCATAGACCATTCAACCATTTTTGAATGTCTGCCTAGCTGGTGGAAAAAGCAGCTTCTGTCATGTGCTGTAAGTCATTATTTAGGGATATTCACACTGTCTAGGGATTCTCAGTAATCCCCCTGCGCCCACACCAAACTAAGAAAATGTAAACATCACTGGCTTGAACTCTGAGCCCAGAAAGCTGAGAAGCTAAATCACATTGCCCATTTACTCTTCAGAAGTGAGACTTTCCTATTAACAAGCCTTGAGTCCAAGGGTTTCAAACAAACACATTTTATTGTGGGGAGGGGGAAGGAATAAAAGGAAACACAATGTAAACTTGGGAAAACCAGATTAATAATGCAGCAACATCATGTGAAACTCCCACCCTCAGTGTTGCAGTGGTAGCTTTAACCCCAGACCTCTTCTCATGGTTGTGCCTCATGAATAAAGTAGTTAGCTACAACCCTCCTCTGGTGTGTTCCACTCACAGTTAATGTTCCAGTTCTGGAATAGTTCAGACTTGTGGCAGGTCCGTCCTTCACTCTGAAGGGGTGTGCAGCTCTGGGGGCTCTCTCATCTCTGCTGTCTGAGGTGGCTATAGCTGTGGGGCTGGGCAGGGAAGTTCTTGTTGGATTCCCTTAGCTAAGCTGCAGGGGTGTAGGTTGTAGCTGTGTTGGTCTAAGGACACGGGCATACAAGGTTCTTTGGGTGAATCTAATATCTTTTATTAGACCAACTCAAATAGTTGAAAAACAATTATTAAGCAAGCTTTTGGGTTCAAAAACCGTTCGTCAGGCTAAGGAAGTTTCTGCAGTTGGTGTGTGCTCTTCCTGGATGGAATGAAAAGTAAAGAAGCCAGCGGCTGGGCTGGTATGCATACAAGACAGGTAGTCAGTGAAAATGTAGATTGAGGAGTCAATGGGTGAGAGACAGGTGGGAGGATGTGGGGAGGGAGAAGGGGGATGAAAGTGGAGAGATACCTGGGGAGTCAGAGGTCAGGCAGGTTATAATGTGTCATAAATCCAATGTCTATATTTAGTCCATGATTTTTAGTATCCAGGAGGTTGATGAAGTGGAGTTCATAGGCTCGTCTCTGGGAAGTGTTGTGTAAGTTTCCTTTGAGGATCAGGACTGAGAGATTGGGGAGAGAGTGGTTTTCTTGTGAGAAATGTGCCCCCGCAGGTAATTGGGTATTTCTGTCTTTGATAGATTTCCGGTGTGCATTCATTCTGGTGCGCACTTGTTGTTTGGTCTCTCCTACGTATTTTCCATCAGGGCATTTGGTGCATTGGATGAGATATATTACATTTCTGGAGGTGCAGCTGTAAGATCCTTAGCTAAGCTGCTGCTTTTTGTGGTTTCAGCTCAAGCAGTCTCATCTCTATTTGCCCCCTCCCCCCCAAAAGCTACCTCTTTGCTATATTGTCATATCTATTTCCCTTGACATCTCAAAGCTGCCTCTGCATCATCATAGCTCTTCAGAGATGGATCATTGCAGCATTCAAGGCCCCAACAGAGGCAAAGCTCCAAGCAGAACTCCCCACTCCTCTTTTCCACTTTCTTTACCTTGCCCTGGCCGTGTTTGCCCATTACTCCAGACTACAGTTATGGTAAGGCATCCCCTCACTGCAGGCATACAGTTCTCTTGTCCATTCATGACCTGGCAGGGATAATAGAGGATCATGTTTATTACTTCCCAGATTAACAAATAATATTTTATGTCCCAGACTCTTGAAAAACTGAAATGCAAATAAGGCCTGACCACTGCAGGTATGACTTCTCCACATATGCTGCAAAGGGTTCTTTCCTTATGCAGTCCACTGTCTCAGACGTCTCTCTTCCCTGATCACCAGCAGCTGTCAACAGTGATCTCCCCACTCTTGAGGCTTCAAGTCACAGGGCTTATACTGACATACTAAGACCAGCTCCTCATTTCATGGTATCCTTCCCTCTGGGGAGTTTGAGGCATGCTGCCCCCTTGCCCTTATGCACAATCTAAATTAATTATACCTATTCTCCATTTATTTTGCAGAGTTGTTTTCGAAACCAGAATTGATTCATTCTGCGAAGATGATAGATGAAGGTGATTGGTTACAACTACAGTGCAAGGTTAAAGGCTTATTACCCGTAACAAAGATCTCCATCAAAACAAGATATTTAGGAAAAGATAACCTGTTGAATGATTCCAGCAGCTTCATTACAAGAGCCCATGTGAATAACACTGCGACCTATATTTGTACAGCTGAGATAAATGGAATCATTAAAGAGAGCGACCCTGTAATGATAAATGTTTATGGTGAGTTGATATAGTCTGGTCCTGGAAAAAACTTGAGCATGTAAGTAATTCAGTTGTTTTCAGGATGAGGCACCAATCCTTTAACTTCGATATCACTACTATTTTTAAGGAGCAAGTAAATTACTATGAGACGCTCTTAAAGTCTTGTGGTGTATATAGGACTTTTTCCATCCTAATTTAAACAGATTACATTTTTCCAAGGTCAGTCTTAAATGAGGATAAAAGCTAGTAGGCCCTTCTCTTTTGTCTAACAACTCCCTTCAAACGTTGGCTAGAACCTGTCCCTGTGAGTGTCTTATCTATCCAGCTTGATGCCACCTTTCTCTGTAGCTGCACACCTTTTTATACACCAGCTTTACCTGAAATGACATCAGCTTCTGCCTTGATATTTTTCTAACAGTCTTCCATCAGTTGGAGGCAGAGGTCATCTTGGTCAAGGGTGTCTGCACCATAAGAAAGCCAAGGTGTTTGCTTTGCAACTAGTGGCGGTTCTCTTGAAGTGGTCACTTCAGCCCATTGACAACACCTTGGCTTCCTTTTCCTCTCATGGATAAAAATATAAGCAATATTTGGATATTAGCTAAGTATCATACCTTTATAAATTGTGTGTAAACTAACACAAGAGTCTTTAGTTAGTGCCTTTTCATAGAACCACATTAATAACTTTTTTCTCTTTTTAGCTCCAGTCTCCATCCCACAACTTTGGATTGTCCCTTCTGTCCGTGATGTGATATTAGGGCGAGCAATACATTTTCAGTGTCAGTCTATGTATGGAACACCACCTATAACATACAAGTTCTTCAGAGGAAACAAAACTGTTAACTCTAGCCAAATTTTTAATAAACTATCCGCTGACTTCAGGGACAAACCAACTGAAGTAGGTGTGGAACAATACAGTTGTGAAGCTAGCAACCATCACTCTCATATTAGGAAAAGGAGCAGAGAGCTAAACATTACAGTAATAGGTAAGTGCAATTTGCTCTTCAACTGATGAAAGGAGAGGTGTGAGAATTGGAATTTTGCAAGTATCTGTAGGACCTTGATTGAATAGTAAAATTTATATTAAAACTTTTGAATGGTGATAAAATACTCTCTAGGGCTCACTTTGCTGTTGTGTAAAATACTGACTTTGCTGTGGTCCTTAAAACAAACTATGCTACTTGCAAACTGGATCGAGTTAACCAGAGTCAGGTTTATTTAATGGGAAAATATAGTCCATATATTTGCTGTGAATTTTAAACCTGCTTGAATTTAGTATCACTGGAGAAACAAAATAATTTGTTCTCCAATATTTAGCAGTATAAATATGAACCCAATTCTGTATTTCTTAATCACCCAAGCAGGCCTACTGAAGTTAATAAGTTTTAGGATCAGGCCCAACTTTTTTCTTGGCTTTTTGGTTTTCTTTTTGGCTAGACTCCATTTAAATGATGCATGTAATTATAGTAGAACTATTTTTATGATGATGCTTGCAATGCTTACTATGTACTGGTTTCAGTGGCCTGCCTAAATTACTCTAACATAGATTCAATTTTTACAAGATTTTAATAGTATAAAGTTAATCTCATGTTAGCAATCTTTGCAACAACTGCTCCTGGTGGGAGAGACAGGGTTAAAAACCCAGAGAGGAAAACTGCAATGTAGCCAGCTGGAATCATAGCATAGTCCCAAGAAGGGGCTTTGGGACTCTTGAACCAAAGGAAGGAAGCATGTGACTCCACAAACCAAGAAGGAGCTACAGTGGAGCTGGCAGAGCTCTTTGGCTCAGAGGGAACGGGAAGCCTGAAACCCTAGAGCAAGGTGTGAATTAGCAGCCCCAAGAGGGAAGGGTTGAACCTGACAGGTGCAAAGAGAGACTGTATTTTGTAAAGACTTAATAGGTTACACTCTGACAAGGGGAAGATAAATCTAAGAACTCTTATCTGTGAGTAAGTTATGAAGTGGCAAAAAAAGGGTGGGTGAATTAGGCCACTTAAGGATAATGCAGGGGCTGTCCCCTGCTACACATACAGATAGTTTGCTTTCTCATCCTCTATGTGGGGAGAGGATTGCCAGTGAACTCCAGGTACAATGGAGTGTCTTGTTTTGGGAGGGGTTAAATAAATGTGTTGTTATATATTTGTTAGATGAGCAAATGGCAAAGTAATGCTCTGGTACCTGAAATGATGAAAGGCTTATGAAGGTCTTTAGTTCCTGGAGGATTTCATCCTGTAGTCTTAGGTTGGCCTCTGAAAAAGTTCCATCTCCCACAGACAAACTTTACACCTATGATAAAATGTTCCATTGCACTATAAGAGTGTAGTTGTCAGCTGTGATCTGCATCAGAACATTTTAGGCAATGTTCAGCCACAGTCTTCATCATGAGGCTTTATGCGCTCTTGTAAGTATTTGGGATCAAACCATGGAGTACCTGGAAGATATGTACCCAAGAGTTTGAATTTGATCAGTGAAGCCAGTGTGAAGAGTAAAGGACCTCTTCGATATGCTCAGTGTATCTGTGTTTGTTCAAGAGAAGTGCTACAGCATTTTACACTGTAGCATTTCTGTAGTGTTTTGTTGAAAATTGCTGTGGTCCGGCTGAAAAGTGATAAAGGCATGAAAAACCGGGGCTAGGTCATTGTCCACCAGGACAGAATCTTCCAGCCAACCAGAGGGGAAGAAATCATTTCCTGTTGCTATGTGAGACCCTGGTGTCAGAGATGTATTTGGTAGCCATGTTGGTCTTAGGCAAAAATAAATGCAAAACTCTACAACTCTTGGTTCAGAGATGATACTTTTTATTAGACCAGTGGCTCTCAAACTTTTTTTGCTGCAACCCTAAATCCAGCTCGCGACCCCTGCCCCCGACCCTGCCACTGACTCACTCATGCCCAGCAGAGCCTGGGCCGGGCCAGGATCACGGGGGACAGTGGTGGCAAGAGCCGCACGGGCTGTGTGCCGAGAGAACCCTGCAAGCAGGAGGGACAGAGTGAGGGGTGGACCCCCCGCAACCCTGATTTGGGTTGCAACCCGAGGTTGTGAGCCACTGTATATAGATCAACTGAGAAATTGCAAAAAAAAATCTTTTCTGCAAGCTTTTGGGTGCGCACACCTTTCCTCAGGCTCAGGGAAAATTAAAGATGGTAAAAAGTCCCCATAGGTAGAAGATAAACTTAATTTTTGCACAGAGGAAGCTGAAGGTGGATGTCTGTTCCTCTGGGTCCATGAAAGTGTCTTTGTGAATTGCTCTTTGAGGTGCAGATGAGGCAGGAGTCCTTCCCTAGTGGTGTCAGAAGGATCCAAGACTACTTCAGATCTGCAGGGCATATTGATCAACTGCCAGTACATATCTCCTACCAAAGGAGTTTGCACTGTAGTTTCATAGATTTCATAGACTTTAGGGCTGGAAGGGACCTCATTGAGTCCAGCCCCCCGCCCCAAGGGCAGGAAGTCAGCTGGGGTCAAAGGATCCCAGCAAGATAAACGTCCAAATGTTTCTTAAAAAAGTCCAGAGTAGGTGCTTGCACCACCTCTGGAGGGAGTCTATTCCAGGCCTTGGGGCTCAGACAGTAAAGAAGTTTCAAAGGCTTTTTTAAAGTCAAGATATATGATGTCAATCTCTTCTCTCTTGTCCAGGTGATATGTCACCTGGTCATAGAAGGAGATGAGATTGGTCAGGCAAGACCTATCCACAACAAACCCATGCTGGCTGTCCCTCATGATGTTGCCATCAGACAGGTTGTCAAGAATGGTTTCCTTGTTAATTTTTTCCAGAATCTTTCCAGGGATTGAGGTCAAGCTGATTGGCCTATAGTTCCCCAGATCTACTTTCCTCCCTTTCTTGAAGATGGGCACCACATGGGCCTTCTTCCGATCTTCAGGTACTTCACCTGAGAGCCAGGAGTTTTCAGAAATCTTTGCCCATGGCTGGACTATGACTCCTGCCAACTCCTTATGTACTCTGGGGTGCAATCCGTTGGGACCCATTGACTTGAAGGTGTCCGGCCTCTCAAGGTGTTGCTTTACAAGGTCTACACCGATGCTGGGTATAAATTCCCCCTCACCCTGGCCGCCCCGCATCTTGCAAGGCAGGGTGGTCCCTTTGGGTCAATGAAAAACCAATGTGAAGTACTTGTTAAGCAGGCTGGCTTTTTCCTGGGTGTTGGTTGTCAGTTGTCCCATTTGGTTTAGCAGGGGTCCAGTGTTACCCTTGATTTTCTTCTGACTCCCCACGTATCTGAAAAGGATTTTTTATTGTCCTTGATATGTGTAGCCAGGTGGAGTTTGGTTGCAGCCTTGGCTTTCCTGGTTTGCTCCCTACAGGTACAGACCAATACAGAGTAATCCTCCGTTGTGGTAATTCCTATCTTCCATCCTTTATAAGCCTCTCTCTTTTGGTGTAGGAGGTCCACGAGTTCCCTGCTGAGCCGAGGGGGTTGCTGTGGCCTTTTGCTATCTTTCCTCTGAGTGGAGATGGACATCCCTTGTGCTTCCAGGATCACTCCCTTAAGGAGCGACCACTCCTCTTGGACTCCTCTCCCTGCTGAGTCTTGGTCTGTTAGTGCCTCGACAACAAGCCTCCTGAGCTTATCAAATTCAGCTTTCCTAAAGTCGAGGACTTCTGCATTGCTGACTGACTTGCCAGCTTTGCAATGGATAGGAAAAGTGATCAGCTCGTGGTCACTGTCTCCCAGCTTTCCTTTGATTTTTAGGTTGCTGACTAGATCATCTCCCGTAGCCAGTACCAGGTACGGCAGCACTTTACTTCTTGTTGATCCATAGACTTCTTGGGTCAGGTAGAGCTTGTCCATGCATGTGAGGAAGCTTTGTGACTGTTTGGATTTGGCTGAGTGCTCTTCCCATGAGATGTCCCGGTAGTTGAAGTCTCCCACGACGACCATGCACTGGGATCATGTAGCCTCAGCCACTTCCCAGGCAAATTCCTGGTTGAGCTCTTGTTCCTGGCCAGGAGGTCTGTAGCAGACTCCTACCAGTGTGCCCCTGTGCCACGTTCCCTGCGTATTTTAACCCAGAGGGTCTCTAGTTGTCCTTCCTGGGTGCCAGTGTCACCTTGCAGGGATGCCTAGCTTTCCTTGACATAGAGCTACATCCCCACCCCTTTTTTCTGCATGATCTCTATAGCCATCTATACCTGTGGCCCAGTCATGGGTGGAGTCCCACCAGATCTCTGTTATCCGTATGAGATCGTAGTCTTTCTTGTTTAGTAGGGCCAGTTCCTCCTTTTTGTTCCCCAAGCTCCTGGCATTGGTGTACAGACATGTAAACATCCCATTGGGAGCCCTAGGCTTCCTCACATTCTCAGGAGGCCACCGTTCCGGGGCTGGGGTAGGAGTAGATTTCCTCGGGCATCCTAGCCTGTTGGTTTTGTAGTTGTTGCCTAGTGGGCTTGCTTTGGTGGTTGTCTACCCATCTCCCAGCAGGCTTAGTTTAAAGCCCGATCAAGCTTGTTCTTCAAAATGCTTTTGTCTGTTTAGCAGCATCACTTCTGCCTTGCTCAGGTTCAGCTTCAGCCACTGAAGTCATCATTCGAGAGTGAATCAAGTCCAAGCCCTGGATTATATTTGTGATAGCGGTATTGTTGTATGTGGGGAAGGATAGGTAGAGTTTGTGTAACATTTGTATGTTGCTAGCACCTGAGTCCCAGTCCTTTGGCCAATTCAGCAAGTATCTGCATAGTGATGTTAAAAAGAACCAGAAAGAAGAGATCTGTTTATGCCAAGATTTGGCAAATGGGAGTGTGGGAATAGCAACCTGTGCTGCAGGAATGGCTGAAGCCCCAACTCCGAGCCTTTCCCCTCCCACTTCCCTGCCCCATCTACGGATATGGGCAGACTGGGCAAGGAGGCTTCCCAGGAACTTTTTAAAGTCCTGAAAACAGATAAGAATCCCTCCCCCTTTCCTCTCCATGGCCAGCCACATCGCTTCCTCACCCGTTCCCAACCCCCACCTCACCTGCCACTGCTGCTTTCTCCTCTGTTCTGGGGGTGGAGGAAGCCCCAGAGCTACTTCTGTATGCACTAGCTGGGCTGCATGGAGGCTGGGCTCACGTCTCGAATGCCTCAGGAGAGTGGCAGCAGCAATGGGTTGGGGTGGAGGGGTTCCCCCACCATGCCCAGTCACCACAGGAGCAGACCTGGCGAGGGAGAACCCTCCCCACATCACCACCGCTACTGCTACCATTGCTATCCCAGCTGAGTCCTGCTCCCATGTAGCCTGACTGGAGCGGGCAGGAATGGCTCTAAAGCTTCCCTCGCACCCAGGACAGCGGGGAAAACAGCAGCCGCAGTGGGAGAAGTGTGAAAACGGAGGGAAAGAAACATGCTTCTGAGCATGAAGAGAAACGGGATTCTCACCTGCTTTGGGCTCTTTAAAAAAAGTCCCTAGAGGCTCCCGTGACATGCTTCAGTCCAAAAGAGAGATTCAACCATGCCACTGCTTGACCACTGGATTCCCACCCTGCCCCCAGCACTCTTCTTTGACTCCTTTATATGCATGCAGTATGATGGTTTTTTATTACATGGTTGCATGCCATTTTTCCCACAAAGATAATGCTTCATTTAGTGTGGCCTGATGGACCTGTTCTGGAAATGAATTAGGATTGTTCAGTGAATGAGGTTTCATAGTTTCATAGTTGGTCGGGTTGGAAGGGACCTGAGCAGATCATCAAGTCTGACCCCCTGCCATGGCAGGAAAGAGTACTGGGGTCAAACGACCCCGGCAAGGTGTTCATCCAGCCTCCTCTTAAAGACCTCCAAGGTAGCAGCCAGCACCACTTCTCTTGGAAGTTGGTTCCAGATCCTAGCTGCCCTGAAAGTGAAGTAGCGCCTCCTGATGTCTAGCCTGAATCTACCCTCTGCCAGCTTGTGACCGGTATTTCTTGTCACTCCTGGGAGTGCTCGGGGGAACAGGGACTCCCCCAGTGCCTGCTGGTCCCCCCTGACTTGTTTGTAACGGGCCACTAGATCCCCCTCAGCCTTCTCTTGTGGAGGCTGAACAGGTTAAGGTCCCGTAGCCTCTCCTCGTAGGGTCTGCCCTGCTGACCCCTGATCATGCAGGTGGCCCTTCTCTGGACCCTCTCCATGCTGTCCACATCCCTCCTGAAGTGCAGCGCCCAGAACTGGACGCAGTACTCCAGCTGCGGCCTGACCAGTGCCACATAGAGGGGGAGGATCACCTCCTTGGACCTGCTTGAGATGCATCTGTGGATGCATGACAAGGTACGGTTGGCCTTCCTGACCGCGTCCCCACACTGTCGGCCCATGTTCATTTTGGCATCAATAATGACTCCAAGATCCTTTTCTGCCTCTGCGCTGACGAGAATGGAGTTCCCCAGCCTGTAGGTATGCTGCTGGTTCTTCCTCCCCAGGTGCAGCACCTTGCTCTTGTCAGTGTTGAAACACATCCTGTTCTCATCCGCCCACCCCTGTGACTTGTCTAGTTCCGATTGCAGCCTATTCCTCCCTTCTAGCATGCCCACTTCCCCCCACATCTTAGTGTCATCTGCCAATTTGAACAGGGTGCTTTTTACCCCATAGTCCAAGTCGCTGATGAAGTTGTTGAACAGTGTGGGCCTGAGGTCCGAGCCCTGGGGGACCCCACTGTGCACATCCCTCCAGGTTGAATAAGACCCATCCACCACCACTCTCTGGGTGCGGCCCTCCAGCCAACTAGTGACCCATCTGACTGTGTAGGTGTCAGCGCCACAGTCCCCTAGTTTTTTAATGAGAACGGGGTGAGAGACAGTGTCAAGGCCTTCCTAAAGTCCAGAAAGACTACATCCACTGCTACACCTTCTTCTAAGGATTTTGTGACCTGGTCATAGAAGGCCACCAGGTTGGTCTGACAGGACCTGCCTCTAATGAACCCATGTTGGTTGCCCCTAAGCATAATCTCCCCTGCTGGCCCCTCATGGACATGCGCCAGGATAATTCTCTCAAAAAGCTTACCCAGGATTGAGGTAAGACCGACTGGCCTATAGTTCCCTGGGTCCTCCTTCCTCCCTTTTTTGAAAATGGAAACCACATTGGCCCTTTTCCAGTCCTCTGGCACCACACCAGAGCACCATGAGTGCCAGGGGTCCTGCAATGACCTCTGCTAATTCCCTCAGCACTCTGGGGTGGAGATCATTAGGACCTGCTGATTTAAATACACCCAGTCCCTCCAGAAGTGCCCTGACTAGGTCCTCTCTGACCCTAGGTCTGGGTGCGTCTCCCCGGGGGGGGGGTGACCCGGTCCCGGTCCTGGTCCCTGCTTAGGAAAATAGAGGCAAAGAAATTGTTAAATAGGTTAGCTTTGCTGTCTGGTGTGACGACCAGATTTCCTAGTGTGTCTTGCAGAGGCCCCACATTACCCGGTACCTTCTTTTTACCCCCTATGTATTTAAAAAAGGACTTCTTGTTGTCCGTGATCCAGGTCGCTAGTCCCAGTTCCATCTCCGCCTTGGCCTTCCTGACCGCCCCCCTGCAGCCCCAAGTAACTGAGGTATAGTCCTCCCTAGCGATGGCCCCTCCCTTCCATTGGGTGTACACCTCCTTTTTAGCTAGGAGACGTTCCCATACGCTTTTGGTGAGCCATGGGGGCTTTTGCGCCCTCTTGTCCCCTTTGATCCGTGTTGAGATTACCTCCCTTTGGGCTTGGAGGATCATCTCCTTAAGGAACAACCACTCTTCTTGGACACCAGACTCCTCCCCTCCGGGACCTGTGCCTCCCTGACTATTGTCCTTACCTCATTGAAATCCACCCTCCTGAAGTCCAGGGCTGCTGCCTTGCTACAGGCCTTTGCCACCTTGTGCTGGATGGTGAATACCAGCAGGCGATGATCGGTGTCACTCAGGTGGTCAAGCACCCGCAGACCCCTCACCAGGTTCTTTTCTGCCTCATTTATTGCAGAAGTTGGGAAGCCTGCAGTGAATGAGGCAAAGAACTGCAGAAGGCTCAAGGCCAGTCGCGTGATCTAAGGCAGTTGAGTGTCACACAGGAGAACTAAATTGCAAGCCTACCTCTGTTACAGAGTTCATGTATGATCTTGGGCAAGGATGGCCTTTTGTGTGCATCTCATGTTCTGAATGGGAATTTGAGACACCTGGGCCTTGATCTGTAGAAGTGCTGAACTCTCACAACTGCAACTGAAGTTAGTAGAAAGTATGCTCTGAACAAATACCAGACTAGGAAAATGCCAAATGCTTTGAGAAATTGTGTCTTTAGAGGTCTGTAATTGGGCACCCCAGACTGGTGGACTCTTGATAGTTTGGGTCTTAATCTCTATCTTAATTTCCCATCTGTAAAATGGAGATAATGCCAACTATAAAGATCAACTTGCTAATAATGTTTGTGAAGTCCAGGAAGAAATTAATAATTCAGTATGTGGACAGCATATATTCACTAAGACATGGAGTCACACATTGAGAGAAATATTGAATACATTGATTACACTCAGTAAGTAATGTTCACTTGGTGCATTGTAGAGACAGGGTCTCCGTGGCATAGTGGCTCAGTCATGTCATTGAAGGCTATCATAATGTAGGCACACTAAGGAGCTGAATGAAGGTTCCAAAGGCAAACCTCTCTTTGGCGCTAAGGTAAACTGGCACTTAAAAAAACATTTCTAGAGTAACATTTCATAACTTATGGGTAATTCTTTTCCTTGTGCCTTATTCTGCAGCCCCTGTTGGGAAAGTAAACCTCATCAGTGTGCCCAAAAGGGAAGTGGAAGACGGCAAAGGTATCACCTTTCACTGCTATGTGGAAACAGGATCTTTGCCAATTAATTTCAAACTTTTAAAACGGAATAACAGAAAACCCATATCTGAAGATACAAAAATGGACACCAAGGTCATTTGGTATAAGGAATCATGGAGTAGGCAGGACTCAGGAGAATATTTTTGTGAAGCCTCCAACCCAACCAACATAGTCCAGCGAAGCGATGTAATATCTATTAATGGTAAGATATGGCTGCGCCCATACAGCACATCATATTTATGCTGTGCTGGATGCTGCCAAAGTTGGTCTGTTGTGATTCTTTTGCCCTTCTAGCTATCAGCCAGGGAGAGCAATTTATGGCAGCAGGCAAGATGCACAAGCCAAAGGCTCCAGGGCTGTCTGGATGCACGCTCCCAAGCACTAGATACTTTTAAAGAGGATGTAGGAATTTTAAAAGCCAGTAGTGACTTCCTACCGCTGTCTGTGTCTTCACATTCTCTCTCTCTCCATTTTCAGTCATCCTGGCTTCCTGGCAGAAAGTGCTTATTGCATTATTCGTCCTAGTCATTATTGTCATACTGAGTTGCGGTGGTTGCTCTTGGTACTTACGGAAGAAGAGAAAGGGTAAAAACAATTTTCTTCTATTCTTGAGTGCTGCATGTACAGAATAAATGTGAAGGTTTAGCTGCCAGGGATGGGAAGGTAAAAAATGTGGATCCAGAAATTGTTGCTGCAAAAAATGTATTTTGGGAGGAAGGGAGGTTTTAAAGCATATTTTTATTTGAGGAAAAGAGGGATTGAGATGGAGTGAGATTCCCCCTTGTAGGGCTGCCACTTGAAGAAGTGTCCTGCTAACCTGGGATATGATAGTGGGATCTTGTAAAAACTGTGGATGAGCTCCGATACCTGTAAAGGCTGTGTTCCAAAATGAGATCTCATATACAGTCTAGCCATTAGGTGCTTAAAATACCTGCAGAGCCAACTAAAAAATGCCACAATTGGGAGATACAAGGTGGAAAAAAATGGTTAATGACTCAGACCAGAGTTTGAGCCTGCGGCAGCTTTTCAAACAATCTGTGAGGTTAAAGTCCAACTATGAGTCCTACTGGTGGGAAGGTACTTGTAAGAAAAACATTAATTGAGTGAGGCCCAAGTTATATCACCTGCAAATCCAGATCTGGATTTCAAACTGCCATAATACGGTGTTTGAGCCAAACAGCTTCAGAGCTGTTTGGCTCTGCAATTTTGGTTTAACCCTTTAGGGAGAATTAAATTCCATGTCACTGAATCTGTGTCCCCAGATCAGGAGTGCTCATATTCTTTTTTAATTCTCATTGAGCAAATTCTTAAGGGTCTTATGCAGTTTTTATTCACTCCTCACTGAAACACCATTCCCATTCACTTAATTATTAGTTATATGGCTGAGTAGTGACCTTGTGATTGGGTCCATTACCATTACGCTACTCTTTAGTCCTTGTAGAAAATAAAGAAGGCTTGCTTAAATCCATATGATGAACTACATATCTAGGAAATTTTCCAGACATCCTTACATTAGGCTGCCTGAGGTGTTGAGTAGATCATAGCACCCCTGCAAGAAAGCACCAGGTGATTAGTTTTGGTCCAAGGCTATACCAGCCCATGGCAAACAGATGTTATAGTTAGGAAGCTTTTCAGTCAGCATCATGGAAACTATTACATTTAGCAGCCTAGCTGACAGCCAAGGATTTGAATAAGTCATAGATGCTGAGCTGTCCATTCTCTGTGGAAGTAACGCTAGATCCTGATAGGAATGTGAGAAAGCTTGTGCTGGAACTGCCAGTTCAGTCTCTGTTTTGTGACTAGAGGACTTCACTGTCCAGCAGTTTCTACATCCACTATAATAAGATGCAAAGCTTTGCTACAGGCACCAGAAATTAGTTTCACTCAGGGGTAGGTCACCATGTGTTGCCTTCATTTTAATTTCTTATGTAGTATACTTGTGCAGTATGTTAACAGATCTTCTTTTATTTTCCCTTTTCAAGCTAAACATCCTTCCATCGAGATGTCTGGGTAAGATGGCTTTCTTACTGACAATAGGGAAATGTTTCCAAGTGAAGTGCTGGGGCATATCTTTCTACCATATATGTATAGTTTATGATGTTTCACACCTGGAGACAATAGATGGTTGTGACTATTTGCTGCAGACCACCTGCTAAGAAACAACAACAGGATGAGGAAATAATCCAAAATAGAAAAAGGCCAACTAATACAAATAGGAATGGCAGGCCTAGAGTTGGATGCATTGAAATACAAAATTAAAATAAAATTGAAGCCTTATATGAACATAGTAGAAAAAAGATGATGTAGATATTGACACTGGGGTTTGCTTGTGTTCCTGTTGAACACAAAAGCAAAACTTCCATTACTTCAACAGATAATAAAATTTTGGCTTTCAGCTTAGTCTTTCATATTTTCACATTATTGTTTGTATTGACTTTTACAGACAGTTTTCCTTAGTAACATCCATTTTTGTTGATCACTTTCTTTTTAGATCTGCAGGAGTCACTAATTCAGCTGGTGTGAAACTGGAACCGAGACAGAACAGTGATGGGCAATACTATCCTGGTATATTTTTTATGCACTCTAATAGCATGTTTGTTTAATACATGAGGAACCTCATGTTTTGAGTTTCTGTGGTATACTCAGGGCCTAATTTGTAATTGAGGGAATATACCACTATGATGCAGTTTTCTCAAAAATATTGGTGTCTTTCTGTAAATATTCTTCCTAAGCACCTTCATTGAGCACATGAACATTAATTTTCCCAGCGCTTTCTCTCTGATAAGCAGTTGTCCCATTTTACAGACAAGAGGGCCAGTACAGTTAGGTCTTGTGTTTGAGAGCATCATCAAGGCCACAGAAAAGTATAACATCAGAACTGAGATTGGGGAGTTCATGGCATCCAGCTGTACATTCAGACTAAAAGTAGAACTAGTAATGATGATGATGCCATTAGTATGATGTTGTATTTATGAAGCACCTCCTCTCCCAGGATCTTAAAACATTTTACAAAAATTAACACAGCATTTTCATTCTGCAGAAGGAGGAACTAAAACACAAAGGTTGTGGGCAATAAAATCCCTGGGTCCTGATGTTCCGAGCTTCTATTGTAGCCACTATTCGTGTTGCTTCCTCACTGGAAAAGCATTTTCTCTTGTTATTCTTTTCCAAACTTTGGCAGGTACCAGTATTAAACATGGGCAGATCATTTTGACTTACATGGGCAGGGTAAAGAGTTGGTAGGATTTCTGTCTCCCCAGTGACTGCTGATCTCCACAACTATTTATTGCCCCCAACTCCAACATCCCTAAAAGGGGTAAATTCTCATCTTGTGAAAAAATCACTTGAGGCAAACAAAGTTATTTCTTTGTTTCCTTTAGCCTTAACTGATCATTTTAACAGACCAGATGTTGCCCTTCTGTTGTCTGTGAATGGCTTGGATAGCTGTCCAAAGGCAGAGTTTCCCCTAAATGATGAATTGTTTAAATATTGTGACTGTTGAAGATTTCTGTTGTATTTCAACCAAAAAGACATCGTTCATTCGTTTAGCTGAAGTAAGTTTCTTGTTGACTCATCTTTAGGTTACATGGATGATAGTGAAAATCATATGAAAGCAACAGATGAAAATAAAGGTACTTGTCACACTTCTTTTTTAAGTGGTAATCTCTAAGTCACTTTGTGATCAAAGGTGGGGAGGTGGACCCCATCACAGGCAACATGTCGAGAGCATGGGGGGCGTGTGCCCCCACTCCAGATTTCTGTGCCAAAAGCAGGGTGCAGGGCACAGGGCTGCAGCCTGGCCAGAGCCAGGCCCAGGAGCAGTGGTGGTGGTGGTGGTGCAATGTTTGCACCAGTGGTGGGGTGTGGGGCTACAACCTGGTCAGACCCAATGCCTGGTAGTGGTGGTGGCGGCAGTGGTGGGATGGAATTATGCCTCCCCACAGTCAGCACTTACGTGTTGCCTATGGACCCCATACTGAGTGATACCTGGAAACTACCATCAGGACTTCAAAGGCTCGTCCTTTGTCTCCCTTTCTTACTGTCAACTTCTGTGTTAGTTCTTTTTCCCTTTGTAACATGATGATAACAATAGCCATCTCCCAACGGCACTCTGAAGGCAATGAATTGCTTGTATAGGACTTTGAGATAATCTGATGAAAGGTGTCAATTAAAAGGAGATATCATCAAATAGTAGTCAAAAAGCAGCGTTTAAAAGTGTAGATATCATGGCTACAAAAACAGAAAGAGATAAAGTCCCTGTTTCTGCTTACCTTGTAGTCATGTGTAACTATTCAGACATGATTTTATTGTGATTCCTGCTAACTTTGTATGTAACAAAGCTTGGCCTGCCTAGTGTGTAAAAGACCAATTGAATTTATAAAACCCTTGTTTCACTCTGTGTCAGACATTCATCTGAGGCACAAGTTTGGCTCCATCCATGCAAAGTAGAGGCATCATGTGAGAAGTAGTTCAGCCAGTGACACTTTATCAGAGTTTTCAGTTACTACTTCTGAGCTTATGGGGCCTATGTGAGATCCCCAAATAAAGGACAAAGGAGTTAGTTCCCAGGAGCTGCATTAGCAAAATAAACCTCAAAAGAGACTCTGACAGTTAGCAAGAGAAAGTGTTACATAGGTGTTCTCTGTTTTAATAATTTAGGGTTGTTGGTTGCAGGTAGGCAGACATGGTTCTTTGGGTAGATGTGATATCTTTTATTAGGCCAACTAAATAGTTGGAAAAATTGTTCTTTGCAAGCTTTTGGGTACAAACACCCTTCTTCAGGCATAGGGGAAGTCTGCCTGATGCTTTGTGTACTCTCCTGGGTAGAATAGAAGCCAATACACAAAATGCAGGTCTGTGAAAATGCAGTGAGCATGGCAGTGAGCATCAGAGGGAATGGGAGACAATTGGTGTGAGACAGTTGGGTGGGGAAGAAAAAAGGGGAATGTTGAACTGGTGATAGAATGTAGCTGGTTAAATGCAGGTGGGTTACCTGGGGTTATCGGATGTTAGGCAGATTATAATGTGCTGTAAGTACCCTGTCTGTATTTAGTCCATGATTTTTTGTATCCAGTAGATTTATGAAGTGAAGTTCATAGGCTTGTTTACAAAAGGTGTTTTGTAAATTCCCCTTGAGAACTGAGAGTTCGAGGAGAGAGAGAGTAGTTGTCTTGTGAGAAGTGTGCACCCAGAGGTAATTGGGTATTTTTGTCTTTTGTATTTTCAGTGTGCATTCATTCTGGTGCGCAGTTGTTGTTTGGTTTCTCCTACATATTTTCCATCACAGCATTTACTGCACTGGATGAGATATATTACACTTTTGGAGATGCAGGTGTAAGATTCAAGGAATGGTGATGGTTCTGTTGTGGGGTGTAGTTATTGTGGGAGTGGTGGAGATGTGTTGGCAGGTTCTACATTTTTTCCCCAGCATGGTCTGGAGCCATTCAGTTTGGTTTGGGCCATAGGAAGTTTGCTTCTGGTGATGAAGTTGGCAAGGTTCAGTGCTTATTTAAAGGCTTGGATGGGTGGTTTCTGTTCTGCTCAGGAGAACACACAGGGTAGATCTTGGGTTCCTTTTAAATTCCAAACATGATCTCTGACTTAAAAGGTTAGAGACCACCGGTGTAGACGGTTGGGCTTCAGACTAATTATTATGTCTGTGAGTGGTCCACAAACCACAGTTTGGAGATTATTGGTTTATGGAGAAAACTTAAGTATCTAATTTGACTATGCTGATCGCAAGCTGATGGTTGGATGTCCATCAGGAGATGTTCTAAAGATAGGTAGAGATCTTAGCTCATATAGAAGGGGATGAGCCTGCAGTGGGAAAGCAGATCTGTGAATGAGATTTACAAAAGGTAGCAGAGTGGGGATGAGGAGGCTCTTCTGAAGAAATACTAAAGGAGTGATTGGGGAGTTTAGTGGGGAACCAGGATCAGGCAATCACAAAAGCTGAAGACAAGATTTCAAACACAGGAGAATAGTTGAAGGTAGTTAAGAGGAGGATAGACTACTGGCTTTGAACTGTGACCTCAGAAAAGATTATTAAAGTCTTCTAAATTTCTAGTTGAGTGCAGCGTCTAGGGTGGGACAGGAAGAAACAAACCTCAGAGGAGAAGGCAGTAGTTGTAGAGAGCTTTCATTGAGCTTAGGGATAAAAGAGAGAAGGGAGGCTGGCAGTAGGTAGGGGAGGGTGTTGGGGGTAGCCTGGGTATGAGGAACCAGAAAGAGGTCTAAGTGGAAGCAAGAGAGCATTGGATCACTGAGGAGAGCAATGAGAACTTTTGTTTCAGTGTCTGAGGTCAAGGAGAAAGTAATGAAAGGAGGGGGAGAAAGAAAGAAAGAAGCTGGGAGGGAGAGTGGGAGAGCAAGAACGAGCATGACCATAGTTGGAGCTGGAATATGCACTCAGGGGACTATCAGAAAATCCTCATTTGCACTGCGCCATTTTTCAGATTGCAAATAACAGGCATGTGTTTCAGGCATGACCCGGTGTTGTCCAGGTCATGCAGTTTTAGGAAGTCTACTAGCACCAAACTCCTGCACTCACGGAGGGCTGGGGCCCAGTTATGGATCATCCTAACAGATTTAGTCACCAGAATAACTCAGGACCTGATCCTGTGCCCATTAAAGTCCACGGGCATTGGCTGTTGATTTTCACTGGAGGCAAGATCAGGTCCACAGCCAGTATGGAGTATGCAGTGCTACAAAGAACCATCTTCTTGCTATCTTTGGGGCAGGACCTGAGCACAAGATTACTGAGGTGGAGTATACTGAAGTTGAAGTGTCAACGCCTGATCCTCACAGAGGTAACTAACTGCCCTGTCCAGCGATGTTTTCAGAGTAACTACAGGAATGCTGCTGTTCCCGCTGATCTGCTGTTGTCTTCAAAGGGAACAGGCCCAGGTCCAATATGCATGCACAATTGTTCTGTGATTATAGCTCTCATTGAACCAGGGGCTATATGGACAGCAGGAGGGCATCTGTTACCAGGGCCAGTAAAGGCTTTTCCCATTTCCCAATCTTTTCTTGTGTATCCACCCAGCCTTTGTACATAAGATCTTTGGAGTGCAGTGTTACCAGGTGGCACAGAAGGCAACCTGCTGTTAAGTCTGCATTATGTACGTTCAAAACTCACTGGGGAGCACTGAACTATCCTTTTTAGTTTAACTGGGTGGGCTCAGCCTGTGAAACCAACAGGAAGGTTTCCAAGACCCAGGGTGGGACTGTGGGCTATCCACTCTCTCAGAGGTTGGAGAGAACAGGGGAGTGCAAGATGGAGGAAGCCATCCAGTCTAAATGTGGAGGAAAATGGGGAAGAACCCAAAGGAGTTCTGAAATCTGCAGGACAGAGTATGGAAAGTGACCTGGCAACAAGCGCTGCCTGTTGTTGCAGGCATACCATGGCAGCAGTAGCCAGAACTGTTAGCACAGAGCTAAGATGTGTCTAGTCACATTTCCTAACCTCTAAGGAAATGTTGGATTCTAGTCCCAAAGGTAGAGTATGCAGCTTAATCACTTTATCTCACCCCAAGAATCCCAGTCTCCTCAAACTCCTTGGCCAGAAAATTGTCAGAATGAACATGAAAGTGAGTAAGAGTGAATAAAATCCATGGGACACATGAAGCCATGTCCCAGACTTCAGCCATGACTCAGAATTCACTGACCCATTCTTTCTGGAAGGGACCCCAGTTTATTTCGTGGGCTGAAGCCAGGCTTTTTCAGTTAGCAGTACAAGGGCTTGGTTGTGTGGATGTGCCATCTCTGAGCTTGGCAGCAAAAAGCAGTCTGGCAGCTGACTCTTCACTTCCTATGCCCTCACTCCTCTGACATGCTGCTCCATCCACCCCTGGGGCTCCTCTGCCTGTTTCCCAACCATGCTGCCTATTTATCTTTTGTAAGTGGTGCACCTGGAGCCATTGTATGGGATTTTAGAATATGTTCTGTAGTTCTGTCAAGTCCTGTCACATACTCAACTCATGCCCCATGCATGATTACAGCTTAGGATATTGTTAGAAGTACTGTCTATCAGATGATATCTTCTTTGGGTTCAAGACAGATCCCTAAGGAGAGCCCCTGCGTCCTAGCCAGCCTCTCTCACAATAATACAGATGAATGTCCCAGGCAGGGTGTAAGGTCCAGTCTGCACTACACAAATTATCATCTTAACTGGACCCTCTTAAACTGCACTCTTTCAAATGACAGGTTAAATACGTTGCTTGCAGCCATGGTCCCAACACGACAAGTGTTTATATGTTACTTTCCAAAGCATTGAGATGCTGCTATGAAATCAGGCTGAGTATTGTGCCAAAGAGTAATTCTGCTCTGTGCTGCACAAAATGATGAAAATGGGATAAAATTATTTCTCAGGAAAAAGAGGAGTAAAATCAGCTTTAGATGCCTGCAGCAGCTTCTCGCACTTACATACATAGCTTTTGGCCCCTGAGGTCCCATTGATGCTTTCATCATGTTGATGTATATATTTTGCTTCAAATCATAGTATTCTTCCTTGGTGCTCTGTTATCATCACAACAAATATGAGTGAACTCCTTAAGAATCCTCTGAGTTAGCCTGGGAATTCCTCTGGCTTTCTCTGCTTTCTGCATGCAGACAAAGCAGACATCACAAACCTAGCTTTACATTCTATACCCAGTGCATGCAGTCCTCATCCAGCCAGCAGCATTCAACACTGGCAGTGTCTGTGGAGTGGGCCATTTTTTAATCCAGGCAATTAATTTTCCTTTCACAGTCTGCTGTTTTAATTTCTTTAAAAAACAAAAGCAAAGGGTCTGACCCTGCAAGATGGTAAACACTCTCAATTTCCCTTCACTGTATTGGCATCCCAAGTGCTTATTAATCTGTGCAAGCTTTTGGGTACATGCTTTAAATTATTAGCTACTGCACGTTCATCTGTCCTGTAACCGCTGTCATCAGTGGCACATTTCCTGCTGACCACAAGGGGAGCAGGGTCAATTTATATTGAAAAATTAAGGTATAAAAATAACTTTGGAGCCCTTTTGGGGTTTAGGAATAGTTAAATAATAGAATGATCTAATGTAGCCTATTGGCCTTAGAGAGCCATTTAAATTTGATCTTGCTCTGTTTCTTCAAGCCAAATCAGTACTGGCTGCTAACATTTTTTTTCGAACATACTACAGCTGTGGGATTCCTTTCTACACTGACTTCCTTTCTACCATTGCTAAAAACCAAAGGTGTTATCAGTGGTGACAAACTCTCCAGAAGAGAAGCTAATAAAGACAAAGTCTAACTGCTTAATTTTTACCCCATTTGTAAATTGAGAATATCTTTCTTTGTGAAGAATTTTGAGATAGAAGCGGGTAGACAAGGCAGGTACTTTTGCGGGGTTGGAGCTGCTTGCTGGTTTGGCATTTAAAGAAATACTGATGGTAGGGAATAGTTTGAATGAAACTTTAAGGAGAGACTATGCTTCACAAAAAATATAGTGCATATCTTTTCTAAATTTATGTATGTGAAATTGCTGTTCAGTGAGTCAGGGCTTTATTGTTAATACAAGGAAAAACAAAGGCCAAAGCTAAAATACTGTCAGGAAATATCCCTAAAAGGAGAAGTGAGAAACTGCTATCATGCCTGAGTAAGCACGGGCCCCTCCTTTTACATTTATAAACAGTTAGTCATCAGCACTGTGCAGTCGCTGGGAACAAACTGGCATATTACCTGAATCCTTTTTGCTGGCATGTCTGCTCAGAGTTGGGACAGGAGCGACTAGCAGAAGGCTAACCAAAAAAAGGTCATGAGCAATTATATGAAATCAAGATCAACTTGAATTGAAATAATCAAATCATCCAGAGGCCTAATCCCGGTCCCGGTAGGAGTCTACACTGAATCAGTGGGAATTGATGCAAGTTTGTAACGTACTAACAGGCCATTTCTGACGCATGTCAGTTGGCAGGGCTCCTATGGCCTTTCTTGGTGTATCAACCACATGTAACAGCAGACTGTGAAATCAGGAGATTATTAGAGGATCTTCAGACTGTTACTCAAGGAAGGTTTATAACAGATCAGTGCTATTGAGAAGTGTGATTAGGTGCTTGCTGAAGTCTAGATCCTTGCCAATGAAATCAATAGGAGTCTTGTATTCAGCTTTAGCACCTGTCGTCCCTTGAGTCTAAAGCACGTGTACCATAAGTATTTAAAATTAATTCAAATGTGACAATGTGTTTCAGTTGGGCATGAAACACTGAAATCCTATTTAACAATACAGTACAATATCCTGATATTCTTAGTTTGACTGCAGAGAAGTAGCCACGTTTTTCATTTTCAACCATTTAATGGGCTTGTGGCTAAAACATGAGATTGAGCACAGCGCTTCTAGCTCTATAACAAACATGCGGCATGACCTTAGAAAAGTCACTTGACTTTTCTGTTCTTCAGAAATTATGAAAAAAATAACAGGCCTTCAAGGTGTTGGGTCCCAAAACAAACAAAATGTAATTAGTGTTTTTAAATTGCTTTGAGATCCTTCAGCAAAAAGCTTCTGAGTGTATCCACTCCACTGAGTTAGATGCATGCCATCTAAATTACAGCGTGGCTTGCCCGGTGAATATGGGACGAGCCAAGCCACATGTACAACTCTGTCATAGGTATGTATGTGTCAAAATCAAGTTTAGGATGGAAAATTAATTTTAATCTTGAAAATTAATTTGAATAATGGAGAGAGAATGCATCTCTATAACATAGCCATCTGGACTGGATGGGGAGTTTGCCTGCCTTTTCATACTGATGTCCAATGGCACATTGCTGCTTATAAAACTGTTTCCTCTAAAAGTACAACGCTATGTTCTGCTTGTTTAAGGAACTTTTTATAAAGCAAACAAAAAAGAAAAGAAATTGATTCTGTGCCAATACGTTTTCCAGCTCCTGTACAGAAGGGGACTGAACCAGTTTATAGCGAAATCAGAAAAGCTAACAATGGTAAGTAAGCTAGCAAAAAACTAACTACATGAAGGAAGTTTGAAAGCATTTTGTATAAAAAGATCAGGGGGATAGGTCTGTGAGTTTAGAAGTAATTGGTGTAAAAGTGAAACATGGAGACCTTATAGAAACATCCTAAATAGCAGCTAAAAAAACGTAACTGTTAAACTCCATAGCTCCCTCGTACTTCCTGGAGAGTAATGATCTTAATAGGGGGAGAATAACACCTAGAACATCTGCTCCATTAATCCATTTATACTGTATTTGACAAATACATCTGCTTCAGCTATCTGAATCTGAATTTGAGCTTCCTCCAAATTATGGGGTTTAGGATGATCTTTTCTGAGTCAGGCTCCTCTCCCACTGGGAATCCTTTGACTTCCCAGGTTTTTTTTCTTGCTGGCACGCCTTTTAGATGCTCTAGAATATTACTTATTTCTGGGAATTTCTTCTAGGTGACATAAAATATTACATATTTCTGGGCATTTCTTCTCCTGTCTCCATGACGGTTATTTAAAACATAAATAACCCCAGAACACATTGGTATTTGAAGCAAAATTATCACATTTGTGACAATACAATCAGAACACCGTCCAAACTGGGGACGCCAATTATTGCCTTCTCCCAGATCTGGAAGGCAACAAAAATTCTTCTCTATACCTGGATCTCAGCAGCTCTCTTTCTGCCAGTTGCTATCTATAGTTGCTCCAGTGGTACTGAGTTTCCAGAGACTGTGAGTCTTGATGCTTCCTGTGAGTTTGTCAAAGACTAAGTAAGAGCGGATATCCTTCCATCTCCTTTGTATCAAGGAGTCTCCATTTGTAAATGTCAGGGCTGTTAGCCAGTCAGCTTTTATTTTTCCTCACCATGTGGCTTTGGTGGATTTCACACTTTATTTCTTTTCTCATGTTTGCTTTGCTGATTTTCCATTTTTATCTGGGATTTCTTCCCCCTTCCTGCAGAGGATTTCCATACTTCTATAGAATCTTCCATTTGAGGATCTCATGGTACTTTACAAACATTACTTCATTTTCCCCTGTGAGGAACAGTCAAGGTCATTTTTATCTGCATTTTACAGCTGAGTAAATAGAGAGATTAGGTAATTTGCTGATGGTCCCACCAGTTGGACCATGGAAAAGCTGAAACTAGAGACCAGGGATCCCAATTTGTTGCTCAACTCCTAACCTATGTTCCCTGCTCACAATCTTTCTTTCCCAGAAATGAAAAATAGCTGTTAAACCAAAAACCAGCATTGGGTACTTGACATGGAACAGCCCTTGCAGCAGTGTATGGAATATGCTGCATGTTTTGGACCACAACGCAGTGCCCATTGAAACTGAGGGAAAGTCTCTCACTGAATTCAGGTTTTGGATATGGCCCTTACTGAGATGCATAAACAGAATGTGTACTTCTGATTTTCATTGTGCCCAAGTGGGAAAGCCAGAAGTATTATGCCTTTCATGATGCCTTTCCTCTCCCAGAATGGAAAGTGCCTCATGGACTGGAAAGACCCTTTGCAAGATCAAATTCATCAGCTCAAGTGTGCTAGAGGGTGGTTTTATTCAAGGCTTTTATAAAACTATATTTATTGTAAAGCAGGAAGTGCAGTGAAATGAGATTCGATTGAAAGTCTAGGTTGAATTAGACAGCTATATGCAAGCACCCCTTAATCTTACAATCCACCTGCTCCTTTATGCCTAACATACTACAAATCCAGTTATTTTTGGAAATGTAATAACAGTGTATTGTTTTAATCACATCTGTTTTTCCTGACTGATACACAGGAAAAGTGTTTCAAATAGATAAGCAGGACATCACACGGGTGTACAATAGTTTTGGATGGCTACATTACATATCTGAATATAATAGTTACTTTATTTATGGAGTGTCTGCATGATACCAGTATAGCACAGCAAGGAATTGGGATTTGGGGTTCATCGAGAACCAGAGCATCCACAACAGTTCAGACTGATGAATGCTTTAAAACCTAATCCTGCAAGATACTGGGGACCTCAAAGAAAGAGCTGGGGACCCTTGACCTTCTTATCATTATGCGGTTGTATGGCACTTTGACACTCTTGATAGGTAGATGTCCTTAAGTGGATTGTATTTTCTTGTACCAGTTACCTGGGTCACAGTAGCATTGTATCATCTATCTAGTGCTTTGCTAACACTTTCTCTGCCTGTCATTCTTGCTCTACCTCCCTCACACTGGTACGGCACAGTCTATAGCCTGATCCCTGTGGAACAACTGGGCAGACACAGCCAAAGGGTTTGTCTCCATTAGAAAGTTACTGTAGATTCTGGAAGCATGTAAATAAAGTGGAGTAGCTACCCGGAAATAACTCCATTCATGAGTACTTATTCTTGAAGATGAGTGCCTTGTTCCTGTTTAGCTGAATCCACTTTTGAAAGAGGAGAAGGACCTTTACAAAGTGGATTACAGTGAACAGGAACAAGGATAAGGACCTCCATACATGAACCTATTTCCTAATGTCTCCACGGACCAGAAGCCGTGATTTTCATGAACATTAAGGCCCCTCTTAATTGCTCAGGCAATAAGTGTAAATTATACTCCCTAGTGCAGAGGTTGTCAACTGGGGGTATGCATACCCCTGGGGGTACTTGGGAAGGCCCCAGGGGGTATATGGCGTGGCACTGTGCGCCACCGCCAAGTGCCACTGCCACACTGCTTCATGTTTGGCTGCTGGGGGGACCCCCCTGCTCATCGACTGGCCCCCAGTGGACCTTCCTCTCCCCTCTCACTTCCCCCCGCTTCACATCCAGAAGGGGGTACCCACCAGGAGTGGTACCCACCAGAAGGGGTACTCTCCTCAAAGAAGGTTGAAAACCCCTGCCCTAGTGTAATGCATAGACAGGTGATAGACAGAGGCTGCTGTTCTGACTTCTGCTGTCTTCTCCCTTTATAAAGTTTTCCCTTTTCTCTGTGGTTTGGAATTATCTGCTCCTTTTCTGTTTCTGTAGCTGACCATGATAAGGCCTCCTTCTCTACTGCACGGGTTCCCTAGGACTGAGCACTGTGCAGGGCTTGTGGCTGCTGGAAAGATTAAATGGGCCCAGACTGTAAAAACTCAGATCTGCATTTCAAACTCACTAAAACACGTTTGGTTTTGGATCCGGGGTTTGGTAGAGAAAAGAGGCCAGTTGTGAAATTCAGCTCTGATCCAGCCCATCAAAGTTTAGGATCAAATAGTAAAACAGCAGAAGACTGTAATTTGTCCAGCTGGACTCTAGATTTCCACTGTACAGCATTCAGCTATTTCATAGAATTAGGCCTGGAAGGGACCTCGGAAGATCACTGAGTCCAGCCCCCTGCCGCAGGGGCAGGAAGTCAGCTAGGTGTCCAAACATTTCTTAAAGGAGTCCAGAGTAGGTGCTTGCACCACCTCTGAGGGAGTCTATTCCAGGCCTCGGGGCTTGGATAGTAAAGAATTTTTTCCTTATGGTTTTGGAGGAGTTTGTGACTCTTTGACCTTGTCATCCCTTGGGGCACTCTGACATTGCCCCAGGTCCTGATGTACTTATAGGCAGCTACCAGGTCACCCCTGAGCCTGTGCTTTTCCAGGGTGAAGAGTCCCATGTTCTCTTGCCCTCTGATCGTGTGTGTGGCTCTCCTCTGGATTCGCTCAAGCTTTTCCACATCCTTTTTAAATTGCGGAGCCCAGAATTGGATGCAGTACTCCAGCTGGGGCCTCACCAAAGCCAAGTACAGTAGAAGGATGACATCCTGAGATTTACTTGAGAAGCATCTATGGATGCAAGCTAGAGTTTTGTTCTCTTTACCAGCTGCTGATGTTCATCTTGTGGTCAGTCATGACCCCAAGTCCCTTTCAGCCACAGAAAAGAACCACCAACCACAAAGGGACTTGCACCCCCAATCTATTTATCCAAAGGCAGACACCTTACCCATTAGGCCACACAGTCAGGGATAGCAAAGTGGAACAAAGCTGGTAGTACATTCATCTTGGCTTCAGGAACAGCTGGTAGAAGTGAAATTGCCAGTGTTAATTTAATTTTTAAAAAGCTGACTTGAAATGTCCAGGAAAATGACCCCAGGGATTAGTGTAAAACATTTTTAAATGTATCAAATATTCACTCAAGTAACTAGATTTCAAGGCTTTGTGGAAAATGCCTAAAACTAAGGCTCAGCCATCAGTAGACCTAAAATCATTTGCACCTTTGGATGGCACTTCTGGGAAGGCTTCTTTGAATGCCCCTTCAACCACTGTTTCTGCAATCGCAGATTTAGTATAATAAGGGGCCTCTGGCAGGAGGAAGGAAAGCACTATGAATTACTCCATGATCCAAATCTTTGGGAACGGTTTCATTGCAAAAGGAAAAGAGGGTCAGGGAAGATTCAGCAACAGATTCAGCTCAGCCCCACAGTATCCACCTTGCGGCCCTTATGTTTTTCAGGACACTCGGGAGTAATGATAGGTAATGGATATGTGCATTTCTGTTCCTCCTGCAGATGCTTTGCCTTCACCCTGAGGATCTGATCCAAAGATGATGGGAGGCTCCCTGCTGGCTTTTATAAGGCATTGGATCAGACCCTTGGTGGCATCGCAGAGCTCATTGTGATACTGTAGCCTTGGGGCTCCTGTCTGCTTTCTATTTTTAATTCTTCTTTGGGAAAAGGGAAATCTAGTGAACATAATACACATAACACACAGCCAGTCTCAGTGTCACTTACACTGGAAAAACGAATCCGTCACTTAGAGGCAGTTGCAGCGGCGAGACAGGAAGTCCAAAGAATCCTGTTGCAACTGACAATGCACTGGAAAAACAAATATACCCTAGTGGAAGGAGACATGAGAAATCCCCACTGAACTGAGCACTTTGGAACCAGCTATTAGAGAGTGGCTGCAGTGATCAGGAAATTTGCTTTACTGTTTTTCTGCACCCAGACCCCAGCTTCAACACCTCAGTACTCAGCTGGGATTTCTCATTAGAGCTGGGAAAAACCTTGACAGCAGGGAAGTTCACTTGGTTTGGAAACTTCCTGGCACACTCCGAAGTTTGGCTAAGGTGAGCTGTGTTTTGAGCAGCTCATGTGGAATAACGTGGAACCACCTGTAGTATGAGCCCATGCAAGTCCTTAACAGATCTGGCTCTGGCTCAGCAGGTAAAAGATTTGGACCTCATGCCTGGATCCAGACTATCATTACACTGTGAGGCATTAAGATCCACATTTTGTAGTATTTGACTCGAGTTTCAGCCAAACATCAGGCAAAGCTTGGTAGTTTCAGCAGCATCTCTAAATGCACAGTTTCAGGGTTCATTGGGACTGACGATTTAAAACAAAGTGCATGTGAACCCATAGGTAATGTCACCTTAATGCTTCTGCTAAGCTCCGTTGTACTTCTGCTACCAGTGCAATAGAGTGGCTGCAAATTTACTTTGCTTTAAATGAGATCAAATTTGACCTAAGAGTTGTACCCTGTTCTCATCTATGTTTCGCACTCATGCCCGATCTATGATTGAATTCAGCCGTAGCCCTTGACTGTTGACTTAGAAATCTCCCCTTAAGCCTGTAGGGACTTGCAAATTCTTAAATTCCACATATTCTTATGTGGGTAATAGCAGCCAAAGCCACACAGAGCTGGCATTTGTGCTGTAAGGCCAGTTCAGTCTTTGGTTCCTGTATGCAGATGTATTCATGCAGCCTGATGCCATTCAGAATGAACAACAGGAACATACGTCCCTATGGGCTATGCCTGGGAGTACCACCATGTAGCGCACTCTGCGCACCTGCTTCCACCCTGCTGTGCCACATCCCAGAAATGGGGTAGAAAAGCATATCCCAGAAAGGTGCCAAGCACCTGGGGTGCTGGGCAGATACTCGGTGGTGCTCTAGAGCAGTTGCATTGCCTCATTTTGGAGAGCTGGTGCAGGGAGTGGGAGTGAGCGAGCAGGGGGTGTTTCATAGCAGCGCTCTTGGTCATGGTACAGAAGCAACATAGACACACTGTTAGAAACCTGTAAAAGCAGGCCAGCTTCTGAATACTCAGGAGCCATCTTAGTAATCACTCACTTTGAACTTCAGGCTCACTTCTCTAGTGCCTGTTACAGAGAATACATAGCCCCTTCTTCACCACTGTTCCACATGACCCCTGCTCCATATCTAGGATGTCACCGCATCTTCCCCTGCCTCTCTTACTGGGAGAGAGCTCTGCCTGTCTCCTTTGAACTGCTAGCATCCCCCCAGCCAACAATTAAATCTGGCTTCACTCAGAAACAAAAAGCTCTGTATATATATTCAATAGTTAAAACGGGAAAAATTGTAAAGCATTAACATCTTGGCATATGGTATATGAAAAGCACCATCTAGCCAGATTAGTTAGTGTAGTATAAACAACTCTACTTTAGTTACAGAATATTTGCTTATTTGCCTGGCTCATAACACTGCAGAAATCACTTGGCTTCTAACAGCCAAAACAATCCCTGGCACCTCAGAGGCAGTGTATGTTATTCCATGGCTGGGGATCTGCCATTTACATAGCAATCCAATTAGCTATTACCCGTATGATTTTGATCTTGTGTGATACAGTCATGAAAAAATGGAAGGTGCATTGTTGTCATGTATGACCTAGTAGCTTTTGATTAGCAAACATCCCTGCGCGGGCTGGGCCCCAATCCCGCCCTCGTCGCCATGGGCAGCGGTGATTCCGATCCCATTCTGGCCGCCATGGGCTAGCCGGACCTGTCTTCGGTGCACACGGGCTGTGGCCAGCAGCCCGGGCACGCGGGGCGGGAGAGAACCGCGGGGCAGTTTGGTACGCGTGAGCTAGAGTTAGTCACGGAGGCGTAATGGTTGATTGAAAAGATTGTTTACTTAAACCCAAAGATGGTATTGGTGTAGGCTGGACAGGTTTCCAGGCACAGCTCCCGCTTGAACCCTCGTTGGAGGACTCTGACAAATCGATTGCTCCCACGGAGTTTGCTAGGCTCCGCGGGTCCGGTTAAGTTGGGTTCGAAAAGTTTCCCCAGAGTTATTCAGGCTCTGCGGATCCGATAAGTTTTCCCTGGAGTTTGCTAGGCTCCGCGGGTCCGGTTACAGGAAAGGGATACGTCTGGGATTGCGCTCGGCGACGGGGAGAGGTGAGAAGCGAAAGCTCCGTAGACTCGGTTCTGTTGCCTCTTTTGCCTACTTAGGGGAGGCGCGCCGGGTCCGCGAGGGTCCGCAGCGCTTGGAGATTTTCACACACAATCTCTCTCGTCCTCCCTCCTCCGACTTGGGCGGAAGCTACCCAAGCCTTATGTACGGCTAGCAAGCCAATTGCTAGCCGCCACGTGTGCCTATATTAGGAATGGGCCAATAACGTGGTGCGGATCCTAATACAAATGGCAGGAGCTTCTTTACAGCGTGTATCACTACGATGCAAAAGAGATGCACCCTGCAAAGAAGCTGTAATCTGGCGGGAAATCCCCCGTTGCACCAGAGTTCTCTCTTGCAGCAGAGAACTCTACCGTGCAAAGAAAGCGACAAATTGACGGGAAATAATTTAGCGGTGCCGAAGCGCGCACACAAACAAAAATCACAACTTTGGGTTGTGACAATCCCTTCATTTGAAGTTTGGGAAATGTACAAAATTTATAATTTCCTCCTTCCTGGTAGCACAATACACAGTAACTAAGGATTAGAATGTAATTTGTTTCATCAATCATATGGATGGTTTTGTCCATTTCAAATTGGGCTTTGATCTAGCTGAGGATAAATGGCATTATTGTTTTGCACTGTTAATACTTGAGCACGCAAAAAGCTTTTGTGTATTTTCCAAGCAAGTTTTGATTTGCTTTTTATTAAACTGGATATGCATATTGGGCCCAACTTTATACTGGAATCAGTGGAGTTGCACTGGCAAGCTGGGTCACTCAAGGCGTTTCTACACATGTAGGTATGCACACCTAAACTTAATGCACCTTTGTTTATGGCATGTTAAGGCGATTCAGGTGCACATCTACACATAGATGCACTAATGTGCATTAAGATGCATTAAATTTAGGATGGCATAGCTAAGTCTTATTAGTGCACGTGTAGCCGCGCTAATGCACATTAAGAGTCTATATGTGGGTTAATGCAATTTAGCTATGCCATCTTAGCCATGCTTGGTACTTGCTTTAAGCAGGTATCAAGTTTAGGTGGGATTAGCCTAAAATTGCCATTTTTAAGGCACATTAAGGGCATGTACGTGTGGATACATGCCCTTAATGCACCTTAGAAATGGCAAATTTAGGCTAATCCTGGTTAAAAGGGCCATGTAGACAAACCCTCAGCTCCTTTGTAGGACTCCTTTTGTAAGACTAGACAGTTCTTAATGCAGAGTCTCTTATTACAGAACTCTTAGCATATGAATGGATAGTTCATGCTGGTATTTATTCTGTATTCTAGACCAGGGCAGACAAAATATGGCCTGCAGGCCAGATCCGGCCTGCCAAGCACTTTCATCCAGCGTGCAAAGGCCCCCCAACAAATTGTGCCCTGCCGAGCCTTTCCACCCACAAGGCTGGGAGTGAGGTGCCCATGTGTACATGCAGCCCCAAAAACGTACTATATTGCTTCACTCCTACCTTTGTGGGCAGAAGGGTCTGGTGGGCCAATGTGCAGCTTCTGTGCAGGGCTGCTGCTGCTGCAGTCCCCAGGACCTGCTCGCTTCCCCAGTCTCCTGCTGGCTCCGGGCAGCAGGTAGGGAAGCAGCAGGGGTGGGGCTGCAGCTGGGAGGGAGCCTGGAGCATGGGGCTGGGGCAGGTGGCAGGGTGGAGCCTGTGCCCAGGGAAACAGGGGGCAGCGACAGCACGGAGCTGGGGTGGGTAGTGTGTGGGTGTGGGGGGGGGACCCCCCCATGCACTTCCCATGGTGCACAGCCCCAGCAGATGGTAGCAGCAGCAGGTGGGGCACAGATCCAGCCAGCGCTGCACATTGCAGCAAGCGGCACAGCCTCCTCGTGGCTGCCTGTATTGCCAGCACTTCCTGCCGCTGCACTCGCACAGCAGGGAGGGAAGTGCAGCACTGGAGAGCAGCCTCAGGTCTGAGCTAGCTGCCTGCCTTGCCCCACAGGGGAAGGCTCCTGGGGCTTCCCTCACCTGCAGCACAGCCCCTGTGGGGAAGGCAGCCAGCTCCAGAGCCTGAGGCTTCTCTCCAGCACTGCACATCCCCAGCAGGGAAGGCACCTGGCTCCAGCATGTGGGGCTTCCCACCCTGCTGTGCAAGTGCAGGGGCTGCACCTGAGTGGTGGGGAGCACCGGCGATAAAGGCAGCTGTGCAGAGGCAGACACTTGCACCTGAGCGCCCCACCTGCCGCTGGGGTTCAGCTACCATGGGGGGAGTGTGGGAGGTCCAGACCCCCCCAACCTCCCTCACACCCACACCTTATCCCCACAATCCCCCACATATATGCAACCCCCCAATATACCCTACGCCCCCCACACACAACCACACCCCCTTCAAACTCCCCCTACACCTCCCCCACATCCTACCACACACCAACTCCCACCCCTCCCCACCCCACCCCACCATACACACACCACACGCGCACACCCTCTCCCCACCATAGACAAAACTAAGAATTTATTTTTTAGTTATTATGCACCCCCCTCTGTATTCACTACACGTAGACAAATCGTGACAAAAAATATATTTTGTAATAAACTTAAAACATGTTATAGTAGGTGTTTGACTTTTAGTGTATGATTTGATTTTTTTCTGGTTCTAAGATGGCAACCCCCCCCCCCAAAAGGAGTATTTCCAGTGGCAAAGGTCAGAGGTTAGGGGGGTGGGACTTCCAGTCCCAAAATTATGACAAGGGGCGTGGCTACTTATGCAGCCCTTGACAGGTCACCAAAGCTCATTAAGCAGCCCTCCACCCAAAATAATTGCCCGCCCCTGTTCTAGACTCAGATATAGTCCATGGATGCACTGAAGAGCACAGTGCTGTTTCACAAAAGGCAGAATCATAATTCTAATGTAATAGAAATGCTGATAATAGAAACCGGATGTACTTAACTGTGCACAAAGGATGTGAAGGGTGTAATGAGGAAGAAGAGAAAGGAATTCATTAGCACGGTATCTACACAATACAAATTTGATTAACAGGATAAAAGTGATCAAAGGTGAATTTACATTGGATAGTGAAGGAACTTCTTAAGAGAAGCTTACAAACCTGTTCATTAGCCATAACAATAGCAGTTATCATTTGCATAGTGTCTTTCAATTAAGGACCTCAAAGCACTTTTCCAATCTTAATTAAATAAGTATCATGCTCCTGGGGCAGATCATAAGTACTGACAATGGGGTAGCACAACTCTGCACTGCCAGTACAGTGGAGGGCACAACTCCATCCTGCTGCTGCAGCCCCATGCCCACTGCTGGCACAGAAATTGCACCACTGTGGCTATCCCCACTGCTGCCAGGCCCTTGCTCCAGCCAGGCTGCAGCTCTGTGCCTTGTGGCCCACTTTTGGTACAGAAATGTGGGGCTGGCCTCCCAATGAGTTGTCTGCGGGGCAGATTATTATATGTCACTTTAAAAATGGGTAAATGGAGACACAAAGAAATTAAGTGGCTTGTCCAGGTTCGCATGGTGCTTTGGTACAAGAGACCCGATTAACAGAGTTCTGACCCCCAAGCCTTTTCTCTGAATGCCAGATTCACTTCTCTCGACTCAACCACTCCACATTGGGTTTAATTATGCACGTAGGGTTTACATTTCAGTCATTCAGGCTGCCCTAAAAATAAACACAAGGAGCTTGATCCAAAGCCAAATGCAGAAACTCCCATTGACTTCACTGGGCAATTGGATCAGGCCCAGGAATCCTTTAAAGCTCAGATGTCTTTTGGTACCTTTCTCCTCACTTATACATTATTTCCCCATTCCTTCTCTCCCTGGCATCTGTGTATCAGAGTCAAATGGGCAACTGGTGCCTCCTGAATCTGGTGGGGGCACCCACAGATGCCACTGGCAGTGGTGGAGGCAGAGCTGGTGAGCTCCCACAGACGCCGTCAGCGGTGAGGGCAGAACTGGCGAGCTCCTGCAGATGCCACTGGTGGCATTGGCAGTGGCCCTGTCGGGGAGGCATGTCAAGCACCCGCAGACACCACCAGCAGTGTCAGCGGTAGGATGACCCTATCGGGGGGGCATGTGCCCCTCCCCACCATGTCCTCTCTACCAGTCACCTGTGCATTAGAGACCATCTAGATGTGCAAATAGGAGCACATCACGCATAACAGCTTGTATGTAGAGGGAAATTCTTCCTTGTGCAACTAGTCCTTGGTCTCGCTGGATAAAATGTTTCATCAGGCAGACATCTACCTCGTTTTGGAGTACTCATGGAGTTGGGGGCTCCTGTCTTGCTGCGTAGTCTGCAGTCAGCAGAATAGATGAACATATGCTTGCATTTTATTGAAGTCAGCCTTTGAAATCAACAGGTACTGATCACATGCTTAAATTAGACACCTGCCTAGGTACTTTACTGAATTAGAAGTCTGAAAATTCGCTTTCTAGCCCCCCAGCTAGCAAGTATGTACCATTGCAAAATACTGGATACAGTGCAAATTACCTTAATTTAAGCATCTAATTTATTTGCACATAAAGTTTGTCATGCTGAAAGATGGCATTCTTCTAAGCTCTCTTTTGTTTTCCAGATTCTGGGGAAAACAGATACTCTGTAAGTATATCTGTTTTGTTTTTTTAAATTTAAATAGAAATTGGAAAAATGTATTAGGTTAAATGTTTGACTAGTAAAATTAGCATCCCAGAGCACTTACTTGCTTTTAACCTCATAACGCTTTGTTGGATACATACAAGCAAGATTTTCTGCACTTTATTCCTATATTGGTTGGCATTAAAGGTCATATGAAGGACCTGATATTGCGAAAGCTAGTACGGGGCATGGATGGCACTCTCCAAAAGGATGCATTAAACCGCCAGGCTGGTTTTACTTAGAGGCACCAGCCATCAGTCTGACAGGGCAGGCCCAACACTTTCTGCATTTACTTTTATCCAATGTATTAGAAAAAAAGGTTGACTGAAAGGATGCTTGGCAGGATGTGTGATATTCTAAGGATGTATTAATGGAAAGCAAATTTTGACCCAATTTTGTCACTTATTCTCATCCAGTCAGAGATTAGAAGCAACACAGTCCGACTTCAGAGCTCAGTCAAGTTAACCATTTGTGGTTCAAATCTTGTGCATGATCCTTTGGTGAATAGTTTGAACACCAAGCCAATTTGCAAGAGAAAGTCAATTTGCAGAGAAAACAAGAGGCTAAATGCCTTGAATGAGGGATTGCTCAGCTCTGCTAAACTGCGAGAAGCAAAGAGCCTGCCCTTCAGAGGTGTGGAAGTTACTGTTATTTATAGAATACCACCCACAGTGTCTACAGGGCACTGTTCAATCATGTGATGGCTATTAAGTATTGTTATTAATACTGTTATTGTGCTGACACCTGATATCTGCTGGGCACAGGGGAGACAGACAGGTCAATGCAGTCCCTGCTCTGAACTGTTTATAATGTTGATTATTTTTCAGATGAGAAACTCATAGTAAAATGCACCTGCCTTCATGAGAGTGTAAAGTTGCACAAAGACAGGAGGATCATATCAGGAGGTCAGGTTGTGAGTTAATTTGACCTCAGGAAAAAGGTGTTCTGACAGAAAACTCATGAAAAGTGTGAAGACAGAAACTGAGGCAGATGTCGGTGAGAAACACAGGGATCCAGTCACCTGCTGACTTAAAGCAAGATAATGAGATCCCTAGAAAGCAGGTGCTAGTACTACATAGCTCCCTCCTCCAGCCTTGCCTTGAATGATCTCAGTCATTGGCAAGGTCAGCACCATGACCTCAGTTACTTGCGTCCCCAAGCAGAAGCCCAAGGGGAAAGAAGAAGTCTGTTTGCATAGATAAAATGCTAGCCCAACTCCAAATGAGAGCTAGCGTGTTTATTTTCCTGCTGCTTGATGTGACTCAAAAGCATTTACTTAAAAAGAATTCAAGAAAATAAGAAACTCATAAATAATAATCACAATGGCACTGTCTGCACCAGCTGACGACAGACATTTGAGGTCCGAAAGGGCTGCTCCCTCCATCAGCACTTGCATCCACATGGGAAACAAAAGAAACCCTCAACATTGTTTACAGTCGCGGAAGAGCAGAGAAGGTCACAGAGTCTGTTTGAGTAAATAGGCATGTTTTAGTGGCCAAATGGGGTTTTTCATGGCTTTGTCTCTTCTAACTTAAAGGCTGGGCTTTTGTTTTTGATCTTAGCTTCTAAAATTAAATCAAGCCAAGCTGTCCTCCCTGTTACACCAATCAGACCCCAGGATTTCACTAGGGGAGAATACAGCTCTTTTCTGTCAGGCTCTAGGGTGAAGGTGATTGGGACCAAGGAAGACAGACTGTCCCTTCTCAGCACTCTGCATTGTCTTTTGGAGACCAACTTTATTTTTGGGGGAGCCCTTGGGACCTCAAGAGGAGATTTGGGGTGGGCAAGGCATGCAGGATGGGGCACTTTGTTTGCAACTTATCAGCAACTTCAACATAGTTGAATGGGGATGCTAAACACAATCCGGCTGCTAGCATGAACTGAGCTCTTGCAGTATGCAGCTAACACATGTATTTTCCAGGTCTATCAGGATCCAGAGGGAGTTTGTCACAGGTCAAAACAGAGAATTCACAAGCAGCCCCTGGGTTCTTTCTCCACCTCTGTCACTAACTTAATTGAGTAATCACTAACCGTAATCGAGTTTCACACTCTGTTTCACAAATGGGCAAGCTGAATTTAGTATCTCGCTCATTGGAGTGCTTAGTCTTTTCATTGATTCAAGTTTACAAAGCACTTCTTGCTCTTTGGATAAAAGATACTATCGCTGGGCAAAACATAAGCACTTTGGGATTGTTTTGGGGACTGTTTTTCCTCATTTACCAATAAGGAGACCTGAAGGCACGACAGAGCTGTGTCATGGGGCTGTTTTTACTTTCTGAATATCATACAATTTCTAAAAACACCATGTAAACCATTTTGGATATAATTAATTCGGCTCTGAGATCTTGCTATCTCCTGGCATGCTCCATGTGAGGAGGAGCTGGTTTCAGGCTGATGTTTTCCTTGTCTTACCTACTACATAAAGGTAGATGGACTTCCACAAATGTTAATTTGTTAGAAATACCTTAAAGAAAAGTCTGCTTTCCAGCTAGTTGTGCATCTTACCTGAGTTTTTCCAGAGGTCGTCTCATGGTTGTTCCACAGTCCACAGATTCCTGGTAGCGGGACTGAAGTGTGCCAGCAAAATTAACATCGTAGAGTGAGTAAGAGGCTTCTCAGAAAATGGCTCTAGTACAATGCATGAGACCATGCTGGTAACCTTGACACATTCATTTAGCATATAGAACATTTCCATTATTAAGCATCCCTTGTGCAGCTAAATACTTTAACGGCTCCTGCTTAAATAATTGAATTGCTGTTCCTTCTGCATACGTGGTAAACTCCCTTCCCCCAATTCTGATTTATCCAGACCTAGGGGATCAATCCTCAGTGAAGTTCTTGGTTAAAAGCAGGCCTTGCATCATTCACTGCTGAGGAGTGAGCTTGAATGTCTTTGTGCTTTCTCCAGAGAAGTGATATAGTGTGAGGATCAGAACAGTAAATTTGCTCATAAATTTTCCTTTTGCCTCTCAATTCTGTTAGGCAACATAAGAGCAGAGAAAAGGCAAAGAGAGTCTTCTGTTCTCATTTTTTGGTGGTACTTTTTCTCTGGAGCTTATTTTTACCAAGTGCTGTGCTTTGACTTACCTCAGAAGTACAGATCATCTGAGTGCGAATCAATCATCAAAAGGAAAAGGCTCCTAGTAACTTAAGTGACTTGACTTTCTTCCACAGATAGCTTTCTCCTGTAGAAAACAGAGGAAATGCTTGTACACAGTGCTTGTACTGCAGTTAGAGGCCCATGGTGTTTGCCTGCTCTCTTTGGGGCATCTTAATTAAATCAAATAAAACAGTTTCAGAACAGGTGGCAGGTTACCAGACTACGGGTGTGTGTCCAAGGATGGATCTTGAACATTCGTTACCTGCCATTATCAAAGAGATAACACCACAATGATATATGGAGTGGGACAGATGGCAATAAGGAACATTGGAGGGGAGCCCTATTTGTAGTCTTGTTATCAGGGGGTCAGGGGGCACAAACAGCCCTTTCGACTTCCATAACAGTAGTGAGTAGGCAAGATTGGATCCTTAGTGCCTGCTTTCTATTTTGAATTCAAACAGCAATGTATATCCCATGTTTCAAATAAACTTTATTCAAACATGATATTCTCCAAGAAAATCTTAAGGCAAAGCATGGTTTTCATGCACTCTCTTCCACACCCATCCTCTACCTCTACGTAATTGTTAGAATAAGTATAAACCAGGCATGGAAACTGTGAAGACCTCTGCAGTCTGTGCAGTGTGAGAGGATGATGAACATGAGGTCAAGGTTTTAATAAATAAACAGAACATTAACCACCTGGGTGACATTATACAGATTCCCAGAAAGACGTTGTCATGAACTTTAGTCAAAGATGACAGTGTATTAGACAGATGCTTTACCAGCCAAAGTCTGAATTATTTAAATTGCATTGTGGTCAGATGCAGGGATGTTCCAGATCTAATTTTTGGGGGTTTCTTGTCACTTCCCTGGTTCTTGTCAGCTTCAGGATTTTGGATCTCAAGTTCTGTCTATAGGTTTGAAAAGTAAATGGGGATCATTGGGGTTTTTTTGTTGTTGTTGGTTTTTTTTTTTTACCCTAAAATCAGCTTGGAAGTGTCTGGAGTAAATTAGTTGAATTACTCAGAAAGGAACTGGGAGGAGGTTTCCTTCCTGAAATCAGAGCTGGCAATCTTTCTAAGTTATTTAATGGTCTTAGTTTCTGAAAACATATTGAAGGAAATATCTTAACAATGAGATAGCCACTTCGCCAAATACTAATTTGGTATTGTGTTGAATGTACTGTAGCAGTACATTCTGACTTCATGGTCCCCTCTCCCATCATTTTGACTTGTTTGTTTGTTTTATTTTGCCCCGGTGGTAAATGTGGACAGATAGCTTCACGCAGGACACAGTGTACTTTCAGGTGTACATTTGTATAAATGCAAAATGTACCTTCTGGGGGACAAACAATCTCCTATTCTCCACCTACTTGGAGAAATCTTTGGCTCTTAACACATTGTCTGTACCCAACTGATCTGAAGTCATCCCGTAAACTCAGTGTGAAACGGGGATCTCTTTGCCAACAGTACAGTGCAGCCACCTCTGAGGTGGGACATGGCATCCACTTAACTGCATGCAGTAGTGCTACACAATAGCTTAAGGCAGGAAATGAAGATGAATGGTGTGTCCAGTCAGAAATGTTGGGGAAATTCTAGGCTGTCAGGATGTGAAGGGCAAAGTGATCCTGTGAAATAAATACAGGTTAGAAACCAGAAGTTCTTGAAGGCTAATTCCAGTTTTTGCCCCTGACTCCCAGAGAACTCGCATAGGGCTAGATCCACAAAGGGAATCAGGCACTTCAGTGCTGCCAAATTAAGCAATTAGGTTACAGGTCACCATGTCATCCTCAGCAGTGGATTTTTTGAGAAGGGAGACTAGCTCAGGGGTCAGTAACCCCCGGCACGCGTGCTGAGCGTGGCACGCAAAGCCATTTTGCGTGGCACACCGTGGCCAGCCCGGGCACTAAGCAGCTGCTGCCGGCCATGGAGCCCAGGCTGCTCCCAGCAGGCGGCTGGGAGGCTGCAAGCCCTGCTGCAAGCAGACTGGGCTCTGTGGGCTGGCTGCAGCCAGGAGGCTGCAAACAGCTGCTTCAGGCTCTGAAATGTCAGCACTCCAGCACCTTCCAAGGTAGACATTGTAGTTTTTTCAGCACTCCGGCCAAAAAACATTATCTACCCCTGGAGTAGCTTATATACCTTATTCCTGGGTTGAGGGTTGGAATCCCCCAGTGGAGTAAAATGCTTCCCTCCAGCCTGGAATTCAAGGTATGTGTGTGCAGCACATTGCTGAGCTGTGCAGACATACCCAAGCTAGCCTGTGTATCAGAAGCATTGAACCTGTGCTAACATACCCAGCCAGGAAGTGCCCAGAGAAGGGTGGAACTTATGACAACTTACCCCCACCCCGCCCCTATTTTATGAACATTTCCTATTGGCTCGCTGAAGCCGCTACCCCGATCAGCATGCTGGTTGCTGTGGTTTCTATTCTGAGACACCACCCCATCCATTGTATGCAGCACTTAGCACCTGACTCAGGGCTGTGCTTGCTGCTTGGTCACAAGCCACCTAAAATTTGGCACTGCAGTATTCTGCATTGTGACACCCCCCCCCCCCCCCCAAATCCTTTTATAGATCCAGCACTTGAGCTAAGATATTAAAATTTGAGGGTTTAAAGTTAGGCAACTGATTGTATATCTGTGTGATATACTTGTGAAGAAGTGGGCTGATTTTCAGAGGTGTGGAACAGTTCCTCCCCACCCTCACCATCCCTCATTTGACCTTAGTGCTCAGTGCAACTGAAAATCTGGTTGCGTATTTACAAGTGAGGGCCCAAAAATATATGGACACAATTGTATTTTTTGCCGTCACAATTTCTTAAGTGTACACAATCAGGCTTGATATTTGTCAGTCTTGATCTCCTACTTTTGTCATTCCCTCTCCTTCTGATGGGTAATGCCATGATTAACTCAGTGCTTTGTGGGTCTTGTTGTTACCATAAATTAAATATTTAAGCAGATTTTGTTCATCTAAGAAGGAAGGAAGGTTGAATATATGTTCACAAGGGTATTTTTTTCTCTTTTTCCCAACAGAAAATTGGAAGTTGTCCTGATGCCACTTAGAATAGCCATCTCGAATATCAACTGCTGGGAGAAAAACACAAAACCAAACCCAAGATGGAAGATGTTGCATCTGTTTCAAAAAACTCTGTGACACTTATTTAAGTATTTGCCAGGCTCTTACTTTTCAATGTTCGTTTCCTCAGGGTGAACAATAGAGATGTTCCTAAAGCACTGAATTAAAAATTTGCAAATAAAAGTGCTAATGGGAAAATGCCTATGGTGACCAACAGCTTGAGTCCCCCTCTTCAATTTCTTCCACTAAACAGTTTTATTTCTCTCATTTCTGTTTTATCCTGCCATGGGGAATGGGAGTAGAAGTGCAGCAGAATAAGGTTGTGTCTACAGTGCAGTTACTGCTGTGACTACAATGTGGGGTGCAGATACATGAGCTAGCTTCAAGAAGCAGTTAGGTTGTGGCTGCTGGAAGCTCTGCCAACATGGGTTTTACAGGCTGTTTTGAGCTGCAGGGGACAGACTACTACTGGTAGCCACACCAACTCTTTTATCACTGTCTGTGCTACGTGGTAATTGCAGCACTCTAAATGTATCCTGAAATATGGGCTCTTTTAAAACTTGGATATCCATACTGAGATTCAGAACTTCACCAAGTACACACATCAGTAGAGATGCAAGTTTTGGGGGTTTTTTCATTAAATTCGTTCCCCTAGCTAAAAGCGTGTGGATCAGTTTGCCATATTGATTCTTTTTTGAAAGAATTCCTGACAGATGGCAGTCCAGTGACACAAAATATAATCACAAACTAAAAGCCCCAGAAGCTGAAGTTCTGTCAGAATGTAAATTTGTCCCCAATCTCGCACTCTGTTCCTTTGTTCCAAACCAGATTTAATTATGGGATCTAGATCTAGGTAAGAAGGTTGTCATTTTAAATGGCAAATAATCTTTAAAAAGTTAAACCAAAAAAAGGAACCTAGTTATTCATACAGAGAAATTACAAGGATTTATATATACAGAGATATATATATATATGTGCTAACTGCTTTAAGCATTGCATTGAAGGCTCTGAGGCATCTCCTTTCAAAGGAAAGAAAGGGTTTTTTTGGCCCCCCCCCGCCCCTTGCCAGTCTAAAACTATTCTGTTTCTTACAGACTAGTATTTTTTTTTATTTATTTTTTCCCTAAATAAAACATTTAAACTTTTCACAGATGATTTTTTAGCATACTTCTGTTGGCAAATGTATATACTAGCATCCCACCAACCATAAAAAATGTTACCACAGTGAATTTGAGAAGGTATTTTAATAAAGAAATCTTTGAACTTAACTTTGCATCAAAACCTTGGGTGTTTTTCTTACTGGCTAATTATATCAAAAATATCTATAAAGATCATTATTAGTGATCACTTCCATTGTGATGCAGATGTACGTAGTTATTGAATAGGAATATAATATCTCTGCCTCAAGCAACTCTAGAGACATGCCCCTACTGTTCTAAACCAGTTTAATCTCAAATCAGTGTTTCATACTAGCCAAACTGAGAAATGTTAAGAACCATTGTAAGTTGTCCTACATTCAGACTAAAATGGTTCTGAGGTACATTAGCTAAAAGGAACATATTAGTTAAAGAGCTCTTTGGTACTTTGGTATGGTTCTCTGCACAGCTCCCAGAACTGGTGGACTCCGAGATATTTCAAAATCCTGTACCATGGAGCAGCAGTGGGTGCATCTATTCATCTGTCTCACGTGTCTGTGTCCACAGACAGCCTGAATTGATTTAGATCAAACTTGCCTTTTACCCTACTGGAGGGCTTGTCCGCTCCAACCAGTTCTTGGAATGCCGGTAGACTGCTTCAAGTACTTTTGTCTGTGTTTCAAAACCATGTTGGGGCATTAGATCAGTGAACTTGTTCTGTAGCGAAGACAAAGCTAATGGGCCCATGCTGTAAACAAGAGGCTGTTCTGCATGATGAGTTCAATGTCCTGTTATATAGAATAGGATTTCCGATGCCAAGCAAGCCTCATTAGCTGTTAAACTGAACACTTGGGAAAGCTTCTTACGTTTGTTATTGAAACAATGCCCAGATTTGCTGAATACTTAGACAATAAGTTATTACAAAAATTGCCAACTTAGTTCTTCACAGTTCTATCAATTCACCAAGATTCGCTCAGCAAATATACAAGTGTTCTGTTAACTGTTCACCTTTGCTGGAGGGGGGAGAGGAAGGGGAGAAAGGGCAAGGGGGAAAGGGGATCTTTTGAGTCTATCACTCACAAATACAGTAGAACAAAAAAAAAAAAAGCAGGTGCATGTGATTGATAAGGAAATGATTGATTTAATTTTTCTAAAGAATTAATTTAAAAAAAATCCTGTGGCTTGGCAAAATTATTCCTGAGTAGTTTTGTCTCTGTGTGCATCTAGTGTTGGCCTCTCTCATGGGGTTGCTTGTCCTTTGAATTAAAAAACCTTTTCCTGTGTATGTCTCTTATGTGCTGCAGGTGCACCCCATCTGGACCTGATGTGGAGGGCATTTTGGTACCAGAGACTAATACATAGAGAAAGAGGAAGTAGAGGGGCCAACTAGATGTCTCTAGGGGGTAGCAATGGCTAGAAGAATCTGCATTTTTTCATCCTAATAAATCTGTCCTGCCACATGGTTGGGAAGCAGATAGTAGCCCCCGTTCCCACTCTGTCCCACACCTGCTTGAACAGGTATCTTAAAATGGTGTCATAGGTATCAAATACATACTAAGGAAAAAAGAGAAAATGTCTTTTATTCCAAAGGGAAAATCTCATGAAAGGTCTGACCTGACAGCCATTGAAGTCCACAAATGTTTTGTTGTTCACTTGGCTGAGGTTAGGTTGAGCCCTTGTGTCTCCAGAAAGGCTAAGTGGCATCAAGGCTTTTCCTGGAATTCATAGATTCGTAGATGTTAGGGTCGGAAGGGACCTCAATAGATCATTGAGTCCGACCCCCTGCATAGGCAGGAAAGAGTGCTGGGTCTAGATGACCCCAGCTAGATACTCGTCTAACCTCCTCTTGAAGACCCCCAGGGTAGGGGAGAGCACCACCTCCCTTGGGAGCCCGTTCCAGACCCTGGCCACTCGAACTGTGAAGAAGTTCTTCCTAATGTCTAGTCTAAATCTGCTCTCTGCTAGCTTGTGGCCATTATTTCTTGTAACCCCCGGGGGTGCCTTGGTGAATAAAACCTCACCAATTCCCTTCTGTGCCCCCGTGATGAACTTATAGGCAGCCACAAGGTCGCTCTCAACCTTCTCTTGCGGAGGCTAAAAAGGTCCAGGTTCTCTAGTCTCTCCTCGTAGGGCTTGGTCTGCAAGCCCTTAACCATATGAGTGGCCCTTCTCTGGACCCTCTCCAGGTTATCCACATCTCTCTTGAAGTGCGGCGCCCAGAATTGCACGCAGTACTCCAACTGCGGTCTGACCAGTGCCCGATAAAGGGGAAGTATCACCTCTTTGGATCTGTTCATCATGCATCTGCTGATGCACGATAGTGCCGTTAGCTTTTCTGATGGCTTCGTCACACTGCCGACTCATGTTCATCTTGGAGTCCACTAGGACTCCAAGATCCCTTTCTGCTTCTGTGCCACCCAGCAGGTCATTTCCTAGGCAGTAGGTATGCTGGACATTTTTCCTCCCTAGGTGCAGCACTTTGCATTTCTCCTTGTTGAATTGCATTCTGTTGTTTTCTGCCCACTTGTCCAACCTGTCCAGGTCTGCCTGCAGCTGTTCCCTGCCCTCCGGCGTGACCACTTCTCCCCACAGTTTTGTGTCATCCGCAGACTTGGACAGAGTACACTTCACTCCCTCATCCAAGTCGCTGATGAAAACATTGAAAAGTATCGGTCCAAGGACTGAGCCCCGCGGGACCCCACTGCCCACACCCTTCCAGGTCAAAACCGACCCATCCACTGTGACTCTCTGGGTGCAACCCTCCAGCCAATTCGCCACCCATCGGACTGTGTAGTCATCCAAGTCACAGCCTCTTAACTTGTTCACCAGTATGGGGGAGGAGTACCGTATCGAAGGCCTTCCTGAAGTCCTGAAGTGACTGAAGTGTTGTATCCACCCACAGGAGGAGGGGTGGATACAACATCCACCCCTCCTCCTGTGTCCAGGCGTTTTGTAACCTGGTCATAAAAAGAGACTAGATTAGTCAGGCACAATCTGCCTGCTACGAACCCGTGCTGGTTTCCCCTCAGCATAATTTGTCCTGCCGGGCTCTCGCAAATGTGAGCCTTGATAATTTTTTCAAAGACTTTGCCAAGGATGGAGGTGGAATATCTTGGCCTGGCAACCCAGCTGGCTTGCCTGAAACTTTCCAAGTGAAATCGCAATACTCAGAGGGCCCAGGAGAAAGTTATATTCCCCTTCCGGAGTATTTAATAGTGTTTCCCTTATTATTTTTGAGACTGTAAATTGTACCTTGGGGTGTTTTGCAATTTCAGCCCTGCCCATAGCTGATTTTGCATTATTCACTTTTCTAGCATTATTTCCAGATTTACATAACTTGCTTTATTGCATTTGTTGCCGCGTCTCTGATCTTGGAAACCCCTATATTGCTTTGCGAGGAGACAGCCTATGAAAAGGAGATTCAGAGCTTCCGTTTCTGAATGTCCCTCGGAGTTCTCCCCATAGGGTGATGGGGTTTTCCTCCTGTAGACATGCTGTGGATTTCCCCAAAGCCTGATTCTGTTTCCTTATCTGTGAATAATGTGAATAATACATCTGTGAAATGTGAACAATGCTTCTCCATCTCATGCTGGGGCATATGTGGGTGAAACTTAACAAATGATGGACATTTCAGAAGTCATCACTTTCTTTGGGTGTCTTCCCTTGAGACACTTTGGACCTGGTTTGACAGGGTGCTGAGAGTCCATCACTGCAACCATGGCAGTAGGAGAAGACGTTGTTTAATGCCCCAGATGTCTTTAACTCTCCACCTAAAAGCTGAGCAAAGATCCATGGACACTCATCAAAATTTTGCACGTCTACTTTGAAAAATGGTTTTGAGTTTTCAGGATGGAGGGTGCCATAAATGCTTCTTATGGATAGGGCTGGAGCAATGTTACAGTCAGGGTGGTCCAGGAAGTATATGTGGCAAGGATTTGTTGGTGTTGTCTTTCATTGAATCAATTATATTTATATTGTTGGGAAATATGTTAGATAAGCTTTTGGACACAATGCCTTTCCTCAGGAAAAATGCCCTTTTTAAATGCCCCTGCTCTTATGGGATAACTGTGTGAACCAATCCATTTCTTCCATGTCACTGAAGGGGAAAGGGCTCAAACTTTGTAAGTACAATTGTTTCAAGCATTTATGATACCTATGAGTGGGGAAGTTTAGCCACAAAAATATACTTACCTCAGATACATGTCCTAGTTAGAAAAGGTAGGACAATTTCCTTTTTAAGTTTTCCTGTTTGGGAAATTTAAAATATATGAGGAAGTAGCCTCTGGCCACTTTCTTACAGTTTCTAGACTTGCATTTAGGAAAACAGTTAGAAAGTGTGGTGGAGCTGGGGGGAGCCACTTGTCACTTTTGAAAATAGCACTGTCACTTTTTAAGTGTTAACTTTAAAAGTGGAAATTAAGTGAAAATATCCCCTTCTTTCTAAAATTAAGTTTCAACACTTCATTACTGTTTTTCAGTAGATTGGAAAACTGTCAGAAAGCAAGTGGGGAAAAGAATCTGACAGTTTCCATCTAAAGTTAGAAAACTCTGAAATTTCATGATTCTGTGATTTTGTTTTTCCGTGAGCATTTTCACCTCAAAAACATTTCAAGGGATTTTGCCAGGAAAAAAACTGATTTTTTTTCCCATGAGAAATATTTTTCACAAAGCCCTGTTTTATGCTTCAGTAAAAATCTTTTTGCCATTTCATTTTTGAATAACTTATTCCTAGTTTGCCTCAATGCTCATGCTGAATTGGCTGTGAAGGGTTTGCTGCTGATAGTTGGTTCTCCAGGTAGTCTCGGGCAGATCTCCAGCAGTAGCCAAAGACACGATGATGATCTATACTCCTTCTGTCCCATCTGCGTGCTCGAGTTGCCCATGTTAGGCCAGAGAGCACGCCGAAGGGCAGAGATCAGGTCTTTGCTTTGCCTTTTGCTTTCTTCATTGAAAGATCTGAAAAGTAACATGTTCAGGCCCTGGGAAGGAAACAAACTTGTCAAGTGACCCATCCCACACACCTGGAGAAGGACAAACCAAAAAACTCCAGAGCTGAAAACGCAAATGTTTTTCTGATTTTAAAATCTCAAGATTTTGAAGCCAGTCTCATGGGTTGTGGTGTCTTCATCATAATGTTGAATGCTTTGGGTCAGCAATTATATGCATGTTGGGTTGGTGTGCAGTGAAAGGAAATGTGCAGCTCTCAAATCACGATGTAAAACACTTAATTATTTTCATTAGTTCTTATATCATTTTACTGCATTTTTTGCAATATATAAAGCAATATATAAAAAAGGTCACTTGGCCTCCCCCAGGTCTGAGTCTTGGTTCCAGACTCATGGAGACCTCAGCAGCATGCTAACCCAGTCTCCATGTTACTATTTTATTAGGTTTTATACACTCTTTCCTAAGGCACTGCAAATACTTCAGGGATGTGAGACAGGATGCCACAGCAGGGGAACTGGAAACACAGATCCTTCTCTGTATGTTTTAACACTTGAGTACCACCACATTCTCATTTCTTTTTCTTTTATGTTTAACTTTTTTAGCTATCTTTTTTGAAAAAATTACCTGTTTATCTGTTGTATATTCCATGCTGGTTGTGAGTTGATGGGGCCAGGAGAAGGCGTTGAGTAGTATCTTGTAAGTTGTCTGGAATAGCAAATATAAAAGCATTACTTGTACTTTTGTTTTCTTTTTCTTATCGTTCCTTCAGTGTGACATTTGAAACCATGTATTAAATAGAAGCATCCAGAAGTTCTAGTACACTGGTTTATGCTTCCATACATGATATTTAATCTATATATGAATGCCCCGAAAATGTATGTAGTATAAGCAATGAGCAGTCAGTTAATCAAATGTTATGCTGGACATGTCATTAGTTTGTATAAACAGGAGCTCACATAATTGATGAAGGTCCTTTCCTTCCTTCCTTTTTTTAAGAAAGGCTTTTGATCACATTTTTATATCGTTGTGAATGTAACCTTCTCTTAATTGGACAAAAATGCAGACATATGTGCAAATAAGAGATTAGGAGTCTGCAGTACAAATCCTTCACGTCAGTGAATGTGACTTACATTTTTGTGTAAGAAGGGCTTTTGGTTCTAGATAAATCAAGTTTCTCTGTACATATTGTATCTTGCAGGCGGGATTATAGGCTGGGTACTAAAATGCGTAGCACGCATTTGTTCCTTAAATAAATGTGGTAAGAGGGGGGGTTTTAATTGTCCAGTTTTCATATTTACAGCAGGCAATCTGACAGCACATGTCCTCAGGGAGCCTGCCACAGCCGTTAGGGTAAGTTATTTAAAAAATAACCTCTCTGGGATTGTCTCCCTAGATCTCCTTTCTTTATGGACACAAACACTGGACCAACAGATATGTTCGCTGTAGCAGGGTTATGTTAGAAATTAATTTAGCCCCTTCTGCTAGTTCTCTTTGTGATACCAAGGCCTGGATAGGCCATTCAGTAAAGCACCAACAGCCTCCCCTGTGTTATTCTAGTATTAATCCAGTGCTGGCCCCTGGTGGATAAGGGATATACATATACAGGCCATTTGCCACACATGAGAAAAACAAGAAAAGTTGCTGAAGTCTGTTCACATTGTGAGTCAAAGGTCTCCTTGAGTCAGGACTGTGGGGTGCAGCCCTGATGCCTGCACCTAAAACCTGTTCTAATTTTTGATATGCCTAAACCTATAGCACATCTCAGTTATGCAGCTTGGATAAGCCACTTCATCTCTGTCTCAGGCCCCTGGCAGACATTCTCTTAAAAGTGCAATGGGATCTGATCCCCAATCCCACTAACCTTGTCTCCTGCCATGCCACACATGTGCAATGATCCTGAGCTCACCCTGTGCTAGCAGGTTAGGAGCTTGACCATCAGCTGATTGTTAGCTGGCTCGGGGGACCCACAGGGCCATTTGAGCCCCAAGGCCATCCCTGCCAGCTGACGACTGGGAGCACTTTGGGGCTTAAGCCCTGGGGCAGTCCAGGCAATGGTATGCCACACATTCAGGTCACAGCACCATACAAACTGGGCACAAAGAAATTACTTATTTTCAAGTAATATCTTTGTGGTTGATTTGTGATTTTATGGCACCACAAATTCTATGAACATGTAGCCAATTGCTATTTTGGGTATGATTAACACCCACCTTAATTGTGCCAGAAACATAATGTGTGCTGCAGCCTCAGTTTTGGCTCTTGCAAAATGGGGATAGTAATACTTACATGATCATTATCAGAGTTAATTATTATCTTTAAAAAATGTCTTGAATACAGAGGGAACTACTCAATACATTAAGTAAACCACCTTAATACATTAAGTAAACCACCATCCATCAGTGAGAGAACAGCTTGCTTAAAGGTACTTTTCTCATATTTATTTTTGCATTTACTACTTATGTAATGAGCTCTGTTGTATTCAAGTTCCTGATAATATGATTCATTACTAGGCTCTCCTATATTTTTACCCCTTGGCTTTCTGAAGAAGGGAGAGTAATGCAATCATAAAAATTGGCCACAGGTATTTCTGAAATACATCTCTTGCAAAGGGAAGTAGAGGAACTAGGAGTGAAAAAAGAGGTAAGAAAATAAAGTGGTGTAATAAAAGGGAAAAGGAACAGTTAAATAGGACTCAAACTGACACATAGCCAGCACTGGTGTACATTTAAAATGTTAACAGATATATTTGGAATTTCAAGGAATAGCCTGATACCAGTAAAGTAAAATGCATTTTGCGTCTATCTGGAAAATAACATACAGACTGCCATGGCTAAAAATCCCCAAAGAATTACTTTTATTGTCTTCCTGCTTTGAAACACTCTATCTTGAACTCAGAGGTGGTCTCAGAAAGAAAAGCCTGTAGAGTCTAGCAATCAGCAAAATAGGGTTTGCGTGGAAAGTTTAATTTAAATGTGAGTGTTTTATATTTATACGGGTAATTTGTTTTCTCATAGGATGCTGTGTAGGAAGATGGAGAATTTTTCTTACAATTGATGGAATTATTAATCAAAAAATCAGTTTCATCAGAGAAAGAAGCAACCTGCAAAGTCTGAGACGATAGACATACAAAATAACAGTGTGAAACTGAAGGTAGGGATTTAACATAAATCAGCAAGGACCCGGGAAATAGGTACGAAGTCTCTGACTGTGACCTGTTCTACTGAGGGACTGCAGGGACATCGAGTTCTGTGTATGACAATCAGAGTTAACCATGGGCCTTAAGTGGAAGACTGGATCTGACTACATTTCCAAGCTTCAGGGATGTTCAGATCCAGAATCACACCACAGCGTCTAGGAAACTAAGTCTGAAGTGAACTGAACTATTAATTAGGGGGAAGTCAGGGTCTGGATCAGAGTCCCTGATGTCAACTTTATAACCTGGACTGCAATTATAAGCATGTCTTTTGCTTACAGTTCATGCTGCAGTTGTGTGGAAGGAACCCAGCTCAGGTCAGGGCCCTGTTTTGTTGTATGCTGCACAAAACTACCATAAGGGATGCTCCTGGCACCAAAGAAATTATAATCTAAATAGAGTACACAGCATGAGGGTTTGTACACCCCTTGTTACTGCTGTGACTGTTGCTGTTACAGTTGTGGGCCCCACGCTTCAAGAAAAATGTGGACAGATTGGAAAAAATCCAGCAGAGAGCAACAAAAATTATTAGGCACCCGGGAAGCATGACTTATAAGGAACGGTTGAAAGAGCTAGAGTTATTAGACTGGAGAAGAGAAGACAGAGGGGGAATTTGATAACAGTCTTCAAATACCTGAAAGTTATAGAGAGGATGGAGATTCTCTGTGGCTGTAGGGCAGAGGTTCCCAACCACCGGGCCGCAACCTGGTACCAGGCTGCGGCAGCTTGGCTGCCGAGTCGTGGCATGAGCCCCCCAACTCGGACCCCTGTTTGTCTGCCTGGGTGAGCAGCTTCTGGGGTCACAGCTGAGCTTCTGGAGTTAAAGCTGGGTGGCAGGGGAGCCCCAGGAGGGAGGCACCTGGCTCTGTGTGCCCTGTCCTGCTCCTGCTGGGCTGCCGTAAAAAAACATTTGGGAACCACTGCTGTAGGGGACAGGACTAGGAGCAATGGCCTTGTGCTCCAGCAGAGGAATTTTAGGCTGGAAATTAAGAGGAACTTTCTGACTATGAAAGTAGTCAAGCATTAGAAATTGTGGAATCTCCAGCTCTAGAAATTTCACGTTGGACAGACACTTGGCTGGGATGGTTTGGTCAGGATTGATCCTGCCTTGAACAGCGGCTGGACTAGATGACCTTATGAGATCCCTTCCAGCCCTACTTTCCTATGATGCAAAGATTCTCTATTTGTTTGTTTAATGCAGGGATGCCCAACGTATGGCCCATGGCCCATGCAGCCTACTGAGGTAATGCCTGGCTCAGCTACTTGGTGAGTCAAATAAAGCAAGACCCCTGCAGTGGCCCTGGGTCCCTGGAAGCCTCACCTCCAACTACTGCTCACATGACTGAGGCTCTAGTGCTGCAGTCCCACATTGTATGCACACAGCAAGTCACAGCCACCATCATCACTAGGTGAAGTAACTAGGTGACTGATCAACTTGATGGCCTTCCTGTTGCACAGGGGTTATCACACATGGTCTCTGTGCAGTAGGGTGACCCCAGGGACATGGGATGGACTGGGTAAGTGGAGTGATTGTTGTGGGAAATGCCCATCTATGCAAAAAGCCCTGATGAGGCATCTCCACCTGGGAGGAACCTGGGATAGCCATGTCAGTGCTGCATGTGCAGCCCATCTGTCCTGCAAAGAAAAATCACGTGTGGACATGCAATACTGCAGGACTGCACTCGCAGGATATAGTGAGTCTCATCACCTCCATGCAGGGCCAGGCCTCCCAGAGCTCAGACGTGGTGGGATGAGGCCAGGTCAATACAGTTAATGCCCTCATATGCATTAAAGCAGACAAGGTTCTTTGGGTGAATCTGATATCTTTTATTAGACCAACTTAAACTTAAATTGATCTAATAAAGATATCAGATTCACCCAAAGAACCTTGTCTGCCTATGTCCTTAGATCAACACGGCTACAACCTACACCCTCATATGCACAAGTGTTATGTCATCTTTAACCACCACGGACAGGCAGGGTTTGATTTTACCTCCCAGCTGAAGGACAGCCCTTACAATATGAGCAGGAATTGTTTGAATCAAATCAGTTCCTAGAATTATTTGGTACTCAACATTGTGTGCTGAAATACAGCGAGTTCAGCATGGTTTAGATCCAAATAGCCAGACTGGTTTTGGCTAAACTTACAAGCATTTTATAAAAGCCAGTTAGAAACACATAGCTGTTGATACATATTGTAGCCGTTACAACTATAGTATCTGATCCAGGAAGTTCTGTGATCCAGGGAGGTTTCATTTGATGGTACAAATGGAAAAATACAGTATTAGAAACTTCCAGCCATGAGATCTTGGGGAACGCCAACCTGATGCACTCTTAATGTAGCAGACCATGATGGGAGTCTGTGTATTCAAAAAACAGTATTGTTAATTAGCTGGCAAAAATTCTACTGCTTGCAGAGGAAGCATGAATGCTAGCTCTCCTGACACAAGGCATGCTTGCATACAGACTGCTGGCCTTTAAATTCTCTGTGTTGGCTCTTTAGTTCTTCGTTTTTCAATATCCCCAGCACTTAGTCTCCAAAGCAACTGGAACATTTTCACATTTGAACTCAATTAGGCTGTGCAACAAAGGGTTCCTCCATGAGCTCTGTTGATTAGGGCTGCTGAATTGATGGTCTTGAAAAACAACGTCTTCTGTGCATTCAGAGAACAGGTATGGCGTGGGCAGCATAAATTCCCCACAGGGCCTTGCCCATGAGCTACAACTCATTTTTGCAGTAGAAACATTAGGACATTTTAGTTTCCCACCAATGGTAATTTCTGAGGGGACCACCCCCTTCCCAAATCTAGCAAGGTGTACAGGGGGCTGTACTCCACTGTTTTCTCCTGTGGAACAACAACCCTCTTCCTGTAGAGGCTTCCAGGGGAAGTGACAGTGTTCTGACATTTTCATCTCCCCAGACAATTGCACCTGATATCTGCTGTGTTGAGCTTTGCCATTTAGTCTACACAGGATCAGTTCCAGTCTTCGTTGATGAGTCACTGTAATACAAGAAAGAGTGAACTTGCTCTGGATCCCATTCAATAACAGGCTGAGAGTGTATCTAATTGAAGAAAATGCTGCCACAGCTATAAATCGCACACCATTAGTTATGATATCCCACTCTTCCCTGGAACCTACACAGAAAATCCTCAAACAATTGCAACCCATGCTAGAAGACGACCCAATTCTTAAAGAGATCTCTCCAGAATCACCCATCTTAGCCTTTAAACAAGAACTGAACCTTGCCAACCTCATCACCAGAAGCAAACTCCCTGGCTAGGGCCAGACATTACACATAAACCAGTTTAAGTGATCAGAAACTGGTTTAAACCTGAAACAAAACAGATATTCAGTGCACATAAACCAGTTTGAAAATGGCTGAAACTGGTTTGAGATAAACCTGGTTGAATGTAGTACCAGCTAGCTGGTAATATCCCTCTGTTGTTTTCTTAATAGGGTGATAAACACTGAGTTAGAGGTGATAAATACTGTTATCAATTCCCTGCTTGGCTAATCAGAGTGTCCTGCCGGGGTCTGGCCATGCCCCCTCTCACCTCAGTGCTGTGGAAGGGGCAGAAGAGCTGCTTTAGCACCCCCAGCTTCTAGCCTGAGCCACTGCAGGCATGTGCCTGCATATCTGGGATGTCTGTGCAGTTACAAACTGGTTCAGCCTAGTCAGGTTAGACTAACCTGCAAAGATTGAATCGATTCAGGCTAAGGCTTTTTGAATGTCTGTCCCTAGCCCCTGTGATCCAGATCACACCTGATGGATTCAGACCATGAAATGTAAAACTTGCCAACACATCTCCACTATTCCCACAACAGAACCATCACCATTCCTGGATCTTACACCTTTCCTTCCAGAAATGTAATATATCTTATCCAGAGCACCAAATGCCCTGATGGAAAAGATGTAGGAGAAATCAAACAACAACTGCACACCAGAATGAATGGCCACTGAAAATCCATCAAAGACAAAAATATCCGATTACCTGTAGGTGCCCACTTCTCACAAGACAATCACCCCCTCTCTGATCTCTCAGTTATAATCCTCAAAGGGAACTTACAAAACATCTTTCATAGACGGGCCTACGAACTTCACTTCATCAACTTACTGGATACTAAAAATCATGCACTTAATATAAACATTGGATTTATGACACATTACAACCTGCCTGATACCTGATTCACCAGGTACCTGCCTGACCTTACCATTTACACTTTTCTCCCCCCCCACCTTTGTCTCCTCGTCTCCTTTTCTATCTTTTGTTTTCCTGATTTCCAGCTATTTTTCAGACTGCCTCTTTTCTACCTTTGAGAACTCAACTACAATAGCGTCTCCCTTACTTAGCTTTGGCATTATTTCCCCCTTGTTTCCTCCCTTCCCTACCCTTTGTTTTCCTAATTTTCACCTATTTACATTCTCACTGATCTCCTGTCACAATTTTAGCTTCTTTCATTCCTTGGAGATCTCAGAACAGTACAGTCTCCCTATGTCTGAAGATGACTGATTGCACCCAAAAGCTTGCAAATAACATTTTTTCTAGCTACTCAGCTGGTCTAATGAAAGATATCACATCTACCCAAAGAAGCTTGCCTGCCTATGTCCTTAGACCAACATGACTACAACCAAAAACCCTACAGCTATAAAGACACACTCAGATCTGTAAATCAATCCAATGAAAATTGCAGCAAGCAATTATGATAAGATTGTCAATAAGAGAAATAGATTTACTTTTTAATCATTTAAAGTTAAGGCAAAGTGACTGTGAAGATCCTACAACGCACCCATGATGAAAAACACATTTTTTAAATTTTGTTTTGAGTTGTGTCTCCCCCTGTCTTCAGCTTCCAGAGACAACTGGACTGTTAAAGATGCAGGAGCTCAAAACAGCCTGACAAATAGAAAACTTTCATGAGGCAAAAAACTTCTGAGAGAGATGATTTGTGAGTCTGTGACTGTCTGTGCTAGAGTTGAAACTGTGTAAACAAGTACATGTTCAAATGTTGTTCTTTCCCATTGGGTGATAACCCACCATTCCTGGCTAGCATAGGCTAAAGCAGTTCATGTTCCTAGCTCTGTCTTTTATGCTTTTATCTTACATGCACTTAGGGTTGGATATTATGGGCTTTATGTTGTACCAGACCTGCACAGGATGTGTCACAGAGTTACATGGTTGTTAGGAGTCAGAAGGGACCTGAGCAGATCATCAAGTCCAACCCCCTGCCCTGGGCAGGAAAGAGCACTGGAGTCATATGACCCCAGTCAGGTGCTTGTCCAGTCTCCAAAAGGATGGTGTTGACCCCAGTGTGATTTGAACACACAACCTTCTGAGCTGGAGTCAGGCATGCTACCATTGCACCATGGGGCCACAGTTGGCATATCTTCATGTTGGAATGGCAGCATTTTGCATCCAATTTTTGCATATTCTTTGCACAGCTGGAAATGACGGTGTAAGGCTAAGTGCAGACAGTCATAGATTCATAGATGTTAGGGTCGGAAAGGACCTCAATAGATCATCGAGTCCTGTCTAACCTCCTCTTGAAGACCCCCAGGGTAGGGGAGAGCACCACCTCCCTTGAGAGCCTATTCCAGATTTTGGCCGCTCTAACTTTGAAGAAGTTCTTCCTAATGTCCAGTCTAAATCTGCTCTCTGCTAGCTTATAGCCATTAAGCCCAAAAAGCCCAAGGCTGAATCGATTCAGTCTATGCAGGTTAGTTTAAGCTACAAAGATTAAACTGAGAAACAAATGGACATATATTTACCTTTGATTCAGGAAATGCAGCCACATGCCTGCAGTGGCTCAGGCCAGAAACTGGGAGGTGCTAGAGCATGGCTCTCTGGCACTTCCTCTTCCTGTTGCCCCCAAGGTCTCTGGGATTTGCAGTCCAGGATCATAGTATCAGGACTCTGCAGGGTTGCTCATCACTTCTTCTTCCTGCTTCCAGGTGCCTCTGGGATTTGTAGTCCACAGTCGCAGCCAGCAGTAACTTTCAGTAAGTTTGGCAGCAGTGCAGCTCTGTACTGGGGACGAGGGTGGTTTAACCCCCTTCCCTGGCCTCAGACCCCAGTCAGGGTTTGCTGTGGGGAGCAGTCCCTGCCTCTCTCTCCCTTCCCTTCCCTCCCATGACAACCCTTCTTTCCTGGAGCAGGCAGACAGCCCAGCCCAGCCCAGCACAGGGCAGGAAAGCATGCTGGGATGCTAGGGGGACTCTGGTTTAACTTGAATAAGGAAGCGGTTTGGGGACAGAAATTTCATAAACCAATTTGACCCAAATCAGTTAAGCCTGATTCTGCATTCAACCAGGTTTATCCTATACCAGTTTCAGCCATTTTGAAACTGGTTTATGTGCACTGCACTTCTGTTCTGTTACAGGTTTAAACCAGTTTCTGATGATTTACACCAGTTTATGTGTAACTTCTGTCAAGAGGCCAGGCAGTGGAGACCTGGGCAGTGTGGCTGCAAGTCTCAGAACACCTCAGCACATGCAACCAGGCCCCATCTTCAAGAGAATTCAGTACTTGGAGGCACGTTGAGATTATCAGTTTCTGTGTTAAAACAAGCTATCATAACAGGAACTGCTGCGTTCTGAGCCATAATTGTGGGTGCCAAGCACTTAAATATCTGTCCTTGAGCACTAGAAATTCTGACCCCAGATCTGAATGTCAGAGATCTTGGGAAATAAAGAGAGGAAATCAGTAGGACTGAGAATAAGCCAAGCTGTTCACAGAGGATGTGGGGACAAGTTGCTCACTGCATGTGGATAGTACGTTCTGTACAAGCAAAGGTACCTAGTGGCTCAGCACCGCCCCCACCTTGGAACATCGTGTTCATGGCTTAACCTCCCATAGTCACTGCTGGAGGGAAGCAAGGCCCCCCTGCTTGTAAAGTAACCTGAACAAGCACCTGGGCTTTGTTCAAATAACAGGCTATGCCAAAAGATTTTTAAAGCTATTTTTAATAATAATTCTTTTCCCTGTTGAAGCTGATTTTCTCCCACTGACTTCATTCGCTTTCTTACTGTTTCAGGATGATTCATGTAATCCTACACATCTGTCTATATGCTGTATGTGGCTGTGCAAAGTGGACTTGATTGATGTCCCCTACAAGGAAAAGAGGATAATTTATGCTTTTTAATTACAGGTTGCCTGCATTATGGTATAGTTATTCAACTCACCATCATTAACAGTATAATATTAGTCTTAACTAAATTGTTGCCTTTTCCTCTGTTATAGAAGACATAGATTGAACTTCCATGCCTATTATCTATGGCATGCTAATTACTATGCTGGCTCTGGTTGCAAAAGGTCACATCTATATTTTCCTCTGTACAAGCAAACATGGAGTAGGCTCTGTTCATACATACACTAATGTGAACTTCCTGGACTTGACTGCCCAGATCCCTGTGCCTCAATGTCTCCGGGGCAGAGTGCTTGTAAAGTGCTCTGATTTTGATCTGCTATCATTTTATATCCAGTTTGCCCGGATGTAAATTATTAGATGAGATGGAGAATCAGGCTCGGTGTGTCTCCAGGGACTTCCCAGTGCACCTCCCCCCACCCCGTTAAACAGGAACAGAACCACATGATTTTGGAGCATGGAAGGTAGGTATTCTGATAGAAGTGCTGACCCGTGCTCAGAGCTGCAGGCAAAGTATGCTGAGACTTTTAACCTGTCCCCTTTGCACTTTGTGCAGCCTCCAGGTTGAGTTGTCTGATTAGGAAGATGTGTGGTGGGGAGCTGGCATTAAGAGACTTGTGATAGACTCCTAGAGGCCCTGCTCATTTTCCAGCAAGCAAAGAATTAATAGCCCGTTACCCTTACTCCAGGTGAGAGGGGAATTTGTGCACAAGTACTGGGTGGCATCACATCTTTGGATGAATGAGCACTGACATATAAGCCATCACCAGCGAACAGGCAGAGGGGTAGAACTGTGTGACTGGTCTGAGTTCAGGAAAAGGATGTTTTCTAAAGGGATGTAGTGAGCAAATATTGAAAAGGACAGGCGTTATGCTATTTCCAATCAGGAAAAGGTTTTGGAAGGCTTTCAGTGCAAAGGCGCTTGCAACCCAAGTGTCCTTGGTTGGATTTTTCCCATCTATGTGGGCAATGTGACACCAGGATAAATCTAATATGGATTTTAAGCTTGGAATTTGGATTTGATTGGCTGAATAGGTGAAGATTTTATTTTTTTTTCACAGAGTTCATTCATAAACGGATCATTCCCCTCCTCCCCATATATTGCTAGATTCAGGTAACACGGAAAATGTGTGATGTTACCTGTCAAGACTTGAGTTTTTGACTCTGGAGCATATTTACACCCCCTCAGGAGGGTGTCACAAAGGATCATGGCATGTCTGTTCCATACTCACTAAAACTCCCTTAGGAGGAGACTGGACAAGCACCTGGCTGGGGTCACAAGACCCCAGCCCTTTTTCCTGCCACTGGCAGGGGGTCAGATTCAGTGATCCTTTGAGGTCCTTTCTGACCCTAGCATCTATGAATCTATGAAAACCCAACATGGCTGTAATATAGCGGGCTCAGGGCAGTAGTGCTTATTAGCGTTCACCCTGTACCATTCCAGGCTAGCTACGTTACATGCGTTTGATGGTTTAACGCACGCAGAGGTATGCCAAGCTTCACCACAGTGCAGTGCAGTCTGGAGGCAGGGTAGACCTGGCCTGGAATAATGGACTGATAGATCACTGAGCGGAGTTTAATTGGAAGATCTAATGATATTCCTCACTTTGTTTGAACCAGGCACGACTCATCCTTGAACAGGTAGGAGTGATTCCTATGCATTGCATAGGAAATAACAAAAATAAGGTCACAAAAACGGGGTGAGAAATGGAAGCTGGGAAGTAGGAGAGAAGTCTGGTTATTGTGGTTCAGCTCCTCATAAATATTCAGGATTGAAAACTGGAATAAGCCTCAGGTCAGTAAAACAGCGAGCTGGAACTTAGTGAAGTCACTTTATGGGTTTGTGCACAGACCTTCTCATCCCAAAGGAATCCAGAGTGCTTTGCAGATATTATATGTCACTGTTGATATTGCAGTTGCTGTTGCAGATATTGTAGCTCTAGAGAAGCAAGAGGCACAGTTTGGACCTGCACGGGGACTCTGGAGGGGTTCAGGGGGACTTTGGTTCTGAAGTCTGTGGAGTCCATTATGACAGGTGAGAGCCCGGTGCAGAATCTGTGACAGATTTTCAGGCTAGTAAAGCTCAGGGGTGTTTGGCTCTGAGCTGTGATTCCAAACAAGCAGACAAGTAATGAACATTTTCCACAGGGGGGCCCTATTTCCCAGCACAAGGCCAGACAGCCCATCCGCTTTCAAAGCCCTCTTCTTGTTTGTGCCTGGGCAGTAAATACAGCCTCATGTTCTACCCTTCCCCCTACCTTTTTAAGGCATGGTTATCAGGAATTCTTATAATTTGGTACCTTCCCAGGCTGCTTCAGAGTTTGTTTAAGGGGAAAAACTCCCAAACTGTTCTGTAGTTTTCTGCTAGACTGTTAAGGAGAAATCAAAATCATGTAAGGCTTGTGCAAACTTTGATCCCTTTCCCCAGGTTTGCCAGGGCTTATGACTATTTAATTTCCTTAAATCTTTAAAGAGGAAACTGTAGCCTGGAATGATAGAGAATATAAAGGCTCACAGATTTTTTCAACTAATTTCTCTTGCTGTAATATTTGCTGTGCAAACATCAGTCTTGGATTGGCCTCATTTTATAAAGAAGCAGAGGATCCCCAAAGTGGGACCCCTGGTTTCTCTGATGTGTTGTACCAGTGCAGATAGATTGGATCTGGCCATGACAGGCAAATACTGTCCACAGCAGCTCTGCTGCTTGTATAAAATTACCAATTATGATGGCAGAGAATGTTGTTCCTGGCATTTCTGTACAGGTAATTTAAATAAAGATGGTTGCAACACTGGCTTTGAAGTTGCACTACCTGGAATTGTACAATAGCCTTATTGTCATAAGGTTTAAGATGATGCTGTTTGCTTCCTCATTCTTTAGTTGTACCCAAAGATTCCCTTTATATTGTGACTGCTGATTAACTGCTACCAGCACCGGCACAGGTTCTGAATGGAAGCCAGTGCTACCAGATCAATTATATTTAATTAAGATATGTGGCTATTTTTGTTCTGCTAAGATTTTGATCTCACACAGCATAAATCAGCACTGGTTCCACTGAAGCCTGTTGATATGAGGGTCTTGTCTACAGGGGCTATGTAACAAAATCTGAATTAATTTTTAAAGTTGCTTAGTCAAATCACTTCATGAACATTCGTATTCAGAATGAATGTGGCCTTCATTCAATTAAGTTTCAGTTGCACAGTGAAGTTCGCTAAATCAAATGAAGGCCACTTAAATTCTGAATAAGAGTGTCCACACAGGAGTTAAATGAGGTACAACTAATCCATATTAAGAATTAATTCAGATTAATGTTCCGGATGGTCTGGACAAATGAGCAACTTCTTGTGAATAAAAAGAGCGTGGGGACTTCACCACATTAGGTGCTCTGATGGTAACAGTCATTTTTACGTCACAGTCAATGAAAGCCAAACCACTGTAGTGTGAAACTTCTATCATTTAGCTTTCACTTACCTTGAAATAAGTGTGAGTACATGGACCATATATACAAGTCCTATAGCTTGTTAATTTGCCCATACCTAGGATGGCCTTGGGAAACAGGCCCAAGCCATTGGAGTAGCATACCACTGGCAGAGGTGATCTCAGAAACCATCCCCCTGCCCCTCCCACAAACAGATGCAGACATTCCTGAACTTGGGAAATGTGTATATAAAATTCCTGACCTGAACATTGCTGCTTGTTCCCAGGGTCTGACTACTAGAGCTTATTTCTCTTACTATGCATTTGCACTTCCCTCATCACGGTGGTATCAGGACATCTCTATGGGTAGTCTGTCAGTAGCATAGTTCAGAAGCTGGGATGAACAGACTAGGACAGGGGTGGGTAACCCCCAGCAATGGGTGCCAGCATGGCATGTGAAGGCATTTTGCTTGACACGCATGCCTCAGGGAAGACAGCGTGGAAGAGGCCAGGGCTGTGCTATCACAACAAGGATTGGGCTTCTTGCGGCTACCCCACCATCTGCCCCTGGCACACCAACATCTTATGAGTTGAGGTTGTGGGTATTTTTGGCACTCTGCCCAAAAACATTGCTGACCCCTTGTAACGAAAGGGCCTGAGACACCCAACGAGCAAACCCCGGAACCCCAAATGGGCTGGGCAAGCCCACAACAAAATAAGAAGCTTACTCCTGGAGCAGGAAGTGGCACGCATGGCACCGCCACTGTGGTTTAAGACCCAGCTCCCAATCAAGCTGGGCAGTGCCAGACTAATGACATCAGCCCCCAGCGCTGCTGTGGGAGATTTAAAAGACACCTGGAGTGCTGGGGAAGGGATGAGAGAGCTTGCCTCTGGGCGAACTGCTCCCGAGGAAGAGGCAGGCTTGGGACACCCAGGCAGAGACATGTCAGAGCCACAGGCCTCAATTCATATAGAGCTGCATAGGCTGTGGGGAATCTGAAGCAAAGAAAACTGAGCCTCGACCCAGCAACTGACCAGCGTTCCTAAGGAGCTGGGAAAGCAGCAGACTGGCTAACAAGGGTGTTAACCAGAACAGGAGCAACCCTTTTGGGAAGAGCCTCCTCTTTGTTTCTTTCTCTTTTTTTGTTCTTGATTTTCTGGGAAGAAAACATTAGGATCTGGATACCTGGAGTCCTTCCATCAGGATTTGACTCAAAGTTTAACCCCTAGTAGACGCAGGGTATTTAGCCTAACTGGATAAATCCAGATAGAGCTGTCAGGGTTGCCTCTGAAAGAACCTGGAACAGATCGGACTCCGGCAACATAATTCATCAGCTCGACACCAATGGCTGGCGGGTGGCTGAGAGTGTAGGGGAGGTGGCGCCCCCTTCATCAACCGCTTCCAGATTCGTAAGTAACCCCAAGTGGGACCTCTGTATTTACACCCACTGATTCCCTCCTATCTAATTTGTTACCATCAGAGTCGTAGCAGGTGAGCTAAGGGGAGGTCCAGCTTGGTGGGGACCCAGAAAAAGTCCAGCCTCGGATAAGTGGGAACGTTATACCCCTGGACTAAAATACAATCAGAATCCAAATACTGTGTCCTGTTCACTGGACCACTTGACCTCTGTCCCACCATTCCACCCGCTACAAGCATCCTTTCCCGTCCTTTATACACAGAAATGTTTGCCAATACACCTTGCCTGGCCAAGTGAGTGAGTGCTCTCCTAATCTCAAGCTAATGGCTTTCATTTGGTTGTTTAGAGCACATCCTGACATTTCAGGGAATGATGTAAGCAGCAATGGGCTTAGCGATTTGTTAGCAGAAGGCATCAATGGAAGGCAGCCCAAGTACTGCACACCTAGCAGCTTGTAATTTTCTATGGGGCAAAGAATCAGTGGTGGCAATCATTAAACAACTCCCAGAATAACTGCACCTCCATCCTGGGGAAAGAAAATAAATAGGAATAGTGAAAAGGAAGAGAGGGCAGAGAGGGAATAAGGGAGGTCATGTAGAGTCCCTGGCATGGAAGGAAAATGGAGTGGAGGGACGAGGGCATGAGGGAAAAGAGTGGGTAGGAAAGAAGGCAGAACCACCGGCGTTGGAGGGAGAAGTGGGGATGAGGGCATGGAGCAGCGGGAAGGAAGGGCATACAGAGCCCCTGGCAAAATGGAGGGTTTCAGAGTCTCCAAAACAGAGCAAAATGGAAGGGTGGTAAACTAGCAGCTTGTGGGGGGCGGAGGAATACAAAGAGCCCCTCATGTGTAAGATGGGTTTGGTCCACAGAACCTACGAAGGGTGAGACTTCAAGTTACCAGGAGGAGCAGGAAGCCCCAAGGGAGTTTTTCACCTATTACCAGCCTGTCTGCAAGACTGGAACTCTTCTGCCATTGCTTGGGAGGACGTAGGGGCATCATGAGCCTTCCTTTCCTCTTTCCCTTCTTTGGCTAACAAAGGATATTGCCCATGTAGGTCTCCCACCTGAGAGTCACCTGTTGCTGCTCTAGACAAGAGCAGAAAGGTACTGCAGGCTGCGGCTGAGATGCCCTCAGCAGAGCTGTGTGTGGGGAAACTTGCAGAGTGATTGCCTGGTTTAATCCCATGTTATCAGCTCTTCTCTTTCAGGAGCCCTAAATTCACTCTTAAATTGAAAAGGAATGATTCATTTAGTAAGTGAAAGGGCCAGATGCTTGCTGTTTATTCTCTGCTTTGCTTTTCCCCACTGTTAGAAAGCTGATAGCAAATACCTTAGCTGTTGTCTGTAGCATCTGACATCAAGGATTTCTAGTGTCATGTCTGTGCGAACAGAATTTAAAATAGTGCCACTGTATCTTTTAGAGTAACTGTATTTTATCAAGCTTGCACCATAAACTATTCCCCTGCCTGGGCAGTGTATGTTGTAATTCATAAATGCTTCTGCAACAGGAGGAGTATTGACTTCGCCATTGTACTCAGATCAAATTTCAGCCTTTTAGAGCTTTGTGCAACTGCCAGGTGCATTGGAATCCAGATACCAGCTCTTGCAACCTTCCTGTGACATTGGCAGTGTACACTTGACTCTGCTGCATACAGACAGGATCCCCTTCCTGGGAGAGATGGATGGTGCAATCGACAGGTAAGTGCCAGCTGTGTCACCTGCCTAGGGTCTCCTTTAGGGTTGAAATGAGGTAGTTTGAAGAGGTTTCAGAAAGGTTCTGCAGGTCAGATTCTGGCTTCAAAGGCATCCATACAAACCCACTGGCCTTCATACCATGTGCACTTGGCATTGTCTGTGTTGGCACAAAAGGGTTGTAAAGCACCCTCCTGGGGAACCCCCCTGCCAGTGGCTGCCCCCACCCTTCAGGATGTTTGCAAGGGATGATGTGTCCATGTTCCCTATGCCCTTGCTACCACAAAGCACAAAGGGACAAAGTCAAAAGGGTCTGGACCAGGGCTGAATTGACCTCCTAACAGCCACAGTTGAGGGAGGCCCGTGCTGTTTTCTTTCAGCCCTCGTGCTAGTATAAGGATCAATGGGGCCTTCAGTCTCAGCATGCTGCTCAAAGTGACATGGGTAAAGCTATCGCAGAGAAGGAACAGGGATGAGCTGCCTCATGGGGCCACATGGTAGCTCTGCACAGACCCTGATCTTATTTCTAAAGGAAGCTGACATGATACACTGAGCTGGTGCATTTGAAGGGGTTGTCTCTCTCTAGCGTTTTGACCAGAGGCCTATGCTAAGCCTGTCAGTGAGGCAGTGGTACAAAAAAGCAGCTCTCAAAGGCAGGACCTGTGGAGGAGTGAACTGTGGTAGCAGCAGTAGCAAGAGGCAACAAAAGGCAGAGAGGAGGCCAGTACTTAATGGTGGGGTGGGAGCAGAGGCAACTTCATCTCTGAGTCTGGCAGTGGGTCTGAAGGATTTTAAAAGCACAAAAGGAGATAGATTCTGAAATAACCAGGCTCAAGGTCCTTGAGAAGGAGATGATTTGGTTATGCTTCGGTGTGCAGATAAGACAGGCAGCAACATGCTAGTTTTTGCAGGGGGTGGTAAGTGGGGGCAGCATTCAAGCTGAGAGATAGTAAAGGACTGGATGGGACCTCAGTGGAAGTACAACGGAGATGGTGACATATGCAGAGGCTGCACCTGGCCTATTTGCCATGATAGAGTATGTGGGAAGAGGAAGAAGAGGTGCAAGTTCAGGGAGTACAAAACAATGAGCAAGGAAAGAAGTGGGAGGTTATTTGGTGAGAATGCTGTTGCGGAGGCATTTAACTGACAGGTAGGAGTGAGACCCAGAGGAGCACTGTCAAAGGAGAGAGTTATTCAGTACACACTCACTATCTCCCCACATAAAATCAGCACCAGCTACAGCCCAATAGGAAACCTTGACCTGGTAAATGTTTGCTGGGCTGGCACTTAACTGAAGCAGGGAGGAATTTACAGTGCTAGGCCCTTTATATTTTGTACAATGCAATATCAAATTTAAGTTCAAGCAGAAGGCAAAGAAATGATACAGGTGCACGTGTACGTGCACACTCACAGACACACAGTGGCACATATATAACCCTGGCATCATGCGTCGCGCTCTCTCATCCTGGATTCCATCCAGGAAGTGCACACACTAACCGCTGAAACTTCCTTAGCCTGACGAAGGGTTTTTGAACTCAAAAGCTTGCTCAATAACTATTCTCCAACTATTTGGGTTGGTCTAATAAAAGATATCAAATTCACCCAAGGAACCTTGTCTCTCTCTCACACACCCACCCCTGGGCTGACACATAAAGCCATTGTTGTTGCCCAATGGATTTTAGAGGTTCACTGCATTCAGGAATAAGCCAACTCTTGTGCTTCCTATCTCTTCCCCAGGTAATACTCTGACTGCAGCAATGACAAACATAAAAATTGAGAATGACAAGATTTATTCCAAGATAAGCACATTAATAATTCTTGAAAGCTGGACTCAGACACACAGGGGAAACTTCTATTGAGCAAGTGTGAGCTTGAAGTGAGTCTCAGCTGTGAAATTCTGAACTTGGTTCTAATGGTAGCGCACACCCATGAATAAAGCTCACAACAGCCCTGTGCAGTGGGAAAGGGTCACTCCTGCCTCAGACCGCAGTATATTTGTATCTTATGTTAATGCAGGGTGTTCCGCTTATGCCTGTCTAACTGGCACTCTTGCAAACTATATCACTCTTTATTTTCAGCTGAGCAACCTTTTTCACAGATGTTGAGCACCCACCACTCCAGCTGTAGCCAAGGGAAGCAAATGCCAGGCATCTCTGGAAATCGGAGCCCTAGTGCCTTCAGGTTGGACACCCAGATGATAAAGCAGCCAAATTGATTTGCAAGTCGGCTCTAAGACCTCCCTGCAAAGATGGTGGCTTCATTCAACATGCTTATAACTGCCTATGTGTCAACATCCCAATGTCATCTATTTGCATTTTGCAGGAAGATAACATACAGCCTGTGCCCAGTCCCGGCTTGCACAGTTCTTGCTCCTACAGCTGCAGAGTGCTTTTGCAGAGTGCTGTCACCGCTGGCTGCAGAACTGGCTCTGTAAGTTGTGCACCTCCCCCTGAAGAGCCCCCTTCCCACAGGGCATGTTGGGAGTGTTCTGGCAGTAGGAAAGGGCAAAAACTGCTTTTGTGAGCCGTGCAGTGTCAAACACTGGGATGAGATCTCTAAATTACATTTTGTTTCTTATCTGTAGGGGGTTTCTCTCTTTCTCAGGCACTAGCCCAGTGCTGCAGAACTGTGATAGTAACAGGCAGAACTGTTGGTGAGGAGAGGGAACAAGCTTGTGGTGTTTCAAATAAATATTTTAGACAGTGATCACTGCAGCCATAGTGCTCCTTGATCTGCGTTCTCACTCTACAGGCAGGAAAATATAACAATGTCTCATAAATAAATATTGCACCCAGATCCATCCAGAGATAATGCTAGGGTGCACCATAGTTTTCGAGGTGCTCAGCCTATGAGTGTAATGCAAAATCCCTGCATAGGTTATTGGCAGTGAGGAGTGCGCTGGGAACCTCTAAATCTAAAAGCATGAGCCTGAGCCTCTCCTGTATAAAACATGGGAATGAGGAAAGAGTGGACCACTGGAATGTGAGGTGAGCTTCCTCAGCCAGTGGAAATATGTAACCCAGACCTTCCAGTATAGTGCTCTGTCCTTTTCTAGTGGTGACTGAGTGGCATGTACAGACTGATGGTCCTAGTAGAGCCTTGGCCAACACCGCTGTGTCTTTTATCTCCTAGGAGCAGGATGATACACAAGCAAATGGGATCTTGTGCAGTGTCTTGGGATGATGTTGTGACTGTTTGCTCTGCTAAATTCTACACAGAGGTGATGAGTCTTAGAGAGGAGGTTGGGCAAACAGCAGACTTTGTTCTCTGCATGGTCTCTAATTTGATCAAACTCTAGTAGGGCTAAGTACAGACAATCAGAAAGCCCGAGGCTGAATCAATTCAATCTTCGTGGGTTAGTCTAAGCTTCGTAGACTGAACTGATAAGCGAGTGAACAGACATTCACTTTTGATTCTGGAAATGCAGCTGCATACCTGGAGTGATCCAGACCAGAAGCTGGGGGGGGGAGTGCTAAAACACACCTTCCTGCTCAGCTGGAGCAGACAGCTTGGGCTAAAACTAACCCGCCCACCCTGAGACACAGGGTTTGCAAGGGAGGTGCAAAGCATCCTGGGAGGCTTGGGAACTGTGAGTTAACTTGAATCTGGAGGGGATCTGAGACAGAAGATCAATAAATTGGTTTCACCTAAATCAGTTAAGTCTGATCCAGGTTGATCTTAAACTAGTTATGTCCATTTTGAAAGTGGTTTATGTGCACTGAACTTCTGTTGCGTTATAGATTTGAACTGGTTTCCGATCCCTTCCTTACACCAGTTTATGTGTAACTTCTTCCCTTAGCCTAGAGGGAGAGTGGCTCCTGGGAACTGGTGCTAAACAACTTCCCCAGACAAAGGGGTTGCCTGCCTGCTGGTGCATGGCTGTAAATAAAACAAGTAATGCTTAGAACATACTCAGACTCCATCTCACTGATTTCTCCTCCACCGGAGGAGGAAAACAAATCTTTAAGGGTCAACATCTACTTCTGGAGAGGTTGCATTGGTTTTAGAGTGGGATGTTCAGGTTGGGAAAGCAACATAGTGACTGTTGAAAAGAGCCTTGACACATTTGCCTACCACAGTCATGCTCTAACACAAATATATCGCCTCCAAGCCAGTGACTGGGGCTTTGATTCTCACTTTAAATATGTAAATGGAATTCCATTATTGGACATGTTAAAACATTTAATTACAAATCTGAAAGTCCTGGCTGTGTGGTCCATTTCTTTGGTGCTTTGCCCAGATGAGATGGAAAAAAAAGTTTTGCATTGGAGGGAAAAAGAAGGGTTATTTGATCAAGTAGATATGGATGTAGCAGAGTATGTAAGTGGATGTGCATCTTTAAGCACACAAATAACTTCTTTTTCAGCAAAGAGCTGATATGCTTAAGTCCTACTTAAGTAAACCAGACCTAAACACATGTTTAACACCAAGCATATGTTTAAGTGCTTCCCTGAATTGGGACCTTAATGTAATCTTTTATTATTTTGTGAAAGTAAAGCTACTTCTTCAGCACTTCTATTATGTCACTTGTAACTACACAGAGGAGAGCAATTCATCAGCTACACTTTCAGGCCATAGAATTTGTTCCAGCTGGAAAACATGTACCACTAGGAAAACAAAAACCTGATCTTATCTTTAAACTTTGGAAACATTAACATCTGGTCTGTACAATAGGATGCTTAAATGAGGGCTGTCCTGCATGATAGGAGAGCTGAACAATGACATACATCCTGAATTATTGTATATACACTTACATGTAGTTTTTTTATATATTTAGGATAATTTTTTTGCATTAAAATATTTCTTTTAAATGTAATTGAAACCAGAGGTCATGGTTAGTTGAATATGGCATTTCAGTTTCTATCAACACAGTATAACACAATAACTTTACTCAATAAGCAGTTCTTTTCCCAGTCAGGAGGAGCAGTCAGTGGAGTAAGATTGGTGGGGTATAAGAGTCAGGGCTCTAATATGCACTGCTTTGAATGCTGTGTAGCTATTCTGCACTCAGGTCATACTGTTCTAAGAGACTACACAGTGTGCAAGGCAGTGGAGAATGTGATCCTAAAACCAGATGTCTCATAAAATGATTTGTATGTTAAAATGAACAGTCACACTGAGGATACAAATCTTCTGTTTGCATATTTGCAGCCTCTGTTCTCCCTATTCTTCTGAGAGGAAGAGTTATATAATCATCAGCATTTTGAAAGATCACGTGAATTCTGTCTAGGTATCCTGAGTACCCCACTCTCATACCCAGTTACACCTTCTGCCAGTGCGGTAACTCTGGGCAACATCTTGCACAGCCGCAACCTGAGTACATCACAGAGTGAATTAGAAACCCATAATGGGAACAAATGCTTCAGGTTAATTTGAAATGTGAATGCTACTAGATGACTCAAACTGGTAATGGGATAAGTAGACCATCAAGTGTAGCTCAAGATCCAGCTCACATTGGAAGAAAGGTTCCAGGGGAGTTAAGAGTGCTCAGCACATCACAGGAAGAGCTCAGCTCCTTGAAGGACCTGGTTTTTAGTTTGATTATCTAAATCCATTGTTTAGTATATACCAAGGGCAGGTTTTGTTAGATGTGGAACATCCAAATACTTTTGACTTCAGTGTGGTTTGTGGACAGTCATCCCCTTTGAGCAGCTGCTAAGCACCTTGTAGGATTGTGACTTTCATGGACTTTAAGACTGTTTTAAAACCCTCTTATGCAGAGAGATGATCTCTTTATGAACAGGCTTTGACAGGGCAGCATAGGAGAACTTGTATTGCCATTGCTTGGTATACGACTAGGAAGACAGAGGTGGCCTTGCAGTTAAGAACCTGATTGGAGACTCTGAAGATCTGGGTTCCATTTCTGCTCTGCTGTAGATATCCTAAGTCATGTAGTCTCTCTGTTCTGCTGACTAAAACCTCCCAGGGTGTGACATAGATCAGTGATTCTCAACCTTTTTTTTTTACCAGCACCCATTTGTAAACATCAATGGCCAGTCCTGACCCAGTGCCCCTCACTCCCAACCCACTTCCCCCAGGCCCCAGCCCCCAGTGTGTGGGGCGTGGGGGGCCCTAAGCAGCTTCGGACAGACTGGAACTCTGACAGCCTGCAAGTAAAAAAAACAGTTTCCCATTTTCCTCCTTTAACACAGAATCCATGTTTAAAGTTTGTTGATCCATTTTTGAAGTTTGTTCACAACCCTTACATATATTCTTGTGACCCACTTTTGCAACCCACAGGTTGAGAAACACTGACATAGATGAATACATTACAGGTCCTTAGATTCTACCAGGAGAAGGGCCAGGTCAGGAATCTAGATAGACTGCAGACACCATGGCTGTGAACGTATCCCTTTTAAAAGTGCTAACATTTGGGGAAAAAACAACTTGAATGCAATCTGCATTTGCTTTGAAATAAGCAGTGAAAATAGGTCATCTCCTTGTTAAAAGACAATGTGATGCCTTGCCTAATAGGGTCTGAGTGAATAAAGCTGTTTTATAATAAATAATAATTTGTAATGTGTGCATGTTATATATTTTAATTATATAATAAAGAATGGGATGACAGTAATAAATAATACTATTTTGAAATATTTGCAGATGGTCAAATATATTTTAAAATACTTTATTAGTACATCACACTAGCCTATTTGGAATTACTGTCTTATGCTTCCATATCACTTTTCATGTTAGTTAATAAATTAAAATGCCATCGTGATATATTGCCTAATAAAGTGCCATAAATTTAAATACCAGTTGGTGACAAAGGAATTCAGGGGCACCTCCTAAGTGTCATTGTAATTCAATTTTAATTTAATTAGAGCTCACTGGGACAAACACATCTCCAGGGTAACTTCAAAGGAGTACATGGAAGTGAGCTAGTGTGAATCTGGATTCATAGTATGGATATTTGGCCATGTATACTGACTAGTTCCAGTAGCAGTAACACCTTGTCCAGGGGTAAAAATGGTAAGTTATTGGGCACTTCCTGTTCCAAAAAAATCCTTTAATAGGGAGGAATTAAGCTAACTTCTCTTTTCCTGGGAGCCGTCCACAATAGCATTTATTGACCTGTGACATGATGTTGCCTGGGGTAATTACCTATTTGATTGATCAATGGTGCATTGTTTTGTATGTGTGTAATGTTTTGACATCATGTAATGGCTCTGTTTGCATGTCTGAGTATTTCCTGGGGACAATGCCCATTTCCAATGAATGATTCAGTCAGAAAGTAAGGTAGAGTAAACATTTACTGAAGATACTGGTTACATCGCCTTTAAAAAGAATTACACAGCGTGTAGAAAAATTATAGAAGTTGATCAACATCAATATAGAAAGCTGGGAGAAGCATGCAGAATCCCATCTGAGCTGGAGGGAACATCTGGCACTTGGTGCAGCTCAACATGAAGTGGCTTTGATCCAGAGGACAGAAGGAAAATGCAAAAGAAGAAAGCAGCATGCTGTAAACCTGGACTCCAACTCAGACAACATACGGATCTGTGAAACTTGTAACAAGCTGTGTCGCTCTCAAATTGGGCTTGTCAGCCACAAATGGATTCATCAGGCATCTGACTAGATGTGTACACCATGATCCTGAGGATCGACTGTTGCCTACTAAAAAGAATTGCACTACATCTGAAAACAAGCATTCTCCAAGGTCCAGCTGCTGGTGAAGTGGGTTAAACCACATTAGCGAAACTATCTGTGCTAGCTCCATCTGGGAATGCCTGATAAAACTGCAACAGGGTTGGCACTGGTGGAACTATTCGTCAGAAAACAGACTTATGAAAACTGAAGTAATGTATAAATGTCTAGAAAGTAACAGACTTCACAAAATCTGGAGAAAAACAGACATTGCTATCCCAAAACCCAATAAACCACCAGAGGATCCAAAGAGCTACCAACCCATCTCATTACTGTTACATATAAGCTCATGGAGTGCATAATCTTTTATAGACTAGAGAACATCATTGATCCCCAGCTCCTAAAAGAACAAACTGGCTTTTGGAAAAAAAGCAGTGTACTCACTGACCAAGTTACATTACTTACATGTCATAGAAAACAGTTTTGAAATGAGGCAGAAAACAGGCAGTGTCTTTATCGACCTCACAGCTGTCTGTGACACTGTATGGCATCAAGGTTTCAACTCTAAATTTCACTCTGTGATACCTAACTGCAAGCTATGTGCTTTTGTCATGAACATGATCTCCAGCAGATCATTCAAACTCATTACTAGCCAAGGAGAAAAAAGCAGAGTATTAACTCTGACTCCCAAGGGTCAGTGCTAGCACCAATACTTTTCAATGTATATACCTCAGACTTCCCGAACACAACATCTAAGCGAAATGTGTACGCTGATGATATCGCCATAGTAGCCTAAGGAATAGACATGGCAGAACTGGAAAGGATGCTGATTACTGACATGGAACTCATTGCTGATCTTCACAAGTGGCACTTAAAGTTGAGCATCAATAAATCAGTATCTTCATTCTTCCACCTGGACACTTGTTGAGCCATAAGCACACTGAATACTGCCTGAGTAGGCAACCACTCCTTCCCCATGAGCATGCTCCAGCATACCTAGGAGTCGCATTAGACAAGCACTTCTCAACCCATGGCTCATGACCCAAAAGCGGGTTTCAAGAATATATGAAAGGGTCATGAACAAACTTAAAAAACTGGATTTTCCTTTAAAGGAGAAAAACATGGGAAACTGTGGCTTTTTCCCTGTGGGCTGGCCGAGTTCCAGCCTGCAAGGGACTGCTGGGGCCCCCCATGCCCACCCCACACACCCACTCCCTGCCCGATATATTGGAGGGAAGGGGGTGGGGGGCAGCAGGTTGGGAGTGAGGGGCCTTGGGTCAGGACTGGCCATTGATGTTTACAAATGGATCCTGGTACAGAAAAGGTTGAGAACCACTGCATTAGGCTACTTCCTTCCCTATAAACATCACATTCAGGTCAGCAGTAAAGTCACTGCATGATTAGCTGCTTGAAGATGTTTAAGCCAGCACAACATGGGGTGCCAACTTCAAAATGATCAGCACCACAGCACCACTGCACTTGCCATGGTATATGCCCCAGCAGAATACTGTAGTCCTGTATAGTCCAGAAGTTTTCACACTAAAAAGCTTGACTATACTTAACAGTGTGCTGAGACTTGTACAGGCTTCACATCTTACACACGCACAGATGTACTCCCTGTACTCTCGGGCATTAGACCAAGTGATATAAAAAGACAGACCCTAACATTATTACTGGCAAGAGAGGCAAGAGATGACAAAAATCACCTGCTCCATCAACTGAACACCCAAACAGATGGAGGCTTAAAAGCCATAAACCATTTGTACATGAAGCCCATAAGCTTTTGGAAGAGACTGGGGATGCTGAACCAAACCTATGGGCAGCAATGGAGCGGATCGACTGCTGGGAAAGGTCAGACCCATTCCCACCGTGTTGTACACCAACAGCAAACAAGTCCCCCATCGGGCATGAGCTTGACGGAGAAGCATGGTTCAAGCTGAACAGAGATCTGGATACGGAGGCATCAGGACACGTCACATCTTGGACAGCCCCTGTGTGACTGTGGTGTCCAACAACCAGCACAGTGCTTAATAGAAAGCTGCAAACTTCACAAATATCCAAACGGGGTAGATGATGTCCACACATTGAGCAATAATCCCTCCTAGACAGTGGCTCCTAGGCTTGGCAGTTGATATCTGATGGTATATGAAAGAAGTGCTATGAAGTTAATCTCTTTCTTTCTGTTTAATGAGTTGCTCATGTGCTGATCCTTCTGTTCCTCAAGCCCACGTGCTATTCGCCAGTGGTTTGGGTGAATCCTTTCCAACCTCTGGGTTGATCATTGACTGCTCAGCTACCTGTGCTCTCACCAAGGACACTCCTCCAGAGAGAGAGATTCATAGATGTCAGGGTCAGAAGAGACCTCAGCAGGTCATCGAGTCTGACCCCCTGCCCTGGGCAGGAAAGAGCACTGGGGTCAGATGACCCCAGCTAGGTGCTTGTCCAGTCTCCTCTTGAAGATCCCCAAGGTAGGGGAGAGCACCACCTCCCTTGTAAGCCCATTCCAGATTCTGGCAACCCTTACTGTGAAGTTCTTTCTCATGTCCAACCTTAATCTGATCTTCGTCAATTTGTGGCCATTGTTCCTAGTTACTCTAGGGGGTGCCCTAGTAAACAGAGCATCTCCTATTCCCTGCTGCCCTCCCCTGATGAATTTATAGGCAGCCACAAGATCACCTCTCAGCCTTCTCTTGTGAAGGCTGAAGAGATCTAGGTCCCTCAGTCTCTCCTCATAGGGCCTTGCCTGCAGGCCTCTGACCATATGAGTGGCCTCCTTTGAACCCTCTCAAGATTCTCCACATCCCTCTTGAAGTGCGGCGCCCAAAACTGGATGTAGTACTGCAACTGCGGTCTGACCAGTGCTACATAGAGGGGAAGCATCACCTCCCTGAACCTGTTTGTCATGCATCTGTTAATGCATGATAAAGTGCAGTTAGCTTTGTTGATCACTTCGTCACATTGATGACTCATGTTCATCTTGGAGTCAGCTATGACTCTAAGATCCCTTTCTGCTGCTGTGCTGCTGAGAAGGTCATCCCCCAGCCTGTAAGTGTGTTGGTGGGTCTTTTTGCCCAGGTGCAGCACTTTGCACTTGTCTTTGCTGAACTGTATCTTATTTCGTTCTGCCCATCTTTCCAGCCTGTCTAGATCCACCTGGATCCGTTCCCTACCCTCTGGTGTGTTAACTTTGCCCCATAATTTGGTATCATCTGCGAACTTGGACAGGGTGCTCTCCACTCCCTTGTCCAAGTCACTGATGAAGACATTGAATAGCACTGGTCCAAGGACAGAGCCTTGCAGGACTCCACTGCCCACATCTTTCCAGGTCGATATCAACCGGTCCACCACCACTCTCTGGGTGCAACCCCTAAGCCAATCTGCCAGACCGTGTAATCATCTGCATCACAGCCTGTCAGTTTATTTATGAGAACAGAATAAGATACTGTATCGACGGTCTTCTTAAAGTCTAGGTAGATGACATGCACCTCGACTCCTGCGTCTAAGCATTTTGGGACCTGGTCATAAAAAGAAACAAAGTTAGTCAGGCAGGAACTACCTGCAGTGAAACCATGGTGATTTCCTTTCAGCATTGTTTCCCTTGCTGGGCTCCCACAAATGTGATCCTTAATGATTTTTTCCAGAGTTTTCCCAGGGATAGAGATGAGACTTATTGGCCTATAGTTTCCCAGTTCCTCCCTCCCCCCCTTCTTGAAAACAGGGACCAACATTGGCCCTTTTCCAGTCCTCTGGGACCTGACTGGAGCACCATGAACAGCCATGCCAGTGGCTGTGCTATGACACTGGCCAATTCCTTCAGCACCCTTGGATGAAGTTCATCTGGGCCCTCTGATATGAACACATCCAGCCCCTCCAAGTGCCCCTTCACAGCCCCTCCAAGTGCCCCTTCACTAAGTCAGCGCTAACAGGTGGTGGGCTGGTGTCCCTCCTGTGTCTGTCTATGATCCAATTTGGAGATTTGTCTTGGTCTATGTCTAGGAAGACAGATGCAAAAAACTCATTGAAGAGCTCAGCTGTGTCCCCCGTCTGGCACCAAGTGCCTTAGTATGGGCCCCATGTTATCCTGTGTCTTCATTTACTCCCTATATCTCTGAAGGACTTTTTGTTATCCTTATTTTTTGTCAGCAGCCTAAGTCCTAAACTTGCTTTGGCCTTCCTAACTGCTTCCCTGCAAGCATGAGCCAGGGAGGTATACTCCCCCTTGGTAGATCGCACCTTTCAAAGAGCCACCCAGATACCACGTGAAGATTTACTGCAGTATAAAAAGAAAATCCCCACAAATCGTACACTATTAGTCATGACATATGGCCTTTCCCTGGAACCTACGTGGAAAATCCTCAAACCATTGCAACCCATGCTAGAAGAAGACCCAAAGAGATCTTTCCAGAGCCACCCATCCTAGCCTTCAAACAAGCACCGAACCTTGCTAACCTCATCACCAGAAGCAAACTCCCTATGACCCAAAACCACATCGATAAATGGATCCAGACCGTGCCAGGACAAGAAATGCAAAACCTGCCAACGCATCTCCACCCCTACCCCACTATAACTACACCCCACAACGAAACCACCGCTATTCCTGCACTTACACAAGGAAGTGTTATACAGGCAACCCCTGCTTAGCGCTCTTAACCGGTTCCCGAAAAAAACTGAGCGTTAAGTGAAACGAGCGTTAAACGACACCGAAAGTATCTGACGACCCAAGATGGTGACCGCTATTGTTTTTGATGACCCAAGATGGTGACTGCGAGCGTTATAACAAACCCCGCTGAGCACTCGGTGAAATCAGGTATCAATTTCAAACGAGCGTCGCAGCAAAACAGCGTTAAGCGGGGGCTGCCTGTAACAAGCGCCCCGAAGGGAAAATACGTTGGAGAAACCAAACAACAGCCGCGCACCCGAAATCCATCAACGACACCACGACCCAACTGCCTGCGGGTGCCCGCTTCTCGCGGGACGATCGCTCCCTCTCCGCGCTCTCGCTCCTAATCCTCGAAGGGAGCTTACAAAACACCTTTCGCGGGCGAGCCGACGAACTTCACGTCATCCACCGACTGGATACAAACAGAAAATCACGGACTCGACACCGAGGTCGCAACCTGCCTGACATCCGAGTCCCCGGTCGGCCGGCGCGCCTCTGGTTCCTCTCAGACCAGGCGCGACTTGCCAAGAAATGTTCCCCTCAAGGGCTGGTTCGGGTTCCCTCTGGGATCCCCTGGAGTGGGGGGGAGGGGGAGGGGAACCGTTGGCAGGGAGTGGGCAGGAGGCAGTTTGGCGCGCTCCAGGGGTGGGAGGAGCCGGGGGGGAGGTGACCCCCTCAGGCCGCACCCCTGCCCTGAGGGGACCCTGCCCCTTTAAGGCGGCTCGCCCCTCCCCCGCCCCCTCCTGGCAGCGCCGGGCTGGCTGAGGCTGAGGCGGGAGCGGGAGGCGGGAGCAGCCTCCTCCCGGCGGCGCGGCGGGGCAGTGCCATGAGCGGAGCGGAGCTGAGGTGAGGTGAGCGCGGCCCGCCTGGGCCTAGGGCGGGCGCGGGGCCTCCCTCGCAGCCAGCGGCGCTGCGGCGGGCGCGGGCTCCTCTCGCAGCCCCTTCCGCGCGGCCTGGACCCGCTCCCTCCCCCCGCCGCTCGCACCGTGTCGGCCTGAACTTTGGGGTCCGCCTCGCCGACCCCAGCCGTGCACCTGGAGGCCTGTCGCTGACTGACATTTCTTCCCCCGCTCCCCAAACCCGCGTCTGTCCCTGCTGGTGTCAGGTGGCGAGACCCCCTCCCGCACCTTGCCACTTGGGATGTCACGGGGTGTGACTCTGCCAAAAAAAAAACAAACCCACAACAGGCTGCGTGTCAAATTGGAGACACCCCCACCCGGTTATGATTTTAAAATCTGACAGTGTTTGTCTGTTAGGGGGGGGGGTCTGAGCCCCCCCTCATCCCCTCCCCAGTAATTCGTTTCTTGGTCGTATCACAGGTGGGAACGGTGCCTGGATGAGTATCGGGGCTCGTGGACAGCGGCCGTATCTTTTCTCCGACCGGCAGGATTTTGTGGGGGAAAGAAGGTGTTTTCATTGCAAGTTTTCGGGCGCAAACGCCCTTCGTGGGGCGTGGGAGAAAAGAGCGTGTGAGTTCTCCTGGGTAGAAAGGAAAGTTTGTACGAGTAGGCTCTAGACGAGTATCGAACACCGCAGCAAAGGGAAAATAAGCTTCGGGGCGAGGGAAGGATTGGCTTTTGCAAGTGTGTAAGGCTCGTGTGCCGTGACACACGTGGCGGTGTCGCCTGTTGCGATTTTTAGTGTTTCCTGATGGCGCCAGGTGGTTTTTTATGTGGTCGGCACCCCTGGCAGAGGTGGTGCTGGTTATAAAATTGGGAGCCTTTCTTTCTGTCTTCCTTCCCCGCCTCCCATCAACCCCATCCCTACTTGTCCCCAAATTAATTATTTCTGTCTGAATTATATCAATAGGTTATATTATATCAATATATCTTCAAAAGGAGACTGGACTCGCACTTTGCTGGGGTTGTTTGACTGCAGCAGTCTTTCCTGTCCAGAGTGGGGGGGGGCTGGACCTGATGATCTCCCGAGGTCCCTTCAAGCCCTAAACTTCTGTGAATATATTTTGATGATTTATATCGAATGAATTATATCAATGATACTTTAGTTACAAAGGACCTTCCTTTTGGTCACGTGCAGAGAACATCTCTTAAACCAGCGGTTCTCAACGGTTTTAGGCTCAAGATACCCCTCCTTAGGTTTAAGACACCTCTTGGAAAAATGCCAACTCTTAGTTTTCACTTTGTTTTTTTTTGTAATCAAAAAACTATAGAGTAACTTTTCTGTTTGGAAGAACTCAGCCCAGGGCAGGTCTGAATATTTTTACGCTGTGGATTGCTGTTTAAAATCTTGGGGTTTATCTTGTGCATCACACTTGCACACCTAATGGTGTTAACATTGTGTTGCATTATATCTCATGACATCCTTGAAAGGATCGTGAGGCAGCCTGCTTGGGAATCACTGCTTTAAACAAACCGTGCCAGCTCAACAAGAGCAAACTTTTTAAAAATCACATATGATAATTGCTTCAAGAGCAAAAAATTTAGAAAAGCAAGGGGTAGTAAAAGTACGTATTTATTTTGTTCTAGTACATCTGTTGGTTTGGACAGTGAAATCCATATAGCATTTCAGTGTGTGTGCGCATGTGCACAAGTGCCTAGTTGTCTAAAACCAGGTATTTGGACAATTCAAGAGTGATTTGGGCTATTAGACCATTTATGAATGACAGACTTTAGCCTCTTGTATGCTATTGAGTTGGTTTGAAGCCTTATCAAAAGGCCAAGTAGAAGAAATGAAGGTAGGAAGTTAAGAGAACTACCATGGAGAGGAATGTGTAGCAATATATTTCTCTCATGTGAAGGATAACTGTGTTGTTTTGTAAATGTTGCTCTAGGTATGTAAATGGGACATACTAAAACATCCTGTTAGTCAATGACTTCTCAGATTTTCTTCTGTCTAAACATTGACCTAACCTAGTAGGTGAAATCTGGGGAAAGAAAGAAGTTTCTAACACAGTCCATAAAGCCACCAGCCTGGGGATATGAGACTCAATACCAGTCAAACTCAGTGATAAACAGGCATAGAAAAAGCCAGTCTTGAGTGCCTGCCTTGTAAATCTAGCACACCGCATTTCAGATGTACCAAGGTTCATCCAGTTATGGAGCACCATATGGTGCAGGTAGTTAAATAATGAGTGTGAAAACCTAGTGTGAGGGAGGGGTTGGGGTGAGGAAGCAATGAGGTATATGGGAGCTAGGAGAGGTAGATTATCTTGCTGGGGTACGGTGAATAGAACACTAGAATTTGGGGAATTTGGGTTTCACCTAGCTCTCATTGACCATGGCAGTCAAATGTGTGCCTCTTCCCTCTTTTCAGTGATAAAATTAATGGATGCCTCTAAAACACTCTGATCTCTTTGAATAGAGCATGGCCTAGTACAAAACATTTTTATTCTAGAAAGCTACGTGTTGGCATTTGGCACTTTAGGTGAAGCAGGTTTATATTGGATCAGAGAGATGTAGGGGATGATAAAGGAGTAGAAGCACAAACGAAAGCACAGCTGAGGTCAGTGATTGATAGTGTACTATACTAAAAAGGAATTATTTCTAGTTTCAGTATTCAGTAGGGAAGACAAAATTGAAGAATGGAAGCACAAGAGGATGTGGTGGCTTCTATGAGGAGTGGAGTGAATGGATCTTATAAAGAACATGGGAAGCACTTAGCATACAGTAATATGGGCTGTGATTCCAGGGGGGGGGATGTGGAGCAGTGCAGTAGAAAAGGAGACCGAGAGAATGACACAATGGGTCATCACCTTGACATAATGTGCAAGACGGCAGTGCTGTGGAGGAGAAATGACAGCCATAAATTCTGCTCCTGTGCTATGCATTGGGGAGATGACCCATAGTAGGTTTTATCTGGCCACTTCAGATGTTAAATTTCAAGCTAGAAAATTAGCTGTCTCGTTGCTTGGGCCTAAACATTCACTGAAGTATCCGCAAACTTACAAACTTACTTGTATTGCTATAACACCAGGATGCCGTAATCATGGAATAAGAGTCCATCAGGCAAGATGTTGTAGAAAAACATTGAACACAAAGATGGTTCCTGCCCCAAAGAGCCTGCAGCCTAAGCACAAGACAGGAGACCATGGACCGTTATAGACCATCAGGAAAACTGAGATGGTATTAACCTGCATGGTAAACTGTTCATGTGCCAAGATTATTGCCCAAATGTCAAGCTTTTTGTTGGTGCTGTAGCAAAGGAGGGATGTGAATAGGAAAAGTTAAGTAACTCTTGGTCAGACGTATACTTCGTTTGATTGTTCCAGTGTAATTAGCTGCACATTACTCTGCCTTGATTCTGTAGCTATGTCTTGGAGGTGCCAGAGTTATATAGCACAGTCTCACTGGAGAGCAGCAACACAACTGCTGGGTGTGAAATACGAGAGGAGCAAGAAAGGGCAGGGAAAGAAAACTTTGACTCAGGGTGCTGGGGTAATCCCTGTAGCTAAGTGTGTTTTCAGCATCCTTCCAGATCTAAGGAGAAATAGCTTTTTAAGACCTTTCTAGAAAGACTGTAACAACAGTTGGCCAGTAAGATGAAATGGTTAGATGACCTTTCTGGAATTTGAATCTGGTCCTATAATGTCTAGGTGCTTCATAGCTGAGTCTTGAGTTGCTGTTGCTCTCCTTTTCTTTTCCTTCCTTCCTTTTTTTTTTCTCCCTCTTGCACTGTAATTAGACTTTTGGAAGCTAAAGAAACATTATTTCAGTGATGCTGTGTTCGTTGTCTGTCTGCAGTAGTTTGCTTTTCTTGAGGAACAGGATTGACTTTCCTCCACAGGTCTGGAGGCAGTCTAGCTGTTTGTTTCCTGATGGAAAGGTAATTTGCAAAGACAAGAAAGCCCCAGGCAAAAGAATCTGATTCAGAAAAATGCTTCAACCTATGTTTTGGTATGCGTTTGTGTTTTTCTGATTGGGGCCTGGTTTTTTTTTTGGGGGGGGTGGTACTGTGCCCTTGCAACTCCCATGGCTTACATGTAATGTTCATGTCCCAAGTCATCTCAGAGTTTGGCTTCTGCTAAGAAGGAAAATGTTACATATGATGTACTTCTTGACCCTATGACAAAGTTGAATCAAAACCTGATGTGGTACAAAAGACTCGTCTTCTCTCTCTAGCATGGCATCTACCCAGTTATTTTATATACATCTCCTAATTTCAGTAAATCATTGATTTGTTCATAAGACAGCATTAACTTTTTTTAAGCTTTTTTATCTAATAGCTTGGTTTGCTGAGTGTGTCTTAAGAAATCTGCTCTTTTTTCAGTGAATTCATAGCACTAAGTTAACCACCTTTTGTGGGAAGAATGCACACATCTGAGTCATGTTAAGTCACTTATTCACAGGAAAACCTTTAACTACTTTGCAGAGGTGTTTTAAGTCTTTAAATTGATGTTTCCATCTTCAAAGCCTTTTTAATGTACAGAGTATTTTGTGTACCAGCTGTGTTTCTGTCTGATCTGCTGTTTTAAATGTTCTGCTACTTAAGATGGGATATTTTAATTGCTGCTGCTTGCAGTCTCCTTCCCTCTATTAAAGATGTCATTAGTTACACTTACCCACACCCAAAAACTGTTCTAGTTGGCACAGTTCTGAATAAAAAAAAAAGTCTTTCAACATTTAACTGTTATGGACTTCTTCCTTTATTGAGGAGGTTCAAATGGGTCCCTGCTTAGTCTCAGGATGGTGAATCTAAACAAGCCTTACTACTTGTACCTGTAGGTTTTAGCTTTACTTGGTGCATGGAAAGACCGTACTATTTTTAGAACTTAAAAGTTTGTGTTTCTATCCATATAAAACTACTTGGTCAAAGTTAATGGTACATTCTCCTTTTAAAAAGAGATTTTTGGCAGGTACAGACACTACAACTTGTACAAACCTGATATGTTTCTGTTGTTATTTTACAACAAGCCAGTATAGATGATGTCTTTTTAGTTTGAAGTAGCTGGTAGTACTTTTTGCTTGTAGTGGATCGATCGTTCTATGATGTATATGGTGTAATGATCCACATACCAATCCACGCAATACAGCTGTTAGAAGAACTCTGATTTAAAACTTGAAGTGTGTGGGTGTTTATACATGTGCTCCAGGGGAGGGAAGGGGGACACTTTAATTAGAGAGCTGCTCTAATGCACCTGGAGCATCTCGCATATCAGGCATCTCCATGCTTCAAGATGGTGGTGGGGGTGCGCTTTATCTAAAGCTCGTTTAAAGCCCCTGGCAGTACTTTGAAGCACGGGGCTGCTGGAGCATAGTAATTGCTACGCTCCAGCAGACTCAGCTAATTGAGTCTGCTCCAATGCGCTGCAATTACAGCACATTGGAGCAACCTCTCTGCTTGTGTATAGGCATCCTGTGTGGGAAGGGATGGGGGGGATGGGGACGACAAATTTTAACCCATGGAGCAACCAGAATAGCACCTGTTGCCCTCCAATTCCTAGTTGTTAAGTGATCATTAAGCTGGTGTTTCTCTTACTGGTGGCTTGAGAGGTCAGGTCCATGTGCTTAGGAACTGTCTTGTATGTGGTGAATGATACATTGAAGAACAGAGGTGGTAAAATGCCTACCTAGGGTAGCTTACAGTTTTCTCTCTCCTTCTGAGCATTACTCCTATAGCATTGCACATGTTCAAAGAGCAGGATGGTTCTGCCTCAGATCGCTGGGATCAACACAGGAGTGTTCTTGTTAATGTGTCTCAGTGAATTGCAGTGATTTTTGGGACTAGCACTCAAAGTGCTCTCTCCTCCATCCCTATTCCCCTAATTATATGAAATAGTGCACTAACGTCTGTTATTAGTTGTTGGTGACTGCTTGTGGCTCAAGTGAATACATTTTAAATGAACTCTTTAACACTCCATTAGTATAAGAGGTTGCTGAGGCCTCTGTTGGAAAGGGGTCTTCTGTGCCACGGGTGATTTACAAAGGGGATTTCCGCTGCTGTTCTGATCATTGTACCTTGTGAAGTGTTTATGACTTACTGAGAGATGCAGGCTTTTTTTGGTCATGATCTTGAATTATTTATTCTTGAACTATTTAACTTTGTCACCTTTTTTTTATGGAAGCTTCTGCTGTAAATATAGCAGTACTAATCAGTTAAAAGCAGAAGGTCTTTCACTTATTCTGGTCTGAAAGAGCATTCAGTTAATACTGGTAAGAGCTTCACTTCTAACCAGCAGAGTTGTCAAACTTATTTTTGGATTGTACTTGTTAAAGTAGCTTTTTAGATTGAGGCCAGGTGTTGCAGTGGTGAAACGGGAATGGGAACATCTGGACACGTTGTGTAGCTTCCAGCAAGTATTGCCTGTGCCTCAGTTTACTTATGGCTGGAACAAAAAATAACACACAGTGCATCTTCTCCATTTTCAATACATCTGATCAAAGCAAGGCAAGAAGCATTAGCAGCGTCCCATATCCCTACGTCTGTCTCTCTCATCCACTGTTGTAAGAACTTGAAAAGGAGTGAGGTAACTGACTTCAGTGTTTGTGAAACTGTTGGTTGGCAGATGCAGTGTTTTAGGGGCATTTGGAAGAGGAGCCCTTATTGGTGGCAGCTTCTGCAGAATAACTGTATGCTAGTGCTGAGCTGTAATGAATGTTGAGCATATTTATGGAGCAAAAATCTTGTAACAAAGTATGCCTGTTTTGGTGGGACTGGGAATGATCTAATACCAAACTGAAGTACTGTATCTGTCTGCCTTTGTTTTATGACATAATACAGCTGTCTCTCCCCCTGGAATGAGGCTACTAATCTAAAGCTCAGATCTCCCAGTCTGAATCAGTTTGACACACTGAGGCCCTCTTTTAAATGACTTTTGCAAGTGCCCTCCCACTGACTTCAGCAGGGGTGGCTGGTGACCAGTGTTTGAAAGCAGAGCCCAGGTGTCTCCAGATGAGTGATTAACACTTACAGGCCTCCCAAAATCAGAGCTTGCTTTAGCAAACTGTCTCAAGTGGCCTCTTGCTGGGCAATATCTCATCTCATCTCATCTAATCCCAGTTGGGAAACACTGGAAAAAGAGTCTGAAGTGTTGCAATATATTTTCTAGGAATAAAAGGGAGTCAGGGGGAGCAAGAAGACTGAGCAGTTTGTTATGAGAGAGATCAGTTTTGTATGTGTGTTGTCAGAGATGGGCTATGATCTGGCAAAGTTTAGATCCAAACTTACAGGGGAACTGGGGGTGTTTGGATCTGCTTTGACTTAATCATTAATGTCTCTTAGGGAGGCTTAGGAATAAGTGCATACGTGGGGGTAGAGGGATGTAAAGATGTTTTCTCAGTGCTATGCTTTAACAATGAAGCATCCCCCTTCAGAAGGAGAGAAACTTTAAGACTTTTCAAAGCAGAACAATATGCCTCGAAGTACAGGTTGATGCAGTGCTCTGTAAATCAGTGCTGGAAGAGAAGAGGTGACCTCTGAAGGACAGATGATAAAGAGAGATCAATACAACACAGCAAACACTGACAGTTTCTCTTGGTGCCCAGAAGGGTGGTGCAGATGAATAGCTGCATGAACTGGGTTTTGCTTGACATTTTGTTACCAATTATCTGTGTGGCTTGGCTGCTGACTAGAGTCTCTGACCCCACTGCAGACCGTTGCTCTTCTATAGTAATACCATTTGCAGTGGTGAAAAGCTATTGGTCTTTGTAGTCTGTCCATCCTGCAGGACTGTTCTATGACACTTAAGATACTGGTAGTACTGTAGCTAGGGACATACCTAAATCGGGGTGACACAACAGGATTGTTGCATCCCACTTTTCAGCATGCTGACTTGACTCAATTGTCTTTTCGCAAAGAGCCCCCTGCTTGCCGTTGATGGGCTGAGGGGCCCTGGCAGCCCTGCCCCTCATTGGTTGCTGATAGACCGAGAGGCCAGTCACTCAGACTGCGGCATTGCATCCAGCTCTTAAAAGATGGTCCCGAAACCCTTTTGCTTTCCTGACTGGTGTCTTCGCTGAGTCTGTCACTAGCTCAACCTCTTGGTAGCACTCTCTCATACCACGTGCTCGTGTATCAGCATCTCTGCACTTCAAAATGGTGGTGGGGGCGCAGGGATTGCCACACTTTGTGAATTCTAGTAAGCTTTTAATTTTTGTGGGGTGATGCCATGCAAAATTGTGGGAAATGCCATTTTTCTTGGTGATTGCGGAAACCATCATTTGTTGTAGTTTCTGCGAAAATCAGGAACCTGCAATTTAAGCAGGTCCCTAACTATGACCACCATAATTCTAAGGGTGTCACAAAGTGGGGGAAGGGTTAAGCTTAAAGGACACTTCTAAAAACAAACTTTTACTGGGCACACTTTCTAAAATATCAGTCTGGTGATGCTCAGAGATTTTTGTTTTCACGTAGGTGGCAAGGAGTCAAGATTTGGGTTTTATTTTAGAATAAGCTTGGGGTAAGTCATGTGAACTGTGCTGTGTGCTTGTGGGGCATGGTCTATTTTATTTTTAGTTAGGGCTGCCTGCTTGACAAGATGGCTGAAACCACATTCAGTTTGTGCTTTGAAATCCCTGCATGGCAGGATTGTGGAAGTACAAAGCACTGAAACTTTCATAACTGCAGCTTATCGCGATCTGCTTTGAAGTTGGGGTCTGAAATGAAATGCAGAACTGCATTAATGCTTTTTGTTAAGATTCACAGATGAGAATGAGTGCTGGGAAATTAAAGTGGGAAATTACAGCTTAGTAGGTGAGATGGAAGAATGTTGTTTTGGGGAAAGAAAAAAGTGCTTATGTCCTTGGGATGATGCTAATTTGATTTAATGTTTTTCCATACCTTGTATTAAAACCAGATGAAATGAAAGTTGGGAGCTGGATTTGCCTATACCTCTCTTCTCACCCATTTCACCCAGGAATTGAAACCTATGGGATCTAGGATTGTCTTCGCTCTAGAAACACAGAAATCTAGTTCTGATGTAGTCCTCTATCTAAGACAGGGGTGGGCAAAATGCGGCCTGCCAGGCCATTCTATCTGGCTCGCGGGGCCCCTAAAAAAAAAAATTGAAAGTTAATATTTATTTGCCAGACTGCCTGTCATGCGGCCCTCGATGGCTTGCCAAAACTCAGTAAGCAGCCCTCCTCCCAAAATAATTGCCCACCCCTGGTCTAAGATCTAAAACCTGGCAGCTGCATCACTTCAGTTCCCATCAGGATTTCTACTTCCCACTTGGAGTGCGGTGACCTGGCTGCTTTCCAGGTCAGGTCACTCCATTCTGCTTTCTTGATGCCTTTCTGCAGTGTGGGTGGTAAGAGCCCTGCTGTCACAACCCTCCTGTGTAGCATTTGCGTCCCCCACCGGAGGCAAATGCACTTCGCTGATGAAGTGATCCTAGTTTGTCCTTTTCTCCTTGTAGCTGGTCTGGTCACTGCAATAAGCTTATCTTTTTGAGAGCATTCCAGTCCTTGGACTAAACTTTCAAAGTTCTTGTCTGTCACTCTGGTAGTTCTTTTTTTGATAACTCTGGGGTTAGTTTGAAATATGAAAGTGGGTTTGGGGACTTAATGTTGAGAGCTATGTAGGGTTTAGTAGCTTATGGATCTAGTACTGTGCAGTATGAAAATGTTTCACTGTCTTTAATAGACATCCTGCCCATGTGCCACAACTCCTATGCAGTACTACTGTTATATCTTATATTGTGATCTCATTAATTGTAAAGTGCATGGGAGACTGAGAATAAATTTCTGCATAACAAGACAGATGCCTGTGGGGAAGGACCTGGTGGGCACACCAAACGACTAAACTCTGTAGTTGTAGCTCGGGTTCTTTTTGGTGGCAGTTGGCCTAGTTCTGCAGGTGCTTCAACACCTCCTAGATGGGGACCTACCTAAATTGCGATGAAGTTCACGGCGCAGTGTCATCTTCAGTCTTGCTCTTCACACTGTCCCCACCCTGCCACTGAGTGGCCAAGAGGCAGTTAATGCAGTGGCTCTTGCCTCTTAAGAGGCCATTCATTGGCAAGGTGAAGGGGACAGACACACGTAGCAAAAGAGCAAGATTAAAGGAGTCGCTGCACAGCAAACTTCTGGCACAATTTAGATGGTCCCGGCTCCTAGAGGCTGAGCTTGCTAGAGCTCCACACGTAGCAGTTCCCATAGCTGTCTTTCACAGTTCATGTAGGTGATACCAGCAAACCTCCATTTCTAAGCCAGGTGCTACTGTTAAGGGGAAAAATGCAGCATTTGGCTGTTAGCACTTCAGTTTCTGTGGCCTCTAAAATGTGTAGAGTAAACAACAAACCCCCAAAATTCTTGGAAGAATTATTTGCCAGGTTTGTTTGGGGGAGAGGATTGGGTATTTCTCTTTTTGTTTTTAATAGTTCATATATAGATTCATAGACGTAGGGTTGGAAGGGACCTTGTAGATCTAGTCTGACCCCCTGCCCTGGGCAGGAGAGAGAACTGGGCTCAAAAGACTCCAGCTAGGTAATCATCGAGCCTCCTTTTAAAGACCCCCAAGGTAGGAGCCAGCACTACTTCCCTTGGTAGCTGGTTCCAGATCCTAGCCACCCTGACTGTGAAGTAGTGCCTTCTAATGTCTAGTCTGAACCTACTCTCTAACAGCTTATGGCCGTTATTCCTTGTTACGCCAGGAGGCGATCAGGGGAACAACGTCTCTCCCATTCCCCGCTGGTCCCCACTAGTAAGTTTATAGACAGCCACCAGGTCCCCTCTCAGCCTTCTCTTGTGGAGGCTGAACAGGTTAAGGTCCCGTAGCCTCTCCTTGTAGGGTCTGCCCTGCTGTTCCCAGATCATGCGAGTGGCCCTCCTTTGGACCCTCTCAATGCTGTCCACATCCCTCCTGAAGTGCGGTGCCCAGAACTGGACGCAGTACTTCAACTGCGGCCTGACCAGTGTCGCATAGAGGGGGAGGATCACCTCCTTGGACCTGCTTGAGATGCATCTGTGGATGCACGACAAGTTGAGGTTAGCTGTACTGACCATGTCCTCACAGAGTATACAACTCTGGAAGTGGAATCTTGTAATGGAAATGTGAGCAGGCACTTAACTATTCAAATACAGTAAATTAGTAGTAATACACAGTGAATTACCTGTAATGTTAGTTTTCTTTCTGGACAGCTTCTTTTGGCTTATTCCCTTTCTGATTGCTTCATTTTATGCCTTTGTTGCATATGTGTGTATGTACATGTATGTGCAGTATTGATTTATACTTGGTGAATGTACTATCTGTGGATCAGTGGCTCTGGCAAGCCTTCTCAGTGTGGGCAGTTGCCCTAAAAGGCTTCCTTCTCTATACTCCTCCTAGGCAAAATGGCTTATTTGTGACAGACCAGGTCTGCATCTGAGGCTGAGGGTTGAGTCTGAGGCTGCCATAAAGGAGTGGTGGTGTTAGTCACAGTCACTAGTGATTTTTTTTGGATGGTCTGTGAAGTAGATGGAGACTATTGAAGTTTTCTCATGTGATGGCTGTTCTGTGGTATAATGGTATCTATCAGCTCTTTCTTGATCTCTGTGGTGGATGTGAGATTTTGTATTCAGTGCTCAGTCTTTTTCCTCTCTTTGGTTTTCCCTCCTGTGTTCCTGTTTCCTGTGCTCCCTGCAAAGCCAAAACAAAAGCAATTCTCTTTGTTGTTGTTGGATTTGGTGTTGTCCCTGTCAGAGATGAGAGAAACAGCTTTAGATGTTGGTCTGTGCTGCTTTGCCTTTCAGCAATAGCTGGCAACTGTTGTGGCTGCCTGTGCACCACCTCTCTCCGGCAGACTTTGTCCCAGTAATTAATAGTCTTATAGCACCAACCACGCCCTGGTGTATAGATGTACTGTTTAAGCAACCTACTCATTTCCTCCTAATTTCTAATTTAGAGCTCATAAAATTGGCTGAAGGTGGAATACATCATGGTAGATTGCATACATGCAATATGTATCAAAACTGGAATGGCCTACATCAGTGTTTCCCAAACTTTTCCTCAGCATGACCCCTCACTCCCAACCCATAGCCCCCCACAACTGCCACACCATCTGCTGATGGGAACTGCTGGTCTACATAATGTACATTTTGCAATGTCTTCCCTCATTCCATGAGTCTAAGGCAATTATATGCTATTGCCCTTTGGAATCATCCAGTGACTTCCTTCCCCCCCTACTGTTTTATCTTGTTTTCCATAAAGAATAGTAAAATCCTAAAGTGTACCATTAGCACTTTGGCAGTACTTCTGTAATTCTTGTGTGTGTGTTTGCAGGGAGGGAAATCAGTGGAGTACATTAGGATTTGATAGTTTCCATTTAATCTAGACTTGACCAATGTTTCTTGTGTTTCTAATTTTTGCACTAGACCCAAACTCCCTGCCAGTATTATTAATCGCAGGAGAAAGGACTTGGTGATGGAAAGGGCTTGCATGTTTGCCTTTAAATTAGACTGATTTGTGAAGGATTGGCTGTGCAAGGGAAGTAGTGGTGGGGTGGGGGGTGGGATGGTGTGCAGACACACTAGATGATATAAAATAGAGTTGCAATCTTAATAGATAAGATAACCAGTGCACTATGAGTTCAGCAGCTAAACAAGGAAGGAAGACACTCCAGAGATGCCCCTTTTCACTTCATTCTCTATAGTTTTTCAAAATGGGCTTATAGAGACTATTATGTTGATTAACATAAGCAAAGTGAAATCTGCCTTCACATTGAAGGTGGTCAGAAACCAGAGCATCTCTGTAACAGCACGTTGAGGATCTGTGTGATAGGAAGATAGGATTGTAGCTGTCTATTCTGCCTGGGGTAGATTTTCCCCGACCCCCAGCCACAATAAGTTATAGGGCACTAGATGTGTGCTTTGCTGTCTGTGGTGCGCAGGATGTCAGTTTTTTGACATGCAGTGGAAAAGTAAGTAACCTCTGAATACATGGACGGTTCTCAGTGTTGTTGCCTGCTGGAAGCCATTTTGTCACATGAAGTGTCACACTTTCAGCGAGTGCCGTAAACTTCAGTAAGTATTTAACTCTGGTAAACCCTTCACAGAATGTTTTGGTTTTAATGTTCACTGTAACCCCTTGACACTGCCTATACCAGAGAATACCTGTGTTGAGATGGATTGCTTTTGCTGGGTGCAAAGGCATGATGCTATAAGAAACTGGAGAACATCATGGCCTTCCTTCTCATTCTGTTGCTTTCGCTTCCTTTTCAATAACTATACATTTCAGATGGTGTCAGACTCTAAGGCTGTCCCCTGTAGTCTAGATCCTGAGAAAAGAGAATTTGTGTGGGGAAGGGTGGGGTTGGGGAATGACTTTTTTTCATCTGAGCATTTCTGCTAGCTGGATCACTTACTGTGGTCCTCATATGCATAGGTGGAGGGATGGGAGGTCCAGTCAGTATCTGTGGGTTTATCCTAGTTGCAAGGCCTGCAGAGATGGATATAATGGTAGAGTAAATTGATGTATTTGCATATAAGTGAGATAATAGGCTTTTCCTTGCTGCTTTTTCAGAAGCATTGCAGGAGACTTGCCTAGCCTTCCTTTAGAGTGGTCAGACTGGTAATTTTGTGTGTTGCTTTGGGAGGATGGGTGAGCCAAGGTATGGGCGCACCTTTGACTTTGGGACCAGGTCTCTGAGCCTGTTCATTTTGTGGGAGATGATGGGAAGGGAAGGTATGTCCATAGTTCCAGCAAAAAGAAATTGCATGAGCAGAAAGCCTGTGATCCCCAACATAGGAGAAATTAAAGAAATAGAGAGCAATGCAGATGCTCAGCCCATGTTCATACCAATCTTGGAAACTGTCAGTTCTAAATCATTATTTCTAGTGGGAAAGTTACAATACTGAGCTCTTGCATTTTCTAGGTCTTTGGGTTGAACATAAATCTGACTGAAATGAGGAAGGTTGCCTTTAAGCAAAAAAGGACTGTTTGGTACTTGTGTGTTATATGTATGGTTTGACGTTTTATTTTTCTGCTATTCTTAGAACAAGCTGCCTGGAGAGTTGTCTGTGTTCATGTTTTCTTAAAATCAGAGTTCACTGAGAGATTAAAGGAGTTTGAAGCATGCTGCTTTTCATTAACCAATTGTATAATTTGTGCCTACCTGTTACTAGAAAGAGTCGGGTCCACATGATTCTGCAGCATAGTTCTGCATAGAAATTCAGCAGCTACCATTTTACTAACACGTGGCGATTCTTCAGCTTCTTGATCGTTCAAACAGCTATGTAAATGCTAAATCTTTCTTAACCCTGGTGACATAGACAAATATCCTTCTGTCCTTCTGGATGTAGAACCTGAGAAACGGGTCGAGTCACGTGCACATGGAATTACAGTGAGTTTGGCAAGACCTAGGATTGGAAGTCAGGGGGTCCTAGTCCACGTGGGAGAGAAGGGGTTTCCAAAACTGTTTCTTATTTTAAATAAGACCAGCCTTAGAACTGTTGCTTAGGAACTTGACTTGTGCTTTGACTTGGAACAGTATAGAAAAGAGACAAGATGTGTAGCTTCCCTTTCCTCCAGGGGCAATAGGTGCCTGAGGTAAAAACACCTGTTTAACTAAACTTCTTCGGCAGCAGTGGACCCTTTTAACTGCTGCCATAGGAACTGCTAATCTGTTTCTAGGAGCTCTGCGTTTAGAATGGGATTGTTTAACCCATATCATTGTTGTATAGCTAAAAGCACTAAATCTACAGAAACAAGGAAGATGATAGTCTAATGACAGACCATTTAATACACCCTTTCCTTCAGTTTTTGGTTTGAACTAAACTACTGCCTTACAAACACAGGGGCATACATGTACACATGTAAAAGAATGGGAGAAACTGGGGAGAGACTCCCACTGGCTAGAGCAGAGTCATGCAAGGCAAGCAGGATTTCTTGTACTGTGTCTTGAGAGGGTCAGGAAAACCCTGACTCACGGGAAGTATGTGCCCACTTTTAGTCTAGCAGAGTTTGAGAGCAGGAGGAAGGGAGAGCGTTCTCTTCCCCTCCCCCCACCCCCTTCCCTCTTTTTTGCAGATCTTCCATTGTAATGTCCTGTGATGCACTTAAAGTGTGAAATGTATGTGAATCCCAAATTGCATTAACAAACACTACTGATATGGTCTATGTGTAATGATCTTACAACTTCCCTTTTCTAAAAAGTGACTGCCCTGCTGTCTGGAAGTGTTCATTCTGTCCTATGTACTTGGTAAATGACACACATTCAAGCAGTTCAGTACACAGTGGGGCTTAGTTTTTTGGTACATGGCGGGGGGAGGGAAGCGCGTTAATTTAGAAATAATAAAAATGCTTAAGTTGGGGGGGGAAAGCTTTGGAAATGCCTCTGAGAAATGAAGAATATAAATGTAATGCATCTTGTTATCAGATATAAAAGAGCCTTAAAGCTTTAATCCTTCAGTTTACTAATCCTTTCAATAGCATTAAATCAGAATTATGATTACATGTCAAATATGAAAAATGTAAGTTTGCTTTGGTTTTGATGAAGCATAACATGAAGGGGAAAATAATTTCTTCAGGCAGTTCTTTGTATGTTTAAGAGCACCTGTTCAGCAAAGACCCATGTTCTCTGGAACTTGAGTTATTGCTTGCAAATTTATACTTCCCATTGCTTCCTTAAATGCCCTTTCATATTTGAACTTGCTGTCCCCTGTCTCATGCCAGTAGTGCATCTGCTGTATTTAAGCATGAAAAGTATTCTCTTGGCTTTTGGAAGGAATAGAGAATTGGAGGATAGTAGCGTACATTTTGGGTGACTGATAACTGTTATACAAAACCAGATTTATGGGAAAGTGCTGTAATAGCTAGGTGCTTATTTGCCTGTCTTGACTTATGAGTTAGGCTAGTCAACCAAGGTGCCATGGCACCTTGGGATGCCTTGAGATTCTTTGTAGGGTGGCACACAATGTTCACTGCTAGGTGCACAAGATAACCCTAGAGATTTCACATAGGAATCCGTGGTGTCAAAAACATTCTGACCTGTTATGATCTTTGAGTTCTTTGCAGCAGAAGAATTGCTTTCTTATTTTCTGTAGTCAAAAAAGAGTGAAAACCAAGAGCTGGCATTTTGAGGGGTGCCTCAAGTCTATTGAGGGGCGTCTTGAGTCTAAAATGGTTGAGAACCTCTGCATAAGTGTTGGGCCTCTGTTAAAGTGAAACTGATAAACATTAAGAACTCTGCTGTACTCGAATTGAAGAAAACTCTTGTGTATTACTCGTAGGCAGCTTTTACCTTAGCAGCAGTGCATCAGAATTAGATTAAATTAAGATGGATGTAGTATAGTTTTTTGGTACTGTAGGGATTCACTTTTTACCATTTTAAATACAAAATGGACAACAGGCTCATTGAAAGCACTTTTTTCTACCTAGTCATTTAACCAAAATGTTGCAAAAAGCCTTTTTTTTTTTTTTAAATGACCTTTAATTTAATGGGTGATTCAGGCATTCCTGTTGGCCATAGACAAATCCATAGAGGTTTGCAATAATCTTTCATCAGATTAAAGAGGAATTGGTTCTTTGTGAAGGAGGATGAGATAAAATACAGTAACTCTGCTACTCCTCCTTCTCTATAGTAAAACCATTTAACTTTTAGCTTGTACCTATGTTATATTTAATCTCTTCATATTTGTTCTTGTACTAAAGTAAATATCAAAAACTGGTAGCTCTCCTTATCTGCAGAACTCTTCTTCCCCAGAGCAGACTAATCCTACAGTTTAGTCTGACTTCTGAGCAGCCAAGGGTCATTGGGTCTTGTGGACTCCCTGGTCTTCTCTCCCATCATGTCCTCGGGATGAGGGGCAGGTAGCTGAAGCTGGAGGAGGGAGAGGTGAGCTAGGAGACCCCAGCAGCAGCAGGAGAGGGTTGGGAGGGAACAATGGTTGGGAAGGAACCAGTGGACTGCAAGTTGATAACTGCTTGTGGGCCACATGTGGCCTGCGATGAGCTGGACAGCCCTGCCATCATTAGTAGGGTTACCAGATTTCCAGTTCCAAAAAAGAGGACACCTTGCTTCCAACCCACAGTCCCCGACAGCTGCGGAGGCTCTGGCTCTGGAGGGCAGCAGCTTAGCAAATCTGGCCCTGGTGCACACTGGAGGGAGGAGGAGGGGGATGTCTGTAGCACCCTGTCCCCTTGAAAGTGCTTTACTGACACAATTAATACTCTACAATGTATAAGGAGCATCATCAATAGTATTATAATTAAATGGTAGTGAAGCTATAGTTAATATATTATGAAAAAATTGTGTTTAGTGGAAAAGGAACTGGGAATGCTTGCTAATAGTTTTGGAGTTTGGGAGATGGACCTAAAGCATAAAAAAAGAAAAACCAGAAGTCATCCAGCAGTCTTTGTTTGTTTTTGTGCCTTTTGGAATTTGTAGGGGAGTAATGTTTGATGTTTGAAAACAAGCAGATTACTACTGAACTTGGTTCCTAGTGGGTGCATCTACATGTGTGCTTTACTGTGGAGTTGACTAATTGGCTCTGCAGTAAAGTGTCACAGTCTACCCGTGTGCCGGTATTAGGGTGCTGTAGATTAATTAACTCCACTGTAAGATAGTACAGTCGGGGACAGTACTGTTCTACAGTGGAGTAATATATGCACTGAAACTTGTGTATAGACAGTGACAGGGGCTTGCTGGGGTACAAGGGTGCTAAAATACAGGGACTGCCTGCTGGCTAGCCCTGCACTGCACCACCCTCATGCCCCAGCCAGCCCCACTGCCACCTGGAGCCCAGGGCTGCTCCCTGGGCCCCCCTGTCATCCTGGAGTTGCTTTGCCCCAGCTCAGACTGCTGCTGTCCCAGATGTGTGTGCAGACTCTGTACGTGAAAGCAGCTGACTCCAGCGTAAACTGCACCAGTTTGACTTGACACCGGACTTGTGAAGTATTTTTGCACACTTGTCTTAGTTTATACAAGTGCCCCTTTGGTATTTTTCCATTTTGGAATTTTAGTGAGTGATAGCTTTGTCTGTAACCGAGTTGAACCACAGCAAGTTTGAAAATGTTACTTGGATATGATTGTTGGGTAGCAGCTTGTGTCTGTACATGGCAAGAGAATTGCCAGATCCTCAAAATCCTGGTTTCTTTAGTATCAAACCACAAGAGCCTCACTGCTTTGGAAAGTGCTACATTAGCTAATGGTGATGCTGTTTGATAAGTCATGGGGTTGGAAGGGACCATGAGGGTCATCTACTGCAGTCCCTTGCACCATGGTGTTCCTAAATCATTTGAGCCTGATGCTTATTCCACCTACCCTTAGTGACCCCCCCCCCAACTTCCCTTAGCAGCTGCTTTGTTCTTAAGGTTAAGAATTTTTTCCTGAGATTAGCTTTGCTGTCCTTTTAAACTTGTTACCCTCTATGGCAAGTAAGAAAAATACATCTCCATCAGGCAAACCTTTCAGATATTTAACAACTGCTATCGTGTTTCTTCCCACGTCCCCTCTTTTCAGAATTTAACATCCAACCCTTGTTCTTTCAGCCTTTCTCATGTGGCTTGCATTCCAGCCCCAATATTGGCTTGTCTCTCCAGTTTGACAGCAGATTCTCTGTGCTGCAACAGGATGGATCATCTAATGGAGGGTCCATGTTTCTCTGAAGTAGGTGGTTTGATGAAGCTGCACAGGTTACAGGAGAGCTTGTTGAAATTTTAAATATTTATGGAGACAACTCAATTCTGCTGAAAGACTGGCGGCTTGTCTACCTGGTTGACAGAAAGGAGCCTTGGCTCCCAGCCTTGTCCCCTTAGCTCCAAACTTGGGGCACCATTCCTTTTAGTGGAGAGCTCTACAGTTTTGTTTTCTTTTCCTATTTTAAACCCTCTGCTAAGTGGTATTGCTTCTCTTTTTCCACCCCTCTTCCCCAAGCTTGAATCGCTATGCTGCCCTTCCATGTAAGGCGCCACGTGTGCATTTTGTCTCATCTTACCTCGAGTTAAATTTTCCTGAAATGTAAATAATTTCATTTTACATTGATTGTTCCATGTTGTTCTTGTTTCCCTGAATAATGAACAGCTAGGAAATACAAAAATATAGTTTAAAAAAAAAATATTGGGGACCCTTTTAAAGAAAAGAACTTAATATTTCTCTCTCTTCCTCCCCCTCGCCCCCCTTTAAGGTATTTCTGACATAGTGTTAATAAGCATGCAACATTAAAGCTTCATAAACTTTGGTGAGGAAGGAGAATGGTAAAGAGTGAGAATTTAAGTTAACATAAACAGAGAAACAAACAGTTGAGACTGACCACTACTCTTCTTTTTCTAGTCCTTCATCTTTTTGTGAAGAAGCAGTAATATTACTAAAGTTTGCTCTGCTTTACATTCTACACAGTTTTTCCTGTGTGATTTCTAGAAGAACTTAAGAGCCTTTTTAATGTACTGGTGACTGCCAATACAAAGAACATGAAGTGAGTCTCCCCGCCCCGCTCCCCCCATTTTCATTAGAATTGTTCTTGACCTCTTGGCTTAGTAAAGTTTAAGCAAGCCATCTTGCTGGTCTCTAGGGTGGTAGCTTGAGACAGCTTTCATTAAAAGAGAATGATGGTGATGGGGCTCTTCACTTTCTTTTGAACATTTCTTTAATGTAAGACTCTCTGAACACTTTCTAAACATTTGCTACCTAATATATTTCTCAGAAGCCCTTACACAAAACATAACCTTGCTTTACTGAAGCTAAGTAGTTGCCTTTTCAAAGGCGGTAAACCTTTTTGTAGCCATTTTACAGGAGGTACTAGATAAAGCGATAGTTGGTGCTTCTCCTCTTGGCATAAATGACGTGCAGTTTCCAAGTCAAAATGAGACATAAGCTGCTGGAATCAGTGTTTCGGCCTTTGTAGTTCAGCTGCGGTAATTGAAGATGACACTAAAACTTTCTGTAAAAGATGGAGCTTAAGTAGTGTTTTAGATGGATGTGAGATGGGTTTTTTCCAGGAGTAAAATATTACCATGAGCTTAAGTTTTCCCTTCTGAGTAAAGGAGGAATTGTGTGTAGTGGTTTTCAAGGGCTGGGGTTGAGGGGGTATCTTAAAATTGACCATTTTCTTATTGAATTACTTTATACTGGAAGTTTTCAAACACATACTCTTCTGCTATGTTAGTTTTCCCTCTTCCTGGAATGTGGGGTTCCTAAATGGACAGACTTTGGGGCAGCTCCTCACCCATACATATTGTTCATAGCTTGACTGATTGTATTGGACTTTTGACTGTGTTTATACTAGCTGAGAATCTGCCGCCTTGTATCGTGGTCAGAAACAGGGCTGGAATGTGTGTATGTACTGTGATCTCTTCCCAATACTTGCTTTAGAGGAATAAGGTCTAGCTGTTCAACAAATGCCAGCTAATTAATATTTAATTTCCTCATTTGTATGCTACTGCAAGTAGCTTTCTCAGCCCTCTGCAGCAAATCTTCTATGTGTTCCTATTGTGGCTTTATTGGCTCCCTTATAAAATACCTAAATGTCTCGAATTCCCTTTTTGGACCCCTTTACCCCTGCAGCTGGTAGCATAAACAGCACAGCCTAATTTTATTAGATGTTGTAGGTAAAAGATTCGTTAGGGTATTGCATTCATGCTGGTAACTGGATCCCTTACCTGAGACTAAGATTTCATGAGCCTGTCCATGGTAATTACAGATACTTGCTATGTAGTTCATTTAAAAGTAATGACTGGTAGGTGTAAAAGAGCAGTAGTAGATGTTAATTGAGGAATACATTAGCGGAGAGTGACTTCAGTGAGGTAAACTCAACTTCCTAACATCATATGAGAATTTGAATAACTCTGGGAATCTGATATTTGGTTTACTTTTTTAAATCCTGTTTTTTGCCCTTTTAAAGTTGATGGAACTAAACTCATTGGGGCAGTGGAGATAGTTGGGTTTTTTGTTTGTTTGTTTGTTTGTTTGTTTGTTTGAAGATGATACATCTGTTGTTCCAATTCTTGCCAAAACGGAAGTGTTCCCATATAAATGGACTGGAAATAGAATTCTGAACCAGCCCTATGACAAAGCAATGCTTCAAGTTTATTAATGATTAATTGTACTTCTGGCTTAATAACTTGGTTCACTGTTTTAGATTGAATTCGTAACCAGTGTGACCACAAGTAATTTGGAGATGATGTCATGTACAAATGAAAGGACTAAGTCAAGTGTATTATACAGGGCTGTTGATGGAGACCTGACTGAATGATAAAGCCCTTGATGAGTTTGTAGGTATTCTGTAATCACTTAAACACCAATCATCCTGTATCTTTCAAAGCTGAAATGAGGATGCTGACTGGAGGTCTAGCAAACGGATGGGAGACTAATTATTGAAGGAGAAGATGACTCCCAGATCAAGTGGGCTTAGTTGAAGACATAAATGGGTTCTAAAAATACTTGAAGACTTTGTTCTAAAACTAATGCAGGAAAATGTAGACATTTGTTCTGAATGCTCTCAAACCTTTCAGGAAGGTGGAGGGGGGTTGAAATAATCCATATACTGTAGAGACTTGTACTGGACTTGTCCACTTGTCCATTTGTCTGCTTAGTAGGTAGGTGCAGTGGTAATTAAATACTGGCTTCACTGCCCTACCTTAGTAGGTAGGTGCAGTGGTAATTTAAATACTGGCTTCACTGCCCTACCTTTTATTTAAAGTTCTGTCAGACCTCTGGAATCATTTGTGCATGTGTACATAAACATTAAGAAAATTACTTTTATAAATTTGTCAGTCATTGAGCCTACCTCCTTAAAGCCATTTGGGAGCTGTCAACCCAGAAACATTTATTTTGTTCTAAATGCATGTAACCAATTTTATATTTAGGTGATCTGCATGTTATTCCATACAGGTTTTACTCCTTGAAGTAGGATCCTGGATTGCTTCCGTAGATGTGTGTTGTCCTCCTCGGGTGGCAATGCTAAAAAATAGTTTTGTAATGCTGAACAGGGATCTCTAGTGAAATAAAGAAAACAGTATTTCCCTTCAGTTGATTCTAGCGCTCTCTTCTGTTTTTGCCATTGCAGAACTCCTAGTTGGAACTTCCCTCTAGCCTTTTGTCTTGCCCAACTTCCTGTTCAGAGTTAGCTTGCCTGTATTGAATACGTCTAATATGGAGCTAGGAACAGTGTTTTAATGAAAGCTGTAGTACACCAAAAAGGTCCACCTAGGAAATGCCCTGCTGAACTGGCATTGTTTGCACCGCAGTAGTGTGAGACTAGTATAACTTTAACTGGCTAAATAAATGGTATAGCCAGTGAAGAAAAATGGCATGCTTCTCTGAGGTTGTTCCCGGTTCAAGTCACTGAAAAGGAATTGTGGAAAAAGTTGGTAAATCTTGATCTCCACTGCACTTTGGACATCTCAGAAAGGATTTAAAAATGCACAGTAAAATATAGGGGGCTAGGACTTTTTTCCATTATCTAGCAAATAACTTCAAAATAGTAGGGGTAGGTAATCTTGGTGCTGAGAACCAAATGGACCACTTGGATTCAGCATAGGAATGTGTATGACCACGCTTCGCTTCAGTGGTTGGCCCCCATGGCTTGCAGCAGCTGCGGTAGGAGGGACTTTATGCTTTCAGTTCTTGCTGCTGATGGGCATGTAGCCATGGTTTTACTGAATGAGTTTAAAGGATGAAACTGGCTACTTTCTCTTAAGATACTTAATTCATATTTTAAGTACATGCTACAGCTCAGTCTACTTTGGCTTGACCCATTCCAAAAACTGTTAAAATAGCTTCTCCACACTGGGGAGGTTGTCTTGAATGCTGTGACTTAGACCACCTCTCTCTGACCATCTTACAGAGGAAGCATGCAACAAAACTTGCTAAGATCTTACCGTGATTGGGTGCAGTCTGAAAAGTGTGGATTCTTGTGAAGTCTTTCCAAACTTAACTTCAACTGCCCGGGTAAGAAAGGGGCCTTTTACCCATTGGGTAGCTGCATGCGCAGAGAGGGGATGCATGTTTAATGAAAGATGGCACACCAGGGGCCAAGAGGACAATGATGAAAACTGATTTAACAAATTAAAAACGTCTTCCTCTACAGAGGGCTGAGGGAGCATCTGCCTGAAATCCAGTCAGGGTGTTTTGAGTAATCACAACCGCATCTTCATCTTCTGTGGCCTCTTGGAGCTGCTCTTAAAGTGCCACTGATGGCTCAGAGGGGAAAAATGTTGAAAAGGCCTTTTAGTTATAGTGCTTTTCCTTTCACTTGAAAGTAATGGCACCGGTAAACAGAGTTTAACTTAAAAGCACGTCTGCCCCTGTTTGCCATTCAGCAATGCCAAATATTTTCTTACAAGGTTTCTGAAGAGCCTTTGAATCTTTGTACAGGCTTGTTTGTATGTAGCTTGCTGCTGCTAATGAGCATGTCTCCCCTCAAATAGGATGTTGCATCAAGCAATGCTAGACCAGACGGGAATGGATATTGTGTTGCAATATGTCTCAGTTCAGTTCCATGTTTCCCCCTCCTGCTAAGATGAAATGATTATGGAAAAAACTGAATTGTGCTACTAAATACCCTCCTAGAGGTTACAGTAATCTTGGCTTATGCTGAAATGTCTCTGGGAAGACACAGTGGGCACAGTCTTAACACTGTTCTTGATCCGCTCTTTCACTTTTAAATCTGTGTTCACTGCCTTACAGGTAAGTCTCATCAGCTTGCTTTCATAAGTTGTTAGTCTGTGCAGATATTGCTTTGTTTCATGCATAGAGTTAATAATGCAATACTTTTATACAGGAAAACTTGATATGTATGACTATTTAGGAGATGAAGAAAAGATGTTCTTGTGGCTGGTGTTTTAAAAACAAGTGTCATAATAAGTATGTAAATTCTGAACATGTGAGCAAGTTTAAAGTAAATCTTGTTACTTTATCAAGAGCTAATGGGGATTGACTAATTGGAGCATGTGTTGGGATCTTGCTGATATTTACAATATAATAAAATATCGCCAAAACTGTTTTGCCAACGGGGAACTGTTAAAAAGCTGTGGCGTGTGTGCCCATACTGTAACAAAAACATGGCAGTCTCCATTACAGTCTCAAAAGCCTGTGTGTTAAATAGGTTTACAATTATTTTCTGATGTGTTTATCATGAAAGTCTCTGAGGCTATATGAATTTTTAAAGTAATACTTTAGCCCAAAGATCAAGAAATGGAGCTTGTAAATTAAAGAAAAATATATAATGAGGGAAAGGAAAGCAGTGCATAAAACCAAACACAGTTTTGGGGTTATGCCCTTATTTGATTCTGTAAGCACCTTTTTCAACAGTAGAGGAGGTGCTTTCAGAACATGAGAAGCTGTAATCTCTTTTGCTTATAGGTGGGGGTTTTTTCTTGACTGGGAAAAAGGGAGCCATGCTGCAATTTTTGGCTTTTAAAGTTTACAAACAGTCTCCAGCAAAGAGATTTTTACTTGCTCCTCAGGTGAATTGCATGATACGGCATTTATTTAGTACGAATGAGACACTAGCTGAGAGCTGGCTCATCTCACATCAGTGCTGTCCTCGAGGCCTGACCCTTTCCTTAACCTTGCACCTTCCCAGCTTTTGGTTCCTTGTGTCATATTCTGTCTCTAAATTAGTGCTCCAGTCTTTATTTCCTATCTATCAAAGCTTTCTCAGCCTCAATAATCTTTTCATTCACAGCTTTTGTCACTGCTTCTTGTCCTGTGGTATAGTACATATGATAACTGCCCTGCTAGACTGATCCATGAATAAGGTAACTTTGCCCCAGTTCATGACCTTAATTTTTTGTATCTAATAAATGAAGGAGGTTTACTAAAGTGAGTGAAGGATTGAATGACTGGATTGGACATGCAATTAGGTTTGCATATTAAGGTAGGAACTATGCTTGGCCTGAAGCATCTCTGCTTTGTCTGGGCAGATCCAAGTAAATGATAAACCATAGCCATGTGTAACCAGATGGCACTAGATCCACTCTGGTCAATGGTGTTTGTTAAAAATACTCCTATTACTCAGCTGGAAGTGTAGTCAACTTCTTCCCTTATAAGGTTGGAAAATAAGCCCAGGTGTGCATTGCGAATGTTCTGTTCCTACCATTTTTTCTGAGGTAGGCTTGACAGTTCATTAATGCTCTAGTTGCTAGGAAGAAGTGTCCTTTTTCTTTTGCACATGAAAGGAATATAAATTTAATTATTTTAAGTTACATTATTTGGGTTTTTTTTGTGATTGATCTCTATCCCACCCTTCTACTTCCTTGACAGAGATACTATTTTATGACACTTACATTACTTCTAGATAAATGTGGCCGATCATTTATTTCACACTAGAGCAAAACTAATAAAAATTAATTGCTATGAAACAACAGAAAAATAATGGCCACTGAAAGGACTTTTGAACTACTACTAGCATGAGGCCAGATTACATTTATTTTTTTTTTGTTAAAAGTAAGTAGTCTAAAAACTAATGTATCTTAGTGTTCTGTCCATTACAAGTGAGCAAGGATTGTTTGATTTATTTAATTATTTTTTGGGGGTGCAATGTAAAAGGTCTCTTGCCTTTTCTGAAAAGAAACAGGAATCTTTTATGAAGAAAGACCTGAAAATTGAGCGTAGATTCTTGGATTTAATTTTTAGTTTAGTTTCTAACTGCTAGTATTTGCATATCTATATATTTGTCAGTGAAAGGCCAGCAATGAAGCTGTTAATAATTGCATCCTGTTTAGGGGTGAAACCCTGCTTTAGTTATGTGTGGGTCTCCCAGCAGCCAGTAGCAGCCACAAGTTTTGAGGTCAGAATTTGGTGCTGTTGATTTTAGTAGCATGAAACTGGTACCACTCAAATCATGCAGAATTTAATAGTAAAAGAAATGCCTTTAATCCATTTGTTATTTCATACCGTAGTCAGATTGCCAGCAGTTCAGAATTTTGTTTTTCATAATTACAGCTGAGGAACAGGATGGTGAGCACCAATCGGACACATTCTTGTCTTGGAAAATGAGAATTAAAAAGCTGCTTTTTGTAAGCTATGCTTTCAGAGCAGAATTTTATATTATATACTTCCTGAAAAGAATACAACATTGCATGGTGTCTCTTCATTCTGTGGGGCTCTAGCCTTTTTAATCATTGATGCTTTTATTAGGGAACAAAATAGACACATGCAGGCAATCCATTCTGTGTGCATCATGCACAACGATCAATTTACAAGATTAGAATAAGTAAACAACCCATTTAGGAATCCAATAGCATCATCTATGCATGCTACATCTCTTCTTCTCTTCCTCCCCCCCCCCCCCCCCCCCCCCCCCCCTAAGCCAGTCTGTGTGTTCTTAAAGCATAAGCTTTCATTCTCCCAGACTTCAATCCTGAAGCATGTTCCATCTGGCAAGTGAGGTGAAGTGTTTTAGCTGTTGTCTGTAAGGGACAGAACAGACAGGCATACAGAACTCACTAACAGATGATCGGCTCTGTGAAATAGAGGCACCGCTGCAGTTCAGAATGCTGTGCTTCTAGGGATCAATTTAGGAGGTTAGTGGGGTTTTGGGAGGGGCGGGGGTTGGTTTTTGGAGGTACTGACTTTGGAGAGAGGGGCATTGGAATGTAATGTATTTAATGTTGATATTCTTAACTTGAAGGTAAGTTTTCCTTGCACAGACTGCCCCAACCCCCTTCTCCCTTCTGTCGGATCATTCTGTTTTATTCTTATGGAGCTAGTTGCCTCTGACTGGCTGCTCCTGTAAGTCTCCATAAATAAACCTCTCCCTGGAGCTATAGAATGCTTGTTAAAGGTGCCAGGCATCAGCAGATGATCCCTACTGGTTCATGCCAAGACTGAAGCAAGGAATTCAGTCTCTGTTTTAAAGAGAGGAAAGAAAATGAAGTAAAATTATCTTCCAGCCCTTTCATCATGAAAGAAACTTGCCTAGTCCCCTCACTGGCTGGGGATTCTTCCCTCTTATTCAGTGATTCCCCTTTGTTCTCTTTCTCTGGTTGTTTTTGGGAGCTTCACCCATAGATTTTACAACAGGCAGAAAGATATTCCTTTACAAAAGCTAAGACTGCTTTATCTCAACTTCCTCCTTAATGTTTTAAAACTGTTCTCCTAACATAGATGGCCAGCTGTCCCAAGTAGCAATCAAGTGTAAGTTTAATGTAAATTAATTTTTACACTAAAAATTACAGAAAGATATAGGTGTACTTGGGGATAAGAGAAATATCAGTTGCAAGTAGCCCACAATGAGCTGATCATTGCACACAACAGATGCATGCATTAAGAGATGGCATGAGCCACCCTGGTGAAAGGAAATGATGTGCACAGGTGATATACTTGCCTGCATGTTATAACCAGCATGTATTATATGCTGTAGAGTGGTCCTTGAATAACAGTGAAGCATGTTTGTGTTATGGCAGATTGCAAGTCTAACCTCACATTTCGTTCAACCAGCTGTCCAGTGGCAATAAAGTTAAGCCTCTGAACTGAAATTATGAGCCTAGCAACTGTGTGCATGTGTGTGCATGCAGGTGTGTGTAAAAGCTGATCGGTATTTTGTGCTCGGGGTATGCATCTGATGCTTGAAAAGTAAAGGAATAGGTTGACTAATTCTATGAAAAAGCCCCAAATGTTTTGGCAGTAGTTCTCAGGAAATCTGGACTCTGAGGCTTCCACAAGGTGGAATTGTAACTTGACAGATAAGCATATCCCAACCTGTATTACTTCTATTGTTTCCCAATTTAAACTGCTTCTGAGACAGTAAAATCCTATGCTGCATTGTGATGAACAGATTAGCACAAAAAGACTTTAGGCCTTTAAAAAGCAATTATACTCTTCAAGACAACTTTGTAGACCTCAAGGCCTGAGAAGTATTGGCCAGAATGCCATTGTACTATCACTCATTAATGTTGCCACAAATATCTTTTTCCCAACCTGGGGTCTTGAACAAAATAATACTGTTATTTCAGCACCAACTTTAGTAGAATAAACTGTATTAAACATTCTGAACACATGCTAGTCTTTCATGTGTGGACAGAACCTTGGTAACCTGAGTCAGCTACGGGGCTAATTTAAGATTATTTTCTATTGAAGCTAAAATATCTTTCATGGTATGCTGCTTCATTTTGGTATAGACTGTATGCATGGTGTACCTTGAGGCCTCTGTTCCTGACAGGTACTCCTGGGAGTACTTGCTTACTGTGAAGAACTGTGGCTCAAGTGGATATCTCACAGTTGCTTCTGTGTCATCTTAACCTGTCTCTGTCTGTGACAGTTTGTAATTAGGTTTTCTCTCTTTCTCTTTTTTTTTTTTAAATTTTTCATTCAATAGTTTGCAGTTAATGGCTGTGCATAAGTGAAGTTGAAAATTGCTCCATCTTCAATTATAAATGGAGAATTCAGCAGTGTCACTTAGCATGCTGTAACTTAATTACTCCTTGTTTCCTTTGATCTAATGCTTGGCTACAATGACTGGGAAAGAATTTTGAAATGGTGTCTGCGTGAAAGGGAAGTTGTTGAGCTACTTGAGGTGCATTAATGCCAATTCAGCATTGTAGGGTGGCAGTACAGCTTTCAAATATGGTCTCTTAAGGTGTCTAGAACCCTGCATTTGAAAATACATGCTCATGTTCAAAAGTGTCTAGTAAATGAACACCTGATGTATGTAAGGATATTGGGAGGGAAAATGAGACTGTTTCTTAACTCCACTGAAGTGGGAGAGTTTTTTGGAAGGGGTGCGCTGGCAGAAAAATACTGACCTGTAGGAAATGATTGCTATGTATTGTATGCTCACTGTTTAGGAGGCTATATCCTCCATAAACAACATTTTCAGAAGTATCCAGTGACTTTTGAGTACTGAACTGAGAAGTCGGTGCTCCTTAAATCACCCGATTTTTCATAAAGGCAACTCAGTTGGATATGCAAAATGATTAGCTTCTTTAAAAAAAAATAAAAATCACTGTACATCTAGATATTCCAGGGGTTTATGTGCTATGGTGACTTGTGTAGAAGGGCACACTAGGTCAGCCACTCCATCTTCTGGTGTCTTCAGGATGGTACTGTTTTGTGTGTGGTAACATGCTTTTAGATTTTAAATTTAATACCAGTGCAAAGCATGGGAGGAGAAAATGTCTTTTGGCCCTTGCATTCCTCCTTTCACCAGCCTGATACAAAAGTCCTACTTCCCATGTTCCAGTATTTCACACATTTTAAAAGGAAAAAAAAAATCTTCCCTATCCTGCAAAGACCATCTCTCCATAGCTGATATTTTCCTTGACGTGCTTCACTGCACCGTCTTAGAGTGCGCTACCACTAGCGCTGGTTCAGCAGGACTTACTAACATGGCACCCTGGGGCGCCTTGAGATCCTTTCAGTCTTGGCACTAGTGTGCAAAAATTACATGCATTTTTGTTTGCGGTAGTCCTTTGGCCTTCAGTTGAATTGTGTCCAGATATCCTGCTATCTGGCTTTGTAACCTTTCCAGGAAACCATGTGCATGTCTAATGCAGTGTCTCATCATTCTAATATCCTCCCTCCACCTTTCCTGTGTGCAGGAATGGATTCCTCATTTCCTCCTTTGGCATCTGAGCTCAAGAGTGCTCTTTGTCCCATCCTGGAGTGGGTGTATTGCCATCAACGGCCAGTAACACTGTTGTGTTGCCATCAACAGAGAAGACTGTGTAGGTGGCCACTCTTTAGGGAATTAGAAAGGCACTGTGCATTGTCTGTGGGATAGGAGACAATTTTCTTAGAATATTTATAAAATTGGCCAGCTCCTGCCTCTCATCTGCTGAGCTGTGGCTCAGTTATCTCTGCTTCCCTAATAAGCAAGGTGTCATTCACATTCTTTCTTTCATTCTCATGACTAATATCAAAAGACCTACCAAAAGACTGAGGCATAAACACGTAAATAATTTCAAAATGAGCCATTTGCAGCCTCTGATTCAAACTGATGATTTGGGGGGAGATGTAAGATGACAATAACAGGGCTGTCAACTTGTCCTCACCTGGAAGGTGAGCAGGGTTTGTATGTGGGAGGAAGGATTTTTGTGGGTGATTGAACCACCTGCATAATTTAGACTGTCATCAGCCTTTTGGTCAAAGGTTTGGGTCTGTTGCATAGTAACCAAGTATGTCTCTAGGCTTATATCTTAGTCCAGTAGTGTAAGTAACTGTGTGCAAGAAACATAACATCTCTCCCAAGGGACTTACTGTCTGCAGCCCTCTGGCGAACACGCATGACTCCAAATATGTAATGCAGTTATTCAGGAGAACCTCAGAAAAACTGAGTAACCGTCTTTACCTAATCTGCTCCAAAAGGGTTCATCTTAAATAAGATATGCTACTGAACTGAGAGAGGAACTTGGAGACATTTTGTTACTATACAGTGCACCCAAGCCTTCTACCAGAAAACCTAGTATTTGTCTAAATATCTCCCAGCTATGCCGTTGGTTCAATAAAAGGTATTGTGCACAAAAATCATTGCCTTTTGCATATTTCCTGGACCTTCATGACTATAACATCACTTTGGTACTACCACAGCTGGCTTTATGTGGAAGCCCAGTCTGAAATAAAGAAAGAACTAAGTAGCAGATGAGGAAGAAATGTGAGGTAGGGTGAGAGTCACACATGATATTGATGGAGGGATGTGAGAACAAAGAAAACTGCTTGAAGAAGGTGAGTTTCCCAGAAAGAAACTAATACCTCTTAAAATGATGGGAAGACTTCAGGAAAGTGGGTCAAAGAGAAAACAGACTCTGAGAAGTGTTTATAGCAGTGATGGTCTAGGGCAGAGGTTCCCAAACACTTTTTTATTGCACATCCCCTTCCAGATTTACCAGCTGCATGCATACCCCTACCACCATACGGTTTATATTGTAACCCCTTAAATGCCAGTTATAATGAAAATTAAATCTGCAATTAAACAGTTTATCCTGTGTACTCCCTAGAGATGTCTTGCATACATTTCATGTCTGAAAAGTTGTCAGGAGGGTTAAATGCAGGATTTCAAGAGATCTAGATATGATTTCTCTTGAAATCCTGCATTTAACCCTCCTGACAACTTTTCTGAACTTGTGCAAGTAAGTAGTATGCACTGTACTCTGTTAGGCAGTATGCATCAAGCACAAACTTGCCAGTTGCTGTTTCCTTCTGGAAGGAAATGCTTTTGCACGCAGAAATACACAGGTCATGTGTCACTTATACCTCCACCCAGTTATGAGCTGCGGTAGCACTTTGACTTGATGATGATGTTGCATCACATGTGCATTCCTGGGTATTGGGGCACTAATAATTTAGTGGGTGGACTGACTTCTGGCTGGCTGACTTCTGGAAGGATGTTAAAGTGTAGAATGGCGTGCAGGTCTTAAATGGGCGTTTGCCTCTACGGTTGAAAGTTCCTTTGCCTCGAAGGAAAAACATCTGCAGCTTCTTGGGTTAGGATCCTTTCCCCTCTGCACAGTAAGCAATGAACTTGACTTCAGAGGGATTTGGGGGTTTAAATTAAACCCTGTATATCTTTTAATCCAAAGGGAATCCTAAAAAACTGAGGCAGACTTGTGTAGATAGTGTTTTTCATATAGCATTACCTGTCTGTTGTTGGATCAAGGGAGAAGGAGGGAATGAACTGTTTATAGCAACTGCAAGACGAGTATATCCTTGTCCATGTCTACACCAGTGGTTCTCAAGCTTTTTTTTTTTTTTTCACAAACCGCTTGAAAATTTCTGAGGGTCTCGACGGACCACTTAATAAACTTTTTTTCTTCTACAAATCAAAGCACACAACTCATATTTTAATATTGGTAGTTTTACCTTTCTAATCCAATGGATGTGCCTGTTTTCTTGAGCAAAGTTCTGGGAAGTCCGGTGTAATGTTTGTCAATTTTAGCCTTGCGTCACCTTTCTGCAGACCACAGTGTAAACCTCTGGTCTAGACTAAAGGTAGTGATAGTATAAATGTATACAATTGTAGCAATCTAACCACAGCAGGGCCAAATTTAGCTCTGTAGGTAATTTTTCGTCAAGTGTAGATATGTGGAAATACCTTTTGAACTGAAAAATGCTTTAAAAAGAAAAAAAAGGGGCTTTCTTCCTCATTCTTTTAAATGTTCTTTAAGGGGGAGGGGTATGTTCAATAGAGCAAAATGAACAGGTATATCCTAACAGTTTCTGGATATTGCAGAATATCCGATAAATATGTTTACTGTTGTTACAGGTTCTGTTGATCACCTAGATGAATATTTGTTTCTCTCAGTGACAGTGATTTGAATTGCTAGGACTGAGCTCTCCCTGTGCCTTGAGTTTATTTTGGCCAATGTAACTTAACAGGGGAGAGATTTCAACTTTCCCACCCTGACCTCTCTGGCTTTATTACAAGGACTTCATAACAAGCATAAATATATGCAGTAGTTGATAGCACCCACAGATCAGGCTAAGTATATTGGAGAAATTTGCAGAGTTGGTCTCAGTGTGTGTGTGTGTGTGTGTGTGTTTCTAAACCTGTTTTGAGATGCTTTCAAGGGTGCTGAGGAGTGCCGCACAATTTTAGTACTGCTTTATTAGGTTTGCAAGTATGAGTCACGATATAACCACAGAGATTTCAAATAGGAAGCTTGTAGTGTTAAAAGCACTCTGACCTGTTGTCATTTTTCTGAGTTCTTTACAACAAAAGAATTGCTCTTTTTTCTGTAGTCAAAAATAGAGTGAAAGCCAGAAGCTGGCACTTTCTTTCAGGGGGTGCCTTGAGTCTAAAAAGGTTGAGAACTGCAGGTATAGACAGTACAGATAAAGTACAAGGAGAATTGTCAGTTCTTTGAGTGACAAAAACAAATTAGTTATGATTATATTAAATGTGTAGAGGGGGAATAATTTTTTTTTAATTGACAGTTTTTACTTGCTCCATCCCTGTCAGCTTGGGCAAAGGAAATTTAACTTGTTTGCAGTAAATTTATTTAGAAGAAAACTTGAACTGTGTGGTTTTGTAATCACTGCTAGGCAATTGAATAAATAATCTGCTTTCTATTACAACTCATACTTACATTTTTTTTAAGAGAACATTTTCTTTTGGTCTCAGCTGTTCACAAAGATCATTCCTAAAAGCTGAACCTTGGTTCGTGTTTGATGTAAAATCTTTTTGAACTGTTAGAAACACCCTTGAAGGAAAATATAATAGACTTATCCCTACTACCATGCATTGGCTAAGATCCTTATAACTTGACTTCCTTCTTGCCTTATGCTCTTTCACACTGCCCCATATGCATATTTGAATTGCCGTCTTGCAAAAACTGTGAAGATCTAGGTCCAGCATACAAGTGCATGTTGCTGACCATTGCAGGCAGAGCAGCTGCGTTTTGAGAAAAGTGAGTTCTCTAAGTTATGTATCCTGCTCACAGAATGGGAGCGTACAGTAATAGCACTTCCTTAAGTGGTGTTCTCTTACTGGAGTTAGGTGGAGGGCACCACTTTCCGAGAATGAAATGCAGTGATTTCTAAGCTGTATTGTCATTTTGGGGTGAAAATATGTCTGGCAGACTTTCCCATGCTGTTCTCTAATGCAGCTCAATGACAGTGAATTGGATGCACTTCCTTCCGAATCCTGACCATAAACACAGCCTGTGCAACATTTGTGCCCAGCAGTTGGGTACAGAAAATGAGTTGCATTGCAGATCTCTAAAAGTGAAGTCCTGTTTGTAAGGCTTACAAATGATGCTGTTGCATGTGTACCAGCTGTGACTCTGCTTAAAATGAGAATTGAATTGCAATAGCTGTAGGGGAGTTAATGACATATTTTTCCTATTCCACCCTGCAAAGACTCCTAAAGTCAGGCCTGTTCATCTCAGACCCTTTAATGACCAATCCTGAAGTTCTAGATGTACGAATCCTAATTTTTTTTCTCTCTCTCCTCTGTACTAGAATGTGTAGAATAAGTGTATTGTGTATGTTTTTAAAATTCAGCTGGTAAACGAGGAAGATGGGGAGGCAGGGTTTTAAACAGGAACATGTTTGGGGTCCCAACATGTCTTTAAAAATCTTTTTGGTGTTTTGTTCAGCTTGAATAGTCACTTCATCCTTGTTTTAAGTATACTTATTTTTAAGATCTGATTTGGGGTAATGTTCCTTTAAAACTAAAAGGAGAGAGAATGTTGGAAGCAGAACGGCAGTTTTTTGTTGCAAAGTCCCTGGGGAGAGGAGAGAGAGAATGAGCATCAGGAACCAGAGAAAGTGGGAGCAGTTAAATGAGGCAAAGGTAATTTTAAGCAGGAACTGAGTGAGCAAGACAAAGAGGGAGGCTAAGGGGAGATACAGAGCAAATCTCTAAAGACAAGATTAGAGGCACTGGAGACCAGGTTCTCTGGTAAAGAGAGGTATTTAAAATTTTAGCAAATTACAGGCTTTTAACTACTGGGAGTAGGGGGGGAAAAAGTCTACCTCTTTCCTTAAAAGAAGGGTTTAGAAGGGGAGGTAGAGGTTTCAAGGCATTATTGCGAATATGCCTAATTCTGTAACCTTGCAGAAAATCATCATTAGTTGATTCATGTCATTAAAAGTCTGAGTTTTTAAAGAGGGAATATTGAAATATTTGAAATCAAAACCATTTCAAGCAGGTTTATTAGGAATTTGTTTATTAGGTTTACTAGGAATACAGGTTTTTGTTTTTAAATGCTTTTCGTTATAGCCTCAGCATCCTCTGTGTTGGGGTTTTTAATGTGTTCTGCGTAACTTCACAAGTACCTGGGAGTTGTGATGGTTTGGTTTGGGGTTTTGTTGTTGTTTTTTTTTTTTAACAGTACAACTTGCAAAACAAGCACATTATTTCAGTGCAGCTCTTGGCAGCAGTAAAGGTGAACAATCCCTCTGAAGCAGGCTGTGTGTGGTGCCTTCGACTGTAGTGAGTGGAGGGGGGATTAGCTCTGCTTTCAGTTCAGAGGTAATGCAGAGATGCTGTAATAATCCTGATAGATATTTAAAATGTTCATAATAAATTAAGTCAATAGACAGGCACTTCAGAATAATTAAAATCCACTGACCCTATCATGCTGGTGGTCAGTTATTATCTTGAGAAAATTTCTTTGGTAATCATCTGGGCTGACTTAACTGTAGCAATACAGAGAAGTGGATTTCTTTGGGGCAATCTGATCTGGAGGGTGAAATGAATAATGGTGGAAATAAGCAAGGTATGCTGCAAGTATTCATGGTATGTAATATGCTTTGGCAGGCATCCATCTAAATTGAACCTAGCCCTCTGCAGCCAAACAGTTGTGGATGTGTTTTCTTTCTCCCACAATATTTGATGTAAAGACCCCTGTTTATACCATCTTACCTGAGAGCAACTGCTTTATTTCAGTGATTAATTATAATTATAGCTATGTCAGATGATTCATAGATGTTAGGGTCGGAAGGGACCTCAATAGTTCATTGAGTCCGACCCCCTGCATAGGCAGGAAAGAGTGCTGGGTTCAGATGACCCCAGCCAGATGCCTATCTAACCTCCTCTTGAAGACCCCCAGGGTAGGGGAGAGCACCACCTCCCTTGGGAGCCCGTTCCAGACCTTGGCCACTCGAACTGTGAAGAAGTTCTTCCTAATGTCCAGTCTAAATCTGCTCTCTGCTAGCTTGTGGCCATTATTTCTTGTAACCCCCGGGGGCGCCTTGGTGAATAAAACCTCACCAATTCCCTTCTGTACCCCCGTGATGAACTTATAGGCAGCCACAAGGTCGCTTCTCAACCTTCTCTTGCAGAGGCTGAAGAGGTTCAGGTGCCCCAGTCTCTCCTCATAGGGCTTGGCCTGCAAGCCCTTAACCATACGTGTGGCCCTTCTCTGGACCGTCTCCTTGTTATCCACATCCCCTTTGAAGTGCAGCGCCCAAAACTGCACGCAGTACTCCAACTGCGGTCTGACCAGCGCCCGATAGAGGGGAAGTATCACCTCCTTGGATCTGTTCGTCATGCATCTGCTGATGCACGATAAAGTGCCATTGGCTTTTCTGATGGCTTCGTCACACTGCCGACTCATGTTCATCTTGGAGTCCTCTAGGACTCCAAGATCCCTTTCCACTTCCGTTCCACCAAGCAGGTCATTCCCTAGGCAGTAGGTATGCTGGACATTTTTCCTCCCTAGGTGCAACACTTTGCATTTCTCCTTGTTGAATTGTATTCTGTTGTTTTCTGCCTATATGTCTAACCTGTCCAGGTCTGCTTGTAGTTGTTCCCTGCCCCCTGGCATGTGCACTTCTCCCCACAGTTTTGTGTCATCTGCAAACTTGGACAGAGTACACTTCACTCCCTCGTCCAAGTCGCTAGTAGTTATGATGTTAGTAGGATCAGGCCAAGTTAAAAATGTGTGCTGCATAAGCAGAGATGGAAACTCAAAACATGCATCTTAAATCTATTTATAACTTTAGGCTTTGGTCCCTACAGAATTAACCATATAAATCTTGTGTAGACAAGGCCAAAGTATAAGCATGTATTGACAATAGGTAACTTCCCTTCCGCTTCATATATATTATATACTTCATAGTGCAGAGGTAGACTTAAAGGTGGAAAAAGTCAGTCTAGTAAACCATGATTTAAAAATATTATTGGTTCAATGTGATACAAAATTATTTTTATTGTCTTTGTTTTGTTAATAAATTTAATCTGTTTCAGGTAATTAACACTGAATATATTAACAACTGTTGTTTAAACAGCTTGCCACCAGGTAATTAACAGTACAGTGTAAACTTGGAAATTGGGGGTTGTTACATATGTATAGACCATGGTAATGATCTAACTAAAACCAATATTTATTGCTAGCCAAAATATGATATTGGAAACTAAAGCATATACGCTTGAGGGATTTTTAAAAATTCTTTCTTGTTTTGAGACTCATAGCTGAGGATTGAAAATCCAAATTGATGCAATTAAAGGTTTTAATCTATGTAAATTAAATAATGATAAGGTAATAACGTTGGATCAGGGAGGGCACCGTAATACTTGTGAAACCAGTGGTCAACCTGGAAGAGTTCCAGTGTATGGAGAATTGCACTTACAGCATTTTTTTTCTTCGTCTGAAGTAATGGAAAAGCTTTAAAGGCCACTGGGTGTCTGCATGCACACAGAACAGTTGCCATTGTTGCCTTTTAAAGGGCAAATGACAATGTCTGTGTTGGATACTACTGCTTCCCTCCATTTTCTTTTTAAATACTATGGTCAATCTGGGGGTGTCTCCATTTGCCATCCTCAAGGCTTTTCAGTTGTAGGATATGGGCTTATGTACTTTAGGGAGTTGGGAATCTAATATAACATTTATGAATGATTGAATTGCCATGCTGTTCAGGGAAATAAGTATTCTATTGGATATTTAAAAAGTGGTGGTGTCAGTGGGGACAAACTAACCTATTTATAAGGTCTCTCTGTCTCTCATTTATTTTTCCCCAATAGGGTCTTGTTTTGGACAGGAAACACAGGGAGTAGCTGGGCACTTTCAGAGAGGAGCTGAGGAAAATAATTTTGCAACATAAGAAATAAGCTGAAGTCAAAGCAATCTTACAGAAGCACTCTCCTAAAGGAGAAGATGCAGTAAGGCATCTTTGATCAAAACCTTTCTTTGCTGGATTTTACTCTTCCACCTCATTACTGATAGCCAGGGATCCAGGTTTTCTGTTTCCCACAGAAAAACAGAGAAAACCATGGATTTCCCCTTTTTTATCAGAGCAAATGCAGATTTCTCCTTTTAGCAGAGAAACCCACAGATTCCCTGCTTTAGCAAACAGCTTGTAGGCTGGCTGAGCTTCAGCCTGCAAGAGCTGTTTGTAAACAGGGTGGGAAACACCCAGCCCTGCCTGGAGGGGGAAGGAAAGGGCAGAGTCTGAGACTGTCAGCCATGGCTCCACTTGGATTAGCTCAGCCTCATTCTTCTCCTGGAGCCTGAGGTAAGTGGGGCTTGCAGGGGGTGGGGGGTTGTGGGTCATGCATGGCTGAGGGCACTGGGGGGGCCAGGAGCTGGCTCTGCCCTCATCCAAGCAGGCAGCAGCAGTGGGGGAGCCAGCTCCATGCAACATCTACTGCAGCTGCCTGCTGTGAGGGGCAGGGAGTTGCAGACTTGGGTCCCTGGCCCCATAACTCTGGCAGCTGGGGGCCCCCTCCAGCAGGCCTGGGGGGCAAGAGGCATGAGTAAGGCGGGGGCAGTGAGGGTCACCAGGATGGCTGGTGGGGGCTTTGGGGGCAGTGAGGGTCACCAGCGGGGCTTGGGGGGAGGGGGGGGGGGTTGGGGCAGTGAGGGTCACCAGCAGGATTGGGGGGAGCTGCAAGGGGCTTTTAATTTTAATAATGTATTTTGGGGGTTTTGTGAAGAGAATTTGTAATTTTTCGTCAGAGAATTTTATGATTATTATTATTATTTTTTTTTTTTTATTGGAGAGAACCAGGATCCCTGCTGATAGCCCATTACCCCTATTTGAAGTTCTTCATGCTACCACATCGTTCTGAGTCAATGCATGATGGCAGGGATTCCCACCCTCTTTGGCAGCTGTGTTTCATGGCAAGGAGAGAGAGCTACACTCGTCCTGATAAACACAGATGAATGTGTGTTTTGTAGGGTTTGTAGATTGAATTTTTACATTGGCATATTTACAGCAATGTAGGGACAAATCTGTAGTAAAGACATGCTGTACTGCTCTAAAGTGGGGCTTGTACCAAAATAGTATTCCAGCTTTGGGTTGGCAAAAAGTCTTAAGGGTAGACAGAGCCTTATGCTAGTTTTTAATTTAAATAAATAAATCAAGCCTTTGTTTCTTACAAACAAACCCCCCCCCCCCCAAAAAAAAAAAAAAGCTATGATAAGCAGTATAAAGGGCAGTTGCTTTCTTTTTGCTAATATTGGAGAATTCTGTGCTTCATCATTGGTTAAATCCTAATTCTGGTGATCATGAGAGCCCTTCAGACTGATTCTTTGGTCTGTTATTAAGAAACAAGGCCCCCCCCGTCTCCCCGAGTGTAATATGGAGAATAACACAATATCGAGCCAGCCTGAAGGAAGTCTGCTAATCTGATCCGTCATCAAGTGGCAAACTTCTGACATACCAATTTAGATGCAAGCCCCCCCTCCCCCCCCAAAAAAACCAAAACAAAACAAAAAAACAATCTGTAAATGTGCTTCTGCCAAGAATTTGGACTGTGTTAAGGTATGGATGTTCCTGCAGCCTGAATCACTTGGGGTTTTTTTTCACATTTATCAACGACTTTAATAGTATGGGTCAGGGGATGGCAACCTTTTTCAAGTCACAGGGTGCAACAGCCTTGTTGCAGGTCTGGCGTGTGCCAGGTGGCTTTGGCAGCACATCAGCAGCAGGAGGATTTCCCTGCACCCTCACTGGAACCATGAAGGTGGTTGCTGCATGCATGTCGCCTCTGCTTCTCCCAGCCCTCTGCTTCCCTGGCTGCGATGCACATGTTGCCAACCCCTGGTATAGGTCCTTTTGGACTAGATCCACAAAAAAGGATTGATGTCCCAAGGAGACTGGAGTTCAGATAACTACTTTCAGTACAGAAGTAAGCATGACCAGAAGGCAAGGGCATTAAGTTTAACCATCACAACACTTACCACAGGGGATAAAGGTCAGATTTCAGCTAGCTTTGTAATAAGGTATGTATATGAATGTAGATGATTTCATTTACTACTAATTCAAATTCAGCACCAGGTCCAGTGTTACTCCTATCTGGCCATTGCAGGTAGCCTGTGTGAAATGATTGGTGACCTTAGTCCATTTCCTGAGAGCCAGTTGCTACATTTCTGGGAGGAAATCTTCAATAGAGATATGATTTGAGACATGGCCTCATAATTTGTTTTTTCTGTAGACGTCAATTATTACTGCAATATCAGGAATGTCACATTGGCTGGCAGGAGAATATGGGAAAGTCTGCGCTGTTTGGCTTGTTTCAAATTAGTAGGGCAGATGCATGGATAACCTCAATTTCTATTAATCCTGGAAAAAATGTCATGAATACAACATCATCATCATTCTCCCCCCCTCCCCCCCCCCCCAGTCTGCAGTGTGTAGTCTGGTGCAATAGGGAGTGCATAATAGAGACTGGTACAGGCTGGAATAGTTGGAAGGTGCTCAAGGTCAGGATTAATGTGCATTGGTGAGGAGCCTAGGACTTCACCTGATGGGGGAAAGTGTACCTGGTTGAGCTGACAGCTGAAAAGGGGAGTCTGTGTTGGTAGAGAGAGGCATAACCCAGAACTGGAGTGGTAGAGGGTGCTATTGGTTAGGAGTGATCTGTATTGGCAGAGCTATGGGATGGTTTACAGGTTGAGTTTGCAGTGTGTTGATGCAGCTCTTTGGGGAAAACCTGCTTCAGTTCTTGCTTGTATTATGCTTGATTTCAATGTGAAGGATTAATGACTTCCAAGAACTACAAGCTTAGGGTTGGTTAATCAGCTTCGTTGTTTGCATTTCTTCATGCTAGTCTTCTCAATAACAGTGCATCTGTTTGAGATGCTGAAAGTTGCTTCTAAAAAAATAAATTGATGTCTCCAACCCCTCTGTAGCATTTCATTCCTTGGTACTAGTCAATAGATTGATGAGCAGGTTTGCAACCTGCTCTAGACATCATCTGTATTTTAGCAGTCAGTGCTATGAAACACAAAAGTCTTGGCCCAATGTAGTCAACTAATCACTTGTGCTATTTGAAAAATAACATTATCTTGCATAGCCAAACTGAAATATTGTAAAAAGTTCCCTCTATACATAGGAAGTCAAAATATCAGATGATTCATACCAGTAACACTAAAGACACTGGCAGAATTCTAATTTTGGTGGGAGTACTCTGGATAAGCTCACGTTAAGAAGTGTAAAACTTGCGCCTGACTCTTGACTACTTCTCCCCTCAATGAAGTGTTTCCGAGAATTCTCAGTAGTCATGTAACTGGAGTATAGGCATGCTGTTCCCAGCAGGGGACTTCTTCCTGATGCACTGAAAATGGACTTAATCAACCTCATGTTCCACAGATAGAGGGAGCAGACATAATGTGACACACTGTGTTTTAAAGGCTCTTGTTTAGAGGAAAATAAGTTACTTGGGACTCTGAACACTAAACTTTCTTCTGCCTTAACAAATAAATATGCAAGAAGCTGTAGAAAATACCTGTCAGACTGACCCAGTAGGTACATGCTTCTCACCAATAGTGGCATAGCACCAAATGTCACATTCAGTTATTTATCTACTACTTCTTAACTGTAAGGCTAGATTGCGTGTAGTTTTGTTTTTTGTTTTGTACGTGACTACTGTTCCCCTAATCTGCTACGAACTTCTGTGTTGTCTTGCCTCCATTTTCCCCTCCGATTGATGGCAAGTGCTGATGGTGTTGTAAGGCTTCTTTTTTAATATTTTCAAAGAGTATTGAGATCTGTACTTGTAAGGAAGCACAGAACAGTAAGGATGAAGTTCTGATCCTGGCAGTGTACCAGATGTTGCAACAACTCAGGTGCACTTTCTGTCTTCGTATACAGAGTCTCAAATAACAGTAAAATCTGATTCAGTAAGGCACATTTTAAGATCTTACTCCACATGAGATTATAGGCCTTCTAGTGTATTGCTATCTATGCTGGTTAGTGACTATTTTAATATTAAGTCTGTGTTGTCTTTAAGATATCATTTTAAAGCAAACCAGCTCCTTGGTATGAGAGGAACAGTGGCTGGTATGAACAGGCCCTAAGTCAGGGGCAGGCAAAATACAGCCTGTGCACCAGATTTGGGCCGCCAGGGACTTCCATCCAGCCCGCAGCTCCCCCCCAATGAATTGTGCTCTGCCCAGCCTTTTCACCCACGAGGGTGAGAGAGAGGCACCAGCCCTCAACAGATCCTATTATGCCTTGCTCCTACCCTCGTGGGTGGAAGAGCTAGCACGGGGTGTGGTGGGGCTGCAGGCTTCCCTGGCATCCCGCTCCCTCTGGGCAGCAGGTAGGGAAGAGGGGGAGGGGGCATGAGGCTGGGGTTGGCTGCAGCAGCAGTGCAGAGCTTGGGTGGACAGGGTGTGGGTATAAGGAGAGGGGTGTGGGGACCCCTCCCACCACACTTTCCCCCTTCTCCCCTCTCCCCCCACGGCCTGCAGCCCTGGCAGGCAGCGGGGGCAGCAGCAGTGGGGGCGGGTAGGGGGGAACACTCTGCTTGGCACTGGTGCCTGGCTCCTGGCTCCGGCCAGAGCTGCAAGGAGTGCAGCCCTTGCCTGGCTGTTTGTTTTCCCGGTGCTCCCCGCACTCGAGGGACCCAGGAGGGAAGCCCCAGGCACTGAAGTGGGCTGGGGTGGGGAAAGAAGCCAGCTCCAGCACTTTGGGCTTCCCTCCTGGGCCCAGTGATTACAGGGAGTACAGGGGAAACAAATGGCCCGATGGGGGCTGTGCTCCTCGCTGTGATTTGCAGCACTGGCCAGAGCCAAGCACCAGCACCCCTGCCTGCTGCTGCGTCATGGGGGGAGTGTGGGAGGTGTCCCCACACCTCTCCCACCCTCCCTCAAACCAGACGTGCACTATAAAAGACTAAGAATTTATTTTTGAGTTTCATGCAATCACCTTGACACGCAGTACACAAACACAGATCATGACAAAAATATTTTTTGTAATAAAATTAAAATATGTTATAGTAGGTGTTTGACTTTTTTTAGTGCATGATTTGGTATTTTTTGGTTCTAAGATGGCAAACCCCCTCCCAAAAGGAGTATTTCCAGGGACAAGGGGAGGAACTTCTGGTGGCAAAGGTCTTCTGGTCCCAAGATGGCAGCCAGGGGGCGGGACTACCCATGCAGCCCTTGACAGCTCACCAAACTCATTAAGCGTCCCTCTAGCTGAAATAATTGCCTACCCCTGCTCTGTCATAATTTAGCATCAAGTCAAAATCTTGGTTGAGACGGTGTTGTTTTTTGAGCGCAACGCCAGAATCCTTTGGAATTTAACTTATCTTTGTGACTTTACTATAAACAAGTTGTGGCAAGGGGAGCAAGGAGCGATTTGATTTAATTTATTTATTTATTTTAAATATAATGTTTTGATGAAGAAAACTAACGATATTCCCCATAACTCCCCATCTTTTCTGGCAATACACATTCTATTACTGCTGGTGCAAAGGAGGAAAGGAGCCCTTGACTTCCGTATTTACTATTATTGGTTAGCAAGAAAATTGGTGATTTTTGTTGTTGTTTGGTGGCTGTTGTTGTTTGGTTGTTTTTAAGGCATTTTGTACAGGTGATGGCATATATTAGTGAAATTTTATCAGATTGTATAAACACCAGTTGATGCTGTTCTATCAAAAAGGAAATTTACAAATGATTTCATGCTTTATCTTAGTGACTTCCAGAGAAAATAATTCCTGTTAGAAGCGGGGAAAAATGTAACTGTCATTTCACCCTGAGATCTCTAAGCTTAACAGGGTTCTTCTATTTTATGCATATTTATTAATTCTGTAGGCCAAATTCTACTTATCTGCAGTTTGATTGAACTGGGAAAACTGCATAGCAGGAACTCACCATTGGAATTTCTGAAGATGCTTGTATGAACTAGAGTGGAACCAGCTCCTTCTCCCCTACCTGTACTGTAATATTTATTTATTAATTAGATTTACACCCCACCATATTCAAGAGGCGCAGGGTGACAAGGAATAACATCTTTTGTTACAGAAATCAGCAGTTATTGTTCAGTCGCACAAGGGACAATTGTACTAAAAATGCTGTTTTGCAGGGATTTTTCCCCCTCACTTTTTTGAGTAGAACTGCACTTTAAACATCAGCAAAGACTTTTGATTAATTCTCCTTGACAGTTTGATTGCAGCACAGTAGTGGCTCCTGAGAAAGTTTAGTTGCTAAGGTGACAAACTTACTGTCTTGACAGTGAAGATAAAGTACTCTTCACAGGGGTTATTCCATGCTCCCTAACAATTTGTGGGGGGAGAGTTGGTCACTGGCACCTTGGCTTTCCTAATATTTCTATGGCCTTTGTAGATGTGCTTCTTAGTCCCAGTTTTTTGCTGTTCTCTTTCTGGAAAGGAAAGACTTGAAGTATTAGTGTACCTGTGAACTACACGTGAAAGTGAGTATCTTGGAAACTGACTTCTGCTTTTTTGGGAAACAAGCTAATGAAAGTATATCATGACAGTGGTGGGCTGAGGTTCCAGAGAAAATGTGGACTGTGTGTTTCTTGCAGTATCCTTATGGTCAAGGACAGCTTTGTTTTGAGGTGAGGATGCAGGTATTTCTGGTAGAACTTAATGTGCAGAGAGGATGGGAAGGAGTGTGTTTGTCTAATTTTCTGTAACTCAAGCTAAAGTTTCCCCTTTAGTCACATTTTCTGTTGTTGTGTTCCTTTTAACTTTTAGGTGGTACTTAGTATAGATTCATAGATGTTAGGGTCGGAAGGGACCTCAGTAGATCATCGAGTCCGACCCCCTGCATAAGCAGGAAAGAGTGCTGGGTCTAGATGTCCCCAGCTAGATACTCATCTAACCTCCTCTTGAAGACCCCCAGGGTAGGGGAGAGCACCACCTCCCTTGGGAGCCCATTCCAGACCTTGGCCATTCGAATTGTGAAGAAGTTCTTCCTAATGTCCAATCTAAATCTGCTCTCTGCTAGCTTGTGGCCATTGTTTCTTGTAACCCCCGGGGGCGCCTTGGTGCCCAATTCCCTTCTGTGCCCCCGTGATGAACTTATAGGCAGCCACAAGGTCGCCTCTCAACCTTCTCTTGCGGAGGCTGAAAAGGTCCAGTTTCTCTAGTCTCTCCTCATAGGGCTTGGCCTGCAAGCCCTTAACCATACGAGTGGCCCTTCTCTGGACCCTCTCCAGGTTATCCGCATCCTTCTTGAAGTGTGGTGCCCAGAATTGCACGCAGTACTCGAACTGCAGTCTGACCAGCGCCCGATAGAGGGGAAGTATCACCTCCTTGGACCTATTCATCATGCATCTGCTGATGCACGATAAAGTGCCATTGGCTTTTCTGATGGCTTCGTCACACTGCCGACTCATGTTCATCTTGGAGTCCACTAGGACTCCAAGATCCCTTTCCACCTCTGTGCCACCCAGCAGGTCATTCCCTAGGCTGTAGGTGTGCTGGACATTTTTCCTCCCTAGGTGCAGCACCTTGCATTTCTCCTTGTTGAACTGCATCCTGTTGTTTTCTGCCCACTTGTCCATCCTATCCAGGTCTGCCTGCAGCTGTTCCCTGCCCTCCGGTGTGTCCACATCTCCCCATAGCTTTGTGTCATCTGCAAACTTGGACAGAGTACATTTCACTCCCTCGTCCAAGTCACTGATGAAGACATTAAAGAGTATTGGTCCAAGGACTGAGCCCTGCGGGACCCCACTGCCCACACCCTTCCAGGTCGAGACCGACCCATCCACCATGACTCTGGGTGCGACCCTCTAGCCAATTCGCCACCCACTGGACTGTGTAGTCATCCAAGTCACAGCCTCTTAACTTGTTCACCAGTATGGGGTGGGATACCGTATCGAAGGCCTTCCTGAAGTCTAAGTATATGACATCCACCTCTCCTCCTGTGTCCAGGTGTTTCGTAACCTGGTCATAGAAGGAGACTAGATTGGTCAGGCACGATCTGCCCGCCACAAACCCGTGCTGGTTTCCCCTCAGCATAATATGACCATTACTAGGTTGTAACTATCTGACGCAATAGTAAGTATTTCAGAATTCCATTTGCTATGTTAATATGTTTTACTCTTATAACTCTCTTTCCCTCAAGGAATCTCAAGAAGTGTACAAACATTGTCAATCTGAGCCTTAACAGCTCTCTGATACAAGTGGCATGATCCCCATTTTATAGATTGTGAAACAGAGCCACAAATATAAAGGATGTTTCTTAACATCCATCTCTGGCAGATCCTAGTGCTCCTGGCTCGTAGTCCTGTGCTCTTACTACTGGGCATTCCCCCTCCCCCTCCCTCTTTGCTGTGTTTTTATTTATTTATTTATTCATTTCCATTTTTAGCTTTGGACCTTTTACTTGGGAAATGCACCTGATGAACAAAAGCCTTCTAGGCAGTTAAGTGCATCTGAAGTGATGAAGCTACTGATAGACCTGAAATCAACCTCCTCAGTAGGAACAGCTTGAAAGCCAGTTTGGCTTGAGATTCAGATTGTTAGTGGGTAAATCTGTACCAAGCTGCTTTTTGAGTTGAAAGCATTTCTAGTTGCATTGAATAAACAAAGGTCATCTAAGCTAATAATTCTAGCAGTGTAATTGTCTAGAACCAAACTGTCTGAAGGTGTGGAAAAAAAATTGTCTCTGAGGCAAATAGTCCCTAACTAAGCTTGTATTTCCTTCTTTCATGTCAAGTAAATCACCTGGGCAAGTAACTACTATTGCATCAATATGTATCTTACATACTGGTCTACAACTTCTGAAATTCATGGCTTCCACATGATTTTTCATCTCTGCATAGAGCAGGGACAGGCAATTATTTTGGGTGGAGGGCCACTTACTGAGTTTTGGCAAGCCATTGAAGGCCGGATGACAGGCAGTCAGGGGCAGATAAATATTAATTTTCTAAATTTTTTTTAGGGGCTGCGCGGGCCGGATAGAATGACCTGGCAGGCTGCATCCGGCCAGCGGGCTGCATTTTTGCCCACCCCAGCATACAGTATGGGGGCTTTGTTTAAAGCCTGCTGCTCTTTTTGTTAAAAATAGCATCGATGGATATGGCACTTAAGAAAAAGCAGTTTCAATGTTGCTTCACTTGAACCTGAATTTACTGGACTATAAAAGGTGTCATGTTGGAAGGGAAAAATTTATAGAAACTTTTAAGGCAATTTTACCAATGCTAAAACTCTGATCCTTTGGTTGGCAGCACTTGCTTTTCTGTGTGAAAGCAGACACTGACTTGGCTACAATACAAATGCAGCTAATAACCTGCATTTCTAATTCCTTGCATCTTTTACACCTCTGGACTATGTGAATGCTGTGATCCGAGACCTGACAAAGAATATCTTGCATTCAAAAGCTTGTCTGACTGATCACAGCTACATAGTTGGTCCAATTAGGATATCACCCTAAGAAATCCCTACCCAAAGAAGAATTTAGCAATATTTTGAAGCTGCTCCAAAACAGTTTGGCAGGACTTTTTTCCCCTCTATCTCCCATTTCTTTTCCATTTGTCCTCTTGTGCCCCCATTCTCATTCTCTTCCTTTGTCCTTCCCACTGTGACTTAGCCATCTTTTACCCTTGCATCTGATAATATTATGAACATGGGTTGAGAATAAAACAAACTCAGGGGAAAATAGTACTAAAAATATTAAATATACTAATTTCATATAATAATTGTGTAAGGATATGTATGGTAACTTTTAGAGCAATGGTTCATGCCTTGTTTTATTGCTGAAATTCGCATAAAACTATTGTGATCAAAAGTGTTGAGTATTTTATGCTCTTTAGCTGACATACTTGCTGCATGTAAACAGGTTTTCTGTGTCTTTTAAATATTTGAAAACAAGTGTGTGGCTGGGGAGAAATTGCATTTCATTTGGTTCAATGTTTTCTCCACAGACTTTGAAGCATATCTGGAATCTGCAATGACAAGTCTGAACAGTAGCCATGCAGAGAAAACTGGTGAAATGTCTTCAAAGCAGTCTGCCCCAAAAGTGCATGTTCAGAGATCTGTTTCCCGAGAAACCATCACCATTCACTTCTCGGCATTTGGGAAGGAGGAAGAGGAGGAGGAAGAGGAGTTTAAGCAGACGCTGGATGAGGAACTGGATGACCAAAGCATTGTGACAGCACTTGAAGCCAAGGAAGACCTCTGCTTTGAACATGGCAGCCATGACAGTTCTAGTCCAGCTACCCCACCTAGCACGGTCAACTCTGCATCCCTACTGTCTCCATCACCTGCTGTTATGCCAACCGTAAACACTGTAAAGCTGTTGGATTCTCCTTCTACTTCCCAAGTATTCAATGCAGTGCCATTAGTTCTGTCTCCCTCCTTGCACTCCTGTTACGTAGCTAGTTCATCAGGTGTGTCATCCCCTTCTGAGCAGAAAGCCAGCTCCTCCTCCCCGTCATCCTCCCCATCCAAGGCAACTGTCTTGTCTAGTACATCATCCTCCACTTCTAGCTCAAAGCCTTTTATGAGTTTAGTTAGGTCCCTTTCAACAGATGTAGAACCAAAAGAGCCCACCCCACCCACAAGACACAGGCACCTAATGAAAACCTTAGTGAAGTCTCTGTCAACGGACACTTCTAGACAAGAAGCTGAAGCTGTGTCCTACAGACCACCTGACTCTAAACTGAACTTGCACCTGTTCAAGCAGTTCACTCAGCCTCGAGTTGTTACAGGTGGCGATTCCAAAACTGCCCCCTCCTCTCCATTAACGTCTCCTTTGGATACTCGCTCTTTTTTTAAAGTCCCTGAAATGGAGGCTAAAATTGAAGACACTAAAAGGCGCCTTTCAGAAGTCATTTATGAGCCTTTTCAGCTCCTCAGCAAAATAATAGGTGATGAAAGTAGTAGCCACAGGCCCAAAGCCTTATCTTCAAGTGCTTCAGAACTATCAAATCTTTCCAGTTTGAATGGCCACTTGGAAAGCAATAACAACTACAGCATTAAGGAAGAAGAATGTGATTCTGAAGGGGACTTCTGTGGTAGTGACCCTCATCTAAATAAGAGTGACCAGGCCAAAATTGCTGAGGAACAGGCAAAAGATTCTGAGAGTCAGAGCTCTCAGTCTATATGCACAAAGGATGTTGGGTTGAAAACTTCGCTTGTACTTGAAAAATGTTCTTTGTCTGCACTGGCAAGCAAAGAGGATGAGGAGTTTTGTGAACTTTATTCTGAAGACTTTCTCTTGATAGAGGAAGAAAATAAAGGGGATAAACCTACAGATGCTGTGCTGCAGCCAGAGATGACTGAGGAAAATGGTACTGTGCTCAGTAGGGAAGATGACCTTAACCTTTATGTGCAGCAGCCTAAAATACCAGTGAAGACTTTGTACTTCTTTACAATGTTAGTCTATGCTTACCTTATACTCCCTCTCCCTAGTTATTTCAGTGGACTATTTCTGGGGGTTGCCCTTGGATTTATGATGGCTTTCTGTGTGATATGGCTTTTTACACCCACTACTTGGGAATATCACAATTTACATAGAAATCTGAGCAAGGAATGGAATACAGAATCTCTGGATATCAAAGAACCTGACATATTGAAGGTAAGGTGTTTTTTTCTGGTGTGAATTAGGTTGTTTTGTTTTTGGGGAGTTTGTTTTTATAGATGCTTCTTATTCTAGCTAGACAAACTAAATATCTGAAGGGGCAAAGGAGCAGAAATATCCATGTGTAATTGGAGTGCTGTTTAGGGAGCAACTAATGCTGGCAAGATCAGAAGTGTTTTGGTAGGCAAGCATATTCAAATTTGACCCCTAAGTGTATCTTTTATGGAAGTTAGAAACGTGCTAAAATGCTGTATTGCACCTGCAGGAAAAGAGTAACAACTGTTTCAGCAGCAAGGGGCAGATGTTGTGTTGTTTGAAATGCTCCTGCTGAATGCAGTGTGGAAGAGATTAGTGTTTCTATGTTATGCCTGAACTCTAGGGTGTCTCAGGAAATGTATTTTGTTTCTTGGAGTTTGCTCTCCAGACTGCAATTAATCTGTCTTGTCAAGTCAGCCCAAGAAGATTCAGAAGTATTGATTTTTATTTATTTATTTTTTTCAAGTGAAGCTTTCTTCTTGGGTATGAGACTTTGAGAGCAAATATCAGCTGATTGGAGGAAGAAATAAGGACACAGTCTGGGTTTGACTGTGTGCAGGGATGGAGGTTAGCTGTGTATGGACAGCTTTGAGTGAATCCTGTAAACTTAATTATTTAGTTTGACTAACTCATCAAATGAACCAAGAGCTGATTTCTCTTTAAAAATACAGTACTCTTTTCTTGTTCATATCTTAAGGACTTCTGTTTGCTTTGTGACTTATGAACTGTACTTTTTATTTAGCTGTGACCCATGTGACCACTTTTATTAAATTACTATTTTTCCTCCCTTGGAGTTGCATAACTTGTATATAGATGAGGAAAAAACTTGGAAAAAGAGAGTGGGTATTTGGATAATTTTTATAGTTGAGATTTAATGTCTAGAATTGAACAGGCTCAGAATAATGTTTATTTGCCACAATAAGTTTAATTTGATGTTATGGAACTAGTTAAATCTTTTGCAGAAGGTTGTGGGTTTTTTTGTCTTCTAACAAAAAGAGCTTTCCTCTTTAACAAATAGAGATTGTGGCCAGAAAACTAACTAATAAAAAGCTGCAAAACAGATCTTGGTGGTATTAATATCCCATCAGAATAATGCGTCTTGGTTGTGTTGGCAAAGCAAGTAGTTTACTTTTCTAACTGAAAGCTGTTCTGCTTTCAAGTTGGGTAAGTGAAAGATTCCACAAAGAACCTACTTGTCATTTGCCTAGTCAGTTTATTAAGTGAATATGAACATACTTGGAGTCCTATTTAATCTTTGCTTTTGCTAAGCATTTGCTTCAGTTTGTCACATTCAGGTGGTTGTTAGATTTCAAGCTTTCAGGGGGAGGCAGATAAAAATAACGAGAAATGGCTTGCTTGACTTTAAGTTTGAGGCCCCTGCTACACGTTGCATATATTACACAACTGGTTATTTCCACAATAAATGTAGACCAGTCACATGTGTAATTATCACAATAAAAATGACTCTTGAGCTATAAAAAGAGCCAACCAGCTACGAAGTTCACGCTTGAAAATCTATAGCAGCTCCTATAGCTGGTTGCTATCCAGCTTTAATTTGAATGCGTAGCAGGCCCCTAATTACACAGCAGTTAGAACAGGATCATCCCCATGGTATGATCTTTATTGACTTCTAGTCTTGTTTTTCAGTATTAGGCATACTTTATGTATATAACATTCTTTGAGTATCTTTAATGTGCACTTTTTTCTGTGGTGGTTCACTGCCTCTCCTTTCCAGCACCTTTCTACATCTGAAAATAGATCTTTAGTTTGTAGGCTGCAGTTGACATGTGCATTTGAGTGTAAAGTCTTTGGGGCTGGGAGTGTCTCCCTTGGTTTTGTGGCAGAAATGCTGTTAGTATTCACTAAATCCCTTCTTCCGTGGCTGTGCTCTGTTTAGTGATCCCTTTGCTAGTCACAGTTCTCTCAGGGCTTGTTCAAACTAGAGTTTTTGCTGCTATGGTTATGTTGGCAGAGCCCTTAGTGTAGGCCAACAGAATTTTTTTCTGTTGCTTGGCTGCTTCACCTTCCTGAGTGACGAACTAAATCTTTTGTTGGCCAAATCTTTTCCATCCACTGTGGGGTCTTGTGGCCTAATTGTGTCAAACCTGGGACTTGTGTCAAGCATGGGATTTTCTGCACAGGTAGGCCAGTAAAGCTTAATAGCATAGGCTGGCTTCAGTCTGCATATGCACGTTTGGACTTTGTTTGTTCTTTGTTCCATACAAGTGGCAGTATTAGTTTGCCATGCAAGTATACACGCTGACCGATTAACCGTGTTGCTCAACATGGGATCTGAACAGGACTCCCTGCTCCAGGAGCTGTTCCAGAGCCTGGGAATTTCCTAGTGGCACTGGATGCAGAACAATGCTAGATTGAAATGTGTGTTCTTGCAAATGATGCTACTGCAAGTGCTCTTATACTTGGGAGTGGTGATTTGAACTCCAATTTGAGATTACAGGCCTTGCTTACAAGAGATCTGAAAGGCAAATTACTAGTAGTTGCAAAAAATGTTTGACTTTATTGGGCTGCTAGCACAACTTTCTTACAAAACCAAGGTGGGTTTGGTTATTCTGACAACAAATGTCTTTGACTACCCATATCTCTTCCCTTTTCAGTCTCTATTCCCTGCTGTTCACATCTTTGTTATCAGCTTTCTCTGTTCCAACAATCACTCTGGTAAAACCTAAGCTTTATAAACACAGTGCTTCTCATCCCATATCAAAGCACTTTACAGATAGGGAACCTGAATAACAAAGTGTTTCAGTGACTTGCCAAAGTTCAGATTAGATCATTAACTGAGTTGGCAACAGATGCCAGGTGCCCTGCGCCACTGGTCAGACATTTTCTAGCATAATGAAAATCACTGTGGGTTTTTTGTGTTTTTTTTTTTCCTTTTGCATTAGGAGTCCGAGTGGAGATTTTGAATTCCACACATTTTCTAAGATGTCTGGATACCTGTCATAATTCAGCCAGACCTACTTTAAATACAGTGCCATTTATAATTTACACCAGCTTTCATTTAGGAAGAAATTACCCCTTATCAAAATGGATGCATACAGTGGCTGAAGGTGCATTTGATATATTACACTTACATTTTCTGAATTGCAAGCTATCCAAATTTGGTAATAATAAAGTGGCATGAAATTGTATGTCACTTAGATCAAGATGGAGAGTTGCATGGTGGGACCTCTAATTTTTAGGAGCTGCAGCACTGAAGGTCACTGCAAACCACATTCTAGAATTCCAGCTTGAATTTTGATGTCTCCATCTTAAATGCATCAGATGGTAGGGAATGACTTTTTTTTTTAAATCTTTTTGGAATGATGGGGGCAGTAAGAGTAGTTAAGAGTGAGGGGGGAATTGGGAGCTTACATTAGACATGGCTGAAGAAAGTAAGCATCATGTGATGTTGCTACATAGTATTTCTTGCCCTGACCTCTTTCCACATTGGAGAAAATAGCTTAATTTGTGTATTGAAATAGTGTTCTTATCAGGGGCTGATTTGGCTTCTGTTGGAAGAATTTTCCAGCATTGCATCTGATTTGACTTTAACAGGGTTTTGTTGATGGGAGGAGCCACTTTGCATTATGTGGCAGTAGCACAATGTGTTGTATTGTTCACTGCATTTCAATACACTTATGTGATAAAGAGTTTCAGCTTTTAGACTGCTAGTGTTGCCAGGCAGAACATTCTGTAATCTGAGTGCTGACTAAATATTTCAGAAATCAAACAGTGGCAGGCAGGAGCATCAGCATCAGAGATGGATTTAACTGGGTGTGCTTCTGACTTCCCAAGACTGAAGATCCACCTTTGACTTATCTGGGTCTTTATCTCTGAAAAGCTCTTGGTGCAACTGAAGGCTCAGTTTTTCATATCAGAAGATATATATCCTGCCTCAGACAATATATTCATGAGACAGGGAGGCAGGGAATAAACTGTGCTGAATTCTGAACAAGCGCAAACTCTAACAGTGTGAAATACAGAAAATACAAACTCCTTTGCCCTAATAAATGGTTGAGTATTCCAGGATTGCATCCTTTTTGGGTGGTATTTGGCTTCGGCTGGAGGCTGTGCCGATCTCCTCTGGCTAAGTCGTACCTCAGGTTATCATTCTCCTTTCTCTCTGCAGTTGTCTCTTCCAGCAAAAATTAATCACTCTCTCCAGCTTTTGAGCCAGCACCCAACCATCTCTGCCAGCTGCCGCTGACTGTTCTGGATGACTGCTTATGTCATCCTCCAAGTCTGAAGAGCTAGTGAGCTGGAGGTCGGATTATAGCTGACATTAAATATGACTTCACACATCCTTGCCACCTTTTCTTCTGTGTTTTTGATTAACATAATACCTTTTGTTTAGTCTTACCAGGCAGGCACCAGTACTCCATGCGTCATATGTCCCTGGTGAATATCGCTTAATGCTGTCGTCTCTCACTGTACCTGCTCTTAGTATTTCCTGGCTTGAGATGCAAGAGTAGTAAGATCACATGGTTAGATAAGCTAAGAATAGCTACAATTTGACCATGTTAGTTTTCATGGTAGTTCTGTATCATTTCTTTTTCTTCCCTGTGCCTATTGTCACCTTCCCATATGCAAGTTTAGTGGGCTATATCTCAAACTCCATCTGTTACTTAAGCTAATATACTAGCTTAGTATATCTAGTATATACTAGTATATTTTATTACCATAATCTAAAACAGTATGGGCCAGCCTGTTTGGCAAGCATGCCACAAATTAGCCCCATATCTTTCTCAAGTGCCAGTCTGATTCCTTTCCCTTCCCTGCTCTGCTTTCTGCTTCTTCCCCTGGGCTCCCTGCCCAGTTTTGGTGCTTTGCTTTCTGTCTTCCATGCTGCTGTGCTGCCTGTGCTCTCCTGGCCAGACACGCGCACGCACACACGCACCTGTACCACTTGTGGCATTCATGCTGTAGGTTGTCCACCCCAATCTAAAATATATTCCCTGTTAATAATAGAGGAAGAAAGTAGTTTTGACTGCTTTATGGACTGAGGAAAAAGGAATGGATTTGTTTTAGTGACTGTCACAACCCAAAGTTGTGATTTTTTTGTTTGTGTGCGCGCTTCGGCACCGCTAAATTATTTCCCGCCAATTTGTCGCTTTCTTTGCACGGTAGAGTCCTCTGTTGCAAGAGAGAACTCTGGTGCAACGGGGGATTTCCCGCCAAATTGTAGCTTCTTTGCAGGGTGCATCTCTTTTGCATCGTAGTGATACACGTTGTAAAGAAGTTCCCGCCATTTGTATTAGGATTCACGCCACATTATTGGCCCATTCCTAATGTAGGCACACGTGGCGGCTAGCGATTGGCTTGCTAGCCGTACGTAAGGCTTGGGTAGCTTCCGCCCAAGCCGGAGGAGGGAGGATGAGAGAGATTCTGTGTGAAGATCTCCAAGCGCTGTGGACCCTCGCGGACCCGACGCGCCTCTCCTAAGCAGGCAATAGAGGCTTAATAACCGAACCCACGGAGCTTTAACTAATCCGGAGGGAAGAATGAACCGCGCCTCTAGCCTCTCCCCGTCCCCGAGCACAATCCTAGACGTATCCCTTTCCTGTAACCAGACCCGTGGAGCGTAGCAAACTCCAGGGAAAACTTATCGGACCCGCGGAGCCTGAATAACTCTGGGGAAACTTTTCGAACCCAGATTAACCAGACCCGCTGAGCGTAGCAAACTCCGTGGGAGCAATCGATTTGTCGTGTTCCTCTAGTGAGGATCCAGGCGGGAGCTGTGCCTGGAAACCTGTCCAGCCTACACCATACCATCTTCGGTGTAAGTAAATAATCTTTTAAATCAACCATTACGCCTCCGTAACTAATTTTAACTCGTGTGCGCTAAACCGCTCTGCGGTTCTCTCCAGCCCCGTGTGCCCGGGCTGCCGGCCACAGCCCGCGTGCACCAAAGACGGGTCCGGTACGACCCTGGTTTACCCCCGGTTCGCCCATGGCGACACACATGGAATCAGAATCGTCACTGCACATGGCGAGGAGGGCGGGATTGGGGCCCGGCCCGCACAGTGACATTTCCCCATTATTTAGTTAGACCCATCACTTGTCCTGCTGTACTGTTGGGTATTCTTTTTTCCAAATTTGCCAGTCAACTAAAGAAAATATAGCTACTGTTTATGTTGGACTGCAAAATGGTCTTTTAGGGATGTTTGCTTTAGAATCAAATGAGGAATACATGCTAAAGAAACTTGTTCTGTCAGCCTTAGTGGCACTGCTGATCATGTCCAAGTAAAGAAGGAATCAAGCCAAAAGAGCCATATTGAAAACTTTAAATGAGAGATGGAAATCCTTGTTTTCCTAATAGAAAAGGAGAGCCTGCCTGGAGAAGGGACTTGATTTCTGGATGCAGAGACAGGAGCTATGCATGTATGTGGGGTTTTTGTTTTTTGTTTCTTGTTTTGTTTTCCAATTATCAGGTTTCTCTGCGAGTGAGACTTCTCCCTTTAAAAGCAGGTGGGCACTGCACACACCTGTGCTTGAAACATTGCTTTGACCCTGTCCCTTTTTGTGTTTGCTTCTACAATTACAGTAGTTAGATTTTATTTGCAAGATAACTCCCGTTAACTCTTTTTGAGACTGCATTGTAGACTGTATAACTTGGTGCCAATTTGGATTTGTTAATTTTGTGCTTTATACTGAGGTTTGAAATTCACACTGTATGGGTTGGGTTATGCAAAACGTCATCCTATCAAGGAACAGAACTGTGTGTGTGTGTAAACGTTATTCATAAAAAGTTACATTATGAATGGTCTGAAAATTGTTTGTTGAAAATTGGCAGATTGTGAATGACTAATTTTGTAATATGTCTACAGACAATTAAAGAACTTGTAACATTATTCACTTAGTTTAGCTTTATCTGCAGTGCTTACCCAGTGTATTAACTTTGTTTTGAATGTGTAATCTGCCATTGTCAATGGGCTTTGAGCAGCCTTTCACCTGTTAATCTGTCCCCCTTGCATGTAACTTTTAAAAACTTTTCTATGGTCTCTTTTTCCTTTTGACCGGAAACTGAAATCCTTTAAATGTCTTCCCAGATCTCTATATAATTGTTTTGCTAGATATCCATGTAGCATGTTACATTCATCATTGATCAAGAAGAGGCTGATTTATTGCTTAGCTTGGCTTAACTTCTTGTTGTGAACAACTGTAAAAGAATCCTCAAGTATAACTATCTTTTTTTTTTATTTTATTTTTAACTTCCACAAGGAAACGAATTTTGAGAGAAGGTTGTAGGCACGAAGTTAGCATTTTGTGCAGACAGTTCTATGTGAACTGACGGGACCTTTTAGCCCTGATAAAATATTAAGAAACGTTATACTGAGGTACGTATTACCTTATGAAAAGCTTATTTTTCTTTAAAATCCAATTCAGTGGCCATTTTTGGTTGTACCACAACCTAATATGATTTTGCAAGTTCGGGATATGTTTTCCATAAGTACTGTATTTCACATGCGCCTCCATCAAAACAAGCACTGATCAATTTACAGATCCTTTGCAGGATGAGATATAGTCCTATTATAGATTAGGCCTTTAGGAAAAATCAAATTTATGTACCAGCTCTTCAAAGCTCATTGGTTCTGCATTCTGGTCTGAGAATTGCTTTCATGCCATTATTATAAATGTTAAAAATGAGCCTGCTTTATGGAGCTTTAAAAATTGGAATTCCACCAAACTTATTCCAGGACGGAGGGTATTTTTATACCATCATTTGTGCATTCTTTCCATATACTTATTATTATTATTATTATTATTATTATTATTATTATTATTTTGCATCGCCATCCAATTCCAAAGCATGGAAAATTGCTAAGATATCTGGGTAACCTTTATTCTTCCCCCTTCCTAAAGCAATGTCTCTCTAATTTAAAGAAGTAATACAATTTTCTGCTGTTTTTATTGTTACTCCAAGTAACAAAACAATTTCAAACCACTTTCTGTGTCATTAAAAGGGAATTGTTGCTCTTTTTGGAATTTCTATTTGCTTAGTGCAGAAATTCCCAACCACTGGGCCATGGCTTGCAAAGGGTTGGCTGCTGGGTCGTGGCATGTGCTTTAACCACTGCTAGTCTCTTCCTTGTATCCTTGGTAGCTAGCGTTAGCCAGCTAATGATGCGTATGTATGATTTTTAGCTGCTGTTGTCTCCTTTATTGATGATGTTCCTAGCAACCCCCTCCCCCCGCCACGTAAAAATTAAATTTAAATATATAAATTAAATTGTTTCTATACCTGGTCCACCAAAATTCTTCAAGTGAGTTTGCCGGTCCACAGTATAAAAAAGGTTGGGAACCACTGGCTTAGTGATTTCACTCCAGTTCTTCTCTGATGCAGAGTTGCACTGTATCTGCTTTTGTTGCTCCTTCTGTCTATTCTTGATGCCCCATCAGTCTCTCCAATTCAGCTTCATAAATGTGCCCACCCACCATTGGATAACTTACGAAGTTTAGAAATTTTACTAGATACAGAATAATCTCCTTAGAAGGATTTGAAAGGGGAGGGTGCACATGTCTGGTGACACTTTGGTGAGAACTCAAGCTCTTTAAACTCCTTTCTTCAGAGAAGGAAACCTTCTACAAGGCTTACTGAGGTGCAGGCCCTGAATTTTGGTGTAGCAGCCCCTGGCACTTGAGCATCCAAGATGAGATTATACTTTTCAGTTGCAAGGACTGTTGTTTCCATCCACCTCACTTACTGTGGTCAGCTGGATCTAAGATGCTGTGAACTGCATGTGAAATTTTAAATGACTGTTATCTGTTGCTGGGTTAATCCATTTTATTTCTACCTGAGTGTATATTTTTGCAACTTTTCTTCAAATAATGACTTGCATATCAGTGTACTTGGTCTTGCACATACTTCGCAGAGCTGCCAATATTCAGGAGAGAGGACAAATAAATGAAGGTGTGTTGGAAAAAGAGGGATCTTCAACTAAGGCTCTTATAATATAGAATTTACTGCATTGAACAGTACTGGTTCAACAGGTTCTACAGCTTGCCTGGAAGTGCAGAGGTGTCTGTTGGGAGCAAGTTGGAAAAGGGTTGAACATGAGACTTCCTCATTATTTTATTTTACAGGATTTTGAATACCAAGTCCTACCTCTTAGGAGAAGCTGCTTATTTCTTATGATGGGTTTTTTTGGGTGGGGAGGGTAGTAACAGTGGAGTGGCTTTAAGTGAGATTGGGGCTCCATTGTGTACAAACACTTGAAGCAAGGAGAATATAATCTAATTGCACAAAGCAAAGGGTGGGAATTTAAGGCAGGGAGATTGGCACTTGCTGGAGCGCATTTAGGAAGCTCCAGCTCTTTTGACTCTGCATAATGTTTTTGTTCCTGTGGCTCAGTCAGTCATGCAGCAGCCACCCTTTACTGTGGCAGTGAAGGGCACAGTAATACTCTGTCATTTATTTGAGATGGTTAAGGCACAACATGCTTTCCTATGATTCCATCTTGGCCAGTGATTATTTTATTGGGGCTGTCCACCTTCCAAACAGTCGGGGGCTGCCTGCATGGGGACCACCCACCATATGGGATACACCAGTACAGTGCCTCATGAGCATCCCCTTCCTGCTGCTGCACTGTACTGTGTAGGTATCCCCCTGCCCCAACTGTGCTGCGCCCTGGCCCCCACTCACTGCCCCAGCTACAGGTTCCCTTGGCTACCACTGCAGCTGGAGCAACTGTGGAGAGCAACTGGGTGGGAGCCCAAGGGCCACATGAGGCCCCCAAGGGATTAACCAGTTGTACAGCTAAAATCAGGGCTGTCCACTTCCCCAGTTTTAAGAACAAACATCATTCAGATCCAACAGAATAGTTTACAGTGCAGGCAGTCCTCGGACTTACAACACAATTGGTTCCTGAAAACCACGTCTTAAGTCAAAACGTTGTAACTCTGAACTGATTTTCCCATAGGAAACTATGTTATAATGGGGGATTGGTTCCTGAACCAAGGCCCAATGCCCTATTTTCACCAAAAATAACCAGGAGTTTTGTACTCAATCAATTATAGATGAATAATATAGCTACATTAATGTATTTATATTGTAGATAGCAATCATATTGATTTGGAAGGACTTCTTTGAGCTTGTGCTCATTTTACATACAATTGTTGAGTGAAAAAGTAATGTAAATATACAGTATTAAATAGGGGCCCATGAGTTTGTTTGCCTAGGGCCCACTAAAGGGTTAATCCAGCCCTGAAAAGACTTCAAATTGTATATTAGAAGCTTGGTTTCCCAAGGCTATGTATTCACTTATGTTCATGTATTTCTAATACATAATCCTGTTGTGTTTTATTTTACCACGTCTGAGACTTTGAAATAGGATTCTGACCATTTTAAGATTCTTATGTTTCTGCTTGGTAGAAGATATCAACTAGAACACCTAGATAGATTCATCATAATTGATGTATATCATATACTTAAATACCATTTATAAGTATCTAAGTCTTGGTATAACAAATGGGGAACACACATACATATATTCTAGCCATAAGAAAAAAGTTCTTTACGATGCATGTGTTCAGGGTCTGGAACAAACTCCCCCCAGAGGTGGTATAAGCACCTACTCTGGACTCTTAAAAAACAAACAAACAGGTGGATATATTTCTTGCTGGGATCACTTGATCCCAGCTGACTTCCCACCCATGGCAGGGAGGCTGGACCCAATGATCTCATGAGGTCCCTGCCAGCCCCTAATGTCTCTGAAATCTAATGTCTATGAAATTTTGTATTTTTAATTGAAAGTTCAGTTGTTTGAGAGATGTAAATCAAAATGAAGTTGCTGTTCTGTGGTTTTATAGAAGGCTTTTTGCCTCATCACTTAATTTAAGATGATAAATCCTTGGCTTCATGAACAATTAATTCTTGGATCTGATGTTGTAAAATCATAACTACGTATAGGACAAATCTAGGAGCAGTTGTCAATCAGCACAGTTCTGATCCTTGTCTGTGTTTTTTGTCCCTTGAGATCTTTTAAAACCTACTGAAGCAGCTGAAACAGAGAATTCTTCCTAAAGAATGGTATTACTGGATTGTCTTGGCAAGCATACGTTATTGTTTAATATGAATAAAATTTGACCAATCTGTTATGTGGGTTGACTAGTGTTTGTGTGTAGGGTTGTTTTTATTTTTTTTTTAAAAGAAAAACAATAAACCCAAATTAATCCCTTCATACCTCAAAACCCCATATTTTTATTGGAAGATAAATATCATACAGAAACCACAAGGGAAAAGTAAAATATTCTCAGCTAAGGAAAGACTTAAAAAACTTTTTTTTTTTTTTTTTTTTTTTTTTTTTTTTTTTGAGGACTGCAAGTTCTGTTTTGTTTGTTTGTTTTTGTGTTTTCCCTGGAAGTACCTTTGCTCTTTTATAAACCTCAGAAGACTTAGTCAGCAGAGGGGTAGGGGCAGAAGAAGGGGTGTTCTTTGGGGTTAAGGTGCAAAACCAGATATTGGCACATCTGGGCTCTGTTTTTTTGACCCTGCTGCAGGTTTCCTTGAAGAAATCATATACTGTTTCTGTAGCCATTTTGATATAATTAAAATAGCAATTCTCACAGGTGTTTCAATGTTAAATTTAGCATGTTGAAAGCCTCGGACAGAAGATGCTATCTAACTGTAAAAAATTAGTTGACTTCTAGATATCAGATAAGTGTGTAGATAGGAAAAGCAAGATGAACTTTGCTTCAAAAGCAAGCACAATAAGGTGTGGCTTTTACACAAGAGAAGAGCAAGGGTGATTACAATATAATCTTTCTTTATTTGTTTTGTATTTAAAGTAGTGGCCAGAGGCTCTGATTGGAACTGAGGGCCTTATTTTTCTAGACCCTGTACAAATGTATAGTAAAATGCAGGACCAATCTCAAAGCATTTGGCTTACACTTTTAGGAAATTGCTGTATTCAAAGGTATCAAACGTACTTACCTTACTGAAGAAATGGCAGACTTCAGTAATAGTTTCATCTCCAAACTGGATTCAGCGTGAGGAGCAGAACTGCCAAAGACTGTCCCTTGGCACATAATTCTCTTCTCTTTTTTTTTACTGTCCCTTGGCACATAATTCTCTTCTCTTTTTTTTTTTTTAAATCTTAGAATGCCACACTATAGTGCTCCCCCCCCCAAGCCTGTCATTAATAAATGAGTTGGTCATATGCCTTCAAAATAATAGGCTGAGTCTGGAAGAAAAGACCAATTTCTTAGTTTAATGCCATTCAGGTTGGTAGAATTAATTATACCAGGGGTGAGCTAGGCCTGATATGTCTGGTATTCCTCTGGCAACAGTCTGTTCTTGTGGGTCACTTAGGTTTTGGCAATCAAATTGTATCTAACAGTTTCATTACATCCCTTGAATGTAAATACACACTCACTATAAGTCTCTTCTAATTTTTTGGCAGTTTAGACTACAAGTCTTATTCTGCAGTGTTTGTGCTTTTATATAGGTCACTGGCAACCTATGGCCCATGGGTTGGATCCAGCCCACAGAACCTTTGATCCAGCCCAGGGACATGAGGGCTTTGATGACAGCATTTGGCAATTGGAGGGGAGGAGTGCCAGCTGTGACTGCTTTCCCCATGCCACCATGGGGACGAATGCTGTCTGCAGCTGGGGAGATGAGCAGTGTCAGGGTCCTAGCACCTCAGACCTGAGGAAGAATGCATTGCATTTGAAAGCTTGCCTAAGTCCCATACGAACCTTGAAGTTGGTCCAATAAAAGGTATTGCCCACAGAAATCCTTGCTCTCGCACTTCCTGGGCCGTCACAGCCGTGACATCACTTGAACGTTACCATTTACACAGCAATATATTTCTTCACTTTCAATCAAACAATATTCTTGAAATGAATTTTGTTGCAAAAGGGTGGAAGCAGCCTGTTATAATGCCTGTGAGAACTTGAAGGCAGTTGGAGACCTTTAAAATGAGGTTAATTCAATGCTAATGGATGTTAATCAATCTCTTTGGAAAGATTTCCAAGTGACTTCTTTAAAGAAGTGATGTTCTGAAGTTTGGCTTGTCATGGAGCCTGGCTAGCTTTCATTACTGAGCTTGGAGATATCTTTGTGCAGTAAACTTGATATTTTGAGTAGATTGGCTCTACTGGAACCATTGTTGGTTTGTCATATTAAGTTGTAGTGTGCCTGTGACCCAAAATTATTATACAGTATAACTTCATAAGTCTGACATGCTTGGGACTGAGCACCTACCAAAAATGTGAAAATTCTGGATTTTTTTAAACCAGAGCAGCAGCTGGTCGTGGAGCTGGGGCGGGGGGGAGTAGGCCAGTCTGGGAGCAGTGGCGTAGGGTGGTGGATGGTGGTAGCAGCCACCGCGTGCAAGCTTCCTCCTCCACTGCTCTGGGAATGGCCGCCGCTACTTCCCCGATCTGGTGTATTTGTTAGAAGTGCCAGATTTTTGAGAATTCCGTATTTTTGATATCTGGATTTATGATGTTATGCTGTACTGAAAAAAACTTTACTAATGTCTGTTCCTAAAGGGTCTGCTCTGCAACTCTTGATCATATTACTAATCCTATTGGATTTGGTTGGGTTGAAACGCAAACGTTTTTAGTTTATACACATTCCCTCATCACTCAAAAATACTGAATTCTGTCAGAAAGCTAGTTTCTTGCCCCCACTCTTTAGGTTGTTTGATTTCAAAGGAGAGTTAATACTGGCAACATGGAGGAGGGAATCCTTCAGTCAAACCAGAAAATTGTTCTTTTACTGTCTAATAACATCTAGCTGATAAATTGGTACATCTAGTTGTATGAATAATGTGGCTGACCTTTCCTAAACAGTTTCACCCAATGGTTAACAAGACCTTTTCAGCCTAGTTCTTCTGATAACTAAACACTTTCTCCTAATTCCAGCTGGGAATTAAAGGGAACTGCTGACCTTTTGCAGATGGAGATCACAGGATCAGTGCAAATGGAAAACAGCTGCAAACTAGCATATGACTGTGGCCATTGTCCTCCCTGAATTACCAAATTTCTTATTTTAATTTTTTTTAACTGCTTCAGGAGTATGAAAAAACAAACGGTCCCTACTCCCGCCTCTCCCTCTAAGTAATGAAACCCATTGTTCCAATAGTGTGGAATAAGCTGTCTGTCACTAGTGGATTGTGACTTCAAAGTTGCTGTATTTTAAGTGCTGCCTAATAATTTTGTGTTTTGGCACATGGCAAAATAGTTGCCTGGAATCGAAAGCTTGCACTGGATTCCTGGGGAGTGTTTTGCAGAAACAATAATTTTGGAAAGACCTTTTTTTTTTTTTTTTTTTAAGGTGAGAAATGGGGGGGGGGGAAATAAAAGAGCTTTTCACATAATTTTACATTTTGTGAAGCGGGATCTTACAGAGCAGATCCACTTGGGACAGTAAGAGGAACCCTAATTTATGTTGGGAAAGCATCTGCATAGGGGCAGACTCCCAGAACATTTAACAAACATTTCTCTTCTGGTTTCAAACCATACAGGTTTTTCACCTACTGGTGAACCACTTTTTCAAGACATTTCACAGCGATGAAGTTAATAATTGAGTGTAAAAAGAAATTTTGCTGGTTTAGAAGTAAAGAATGGGCTGTGTTCTACCAGCATCATGTTTAGATTGTATCTCAGATATTGGAGTAATAAGATCTGGATTTCTTAGCTTTGTTCTTTGAACTAAACTTCAAGTTATTTGTTAGTGTTTGAGTTTTGTGCAATAACTGTGTTGGTTGATTGCCCCAGTTTGGGGTTAGGCAGTGAAAAGTCCATTTTTTGAAAATAATGGCCTCATTCCTGTAATTCCTGTAAACTGATGTTTGTTCCAGGGAAAATAGTATATATTAAAATGAGCCCCCTCATGTATTGAATTTAGAGAATAAAGGAATGAGAAGTACAAGAATTTTTAGAAGCATTTCTGTTTGACTGGCTGATTAAAATAACTGGATTAGCTCTGTAAATGTAAAGCCTTAGCACATGTCAAAGATCAGTAAAGCAGTGTAGGGCTCTTCTCATTCCATTTCCTGCCAAGCCAAGAGACAGAGGGAGGAATATGTAAACAGTGGAAACCTAGGCGCATCTCTCCTGTCTCGGTCCTCCTTTTTTGCCTGTCTTCTAGTTGAAAGACATTTCTGTTACTCTGGGGAAAATGTGACTATCTTCAATGGTGTCCCTTTCCTACTGGTAATGATGTAATGTTAAGCAATCTTCCGCTGTGGTGTTATCAACAAAAATATTGTCTAGTGATGCAGACTTGCTACTCCATCACAGAAGAACGCTGATTGATACTGGCATCATGATAGTGGAGAGAATGGACAGGATGGAAGGTCAGGTACATAGGCTGCTGAACTGTGACTTTAGATGGGGGTTCACTTTCTTGCTCTGCCACAGACTCACTGTGAGCCTTGGTATGACCTTGGCCTTGGTTAAGTAGCTTTAACTTTAATCTACCCCTTTCCCCAGTTGCCTGTTTTACAGATGGTGATAGTGCTTTCAGGTGTGCTTTCACAATAATATCGATCATGGAGATGTTCATCTACTAAGGAGATTCAGTGTAAATAGCTAGATAAAACAGTTATGTTTATGCAGTTGACTTCTCTGTTTAAAGGTGCTTGTTTGCACTCTTTGTAATTACTAACACCCATTCTTGAAAACTGTCATCTGTGGATTCTCACTCCTTGTCTTAGCTTGTCAGGATGAGATGGGCAGAGTGTTATTTGACTTTTACAGCCAGAACAACGAAATGGGAGTGCGAGCCAAGCATCATCTTGGTGCCATGTACTCTCCGCTGGTGTAAGTGTTGCCTGTGAAACGCTCCAGTTGGTTCTATCTCGCCCGTGGTCAGTGATGACAGTGTTGTTAGTGCCATCCAGAGCTCTTGTTATCTTTCAGCCTTCGCAAATCATTTGGGCAATTCAGCTGCTTGAGTACTAGAGGCAGGCTGAGAATTGGGATGATGAAGTTGCTATTTGTAATCTGTTTCCACTGTGAAAGGTTACCAGGATAAGGGAAAGATCCTACACTTCTCCAGTTATTGCCGAAACTGTAACAAGTGACTGACTTGAGGCAAAATTGTTATGGGAATCTACAAAGAAAGAAAGTATATGTGTGTATGTACATGCAAGCTTCTTTTTCTTTTGAAGTGTCTGAGGCTTTCTGAAGACAGATCTGGCCTTGGCTCTGATGTGGATGAAAAGGATGAAGGGGAGACCCACTTCCAGAGGCATGGCCATATGCCTCTTGATTTCACCAAGTGATATAGAGGGAGTTCATGGGGGAACTTCATGGGGAGCAAATGGAAGCTTCTCTAGATGTCTGTGGACTGCATGCATAACTTGTGTTTGCATAGGGTAAATAACTTGCTCTGACTGGCACGTCACATGGTGTCCTTGTGCTTTGATAAGTCCAGCTGGAATTTCTGGATGAAATTCAACTGAAAACTAAATTTTTGCTCAGATTTCTTGGCTTAATAACTTCCAGAAAGGAAATGGGTATCTGTGCCTAATACGAACAGCAAGCCTGCTGTGTGCGTTATAAACCAGACTGTCTCCTTTAATGCGCTTGTGTTTACACAACAGTTGGACATGTTCCATCTAGGCAAAACCTAACTCTAAAATTTCTCCAGAAAGCTAGTTCTGGTGCTGGTTATCTCTAAAACGGTGTGGTGGTGGATTTTTAATTGAAATATCAAAGCTGAGTGACTCAAAATTGCTATCGAACATTTAAAGCTTTAACTTTTCCCAGTATTGTGTTCATAGGTTTTAATGAAAGTCATGAAATGAACAGAGGATAGGTATCGCTAATGCTGTAATAGCTAGGAGTCCTCACGAACTTATGGGATGTCTGTTCTGAGAGACTCTGGCAGTAGCTGCCACTGAAGCAGAGGGGTATTTTGCAGGTTTTGGGTAGGGAAATTGTTTTTAACAGAGTAGCGTAGCGTGTTGCAGTAACATGTTAGACTTCTTTGATATGGTGGCTTGTGCAAGATGTGTGTGTGTATGTGGTTTTCCTATTTCTTTTATTTCCCGTCCCACCTTACCTTCTGCAAGGTTTTTATTGGGTAGTTTTCTTCAGGGCACAGCATCCCTTATCCACTTGTCATTGACTTCTTTTAGCTATGAGGATGTTTGGCACGTCCCGAGAGCAGGCTCTTGAGCCTCAAATAGGAGTCATTAAGAACACGTTTAAAAGGCTAAGGGGGAAATATTGATTTAAGTAGAGCTTGGCATCCACAGATCTTGCTGCATTTTAATAAAAGCAGATTAAAATAGTTATCCCATTGGACTGATTTAAAAAAAAAATTGGTATGTGCAGAAATAACTAGCCCAAACTTGCAAAGAAGACCAGTGCTAGAGGTAGGAGTACAGTCTTGGACTTCCATCTGGTGTCCCTATCTCTGGGGACTTCCTTGAGGACAGTTCTTTGTAGTAGACCCCTTGTGCCTTTGTTGTATTCATTTTATGTGGCTTGAATTGGGGAAAATCTCTGCCTTGCTACAAATGGTTTTGATGACTCTTGAATGTCTAGTTTTTGTATTGTCAAGTTGCCAATAATTTAAATAACTTACAAGTATTTTTCTTCTCTAGGGATGGATGAATGAAATTTATAATTATGATCCAGAAACTTATCATGCTACATTGACTCACTCTGTTTATGTGCGGCTAGAAGGAAGCACCTTAAGACTTTCAAAACCCAATAAAAATATTTCCAGAAGGGCTATTTACAATGAGCCTAAACCTGATGTCTCCTACATCAGCCAGAAAATTTATGAGCTTACAGACAGCAAGGTGAGTTTCTTACATTTTACTGCTGTTCCCCATTAGATTATACTGGTGTTTCCCATAAAGAAGTCTTTGCAGTGAAATAGACTTGCAGTACTTTACATTATTAATATGCTATTATGTATATCAATTTTGTTTTATTTTTTGTTTTCTTTTCTCATGTCCTGCCCACCATAGGGAGAGCTAAATAACTCAAGAAGAATGGGCTTGAGTGTTATGTAAATAAGCAGGTTTTTAGTCCTACACAAAGCAGAAATTCCTGTAACTGTGCAGTGTGGGAGTTCTATGCATCATTCTCTGTGTATACAGGAACATTACATGGCAATTTTTGAGGCGTACAACCAATTGCTTGCTTTAGATTGGCACAGTCTTTCCTTTGTCCCAAAAGCAGGAGGATTCACAAACCATGTGAGTGGTGCAGAAGAAGACTGGGAGGATGGAAAGAAGGGGCAGTTCTGCTACGTTATCTTCCTCTTTCTGTTGGAGCCACTTCCTTGTGGGCAGTTCTTTGTAGTGGGATATAGGCTGGGGTGAGGTCTTCCCTACACAACATTGCCTCAGCGGAAAAATGAAAGCTGAGACACTCTAACGTGTTTAGGTTCTTGCAGTCGTAAGAACTGCCCCAGCAAAACCTTTTGAACAAGGCTCATCACTGTGCCTCCACTTATTTGTCAGAGGACTTATCAAACTTGAGCCTGATGACTTTGCAATGGGTTGTGTGTGCAACCTCCTACTATCATTGCAGTTCCATTGAACTCAGAGTATCACAGGAGTAGGCTTATGAACTAGACCTCCGTCATGCTATTTCCTTTGCATAATGCAAAGGATTGATCGTTAATTAGAGTGAATAAGATGCATCTAGAGAAGGTCTAAATGAATTAATATAACCTTCTAACTTGGCCTACAGATCTATCTGGTTCCCAAGAGTCTGGCACGAAAGCGAATTTGGAATAAAAAGTACCCTATTTGCATTGAACTTGCTAGACAAGATGACTTTATGGCTAAGGCCCAGACTGATAAAGAGAACTTGGAAGAAAAGTCATCTGCAGAAAAAATAGACTTAAGCAGTGAAGAATCCAAGAAACCTCAGGATGGAGCAAAGTCCACTATACAGAAGGATCAAGCGCTTTACCTCTTTGGAAGGACGGGTAGGGAGAAGGAGGAATGGTTTAGGAGATTCCTTCTGGCTTCCAAGTTAAAGTTGGAAGCAAAGAAGCCATTTACTTTATGTGGAAACAAACCAGGTAATGATTCTATAATATATATATAAGGGCTTAGTCTGTCTGTCTGTCTAATGTTTTTGACCAATTGCAGTTGTGCTGCGGAGAGGGCAGGTGGCGACTGGCTGCGTGGGCCCAAGTTTGAGCCACTGCTGGGGAAGTTTGTGCTGGCAGCGAACACGGCCTGGCTGCCCAAGCAGTGGGGCTTTCCCACACCTCCCTGCTGGAGAGCGAAAGGGCGAGTCATGGTTGTGGCATTCCCCTGCTGCCCATCCCCACTGCCCCCCCAGAACAGCCAGCAGGAGGAAGTGAGAGGTGGGGTGGCGGCTGTTGTTGGGGCTGGGTAACAGGGACGGAAGGGAGTCAGAAGGGGACCCCGACGACAGCTGGCATGGAGGGGGAGGCAGTGGGGAGGGAGGGAGGATGTGTGGGCGCAGGGCTGGGGGAGGCAAAGGGGGGTGGTGATGGTGGCAGCCGTTGTTGGGGCTTGGCAGCAGGGGAGGGAGGGGAGGAGGGGTCACAGTGGTGGTGCCTCCCCCAGCTGCCTGGCCCTGAGGTGGAGGTGGGTGGGGGAAGTCCCCACACTGAAGGAGGAGGTGGCAGCAGCAGTGGTGGAGGGAGTCTTTACATGGCCAACCCCGAAGGGTAAGTGGGGTGCGAGGGGGCTCCACGTAAACACTCCCTGAAATCTGTCATTCTTCTTGGGCAATTAGCTAGACTTCTATAAGTAACTGTATCTATTCTTTAAACAAATAAATAGTTTAGAATGCAGTTACACCAGTTACAAAAAAAGTGTCCTTAAAACTGTCTTGCTACTCTCGATTTGTAAAGAGCCAGCTGAAGTATTAGCTCTTGGAAAGCAAATCCAAACATAATCATGCAAAATTAGCTATTCCATAAGATTTTTATAGTATGTATGTATTAAAACTGATCTGCTTTAATTTTCTTTATCCTTGCCTCTTGTTGTGAAGATGTTCACATTTTTACTGGCAGGGTTCAGTCCTGTGCTCCTGAATGAGTTTTGTTTTTGTTTTGTTTTTGTAACTTCAGTGTACTTGAATGGTAGTTTTGTATTTCGTCTCTCTCTCTCCCTCGTTGACCCCCCCCCCCTCCCCCCAATCCTTCTGTTTTAAAATACCAAGATTTTTCTGTGGTCTAAATTTATGGTAAGATATTTTAGTTAAATGTAGTAAATGTTCTCATATAAAATTTCTCATTCCCAACTACTGAGAAATGTGGTACATGATTGGAGGGCTTTTTAATGGATACTCTAAAGCTGGGATCCAGTGTTTTGAAGTAGTTAATTAAACCAGTCTTTGATAATCATAAATTTCCTGATTTCTGAATCCGATCCTTTTCCCACCCATCTTTTCTCTATTAAAACTTCTTTTTTTAAATACATAGTTAATATGTCTGGATTGTTGCTTCTTGAACTGTAGATTCAAAGGTAGTATCGTTACGCATTTTTCCTGAGGATTTTAATTCCAATCAGAATTTTTAATTTATATGACCCTTATTCTTAAATTACAAGTTTAAACTTTGAACTTGTAGATACAGATTTTTTGTTGGTGGTCCCTTAAGTTTGTATTTCCCTTCAGCATTCCCCAGCACAGATAACTGAAAATCTAAGCTCGTTTTTGTAAGTAACTTCAGTATACTTGAATGTTAGTTTGTATTTCTTCTCTCTCTCTCCCCCCGTTGTGTCCTCCCTCCCCCTCCTATTTTAAAATACCAAGGTTTTTCTTACAGATTACCATAAATTTGGTTACATGTGGATTAAGTAACTCAGGAATTAATCGTCAGTTACATGTGGTGCTGATGAACATTCTAAATGCTTAATGCATTTTGAGTTTAAAGCAATCTAAACAGAAATACAAATATAAGGGAATGGGGAAAGGTGCTCCTTTGAACTTCACCTTTTATGAAACGAATTATACCTGTACAGTTATTTATCCTTCTTGTTAAATAACCAAGTGTCACAAAAATGATTGCTATGACTCTTGCTTGCTACTTCACAGTTTACCAACTATCAGGCAATCTGTTGTGGATGCTTTGTAATGACTGTTGCTCCTTTTGGTTTAGGGTTCTTGCCAGCACACAGTAGAAGCAATAGTCAGTCTGGGATGCTCACGCACAGCCGCAGCAGTAGCAAAGGAAGTGCAGAAGAAATTGCGTCTCTGCCTAAGCAAAAGGACCTGGGAGGCAGCGTGCGACAAAAAATGCTTTTGGACTATAGTATGTACATGGCAAAGTGTGTTCCACAGGAAAGTAGAAGTCCTTCCGTTAGTCCAGTCCCCAGTGCAGACAGCAGCCCTACTGCTGTGAAGAAGGTACTTTTTCGCTGAGATGTTTTTAAGGTTCACTTCCATTTTCAGACTATTGTTTGTTTTTGTGGGTTTGTAATGCATTTCCCTACATACAATAGAAGCATGTCAGCTTTGAAGCTTAACTTTATTTTGTTCTGAAAACTGACTTTGTAAAAATGGCATTGTGGGTGATCCATGACTGTTCCTCAGTAACCCAAATCGTCATATTTTGTTTTCTTATAAGGGTCTCTCTTGCAGCTTCCAGTCCTTCAGGCTCTATCTGGGATTGCTAAAGTTCTGTTAGCTCTTATGTGCTGTGGAAACTGGGTCGTTTTGTGTTTAAAAAAAAAAATAAAAAAAAAAATCTAGATTTTTAATACAAAGAAACTTTCTTACAGCTGTTTAGAACACAGTCTCTCAATATTTCAGAGTAAGAACTTTCATCATATTTGCTGCTAGATCTGTTAATTGCATTGGAGCTGGATATTGCCTTTTAAAAACTGAACAAAACTCATACCTTTGTATTAATAAGCATCTTGCAACCATCTTGGGATAGCTTTTTCTAAAAAATGAGTGGAAAAATATGGTAGATGGTTTTGACCTTCTGAAAGTTTAAATATGCAATTAATGTTATATGTTTTGTACTAAGACATGATATCACCAGAGATTTGTTTTAAACTAGAAATAATAGGTAATGTATAAAATGGCCATATCATTCTGTCAAAAGGTTTTGAAAAATTTCTCCAGGTAGATTGTTAGCATTTTCCTGGAATTTGGGTGTGAAAATTGCCCATGCATAGGTTTTTATAAGATGCCTTTCTTTAAGGTAATCATTTAATAAATCCAGTAATAGAACACATGCATTTGGAAGAACAACAAATCGGGTGTATCCTACATGAGATGTTTACCATGCAGTTGACTAATTCATTGTGCGGTAAGTGTCTCAGCATCTACATAAGTGCACGTACTAGGGTGCTAGTAGATGCTAGTACACAGCTAGTAAACTCTGCAGCAGGGTAATACTTATAAATATATGCACTTCCCTGCTGCGGAGTTTTTTCATGCACAGCAGCACATGTGTGGACTCTGCCCCAGCTGACTGGGACACGAGGGTGCTTCAGCACGGGGCTGTTCACCAGCTCCTATGCAGCACACTGAGCCCAGTTTTCATAGTAACCTGGAAGCCCCATCACGGGCAGCCTGCAGTTGCTGCAGGTATTGTACAGAAGGTCCTTACCCTGAAGAGATGTCACTACATTCCAAGTGGTAGGCCAGATCTAGTGCAAGAAGCATTTGTTTTAAGAACACTTGGGTGAAGGGCTGGCAGCATGTTTCTTTGAACTTCTTGTGAGTAGATTTGGAGGGAGGAGAGAATATGCACACCCATGTCCTCATTCATAGCCAAAATGTGTAATGTCCAAAGTACTTTCCTAAAATGCTGTTCCTTCACACTCCTGTGAATTAAATGTTCTCTTCTGGGACCCCTTTACTGAATGGATCCTCTCCCCCGTTCAGAGAACTTAAAGTACTGTGTCTTCTATGACTAGCAGGTCTCTGACATCTGACCTTTCACAACAAAAGTATCTAGGAGTCAACTGCTGAGTAATCTGAGCTGTAATTTCCAGTGATGAATCAAGAACATGGAGTCCAGGGATAAAGTGAAAAGACTGGACCAGTTTTTAATATTGGAAGTTAACCGAGAGGGAAGAGTTCAAGGAAAAATCAAATACATTCTTCCTGTTTTCAAGAGTTCTGACTCCCTGGATCTGAATTCTTGCACGAATTCAAACAGAAATTCGACAAGTGAAAAGAAATTGAATAAATATGTAAATACCAACTATTTCAGAAACCTTTCCATGTCTCCAGTCTCACACAGGCAAAATGTGTAGGTCCTTCCTAAAAAGTCATTCCATAACTGGATTTTAGGACTGGGGGAAGAACACACAGGATTTTCTTCCTAGTGTGTCTCATCTTCTCTATTGCTCTGCCCTTTTTTTTTATTTTTATTTTTTTATTTTATTTTTTCCCTGAGCAAAACTAAAAATGTTTAGCTAATTTATTTTTGTTTGTTCTTTGTTTTTTCCCAGATTCTACTAAAGCATGTGTGCGCACAGGAAAGAGCCTAAACCTTGGTTAAAAGTCTATCACCTAGGGGGCACACCTACATGTACCTCCCATGGCACAGTTGTTACTGCGCCTTCATTTAGTACTTGCTTTAGGAAGTAACAGCAATTATTGTGCTGTCCTGGTGGCGCACAGTTATTTTTAGCAGCTACATTGCTATACCAGTATGCTATAACGAGGTAACTTGTCACTACAGTGATGTAGCGTTGGCATCATGGTTTGTGCCTGCCGATGCTATGTTGCGATAGTGATGACCTATGTTGCCATAGCATGTCACTACAGCAACATAGCATCACGTGTAGATGTGCCCACTACATGCTAAAAAAGTTTAGTAATTTCATACCAAGTGAACATTGTTGCCAGGAAAATTTAAAATTATACCTATATGAACCATTGATATCACGAAAACCTTCCTCCATTGCTAGGAAAGCCCTTAAAATCTGTCTATGGTTTTGTCTGCATGAGGAAATGTCCTTATGTTAGCAAACACAGAGCCTAGAATTGAGCATGACCCCTGACAAGACTTTAAAGATGACAGTTCGTCTTTACCCTGAGGGTTTAACTTTGATAGTTAACCTATACTGAAATACTAAGCAGTAAATAGTCTGTCTGAACTGAGGATCAGATTCATTTTCATGGCTGAATGACCTGTTTTTTTTGTATTGTCAGTTGCCAGACACTCACCCTGTAGCTGAAGAAGAGGAACAGGAGGCATGGGTAAATGCATTGCTTGGAAGAATATTTTGGGATTTCTTAGGTGAAAAGTATTGGTCTGATCTGGTGTCCAAGAAGATCCAAATGAAACTCAGCAAAATAAAGGTATATCTCCTGGGAATTTGCACTTTCTGTTCCTAGTTTCAAAAATGTTTTCAAGACTGGAAATAAGATTTGCTAAAAATTTTATTTACCGGGCATTTTGGAAAATACATTAACTTTTTGAGTTAGCCTCCTGCGTCCTGTTTGTTGGCATTGTCATCCTTGTATTGCAGGATTGCCAGTCTTCCAGTAAATAGGAAGGTTATCAGTGAGATGACTGAGGCCAATTCAAGGTCCCCATACTCTGTTGATGCACAAAAGAGTAGGCAGAGACATGATGCAGAGTTTGATCTAGCTCTGCCACAGATTTCACAGATTCACTGGAGTTTAGGGCTGGAAGGGACCTTGTGAGATCATTGGGTCCAGCCCCCCTGCTCTGGGCAGGAAAGACTGCTGAGATCAGATGACCCCAGCAAGGTGTGCATCCAGTGAGACCTGAGTCAAGTCGTCTAGCCTCACTGCCTCAGTTTTAAAAGGAGGATTGTAATTGACTCCTTCAGAGGGGTGCTGAGGCTGAACTAGTGAATTTTTGTAAACTGTCTCTGATAGAGGTGAAAAGTGTTTTCTGTGTGTTTAAGCATAAGCATAATTGTGCACAGTGTATTAAGCCTTCCTGATGGGCAAAACTTGGGCTGTTATAAACTGATCAGCATACAGTGGGTTAGCATGTTGTTCAGCATGATGTTTGTTCTGTCACTAGCATTATAAGCAGGAAACAAAATGAAACCTGCTTTCAGAAATGGCATGTTGCTGGTAAGTGAGGGGCGGGGACCAGATAGTTGTAATGCTGCTTCATGAGTGCTCTTTGAATTCAGAAAGCTATTATGTAGGAGTGGTGGTCAAGGCAACAGCTGTCTATAGGGTGAAGGGGTATAATTGTGTTATCTAATACACAAGTTCATAAGGAGGTAAGCTTTTGACTGACTCTCATAATCTGCCTCTTGCATTTTCTAACTTCCAAATAACAGCAACTAATAACAGGTTTGTTCTTCTCCTTGTCGGGGGAGGCATTCATCAGCCTATTCCTGAATGTAAAAGAGGGAGTAGTCCTGCTGTCACAGCACTGGAGTTTAGCTGCTGAAAGCAGCAGAGAGATGATGCAGCTCATGCTACTGGAGCTAAGCAATAGCTTGACTCCCACCAGGGCTGTTTGCAGTCACTGGTACAGGGCATTTGAACAGTCTGTTGAAAAAAACTGGGGGGGGGAAGTTGGAATGGTAGGGACAAAATGCTGATAGTATCTCTAAATAGATAAGGTGGCACTTTGCTGAATTCTGCTCTGAGCTGTTTTTGCCTGTGGGCAGTTGGTACAAATTCAACTCATTTGTTGAACTGGGGATACGTCTGTGTCCAGGAGAGCTGCTGAGAAGCATGCCCTGCCCGCTTGCTCTCCTTGATTTCATGCCAGACCCCCAAAATATGGTATCCTGTGCACGTGCCAAAAACTTCTGTACTGGGGAGACGGAGCGTGTCATTGGGGAGTGTACTCAGGGTTACTCTTAGTTGGCTATGTGTTTATTACTTCTGAGATTTGGTATGTGCTGAAAGGGAGGATTGGGCTTCTCAGCAGCAGTCTGGAGCTTGGTATGGAGACAGTATAGATGAGCCCTTAGTTACTCATATCTCATGTGGGTTGGTGTCTTTATTAATGGTGTCAGTGCAGTCCCCAATGAAGAGGCGTCTAAAAACTAACCACTAAAACATGCCCTTGGATGGCAGCCTTCCTGGGGAGGACTAGAGATGGAGAACTGACTTCGGATTGACACGTGGCCCTTCCAGAAGTCAGGTTGGAGGCAAGGGCAGGGAAGCTTATGGGTTGGGGTTTGGAGCCAGTCTCTTTAATCGTGGAATCCTTTTTTCCCAGCCATTCATCTCCTCATGCATCCAGGCAGAAGTCACTGACAGCTTCTCAGAGCAGCTGGCTTTGCTTGGAGTCGTCTGCTTGGTGTCCTGGTCAGGACTTACTATCCTATGATCTGCCTCTGTCCCTGGGTGCATTTTGTCCCCTGGCATCTTTTTCAGTTCTGAGCTCTGTGGCAGCTCCCTTAGTTGAAGAGCAGGGATTTTGTTGTTCTGATGAGTTCCAGTCGCCAATCCAAGATTTGACTAGACCAGCACTATTTGTGAGCAGTGAATAAATACATGCTACTTGATACTTTGGGCTTGATAACCTAACCTGTGCAGGTAGTTTCCTTTCTTTTGATTCTTTTTGGAAGATGCTTGCTGAAAACACCTCTTCCTAACTCTACTACTTTTTATCTTAAAAAACTCTTATATTTTTTTGTCTATGCCAACAATTTTGCTTAGGATTATTTTAAATAAACTAGGCTGTTCTGTTAGATTACTCAAGAAGAATTTTCAGTGTGGTTTTGAAATCATTATCACTTACCTTTCTTTCATGGGGCCACTCCTCTATTAAAGGAGCCACTGGATAATTCTTTCTTGTCATCTCTGGTGCCAAGTGGTTTTCCCTTAAAGCCTCAGAAATGTATTTTCTTTGAGGAAATTGGAGGTTGAGAGTTTGGGGTATGACACAGTATCTGACTGAGTTGCTTCTGGGCTTGTGGCTCTAAACTACCCCTAAATGTCCTTTACGCTTCAAATGTTTTAGTCTTATTGAGTAATCGCTTTCTGGTTTTGAAGTCATGTATGCAGTGATGTACAGATTGGTTGCTCCCAAAGCACTGGTGGTGTCATGTGGCTTCCAAAAAGTAAAGGCCCCTACCATTGGGGAATAAGAGAACGTTGGCTAGTGGTCCTAGGGTGTTGCTGAAGTCATTCAAACCCCAAATACATGCTCATGGTACATCCCAGCAGGTCAGAACAGCATTCTTAACCCTCGTTTTTGCAGTTCTTGTACTTTATGTGACCTTTTATTGTAGCCTGATTTACTGCACCACCAGCTGAGAAGTCTCAACCCTGCTGAGCATTGTAATGTTAGGACTGCTTCCCTTAATTTGGTTGGCCAAATTGCAGGGGGGGTTTCATTCCCCCCCACCTTCATTTTCTCCTTATTTCCTCTAGGAATCTCAGCAGGCATGTTATTGCAGAAAATAATGTTTCTGCCAGCTTTGAACTCTGTAATACTATCGGTGATGGCACCCATCCAAACACAGCAGTGGCCTTCAGTCTTGGTATCAATCTATTCTGTGGTGCAAGCGGATTGCTATGTCTTGAGCAAAAGGCAGCATTATGCTGATATGCCAAATGCTACAAGAGACCTATCAGATTAACTTGATTTTAATTGCAAATGTACTTTATCACTTACAGAATTTTCCTTGAAACTGCTTTTCTCTCCCATTAAAACGGCTACTTAGCTCTTTTTATTGTGTCTGAGTTTTGGGGAGGAAAAGCAGGGAAGGATACAAGATGCGTGCACAGTGGCCAACGTGTAGCATAGGGCTGTAGAAGTTGCAACATAACGCATGAGCCTTCAGCACTGAAGATGCAGTTAAACTAAGGAATATGCCCCAGTATGAAAAACTGAGGATTCTGCACCATGCATATTGCTCATATTTGCAATTCAGTGTCTTTGCAAAGAACATTATCACTATAAAATCAATATATCATCACTCGACTAATTTTTACTCTAAATCCCTATTTGTTTGTTCATGTACGTATAGCTTATTTGGAGTGTGATGTATGATATAGGGCAGACCCCAGATTAAGGTTTTTCCATAGATTTAAAAAGTAAAAAACAAACTTTTAAGATATCAATTTAATGAAGGGTGTGCACCAAAAAGTGAGACATTAAAGAAACCCCAAAATGTTATTCCTTTTTATATATAGCAACCAGCCCAGTATCTATATTTTGTTCATGGCCAAGGCCTGCTGTTTGATATATTTTGCCTGTGCAGCATGCTGCACTGTATCAGTCATGCATTTTGTAGTCTGTTGACCTATGCTACAGGTTGGAAGTTCATATCAGAATTGAAGCTTGATTGGCTGAGCACATCTCTTAATTGCAAGGGCGACAAAAAATATCTTGGCCTTATGATATGGTAAACCACGCTCTAAACTGTCTCTTTGAAATAGAGGAATGTGGAATCCTAGAATTTAACCTCTGCATATAACCACTTTTTTATTTTTTGTAATTAAGCTAACTGTAAACCTTGGGTGTAATAGCTTTCCTGATCTTACAGAATAACTGGTTTCTTTATGGTTGTAACACTCATTTTTTCACTCTGTACTTCTAGCTACCATACTTCATGAATGAGCTGACTCTAACTGAACTTGACATGGGAGTAGCAGTGCCAAAGATCCTCCAGGCCTTCAGACCTTCTGTCGATCACAAAGGTAAAATATGCCTCTTAACTAATTGCTTTTCTTTTTTATTACTCAATTTTTTTTTTTTAATTTTCCCCTACACTGTTGTAATCTTGTAATGCTATGAACACTTGATTTGAATAAGCGGCTTAATAATGGAAAAAAACATTCATTTGTTATGCTTCCACTGCAGAATTGGAACCCTATCAAGTTGTAAATCTTGTTTTCTTATTAAAAAGTTGGCCTTCCGTGATGGTATTGATAATGCAGTAGACTCTGTTAATGATTAGTTTCAGCAAAGACCTGATATGCTTTGTGTGACTTGTTCTTCTCCAGTTCATTCAGCTTGGGCTCTAGGTAAGCTTATTGATATTAATAGTCTATTTGCATAGCGCAGTTCCTGCACTCACTCATTAACACAACACTACAGTGGGTGGGTATAAACGTTCCTTAATGCCTGTGTGACATTTCGGGGAATTTGTGTGCAAAATTACAAATTCTGTTTGATACCAGAGTGCTCTGCCAGACTTCATGCTCTGTCTTTGAATATGAGGTACAACTTCCTTCTCTCTGCCTCTGTAATGGATTGAAATATGAAGGATTGTGGGCACAGGAATTACAAGAGTAGGTTATTAAGCTTTGATCTTCCATTCGAATAAAACACCCCTGAGGGCGGGAGGAGAGGGAGAGATCACTGTTCCTCGGGGCACAACAGTTTTTTCAGGTCTGAACTTCAGCGGGGCAGGTAACTGGACAGATCACCTGGTGGGGGATATCTGTCATTTGATGAGACTGATCTCTACAGTCAGTGCCTCCCTGCTTTCCTCTAATATAGTGGGCTGGGAATTAGGAAAGAAAGCTGCCAGGCAACTCTAATCAGAGCGACTCCCATGAGTGTTAAGACAGGAGTACCTGCTGAACACTTGCTAGGCTGTTGCATTTGGTTCCCACCATGTCACACAAGCATATTTGAAGCTTCCCAAGGGTCTTGGTAGCTTCCAGCCACAGTCTCTGCCAAACTTCCTTGGTACAGACTCTCTTACTCCTTCGTGGAAGTAGGACACTGAATGACCCTCATTTTGTTCTGACACTGCGTTTATGTGTATCCTTAGCTTAATATGGGGGCAAAAGTGGCAAACAAGCCTCACAGTCCAAAAGAATATGGTTTGACACAAACATGCAGTCCCTGGTATCATACAATTTGTAAGCTTCAGAATAGGTTTCCCAGACCTTCGCACCAGTGTTTTTTGGAACCTTTGCAAAACCTCCGCATCTGCTTTAGAACTTGCAATAAACTGAGTACTAAGTAGCAGTGGTTCTAGCATCCTTTCCCTGTCCAAAGAAAATTACTTGTGTCCAATAGGAGAAACCAGACCTGACCGGTGTTCAAAAGCAGATGCCCTGACCTATGAAAATGATTCAGCAAAATACAATACCCATAAACCAGAAACAAAAGTACAGCACTGCTCTGAAAAGAGACTTTGTGAAAAGGAAAGCACTATGGGGTTGCGTGCTTATCTCAATGTCAAATGCCATTTATTTACAAGGTAAATGAATTTCCTCCTGCTAGGATGAGGATCTGAAACTCAAGCTGGGGTCTTCCTGGTTTGTTTCACCAAGGCAGTGTGTTTACAGGTCATAGCAGTGATAACTTTGGTGCTTCATGAAAAGGCAGTTGGTCCACTCAGACCAAGAATAGTGGAGTAACAACATTTTTTTTAAAACAAGTGTAGAGCCTGAAAGCTACTTGAATAGTAGCTAAAGAGAAGATATGATTTAAAAAAAACCCAAAAAACATTGGAGGGATGACCTGCTTTAAAAAAAAAAATGTAGAATTCAGTTAGGGGGATTAGGTGGGACTTTCTCCACCACCCCTCATTCCTATAATGTCAGAATGTTTTTTTTGATCAGCTCATTAGATGGGAAGTAGATTTCTAGAATAGTCATCGGTCATAATTTTCACCTGTCGTCTTTAGTAAACCTTTTTTCTCCCCTGCCCCTAGATCTTTTCCCTGTTTAACACTATTGGCCTATACAGGCCTAAAAAATGTGGTTGATGTAGAAGAGGCTTATTGAGCCCTGGGTATAGAGGCACCAATTGGTCTAAAGGGAACGTTCCCATGAGGAGCCTGTTGTTTACTACCCATCCACCTCCGTTTCATAACACTTTTAAAACCATTTCCTGACTTGCAGAGCATTGAGCAGTAGAGGCATCAGAATGAGAACTTTGTTCCAGCGGACACCTACCAGCCATTTTTTTTTAATTCAGTTGATCTCTAGACTGATTGTAGTAAGAGTTAACAACAAGGATTCAAAATTGCTCCATTTATAGGTCATTTGACCAGAGCTAACAAAAGGTTAAGGATCAAGTTATTTGTTGTTTTCACAAACTTCCCAGCAGAGAGACCCAGATGGGGGATATCCTGATTTTGGCATTTTTCTTAAATGCAGTACAGTAAAAGCTCTGTTATCCGGCATCCCCTGGGAATGGGGGATGCCGCTTAATCAAATATTCTGGTTAATCAAATGTGCACAGTCTGGTGCACTCCCCGGCATCAGTGTGCTGGGGGACAGGGAGGGAGGCCCCATGCAGGCTGCTTTGCCCTGGGCTGAAAAAGTGGCGAAGAAAAACTCAGTTCATGGCAGCGAAACAGGAAGTCCCCCGGAAGTGGTTTTGCTTTTGCCGCGTCGCTTGGATGCCGGTTAATAGAGTTTTCCAGCTAATAAAGTGCAGGTTAACACAACTTTTATTGTACTTTCACAATCCTTACTTTCCGAAAGCACTTTCATAAAACACTATCCCTTCTCCAGTGCTGCCCAGAGGAAGTTTTGGTATTAAACTAGTTAAAAAATTTTTGACCCAGAGTACAAGTGTTCTCTCTTACCAGTTTTACTTCCCCCTCATTTTGCTTTCAAGAGGTCAAGTGACTCTGTTGCACCAGCATTGGAGAAGTGGTGTGATGTGCAGCGTAGAAGATGCAGTCATACTGGTATAATGTATTAATCTAAATTTAGGACGTGGACAAATGGATGTTGGGAGCCACTTTAGAAAGGGCGGTGGGGGCCTCTTGCTCCGAACTGCACAACAGCTGTTACGTTTTAGTAGGTATGCAGGAGCTGGGAAGGACCCCAGTAAATATAGCGAAACTGCTCCAGTGTTAGCACTTCTTCATCCAGGGTTGGAGCAGCTTTGCTTACATGTACTTCCAGTCCACTTCTGAGTCTGCCGAGCAGCGTGCTGGGGCCCCCATGCCTCCCTGGCTCAGCAGTTGACCACTGGGGGACCCCGGTGGCCCCCCAGTCCCAGGAAGCACCTGTCACTGGTCCGCTTCTGGGTCTGCTGCTGAGCGCCCTGGGGAGCCCCCTGCGCTTCTATGGGACACTTCATGTACCCCAGCATCGCAGCATTCCCAAGCCGCCTGCTACCTAGAGGTATGTAGAAAAAACATGTCTGTGTCCGAATCGCCGAAACTTTCTGAATTGATTTGGAGGGATTAAAAGGTCCTCTGATTCAATTTGGATTCAGAGATTCAGCCATCAAATTGAGCCAGATCTTTGCCGAATCAAATCAGGGACCGAAGCTTTGCACAGCGCTTTTAGGTATGATCCCAAGCTCAGCAGTAATTGCTATGAAGGACGTGTTCCTTCTCTGTTATACCAGAGACCTGTGTAATTCTTTCTATAATTTTGGCTTGTAGTAGTATCAGAACCATTAATTCATATAGCAGCTAGAAATCACGGCTACTTAGTAGCAGCCTTTTATTGTCAAAATACTGTTCCTGAATTAAGAAGAGGGGGAGGGGTAAAGCTGATTAAAGTCATTCTGAAAACTGGTTTCTTGCAAGATGGACTCAATCCTTACATGAGTCTTCATTCATAAAAGTGATTTTGTAAGAGCTTTAGGATTAGAAGGGAAAGGATAATTTGAGGCTTTCAACACTAAATCAAAGAAATACCTGGAAACCCAATGCACACATTTTTGTCTATGAAATCCAATCCTGTTTACATTTTAATAATCCAAACTGGTGGTGATAGCGGAGAGGTTTTAATAAAATGTTTTCCACTTTGTGTCCACTGCCAAAGAGCATTAGCTACAACCTGTTTTGGAAAGCAATTTCAAATGTCAAGAAAGTAAGAGTACTCATAGTAGAGAGATCTTTTATTAGACCAACAAGATTTTTGCAAAAGTTTTTCTTTAATTGCAAGCTTTTGGGCACACACACCCTTCATCAGGCATTGGAGAAAATATTTTAGAAGTTCTCCTGGGTAGAAATGAAAGTTCATATTTCATAGGATTTCACGGGGGAGTCGATAGATGGAAAACTCCTCTGGGCAGTCAGTTCATAGCTGGTATGATGCCTCTCACCTCTTGTGAGGATCTGTGATGATGCAAATTACTTTGAAACAAAGGCAGGAACAGGATCTTCATTCAGGACACATTTGGATGCTTATCTTGCTGGGATCCTATGATCCCTGCTGACTTCCTGCCCCTGGGCAGGGGACTGGACTTGATGATCCTCCGGGGTCCCTTCCAGCCCAAATGTCTATGAAATCTCGGGTTTCAGGTGGTCACTGTTGCTTCCTGCTTGGGAAAATATGAAGATTTAATTTTTTAAAAATCAGCTAAACTGTAAGGGCCCTTTTACATGTGCTCCAATGCATTCTGATTAGAACGCTTTGAAGCTGACTCAACTGAGTCTGCTGCAGTGCTCCAATCACAGCGCCCCAGCGTGCTCAAGTGTCTTATGTATTTAGTGTCCCCACGTCTCAAAATGGCAGTGGGGGCGCTTTAACTAAAGCTCATTGAAAGAGCTTTAATTAAAGGCCCCCCTCACTGACATTTTTTAAATGTGGGATGCTGAATACATGAGATGCTGCTGGTGTTTTAAATTAAAACAACTCCTGAGAGCTGCTGTAATTTAATGTCCTGTCCTGTCCTGTCCTGTCCTGTCCTGTCCTGTCCTGTCCTGTCCTGTCCTGTCCTGTCCTGTCCTGCCACATTGCCCCCTACTGATCATGTGTATAGATGCCCTAACTTCCTTAGAGCCCAAACTTGTAACAGATGATTTATCCCACTCTACCTTTTCTTGAGCACAAGTGCCAACATTCACAATTGCAACTGTAACTGCATGCTTGGAAAAAGTTTGCCTCTGAATAGACGAGGGGGGGAAATAAAAATCCATCTACATAAAACATTTGGAAGAATCTTCAGCTCCTTGTATCTGTCTAATCCACTGAAAAATTAATTGACAGGTTTACAGAGCAGTCTGATCCTATAAAACACACAATACTACTGATAACTTTCTGGTATTGTGCCCAGGAGCAGCCTATTCAGTTCCAACCTGTATGATCGGATGATGCTTCTTTTTGTTGTTGTAATCTAAACAGTCCTCAACAGCTAATTTGCCATCTAAAAATAATCTGAAGTGTCTGGGTTTTCAGTAAGGAAGACTTGCTAAATAATCACTTATTGACTAAAGTGCTCATGAGACTTTATTGGATACTCTACAAATCTAGGGAACTGAACATAGAAAAAGTTATAAATTTCACTGACTATAAATCTGTTGGGTTGGATTGTGTCAAAGTTAAGGTGATGTCAATGGGATGTTGTGCTGGGGATCACAAGGTTTTATGTACACATTATGCTCCCAATGCGTAGGTGTGCCTATAAAGTAAAATGTCACGCGGTAATTGAATACGCAGTGACTTGTGTTGGTGGCTGTTTGCAAAAGTTAATTTAATAGTTGAATTTTTTTTTAATGATGTAATGCTTCATGCTATAGGAGGTACATTCAGAACATGTCTCAGAATAGAAAGGTTTGGCCAAGTTTCTGGCATAGTTGCATATGAATTTGAACTTAAGTCAGGTTTGACAAAATAATGAATGCCCAAATGGAGTTTGTAATAAACAGACTGTATTCAATTTGGATTTGGTCCGAATCAAGGACAGTGATTTGATTCATTGATTCGGATCACTGTCTCAGATTCAATTAGGCCGAATCCAAATATGAAGATTTGATGCTGATTCAGAGAATCATCAATTCGGGCATAGACACAGCTTTAAATGTTTTTTGTTTTTGTTTTTTTCTACATACCTCGAGGTGCCAGGCGCAGCTCGTGAACGCTACAATGCTAGGGCAGATGGAGTGTCCACAGGAGTGTGGGGGGACTTCTGGTCCACTTCGTGATCTGTTGCCGAGCATGCTGGGGAGCCCCCCGCACTCCTGTGGAACGCTCCATGCGCCCCATCATCGCAGCATTCACAAGCCACCTGGTACCTTGAGGCATGTAGAAAAAACATTTAAAGCTGTGTCTATGTCCAACTTGCTGAACCTTTCTGAATCTATCCAAATCGATTTGGAGGGTTCTGATTTGATTCGGAGAGATTCAAGTGTCTCCTGACTTGATTTGGATTCGGAGATTCTACCACCAATTGGGCTGAATCAAATCGGGGACCAGAGCTTTGCACAGCCCAAATGTACAGTACTCCTCATGCCTCTGCTGTATGTGCAGTCTCACATTTTTGTTCTATTTTACTACCTTTCCATTATTCTTTTGATAAATCGTCTCCTCCCTTTTTATTTCTACTTGGATTGTAATTACTGTGGGACAGCTAGCTTTTCTTTATGCTTCTCTGCTAGTCCATGGGCTGTGGGTCCTATATAGATAATAAAGCATAATGGATATTTACATAAAATGGTCCAGATGATTTGAATGAATTGAACTACCTTTATGCTTTATGACACGCATACAAAAGATTTTATTACACCTCACTGTCTCAGTAGCTGGTCTGATGACGAACACAGTGTCTACAGTTCTTATGCAGTAAAGTCAAATTGTCTGTGTTCACTTAGTTGTGCGAGTCCTTCTGCGTCTGATCACCCTCTTCAAACCCCTTTGGCCCTTGACTCCCATTATCAGTGTTTCTGGCCTTTCAAATGACTCTTTGACGTTGCCATCTTTGCGTTTCCATGCTGTGCTGAAACATTGGTGTTGAGGAAGGGAGTGCCTCATGCCATTCAGCCTGCCACCCACAGAACCCCATGGCCAGAAAGAACAGATAATTATATGGTATCCAAAGCAGCGTTGCTGCGTATTTCTGCTAAATGGAGAGGAAGTGTTCTGCTCAAACATTCTTTCATTGAACTATTTTATTTATAGTTCAGTGAAAGATATATAAAATCTCTTCTTTTAAAATAACAATCTAAAATAATACTTGCAGTCATCTTTTTTTTTTCCCTACACACACATGCACATGCACGTACAACCTGTATCTATAGATCTCTAGCAACTCTACCTTGAATTGCTCCCTTTGTAGTTCTGTTAACTTCATTGTGGGGAATCAACATAAATTATGGAAGAATTGGAACCCAAAACCTATTACGATCTTGCTGTCTGGCCCACTTTGATACTCCTTCTACATCTTCCCTATTCCAGATGTGAGAAGGATTCACATACAAATAGGTGGCCAATAAGTTTTATGTTCTATGCAAATACAATTGCATTCTGCTGATGCGGTTCTCCACAAATGTCAGATTTATCTCCAAAATTCTTAAGATGAAAATGGTTATGATTTAGTGTATAGCATCCGAAAGCTCACTCACTGATATTATTACAACTTTCCAGAAATGTTTGAACAAGATAAAACAATACATGATTTACAGTCAACACTTCTTAAATTGTAAAAGCCAACAAAAGTTCACATACTTCTCCATTATATTTGTCTTTGAGCTAAGTTTTTGTATGCTGATTATCAGATAGAAGATTTTTTTTTTTTAATTCCACTTTTTTTTTTAATTGTAGGAATCCACATTTGAATTATTCAGAATACACTAGGGCAGCCAAATTTGTGTGTACTACATTTCTAGGTACTTTAAAGTCATGAGACAAGTCAAATGAGAGATTCCTGTTTTGTTTTGATTCACTAGTTTGTTGATGACCTGAACTGCATTTCAGAAAGACTTGTGATCAATAAGTCATCGCTGAGAGTGTCTACATGAGACACTAAAAGCTCAGTAGACTAATTCTACTGCGCAGTAGCACAGTGTTTGCACTACTGCTAATGCGCAGTAGAATTTGTCTACGGTGCATTAGTGTTACAAAAAAAAGTGTGCACCAGCACTACTGCGCAGAAGTGCCAATTACAGCACATTTAAATTAGTGCCTGTTATTACAGGTACTATACTTAATGTGTCATAATTATGGTGCATTAATGCATACATGGACTTGCACACTGAAATGCTGAAGTTATTCCAGTTTTCTTTTGGCTGTATTTATTAAGAGAATGCCTGTGAATAAGCTGTCATTGGAAAACATTTTTGTCATGTGTGAATTTCTCAGTAGGGTCGACCATAGGTAATTTTGCACTTCACATGAGCTTCTCAAAATCAAAATGCTGAAAGACAACAGGACAGAATGCCCTGTTTTTATGCTGTTTGATAGTAGGAAATCACTTCACAAAGCTTGCCAGAAGATCAGAAAATAGTGATGTACTGCATTTGAAGAACTTTCTCAACACCTCACTTTGCTTGACTCCAGGCAGCAGACATTCTGTTCATGAGACGTTTTGCTTTGGAGCTGTTGTTGATGGAAAAAGCAGTTTAGATTAAACAGCATTTGTTCCAATGCACTCATATACTGCAGTGTTGCTGTATCTTCATCAAGGCTCAGAAATGACTTTGTGGTGATTTTAAATTGTACCACAACAAATGCTGCTCTCTGGGTTGTTTTTTTTTATTGACAATCCAATTTGATTGAATTGTTAAATTTTACTTGAGCTGATTTCTTGTTAAAACATGATTGAAGTCTGGAGCATGTCGACTCACTGATTTATCTTTTAAAAAGTTGCTCTCAGCTGCTTAGTGTATGGGGACTCTGGCTTGTAATGACCTTGTTAATTTTACCATCTGAAACTTGAGAGGATAATTCTGTATCAGATGGCATTTGTGTTCTTGTTTAGTAGCACATTGTGAAACCAGTCTGAATTACAAATGGCACTGCTGGTAAATCAAGAAACTCACTTTCAGCATTATTTCTAGTTGTATAAGGATAGCATATTTGGTGGACTGACAGCTGGCCTTCCACCTGGTGGGACTGGAACCAATACATAGCATTTCAGATCTGCTGATTTATGTGTTTGTAGAAAGGTTTGGGTTAAAAAAAATTAGATCAGTCAGTACTCAGTAACAGCTGCTTTTTAAAGACTAAAGAATAAAAATAGAATATCAATTATAGCATGTCAATTTATGACACATCAGAGGTGCCTATTATATACTGCTATTGAAATGTAATGAAATGTTTAAAAAAAAAAAGCATTAATGTAAAAATCAAAGTTCAAAGCCGTTTCAAAATTTTGCAGATTTTTTTTTTAAACCCTTCTGAACTAAGATTGGTAAAGATTTCCTTGTGGAAATCTGACATAGTTTAAAACAATTTAAAAATATATTATACTTCTTTTTCAAATATTTTAGAGAAGAATTTCCAAGTGTCAAGTAAGTAGAGGGATGAATTATCTAACTTTATTTTTAGTAAGAGATTTATACAAAATTAAGAACCAAAGTACAGGTAGCACTATACTAGTAATTTATCAGATAATTGTCTTGGTATTTTATTAAACTACTGAATGACAAGTATCAAGCAGGAATGTGAACTACTGTATGAAGACATGCCAGCCTGGTCTTTCCCTGCCCTAGATAGCTGGCAGGAGGTTTTTGCAAAAAAAAAAAGTCAAAATTACCTGCTTCACCTAGGATGTTATCCATCCTTTCAGTTATCAACAGAGGGAAAATTATTTGGTTCTGATGGAAATTGAGATTTGGTATTTAGGGGCTGCACCTTTGGCCACCTTTTGAGGCAGCAGTGAATACTTAAGCTAGCAAGAAATGCTTGAGTAACCAAAATGTGGCTGCTGCATGAAACTTGAACAAATACAGGCTGTCCCTTGTAGGTGTCAAGGGTTCCAGTGCAATTGGAGTTCAAAATAAATTGTAGAGCTTTAAATGTTTTAACAAAGGAATGCTTATGAGGAGGCATCAGCTTGTGTTTGTGCAAGGGTTTTTTTCACAGTGAAAAATGGATATTTTTTTCTGAGTCGTGTTCAGTGTCACCTGTACCTCTCTCCACAGAGACTTTTTATTATTTTTTTATAGCCCTCTTTAACATCACCGTAGGTTTCCATGGTTGCCATGCATTTAGGGAAGAAGGACATATTCCTGACAGTGGTGGCTACAAAAATCTAGGTCTTCAGCAGTTATCTTGGCTGTAATAAATGGCCACATGTACAAAACGAATGGAATGATTAGAACTTTTAGTTAAACATTGCATTGCTACAGCTTCTGTCAAGTGATGTCTTTGGAATGAAACATCAAGGAAAAAAGGCACTTTTTTACATGCTGACTTGATTTAATCCAGTAACGAGCTTTAGTTAAAGCACCCTCCACCACCACTTTGAAATGTTGGAGGCTGAATATATGAGACGCTGCGGGCACTTTAATTAGAGCAGCTCCCAAGAGCCACTCTAATTGAAATGTCCCCTCCACCTCTCTACCCCAGAGCACATGTATGCTTGCATTTGAAGTAACGATCAAACATTTTTGATACTGCTGTGGCTTAGATCAAAATATTTTTATACCTCCAAGTAACATTTAAAGGGACACCTGTTCATTCAGGGACAGTATTTTTCAAGTTTCACTTGGCTGTAGACAGTGCAGGTTTTTCACTTACCAAAATGGCAGCATTGCCATTAGCATTCATTTTTCTAGCACTGGGACTGTCTTCATAACTGAAGATTAATATAAATACGAGGATCTGCTTTAAAAAGTGATGGAAAGGAAAATGGGTATTTCCAAGCTTTTGCAATTTGGAAAACGTATGGTGGAGTTAGTAACATATGGACATTATCATTTTAAAGTGACTTTTTTGCTGAATATGATGTAAAATGATTGCGTATGTTGCTTCAAGTTACACTGTCATATTTTAAAGACAACGTCTCTCTTTTTTTTTTTTAAACAATTCTAGGGCTTTGGATTGATTTGGAAATATCTTATAATGGGTCTTTCCTAATGACCCTGGAGACCAAAATGAATTTGACCAAACTTGGTAAAGAACCTCTTGGTGAAGCACTGAAAGTTGGAGAGATTGGCAAAGAAGGGTAAGACCTTGATGCATTAGAAAGAAACCAGCTGAGCAATAGTGAAATAGAGCTAAGATCTACCTTCAGGTGTGCAGGCGCTGCTTCATTGTAGATCAGACAGATACGTGTACAGTACGGATTTGTGGGCAGAACCTGTCCTTGTGGCTACGGCTTTTTTAGAACCAGGCAATTGTATTTGTTTTTTTTTTATCTGTTAGTATTTGATTATTTTCATAAAACTATATTTAGGAAGATAATATGCTTTATATTTAGGCTTGGTAAGGTTCAATTTTTATTGGTAAATGTTGATAAATGGCTATTTCAACTTGAAATTTATAGAAAGGGGACATAATAGGCTGTGGTGCCTGGACAGGCGAGTTCCTGCTAAACACCAGCTAGAGGCTTGGGGTGGGGGGCACAAGTTGGCAGTGTGCATGCGTGCATCTGTCCCTGCTTCCCCAGCTCAGTGCCAGCCAGCTGGGCCCTCCCTTGCAAACTCAGGTGGGAGCTGCCAGGAAGAGCAAGCCACTGGCTGCAGGGGGTAGATACTGCTGCAGTAGCCTGAGGTTTCCTTTTTAGGGAAAGGAGGGTGGAGGGGCCAGGAGGCAGTAACTGCTGTGGGACAAAGGAAAAAGGGTGCTGAGCTTGATGGTGCTGTGCACAGGGACTGAGCAGTGGGCTAACAGCCTGGTGGCACAGCAGCTTCCCCCGTGTGTGCTGGATTGGAGGAGGAAGCTGGTATATGTGTGTGTGTGCGTGTGTGTGTGTATGCGCGCGCGCGCATGCATGTGTCTGTGCATGCACATCCCCACACCCCTAATTTGTGCATTTCTGAAAACTTAAATTGATTAGAAATCTAAATAAATGCTTAAAAATAAACATCCATTTTAGCCATTGAAATTATAAAATTAAAAAAATTGAATTCTGCCAAGTCTCTTAAATTATGCTTAATTATGCTAATTTTTCATATAATTAGATACTAGATTTTGATCTCGATGGGCTTCCACTTGGATTAGGGTTCTCTAATATTGCTAAAGCCTGAATTCTCTACACAGGTTAGAAATATTTTCTATATGTGAATCTTATTTTTAAATGATGAAGAATAAGCTTTTTTTAAGATCCATCTAAAAAACAGGTTTTAAAATTAGTAATGTTTATATTTAATAAGTGGACTTTAAACCAGACCACTTTAAAATCTACCTGTAAGTCCTGAACTCATTATTCTGTATTTTCTGCTAGGAAAATTCCTGATATTGCAAATGCCCAATTTCTAAGAAGAAAAATCTCAGTGCATTTAGAATGTGCGCTTAAGGGTCTATATTATGTTGTGCCCTGTTCTGTTCTTGACACTGACAGATGCAATCCTTCATTTCCTACTTAGTTGCCAGTATAGGGTCAGCGTAACTCCACTGACAGTCTGTTCCATCCTAGCCATGCAATGTAACTTACCAACCAAGCTCCAATTCCTAAATGTACTTCAATAACTGGACATCAAGTCATTAATCCGTGATGTTGAAGATAATGTTAGGATTAGCTAACTCTCAAAGTTCTTTAGGTCGTAGATAAGCAGCCAAGTCCTGTCTTTGTTTAGCAAATGGGGAAACTGAGGGGAGAGGTGAAGCTATGGGAAAACTGGAACCAGTTCAGTTTTATGGCATCCCTCTCCATTCCTTTTCATTATACAATTCAGTTGCAGCTAAGTAGTCATACTGTTCTCTGACAGTAGACTTGAACATACTTAAAAATTTCAGGCACAACATTTCAAATGTTAAATAAACCTTTGGCAAGGTCTCAGTGTCTTAATACTTGCCTAAATCTGGGCACGTCTACACATGCAAATGCTTTAGAGTAAACGCACCCCAGGCAGGTGTCTACACATGCAGGGAAGCAGGAGCAGATTTGCTGCTCGTGGCAGCAGTCCGCTCTCGCCCCTGCTAAACCTGCATCAGCCCCCTGCAGCAGCCAGGGGGAGCTCTAGGCTCCTTCTGGGTGCTAACTGGGGGCTGGCAGAGAGCACAGGGCAAGGAGATGGCTCATTGATCCCTGCCCCCCAGGAGCTGCCTGCTGCTGGGGTGGGCTCTGCCACTGGACCCTGGGTGGGGACAATGTCTCCCTGCCTCAGCAGCAGGGAGCTCCGGACTCCACAGTGGGGACCACAGAGCTGAAGCTGGGAGATTCTTATCTGATCTCCCAGCCTGACGTCCCCACCCGGGCTCTGGTGGTGGAGCCTGCCCTGGCAGCAGGCTGCTCCTGGGGGCAGGGAGCAATCTCCTGCCTCCTGCTGCCCAGCTGACCGTGAGCACATTTGCTCCCAGTCAGCTGTCTACATGTGCCTTACTGTGCAGTAATTGCTGCCAAGTAAACTTACTACTTGTACTTATTTACAGGTAGCAAATTTCCTCTGGATTAGAGCCAGTTACTGTGCAGTAAGCACCTGCATGTATAGACGGTGACGCTTACTGCACAGTAATTGGCTCTAATCTCAAGTAAAGTGTATTGTGTAGACGCATGCCCTAAATCCCAGTTATGATTGAGGATTTGTCCAGTCTGTCAAGTTTCTTCCCTTGACTAGATGTATCTGGTTATGGTAATCCAACTAATACAGATTTAATGTGGAAGGATGACTGCCTTCTATGTTACAACAGTTCAGATGCTTGTCAGTAACTTTGCTGTACTGAGTGAATACTCACTTCCATCTTTAAATGTCTAATCTTATAGCTTTTTTGTTGCTCTCCTATGCTTTGAAATACCTCCTAGTTGAGCTGGCTAGAAATTACACACACTGTATCTTATCTAACTTATATCTGTGCTATTTTCCTTTCATTTCTTTAAATGTGTTGGGACTCATCAATCTGTGGATTTGTATTTATCTGGTGAGTGGTATTTGTCATATATCCATCTTGTTCTAGCCGTGGCATGTTGATCCTGTTTGTCCTGTATGAAACCATTCACTGGGTTTTCTTTCACTAAATGTGCTTACTGGAAAAAAAAGACAGAAAACAAAATAAAAAAAGCTAAGGTCACAGGTTACCTTTAACCTGCACAATCAGTGTTGCTGTTCTTCCAGTATCTCGTTTGGCACCATAGCCTGGTATAAAAACACCATTGCTGAATCATGGGAAGCTAAAAACATTCTTAAGTGAGTATGCCCTGAACCAGTGTCATTTTGCAGTGGAGTCAAATTTTAAGTAGTCACAGGAGCCCTAGAGCTCTGATGGTTCAGGGTAACTGTTTTCCCTTCCAGCAGCAGAAACTAGAATGTTAAAATAGTAGCTAAGGAGAAATGTGCCAGCCCTGGACAGTCGGTGGTCTCTGATCTGGTTCGCAGCCACAAGATGACAGATCAGCAAAATAGTTGTGCAAAATGTATTTATTTTCTTACTATGTGAATAAAGTTGTCAATTTAATATGAATTGGAGCTAACTTGCATCCCCATGCCATAGGCTTATGAAGTACATTAAAGTGATATAGTGGTGCCAGATTAATTTTGTATTTGTAAAAGGGAAATTACAGATGAAAATATTTAATGACCTGAGTTTTTTAGTGCTGCACTGATGTAAATCCAGAGATACTCCATTCAAGCAGTTGGGCTGGCTTCTGCTCCATTGCACTTATTTAAATACATAGGGACTTCAAGTTCAAAAAATTGTTTACATCGGTTTCATTGACCACTGAATGTGACCCAAAATATTAAATGGACGTTTTTCAAGGAATTGTAATCCCTTTTCCTGTTCCCTACATAGTAAGTGAGCAGAGGGGAGAAACTCTTGTGGAAAATAGGTTCTTCCTCCTCTCTCTTTTGCTTGGCTTATCTTTTACAATAAAGAAATCACCTTTAAAATGCAGTAGACAAACACAATAATTTCATACTTCCCTTTATTGTAACTTATTATAGTTTTGAATTCTAGCTCAGGAATCAGCCCTCAGCAGAGTAAATATTAATGTCGGTAACTGGGCAACCTATCCTTTGAATTCGGAACCATGGTATTAACTAAAACTGTATTACCCCCTCAGATGGCCTCTGCACATGCAGTATGCTCAGGGCCAGATGTTCCTCAGTTTTATTCAAGGATACATCTAATATGCTTTAATTTTTTTTTTAGAGTAGAGCAGATACCATGTAAAACTTCAAAAAAAGTTTCATCAAAAGCATGTAGAAAATATTAGTCTGCTTTTTTTAAGGTTCTGTTCCATGAATTTTATCTTAATTCATCTTATTAAAAATAACTCATTGAAATATTTGTTTGGAATAAGTCAGAATAATTGCCATGACAAAGGAAACTGTATTCCGTGCTCTGAGTCAGTTTGAAAGCATTTTATCATCATAATTCATGTGCATATTTTGAAGTACTGGAAAAATAAGATGTTGTAGAGACTTGTCAAATTGTTAAGATTTGCTGGCTTGGAAACAATATGCACATCTGCCTTTGCTGCAGTGGTAAAGAGGCAAGCTAGATGTCATTTCTTTCTTATCTGAAGAAAGGCTTCTTGCTAGGTAACTAGTTGAGCTCTAGAACTTGGCGAGAATGATGAAGCATGAGGAGAAGAAGGCTACAGATCGTTTACACCGGGAATATTTGGTCACAATCGTGTTGCCATTCTACACACACCTTTTAACCCTTCTCTGCTGGAGGAGGAAAAATAACTTTTCAGGCAAAACAAGATAGAAAAATTCCTGTATATGTTGAATGGAGAAAGTATAGGTTGAAAACTTGCCAATTAATCCTGTGGGAATGGGAGTTCCCGGAGGTGTGATGTTACTTGTAGAGCCTGTTAGCCAGGGTTATGTCTCATTCTTGGCAGAAAAAGCATTCTTTGCTCTAGAGGAACCAGGAATATATATCAATAGTAAAACAGGCAACAATAATTCTCACTGAGCTGGTGCAGTCTCTTTCACCTTGAATTTTTTTTTTCCTTCCCCAAATAACTTTACTGCTAACACAGTGCTTCACAAATACTCAGTCCTCATAATGCACCTGCTATGCTCCAGTTTTGCCAATGAGAAAACTCAGTGGGTTTTAAGTTTGAGACGGAGGTTAAAGCGAATGCCTTAGCATAACAGTGACCCATAGGCAAAACCAAAATTGAAACTGCTGGACTAACTGGCTCCCAACCCTATATTTGGGACCACACTGTATAGGAAACGAATCATTTTAATTTGGTCTTCCCAGGCCACTCGCCAGCCATCTTCTGGTGGTGTTTGAGGTTCGGGTAACCTCTGTTTTGCTTCTTTTCACAAACAAATGGAGAAATCCCAGGGCACCTATACACATACATCGAGGCTGCTCATATGCACTGTAATTGCAGCACGTCAGAGCAGACTCGAGTAACTGAGTCTGCTGGAGCATGGTAATTACCGTGCTCCAGCAGACTCCAGCATTGTCATCATCCTTAATTCAGGCTTCAGTTAAAGTGCCCCCGCCACCATTTTTTGGTATAACGCTCAGAGCGCTACAGCCTACATGCCTATAATTAGAGTGGCTCTTGGAGCACATGTATAAATGCCCTCAATTTCTTATGCAGTCCCTGTGGGAATAAGTGAAACACTAGACTGAATCTACCATTTACTTTAGATGCCTGGAGTCAAATTGACTGGAGCACTAACAACAACAAAAGCCAGCATCTCAAACAGCTGGATAAAGGCACCTGCTTCATTTGGGGGCAAAAACCCCCAAAACAAACTATTTAGTTTTAATTGCCTTCAGTCCTTCATATTAACAAGCTTTATCAGTATAAAGAGAGCTATTGAAATTATCCAGTCTGTTTTTATTATTGTTCCTATTGCATTCTTGTTTTGGATGGACGGTACTGAAGTGTGCTGGGGTACAGTTTGGTTATTTGTGCCCCCTCCCTCCTCCCCCCAAAACATGAGGCAACCCTCCTGTGGCAATCCAAGGGAGCAGTATGCTATACAGCTGCCTTACAAATAAATTACCCTAGCAGGTCTCAGAAATGTGTGTGCAAATGCAGTCAGGCTAATCCAGGTTGAAACTTGTGGCGCATTCCCGTATACAACACTGTTCCTGTCTGCTACAGCACACTGCAGAAAGTGCAATGGTAGTTCAGTAAAATCCTACGCTGTCACCTCAGGACCAACGCTACAGCTCCAGCATACCTTTCCATCATAATCACGTATTTGACACCACTCCATCACCAAATCTGATAAGGTCTTAGTAAAGATGGCTGGTTAATTTAATGCAGAGAAAATGTGTGAGTGTCTTAGCTGGTAGAAATCTTTTGCTGGTATAAGTTACTGCTAAAATTATACTAGAAAACCCTTTTAGTATTGGCAAGGCTGATCATTGCTCTTGTTCTCTAAACATGTTCTTCAAGAAGTTGGAATATTGGTGCATTGCATTGAACTCTTCTAGAGATAGGTCGGACTCCATGCACAAACCGTTAGTAACTTGCTCTGTCTACTTTCTGTGCAGTGGCAAGTGGCTTCTGTAAGTGCTCAGCATTGTTCGTTTAAGAAAGCAAAACTCAAAAAACAGACTAGAAGAACAAGAATGAAAAAAAAATAAATCTCTAAATTGCATGTCCTTGACAAGATGTGAAACATTACACAAGTAAAATATAATCCTGGGCACTTCCCTCTTGACCAAAGCCAGAGACCTCAGAAGCTTGCATTGTATAGCTGTTTAAGCCTCAAGTTCTTGCATTTATGTATGCGAACACTGAAGTGTTTTCATATTTATTCTTCCCCAGTTTCAGTCAGTTAAGAAGGCTGGATTGCATTTGAGCATAAGTATATCCAGCATTCCTTCAAACAGCAAGCTCAGAATTAGTTGCTATTGTGCAATATTTTACACCTTTGTTAAGGGCAACATCTGTTTGCTTTTCCCACATCACTTTCTTGAATCCATGATGGACTCTCTTCAGCAAAAAATTAAACTGCCTTCTATATCAGGTCACTAATCAGATTTCTGGACCCACTAATGCAATGAGATACAGCTTGACCAGTCTGCAAAGCCATTTCCAATGGATCTTTGAGGAGATGTTTGCCACAGAGTCAGGAGGGAGATTGCATTCCTCATCTGGTGTAGGATAATAGACTTCCCACCAAACATGTACAGGTGTTTGTTTCCATAGAATAACTTTGGTTGATTAGTGTTGAAGTGATGGTCCGGAAAATATTGGGGAGTGATGAATTTTTGTGGGTGATACCTTTTTATTAGGCCTTGGCGATAGATTTAGACAAGTTTTCAATTGTACTGCATTCAAAAGCTTATCTAAGTCTCACCCCATCATGCAGTTGTGGTGAGGTGGGCATGCTAGAAGGGAGGGACAGGATATAGCTGGGCAAATGAGACTAGGAGGGATTCAGTACTGACAAGTGCAGGGTGCTGCACTTGGGCAGTACGAACCAGCAGTATACCTATAGTTTGGGGAACTCTCTTCTCAAAAGCACAGTAGCAGAAAGAGATCTTAGAGTCATTATCAATTCCAAGATGAACATGGGCTGCCAATGCGAGGACATGGTAAGTAGGTCTAACCGCACTTTGTCATGCATCCACAGATGCATCACAAGCAGGGCCAAGGAGGTGATCCTCCCCCTCTATGCAACACTGGTCAGGCCACAGTTGGAGTACTGCATCCAGTTCTGGGCGCCGCACTTCAGGAGGGAGGTGGACAGCATGGAGAGGGTCCAGAGGAGGGCCACCCGCATGATCCGGGGACAGCAGGGCAGGCCCTACAAGGAGAGGCTACGGGACCTTAACCTGTTCAGCCTTCACAAGAGAAGGCTGAGAGGGGACTTGGTGGTCATCTGTAAACTTACTAGGGGGGACCAGTGGGGAATGGGAGAAGCCCTGTTCCCCCGAGCACCTCCTGGAGTAACAAGGAATAACGGCCATAAGTTTCATAGATTGTAGAGTCGGAAGGGACCACAATGGATCATCGTGTCTGATCCCCTGCCCCTGGCAGGAAAGAGGACCGAGGTCAGATGACCCCAGCCAGGTGACTGTCTAGCCTCCTCTTGAAGACCTCCAAGCTAGGTGATAGCACCACCTGTCTTGGAAGCCCATTCCAGATCCTGGCCACCCTTACTGTGAAAAATTTCTTCCTAATATCTAACCTAAATCCACTCTTGACTAGTTTACACCCGTTATTCCTAGTCACTCCCTGGAGCGCCTTAGTAAACAGTGCTTCCCCTATTCCCCGTTGACCTCCCCAATAAATTTATAGGCGGCCGCAAGATCTCCCCTCAGCCGTCTCTTCAGCCTTCACGAGAGATTCAGCTCTCTCAACCTCCCCCTGTAGGGGCTATCATGAAGGTCACTAATGCGAGTGGCCCTCCTCTGGACCCTCTCGAGATTCCCCGCGTCCCTCTTGAAGTGCGGCACCCAAAACTGGACACTACTCCAACTGCAGCCTGACCAGTGCTGCAGAGAGGGGAAGCATCACCTCCTTTGTTCTGTTAGTCATGCACCTGCTAATGCACAACAAGGTGCTATTGGCCTTGTTACACTGCCAGCTTATGTTCATCTTGGAGTCAGTTATGACTCCAAGATCCCTCTCTGCCTCCGAGCTGTTGAGAAGGACACAAGTTGTTAGAGAGTAGGTTCAGACTAGACATTAGAAGACACTACTTCCCAGTCAGAGCAGCTAGGATCTGGAACCAACTTCCAAGGGAAGTAGTGCTGGCTCCTACCCTGGGGGTCTTTAAGAGGAGGCTTGATTATTACCTAGCTGGGGTCATTTGAGCCCAGTTTTCTCTCCTGCCCAGAGCAGGGGGTTGGACTAGAAGATCTGCAAGGTCCCTTCCGACCCTGCAACTACGAAGCTATAATAAAAGAGATTGCCAACAAAAATCGTTGCTGCTTTTTGTTCATTAGCGTATCTTTTTCCCTACTGTTACTCTCCCTATGTAAAGGATGGGGAATACCAGAGTAACTATAGGCATAACTACTGTAATATTAACTAATGTAGTGCCATCAGTTGGTTACACTACTTTAAATTTTCTTGTAGATGGAGCCTTAAAGACCTTATTTCTCCTGGTGCCCTGTAGCTTTTGTAGTCATTGAGTGTTTTAATTAATTAAGGGTGTGGACAAACACGCTTACTCAGGATTAACTTGATTTCAGGGTAAAAATGGAACAAACACTATGTACAGTATGACATCACTGTATCGGCTCCTTATTGAGGAGTAAAATCAAGGGTAAATTACAGGACCCCATAATGATTGTGTTGCAAGTCCATACCCCAAATTGGGTTAAAACAGTAAAGACCTAGCATCTCAAATTAAGATATAAGGGAGTGTGGGATTGAAGTGGTGTTGCTAACGCAAATTAAAGCCCACGTTGCTTTGTCCTCACTACTGTTTTATCTCATCTATCTCACCTTAACCAACCCAAATTAAGAATATGCCTTTTTGCAATACTCTGCCATGGAAGTCGAGTATGAAATGCCACCAATTTCAGGCACAGACTTGGGTTGGTTAGAGGCTACTGGGAAATTGAGTTCAGTATACTTCAGAATTTCTATTTTAGCTTCCCTGCCCTGCTGCTTCCGCACAGTGGCAGTTGTCTTCATAGTCACTGATGTAATCAAGTACCAATCTTGGGTCATCACTCATTTTGGAGAGTACAATACAAAACACTTTCAGCCCCTGCTCTAATCCAGTGTCAATTAAAGACGAGCATGTTGTGTTTGCCATAAATGGGCATAAGTGCTTTGAGATTTGATGTCTTCTTATGAGCAGGAAGAGATGGGGCATAGGAGGTAAAGCAGTCAATAGGAGAGAGTAAACTGAACTCTGCTTTTCGACAGGATACTTTTATCTTAAACCTACTTTTGGCCCTTCAGCATGTAGGTTTCATTTTCTTGGATTCTTATAAATGCACTTATCAGCCTTAAGCTCACCATCAGTATAACTTGCACTGTTTTTACACATTACTCAGGAATCTGGTGTCTAGTGACCATCTTATTACTCGATGTAACAGGAAAACTAGATTCTGTGTTGTGCAACTCTGCTTGTGACTGAGTACAAGAGGCCTTTTATAAAAGCCAACTAAAAACACCACATGACATTTGGCACTGTGAAGTTGCTTCCAGAACCAAGCATACAACTTCTTGTCTGGGCCCCCCAGTAAAAATTTGTTGAAAGGAGTTTGGTATCATTCAGTATAGCTCTGTCTCTTCAGTACCAGGTTTCACTGTGTGTTGTCAGTTTGCTATTTTTTTAAACTAATGTTTGTCAAGAGTTTAAGAAAGAAAACTCCATCTACCCTGCATCATATCCATCCCTTTGGAGAGACACTAACACCAAGAGGAATGTGTTTGCAAACGTACTCTAAACCATCCCCCATTCTGTTCAGTGGCATGCAAAGTGGCCATGTTCTTCTCTGTCTTGCGATGTAACAGCTTCCCATACAAGATTGGATTCCGTTTTACTGAAGAAAAACAGGGTTTCTTTTCCTGTGTAAAAGAATCTGTGTGCGTTTAATATCAGGACCCTGTAAACCATGTCAGCATGCATTTTACCTTTATTTACCTCACTGGGTAACTGGGGAAAGGTGGTGGCGTTGGGTGGGGGAATATCACCTGGTCTAGTATAATTACATGAGAGCTACCCATAGGTAGTAAAGGATGTTACGTTTTGACCTGGAAATTGTGATCTCTCTTAGTTTCAGGCCAAGAGCGTATTGCCTTGCAGACAGTGATGAAGAATCCTCTAGTGCTGGGTCTTCAGAGGAGGATGATGCCCCTGAGCTGATGGGTGGAGAGAAGCAGCTGGCTCCAGGAGCAGAGGGGTAAGGTGTTTTATTTGGGTTTTTCACATGTTTACTCTACTATTGTAGTCTCTGAAATTCCACCCATGGTGATGCTGCAGCTCTTGGAAGGTCAGTGGGTTTCATTCCTGTAAAGATATAACTGAAACATGGCCATTTCTGGGGTGGAGAGTGGCAACCAAATGCTCCACGTATCAGAGGGAGAAAGGGAGATGTTGATAAATAAGTATTCATACCAGGTATTTCAGCAGAGGCTGAGTTTTGAGGTATAATCCGCAGGCCTTTGCAGAGTTGAATTATGTACTGCTCAGTTTTTTTTAATGGCTTTTTAATTTTTTTAAATAACTTTTTGAGGCAGTAAATATTACCATCCCAAATTTACAAATGTGACTGGACATAGAAACTTCCAGTAACTTGTCCATTAACTTACCTAGTGGCAAGTTAAGGATTGAATGAATAGTTTCCTGATTCCAAGCATCGTGTTTAATCCACTACCAGACCACAGCTGTGTTGCATCCCTAGCGAGCTTGAAGGACTGTCTGTCAGTCTTGTTGGGATTTGAAACTGTAGTTTCAGGGTAACTTGTGTATTTCAAAACTTGATATTTAGGGAAGTACTAAGAATTTATCATTTGATACTCAGCCTCTCCTTCATTGCCAGTTTTTCTCTTGAAAGGCTTTTAGAAAGCCTGGACTGTACAACACAGCCCCCTAGTGCTCTGTGCAGAGAGCTGAGAAGAATTTTTGTTCCTCCTCTAGGCTTGCTTCATTCCTTCCTATGGTTTCTTTTCTGATGTTTTTTTCTTTAAATCTAATTTCAGGTTTCCTATATCTATAGTAAGTTTAAAAACTTCAAAATGTCACAATTACAGTCCATAACTTCTGATTCCATAGGTCTGCTCAGCCTGGTGAGAAGTGCATGCTGAGTGAGGGGTACAGCCATCTCTGCAGCACCGGTTGCTGCTCCCACATAGCTGATGCTTAGTAGTGAACTGTAATGAATGGAGCAATGTCATTTCATATCAGCGTAGTGTCTTGCCCACTGAGTTCCTAGGGAAAAGCACTGAATGCTGGAACTGTGACGTGTTAGCTGCATGAAATGTAGAGTGGGAGGACTCATGTTACCCACTGCTGACATTTCAGGACTGTCTTTTCTCCATAAGTCTCACGGGCTACAAACTATTGCTTTCAGCAGATGATGGGGGCATTGCAGGAGTATGGAAAATGCCAGCAATTCCATCCTTATGAATTTCTTAGGGGGCTTACATCCCCAGGATTGGACACACACAGTCTTTACAATAAAGCATCTATTTTACACCATCTGTGACTGTTGGAGGGAAAAGCTCCTCTGCATACAGGGTTGTTGGTTGTAGCTGTGTTGGTTTAACACAGGCTTGTGGAAAGCAGGCACGTTCAGAGGTGGGGGGAACAGCTGCTCAACTCCTGTAACCAGCAGGGTCCTTGGAAAAACCTAGCTCCTGTGTATTGCTGTCCTGCCCGAAGTTCCCAAACAGCTTTGGTCCATTTAGCTGGTACTATGCAAAGCAAGCAGAAAAAGACTCTGTCTCAGAGAACTTAAAGTCAAAATGGCAAAGAACTTTCAAGACTTCTAGACTCAGACTTTCAGATTTAGGTACTTGGAAGCACTGATGTTTAATATAAATTTTCAAGTATTTTACTCCAATTGATTGGCAGATAGACACCAATCACTTTTTAGCAATCCAACTGATGTGTTGATCTGCTTCTTTAGATACCTAAGAACCTGTGGAAACATTCCCCCAGCACATTCCCCACACAATACAGGATTCCTCCCTAAACTGTCACAAAGACTTTGAGGGGCTTAAACTCTTATGCCCCCCCTTGAAAATTCCCTGTTATCGTTTTGGTAGTGATTTGACATTACATTTCTCAAGTGGTGGGGCTTTCTCTGTTTCCCAGTATGCTTTTGCTGCTATTCAACCTACATTTTCTTCATGTTGGTCTATTGCTTTGAAGTCCCATCAGTGGTTTTTAAACCTTTTAGCTCTTGCTGTCTCCTTCCTTCCAAGTATATGTGGACTATTCAGAGAAAAATAGCCTGAAGCTATTGATTGTCTGAGGGCATTTTGATGATGCAGTTTTCTTATGCTGTCTCTGAAGGTATGTTGGAGGACATCGGACAAGCAAAATCATGAGAATTGTGGATAAAATCACCAAGTCGAAATATTTCCAAAAAGCCACAGAGACTGAGTTCATTAAGAAGAAGATTGAAGAGGTATCTAATACTCCACTGCTGCTAACCGTTGAAGTGCAAGAATGTAAAGGAACACTAGCAATTAACATTCCACCACCACCCACCGACAGGATATGGTAAGTGCAGCACGAGGTGGAAATGCCACGTCATCTCCAACTGTTACTAATCTCCCTGACCAAAGACATTGGGGTGCACATTCTTATCTTTGTGTGGGTATTTTGGGATTGTCAGCGTTAAGGAGTGCAAGTCCTTCCTTTATCCCATTAAATGCTTTGCGATACAATATTTTTCTGGGACTTTGGGCTTATGATGGCATTAGTTGTGCTAAGGATGGCAATTAGAATTTACCAGAGTGAACTTCAGAGCCTTTTAAAATGCAAAAGAGTCCTGAGGAAATGTGACAGCCATGCAGCTAAGCTTTCTGTATTGGATTTTGAATGCAATACAAAGCAGCATGAATGATCATTTGGAATGCTGGCCTGGAGCAGCTATGAGAACTTGAATTGCATTCACACTGAGTGTGTTTAAGCATGTTCTTTAGGGAGACACAGGTATGATAACCCCTCTCCTTTGTGTACACTCTTGAGGTACGGTTTCCAAAGACCTCCTTACTTAGAGCTAAAAGCTCGGCCAAAGCTTGGTGAGCGAGAAGTGACTTTGGTTCACGTGACTGAGTGGATAGAGAAGAAACTGGAACAAGAATTTCAGGTATGCTTTCCTAACAATGTTGTTCATTTAGGCAGTTGGTCACAAGGCAAAACGGTTCTTTTTTTTGCTCTTTACCCACTTCCTAACACAGACTCATGTAGTACGTAGCCAGATTTCCATTAACCAGCGAGCACCCAGCAGTTTTTGGGTTCTGAATGGGGATTGCTGGATGCTGAGCACTTCTGAAAATCTGGCAACTAATATTGGCCTTCAAGAGAGCCCAAAGTGGGGGGGAGTGGTAGCTTCTGGGGTAGTTATGACTGGAGCTGGGTGGGAATCTTGGCAAAATTGTTTTATGGTAGGAAAGAAGGTACCATTCATTAAAACTGCAACTGCTTCTGGGAATCTGCCAGGCTCAACAAATGTTTCCTTGAGGGAGTTCTGGGGTGAGAAGCACACTTTCCAGAATAAACAATAGCTTGGGGACTAGGGCACTTGCTCAGGGTGGGGGATCTGGGTTCAAATTATTTTTGATTCAAATCAGACAGAGCAGGGATGACCTGAACCCAGGTCTCGCAGTTGGCATGTCAGTGCTCTAAGTAGGTGGTGAATGGGTCTCACTGACCTGTTTGTCTGATTTTTAATTATAACGTTGGAAGAAACTGATGCTTCCCACTCATATAGAACAGGAAAAACTATAATTTCAAACATTTGTAAATCAGAGCTAGACAGGAAGCAGTTTTCGTCTCCATGACTATAATCCTACAGAGCAGACTTTATAGACCAAAGTAATTGCCCTGAATAGTACTGTAAAGAAATTGCAGTTAGAGGTACACAAGAGAGAACAGGACAGGAAAGAAATCTGCATTTTCCAGTGGGCCCTATTTCTGGTTATGGAGTGTACAGATTCAGGCACTTCTGAAGTCCTGTGCAGCTTGGGTTCAAGCAATCAGACAGTTGAAGCTAGCAGGCCCTGCAGAGCCTGTGTATCCTAATTTGTACTAGACTGTCAGCCCCAGGGAAATGGGGAATCTATTTAAATATGCTACTTTAATTTTTTTAGTTAAACTAGTCAGGAGTCCAAAAAAGTTTGAATGAAGTATTCAGTATACCTGTTTTATTTTTATCTACATTTCCCAGAAAATCTTTGTCATGCCAAACATGGATGATGTTTATATTCCTCTAATGCACTCGGCCATGGATCCCCGCTCGTCTACTTGCCCATCAAAAGATTCAATCACGGAGGCTGCTAATCAACCATGAAATGTGAAGACTTCGCAGTTTACAGTATTACTACTTTTACTTTCATGGTTTTTTAAAACCGTGCAGTAGTTTTTGCCCTTGACTTGTGCCACACTTTTCCTCACTCCCTTTCCTTTTTTTTTAAAAATTTTTTTGAGGACTGCTTAGATCATATCTTTGCACTTCACTTGCCTGGTTACTGTTCCTGCTTACTTCAGTGATAGGAAGTTCCATTTCATCCCATGTAGCAGTTGATTTCTCTCTAACAGCTGCTGTCAGGATTTTATTATGGAGGCTAAGATGACCTTCTCTGAGGTAAGGAAACCAGAGAAACCATTGTAGGTAGACCAAGGAGCTAGATGACACAATTGCTCAGCTTGTGTTGTCACACTGTGCTAACGTATGGTTCAGCCTTGAAAGATTGTTCTGGCAGCAAAGGAACCGCATGCCAAATGACCGGAGTCTGCAGTAAGAAACACATTTATACAACTGGAAGACTTTCTCTCGCTCAGGCAGTTGGAGGTGTAGAATGAACTGTTTCATGTTCTTTCACTTCTGCAGTCAATAGCTTGTGTCAAGCAATCGAAATATGAAATGCTTTCAGGAGAAAAGAATGTAAATTGGATGTATAGGTAATATTGTGAATCAGTCTGAGGTATACATATTAACTTATTTTTTTCATGCAAATTTTGTGGGTTTTTTGGGAAGCAAGTAGCCATAAAACCAACAAACAAAAATATCTGAAGGTGGGAATTGTAAGGATTTTGTGATTGGGAAAACATTAGGCAAAGCCATGAGACCAAACCATAACAAGCCGCCTTATAGTGAGGTACAATCACCACGGTTTGTGATTTTAATTCTGAATGTTTGTTACAGAGGTGAGCATACGTGGAAATGTCTAATTCTGCATATAATGACCAGAAATCTTTAGTTACCTTACTTGTGTATGGAGTCTCTAGAGACAATGAAAAACTTTCTGGCAGGAGAATTTCTGTTGCTGAATTTCCCCATCACACCAGTGTTTACAATGGAAAAGCATGGGCTCAAATTCTGACTTGTTACAGCCCTGCAGCTGAAGTGAGTTCACTTGATGGCTGTGAGGATTATCTCTGTTGTTGAGGGCAGACTTTGATCCCTATGCATTTGTTTCTCAAAGTTTTGTAGGTGACATAGGAATTAAGGTATTTGCAGTTACTCAAGCTGATCAGAAGCTGGTTATATTTAAGGACTATTTCTGCTAATTAATGGCCAAAACTAAGGAAAAAAAACTGCCTTTTTATTTATATTCTGTATGGAGACTCAAGACTAAATATACACATTAACTATTTGATCACTACATATCCAATGTTTAACATCTGTGACTTTTTCCCCTGATACTCAGTGTTGCCAACTGCTCATGTATTTGTCAGAGAATGTAAATTTAGTTTACAAAGGTGAGTTGTTTTTAGCTCCTCTTGTAATAGCATATTTTTTTTCTTTTAAAATGTAAATTAAAAAAATTTTTTGTATATTGTGTTCAGTCACAGCTGATGTAGATCAAAATTACCTTGTGTAACTTTTGATGATTTACCATCTCTAAATGATGCTATTATAGTGAAGTTTTTTAAACAGCACCTTGCCTGAAACGTAATAAAGAAAATTAGCATTTAATATATTTGAAAATCAATTCTATATTTGAACACCTATTTTTGGTTACATTTAATTGCAATATTAGCGGCTTATATTTGTTAGCTGACCTCCTGTTTGACCATTCCAGTCTGTGTAGATTGTTCTGATTTTTGCTTTCATCATGTAGGCATTATTTGCCTTTCATGATGTCTGCATGTCTTGTGCACAGGTCTTTTTATATGATTTGATTTCTATGTGCAATAACTTTAATTCAAAGGACTAGATGCACTAATGTGTAAACATACGGATTACACAAAATGTCACATTGCACTTCATAATCAAACTGTGGGTAACTACAATCGGCTTGCTTTGTTTTATGAAATAAATTTATCCCATGTCAGACAATATATGTAGCTTCTAAGTTTTATTTCTGAACTTGCTTGGCCAATTATTTTTTTTCCTGTGTGCCCTCCCCCTCCCCCTTGTAGTTTGGAAACTCTCTGAAGGACACTTTTATACCCTACCCCTTTCCTGGAGTTCACTTATTCAGCTTGTGCAATGAGACTCTGAACAGTGGGTTAAGAGATGCACCATTTAGCTTTGAAAATGAAAGCTTGTTTGCTGCTGTAGTGGATGTTTACAACTTAAATATAATTTATCAGGAGTATGATTTGTAGCAGTGGTGCTCAACCTTCTGCCCTGTGGGCTGGATAAGTGGCCTGAGGTCCAGCCATAGGCTGCATCCAGTACAGCATCAGCATACTGGGCTGGACCAAGGAAACACCATGTATCCATCGGGGTCTGTGAAGGCAGTTTCCCTTAAGTGTTCTTGGGGATAACTGTTCTTCTGGTGATTTAGTACCCACCAAGGTGTTGGGGCTTAATGCCCACTTTATGGAAATGGGAGGCTCCTCCGTAGCTTGCTTCTGCAGCCATATGGCCAAGAGCAGGCAAAAATTGGGGGTATCCAAACCCCAAGCCTCCAGGCTTGGGCCTACACGTAGGATGCCTGCCAAAAGGCTTTGGAAATATCTGAAGCCCCTAGTGGGGGGTAGAGGATGTTTGCTGGTTGTGGACTGACTCATGGATTTGGCTGTTTTGACTTGGAACATGAAAAACGTCTAAAAAAAGAAGTGTGACTGCTTGCCATATCTGCCCTGTAGCTGATTCATGAGTGTGACCCTGTGTGCTGCTGTGATCTGGTGCTTGGAGCTGTATCACCTAGCTCATAGGGCTCTACACAGGGATGGCAACTTTGGTAGTGGGCAGTGGTGATGGCAAAATGCTGCCTCTCCTGCCCTCCCCCTCATGTCACATTTCTGGGTCTGGGGGGGTGGTCCCTGCAAGCTGGTTTCAACTCACAGGCTGGAAATTGAGCACTCCTGATTTTAAAGAGTTAAAACTTCCATATAGCTAAAGGGGCACTGCTTATATTTGAAATAAACTTAGGGGTGGAAACTATCAAAAAAATTGTTAAATAATAGTTTGCTGTAGAGCAGGGCAAGCAACCTTTCCTGGTTCTGAGCTGGCATGACCTATCCACCCACCTTAGACTAGGGGTAAGTGTTTGTCCCGGCACAGATGCAGGGAGAGGGCTGTGTCCATACATGTGGGCTAGATTCAGCCTGCAGGTTGCTGACCCCTTTAGTTCAAATGTAGCAGTATGTCCTAGAGCAACATAATTTAGGGCTACGGTCAATGAAAGACTTGAGCCCCTGTAAACAATTCCCTGCTTACCCTTGTCTGTGGGACCTTACCTAGTAGGCATTTTCTGGGTCTGGGGGGAGTCCCTGCAACCTGGGCACTGTCTGGGGTGGGTTGCTAGAAAATGTCCAAATATTCTTGGAGTAAAAAAGGTGAGCATCCTAGCCTGCTGTGTTTAGGAGACAAGCTGCAATACTGGTATTGCTTGTTTGCTAGATATTCAGCATGCTGGCTCCTGCCTCTCCAGGAGTCATCCTCCCCAGCCACGGTATACCAAGCATATTGCTTGGAGTAGTGTATGTACATCTGCATAACAGTGAAGGGAGGACCTAATTGCAGCCAGACAGAAGACATTTTGGTCTGCCTTGAGGTTTTAAATCCTCTTTCTAGATTTTGTCCTGAGCTGCTAACCCTAGCCCCACAACCTTCCCTCAGAGGTTCTTGCCAAAATTAGCAGTGGGATTATTCCAGGTCTCCTGGTAGAGAGTCAGGCCAACAAATCTCCTTCACCTGTGGCACAGGGAGGAGGTCATACAATTTACTGCCTGGGGACAAGCCTGCTGGTGTGTATCTCTCTGCTGGCTTGGTGTGAGTTCAGCTTCCCTTAAACAAAAGGGGGGCCAGCCTATTCCCCACTTCCATTGTACGCTTCCCTAGGTAGAGCCTCACAGCTCAGCTTGATGAGACCCACTGCTTCAGTAAGTAACCAGACAACTGGCCTTTAAGGTACCTGCCCTTACCCACGTGCTTGCCTCTCCAGGCACGGGCAGGACACATCCTGCCACAAAGCTGTCCCTTCCCGGGCTCCAGCACAGAGCAGCTAAGCCCCACTCTGTCGGGGGGTGCAGGTAAGTGGTTCCCCCCCCCCCCACAAAGCCTTTCCCCTGCTGGGCGAGCCCCCGCCCCGAGCTCCCCTTGTCGCTTGCATTTAAAAGCGCCGCCGGGATGAGCCGAGCGGCCCCAGTTATGGGCAAGCGGGTCCTGTCGCACCGCGGCTTGGCCGGGCGGCCACGTGGCTCGGCCGGCTCCACGGCGGTGCTGGGCGGCGCGGGACAGACACACACACACAGCCACACTGCTCCGCTACGACACGCCTTTATTGACTGCAGCTGCTCCGCACCCTCGCTCCCATCCGGTCCGGTCGGGTCCGGCCGCGCCCTGCCGAGAAGAGCAGCCGGGTTAGGACGGCCGCAGCCCACCCCGCCGCTCCCGCAGCACCGCCCCCTGCCCGCCCGCGCTCAGCCCAGGTTTGGCTTCATCCGCATCAGAAGTCTAACACGTGCGAGTGGGAATCATCACAGCGCGCCCGGCCCGGCCCGCACCGCCCCGCGGCCCGCCACCGAACTCACCCCGACGCCAGCCCCGCGCACAGAGGCCGGGCACCCCCCCTCGCCCGGCTTTTCTACCCGGCCCCTCGCTCCCCGTCCAATGGGGCGGCAGCTTCGGGGCACGTGACGGGCGTTCGGAGAAGGGGGCGGGGCGAGACTCAGGGGCTCGCGGGAGCTGCAGCTCGCTTTTGCCTGCGCTTTGCGGCCTGTGCATGCAGTGCGCGTTATCCTGCAGTGTCACGGTGCTTCTTTAAACCGGTTTAACCGCACGTGTGCGCTTTTGTGGTTAAAAGCGGCTTATCCGTGTGTGTATGTTTGTGATTGTAATTAAAAGCAGTATAACCTCGTGTGCGTGTGTATGCATTTGTGATTAAAAGCGGTTTAACGGTGCGTGTGTGCATGTGCCCAGGAGAGGGAGTCGGTCACTGACAAACCTCCAGGGGATGCTGGGAAGAAAGGGAAGTCACATTCCCCACTAGCCTGGCTCCTCTTTTCTTGCTGGTGGAAGCTGATAATACTGGGCAAGCAGGCTGGGCTGCAACAGAAGGGTATGTACTCTGCATTTTTCAGGGATGTATTTGGTAGCCGTCTTGATCCGAGACAAAAAGAAATGCAAAGCTCTCGGTTCAGAGCTGATACCTTTTATCAGACCCATTAAAATGTGGCAAAAGAATTACCTTTCTTTGCAAGCTTTCAGGCACACCCTTCTTCAGGCTGGGGGGGGAATTAAAGCTGGTAAAAGTCCCCTTAGGTAGAAAACAAACTTCATTGTGCGCAGAGGAAGCTGAAGGTGGATGTCTGTTCCTTTGGGTCCATGAGAGTCCACTTCAGTTTCCTTTGTGCAAAATGTCTACCTAAGGGGGCTTTTACCATCTTTAATTTCCCCCCAGCCTGAAGAAGGGCGCGTGTGCCTAAAAGCTTGCAAAGAAAGATATTTTTGCCATGTTTTAGTTGGTCTAAAAAAAGGTATCATCTCTGAGCCATGAGTGCTAGAGTTCTGCATGCACTCAGCATATGGACTTTTACGACCTAAAGCATGAGATCCCAAAACAGTAAACTACCTGCAATAAACCATGTATCAGTACGGGAAAGCTGAAACCTTAGTGTCATTTGAGGGGCCTGGGCATCTTAAGGATTTAAACCCATGGGTTAGATCAGTGGTGCTCAACCTTTTTGGTACCTGGACCCGTTTGTAAACGTCAGTGGCCAGTCCCGACCCAGTGCCCCTCACTCCCAACCCGCTGTCCCCAGCACCCCAGGGGGACCCAAGCAGCCCCTCTCAGGCTGGACCTCTGCCAGCTTGCAAGGGAAAAGCTACAGTTTCCTACGTTTTTCTCCTTTAAAAGAAAATTCATTTTTAAAGTTGGTTCATGACCCTTTCATATATTCTTGCGACCCTTACCCAGGGGTCGAGAAACGCTGGGGTGGATCACCACCACCTCTCATCCGAAGACTGCTTTGAAAGGCAGCTAATGCCAGCGTGGCTCTGCGAGGACAAAGACCTGTTGCGCAGCTCCCACGGCAGTGCCAGTCCTGAACAGCAAACACGATCTCGCAAGGCCAAGCTAGTGCTGTGCACAAGTGGGAAACCTGAAGCGAGTGACGTGCAGATCCAGTCGCCCGCTCAAATTTCTCCCATCTGAACCTCCTGCTTTGCTGGCGTTATTTTTATCCGAAGAGCTTGCAACTGATTTATGATTCACAGCATAAGTATTTTTTGTTTTGTTTTTGCACTCGAGACTTGCTTATAGCAAGGCACAGCGGTGTCACCCTGACTTCCTCGCCCCCTTTGCTAAGCACATCAATCCCTTTACCTTGACTTGATCTACTTATGAAAATAAGAAAACTTCTAGGACGAGGCCCGGCCGGCCCGGGCACTGCTGCAGGGCAGGCCGCCGCCTAGAACGCTGCCCGCGGGTGACGTCACGGTCCGGCCCCGCCCCCCCGCCGGGGCCGGCCACGCTTCGCCGCGGCTCAGGCAGGGAGCGCCGAGCCATGGAGCGGGGCGGCCGGGCCCGACACCGCCACCGCCACCGACACCTGCCCCGCCTGCTCCTGCGCCTCGGCGCCCTGCTCGCGCTCCTGCCGCCCGGACCCGCCGTGAGTGAGGGGCTGCGGCCGGGGGGGAGGGGTGTGTGAGGGGACTGTGAGGTGGGGTGTGTGAGGGGGCCCAGAGTCTTGGGGAGGGATGCGGGGGGCTGTGAGGTGGGACGTGGGGGGCTGTGAGGGGGCCCAGAGTCTTGGGGAGGGATGCGGGGGGGCTGTGAGGGGGCCCAGAGTCTTGGGGTGGGGGGAGGGGGCCTGTGAGGTGGGGTGTAGGGGGGGCTGTGAGGGGGCCCAGAGTCTTGGGGTGGGGGAGGGGTGCGGGGGGCTGCGAAGGGGCCCAGAGTCTTGGGGTGGGGGAGGGGTGCGGGGGGCTGTGAGGGGGCCCAGAGTCTTGGGGTGGGGGAGGGGTGCGGGGGGCTGCGAAGGGGCCCAGAGTCTTGGGGTGGGGGAGGGGTGCGGGGGGCTGTGAGGGGGCCCAGAGTCTTGGGGTGGGGGAGGGGTGCGGGGGGCTGTGAGGGGGCCCAGAGTCTTGGGGTGGGGGAGGGGTGCGGGGGGGCTGTGAGGGGGCCCAGAGTCTTGGGGTGGGGGGAGGGGGGCTGTGAGGTGGGGTGCAGGGGGGGCTGTGAGGGGGCCCAGAGTCTTGGGGTGGGGGAGGGGTGCGGGGGGCTGCGAAGGGGCCCAGAGTCTTGGGGAGGGTTGGGGGGCTGTGAGGGGGCCCAGAGTCTTGGGGTGGGGGGAGGGGTGCAGGGGGCTGTGAGGTGGGGTGTGGGGGGCTGTGAGGGGGCCCAGAGTCTTGTGGTGTCAGAAGGGCCTGGGGCGCTGCCCACCTTGGCGTCAGAGCGCCGAGCAGCAGGGCTGTGGGGAGCAGCCCCGTGCCCCTTGGACAGTGCCCACTGCCGGGGTCCCCCTGCTCTGCAGGTGGCCCAGGGAGCAGGGAGGGCCCCTGGGGCTGGGGTGACCTGGGGATATGCAGAGGAGGTGTCCGAGGGGTGGCGACAGAGGTTGAGGGCTGCATCATCCCTCAGCGATCAGGGCGCTGCCATATGGTGGCACTGCTAAGAGTTGTCTCGACATGTCTCTGCCACGGCTTCTGGCATCATCCCACAGCGCTCAGGGCACTGCTGTGTGGTGGCACTGCTAAGAGTTGCCTCGACACGTCTCTGCCACTGGGTATTGGTAGCTTCTCCGTGAATGCCCTGCAGTGTCTGTGTCCACGCATGTGGGTGACGCCTGACAAGCGCTTCTGTCGGACACCTGCCGAACGCACAGCCTGCTACAGCGAGGTGTAACGGCACCATATCTCGATAGGTGTTGCACGGGAGCTCAGAGCAGGTTTCAGAACCAGAAATAGGTTGGACTTGGCACAGGGCAGGTGGGTGCTGCTCGGAGAAGCAGCATCAAAGCCAACGGCAGACAAAATCTTCTAGAGGAGCTGGCGTGAAAGCATTGCTGCTCAGTCCCTTTGCGCTTCTGTTGCCTGCTAAACATGCACGTAGGGGTTTGTAGCACACGAGGGACTAGATGCGGAGGGCGCAGCACAGTCCTGATGGGTGAAGGCAAGCACACAAACTGCTGCCTCAGAAATCAAGGGTGTGCTTGGACTGGGCATAACCAGGCTAGGAGAAATAATGGAGCCGTGGGCAGAAGAAGAGCCGGCATGCTGAACAGATCTTTTCACATCAACTTTCCATGTCAGATAACTTGTGGTTCAGAGCCAGCTCATTTTAAATAAAGAACTTTTTAGCAATTACAGTCCAGTCTGTGTGTGTAGATGGCACCTCTATTCTACCACTAAAAAACGCACTCAGACACCCAAGGTTATGGTGAAAAAGAAAAGCTGCAGCTGGCACACAGTTCTTGGTATCTGAGTTATACCTCCATCTAGCACAGGGAACTTAGGCTATGCTTTTTTAAGCAAGTATAATGGATTGTTTGTTGTTCACCTGAGAATGTGAGGTTAATAAATGGGGTTATAATTCAGGTTAAGCAAACATGGAGGCTTTCTTTTTCTCTATTTTAACAGCTCCACTCCTCTTTCAAAAACAAACTTAGTCAACAGCGAAACTCTAAAGTGTTTAATACTTTTGCTCATTTAGAAGTGCAAAAGTTAATAGCACGCTGTCGCAATAAATTATCTTAAAATCTTTACCTGTAGTATAAATACTTTAGGTGTTAACAGGGCAAGAGCTTAAAGAAAGAATCTGAATTTCAACATTTCTAATGATTTTAATGTTGATAGTTTGTGCTGAATCTTAGGGAAGAACGTGATTATATAATTTTTCCAAAGAAGAAAGAAATGTAGATTTCTATTTATGTTGGTTACTTTTGTATTGTGCATAGCCTGGACACCAAGTTTTGTTCCTTAGCATGCTGGATGTGGGTTTCAGATATTGCAGAGGAAATCTCTAAATAATCTCTCCAACCTGCAGTGTGTTCTTAGGTGAAAAAAACAAAAAAATGGCTGATTGATGATAAGTTTTGTAAAATTCCCAACCCCAGTACCAGAAAAGCCTGGTTTTCTTTGAGCATGCCAGAGTCCCTATTTTAAATGAAATATGGTAGAATTACACTTATCAGCAAGCCTCACTTAATATTCAGTGTTGAAAGTCACAGCACTGGTGGCCTCAATTTTGCATCATAATTTGCTTGGGTAGAGTGTAGGGTATCCCAACCAAAGGGATGAGGCACTGCACGAGCACAGTACTTTGTCTGCTCTTGAAGGTAACAGTGCAGGATCTTGAGCTACAGTTAGCATACCATTCACGGGGTTTGTACATGGGAATTTATAACACAACTATAACAATTCTTTTCAGCCTAGAACTTGGCACTTACGATCTTGTCCAATTAAAATTTTTTCATTTGTTTTAGCAGCTGTCTGTATTGACACTGAGGACTGTTGATTTTGGGGATTGAAGTGAAACTTCTTTCCTTTTCTCTGTTCCTCAGAAATGTAAAATATAGATTACAGGGGTGCAGGTTGTAGCCGTGTTGGTCTGAGGATATAGACAGACAAGGTTCTGTGGGTGAATCTGATATCTTTTATTAGACCGATTCAAGTAGTTGGGGAAAAAAATGTCTTAGCAAGCTTTTGGGTTTAAAAACCCTTCATCAGGTTGAGGAAGCCCGTGCATTTGGTGTGTGCTCTTCCTGGATGGAATGAATAATAAAGAAGCCAGAGGCTGGGCTTGTATGCATGCATATATATATTTGTATTTGTATTGTATGCATGCAATTATATCTATCCATCTTACCTTAACAAATCGTAAGAGAGGTGTATAAACCATATACTTAACCTGTGCTGAAATAGTTCTTAGGACGATCTTTCTTCCTGATAGCTAAAGAATATTATAAGACAGTGTGTTGAGTAATCATTATTGTTCTGTCCCTTTGGATATGTATAACTTAAATCTCTATCACACACAAAACACCTGTAGTAAAAGAACATTGTTGAAATCGCCAAGTCAATTACTGAAAAATTGGGAAATGCAAGAACTGTTTTCTCTTGTGCAATCCTTATTTGGTGATGTATATGCACAACAACCCTATTTTTAATTACATGAACAAATATTTTTTTCTGCAAGGTCATCTGCCTCGTTTAGTCCATATAATGGGCCCGCTCTGATCATGAATCAGGGTTGTATAGTGCAAAGACAGCTGAGTGAAGGACCTTTTTTATCTGTTGTAGAAATTGAAAACACAAACTTTTCATCCCATTGGCTCTACAATGTTATCAGCCTGGTTGGAATGTCTAGATCTACATCACATCCTCTTTTTCTATCCTTCTTCCCAGACCTGTGCCGCCTCTTTCTCTGATACGTCCTGGTCCCCTAGTCCTCTCTCTTCTTCTCAGCCAGTCCCAATTTCTATTATTCAGACTTCTCAAACCAGCCTTCCTACCCAGGCCATTCCAGTTCATCTCGTGTCTCCTCTTTCATTTATCTCTGTCCCCCATCCTGGCCTCCAGTTGCATCCCGTGGTCTCCGTTTCAACTGGTTCTTAATCCCAGCTCCTCTCCCCCCACCCCCCCATCCCTCCTCTCCCCCCGCCCTCATCCAGCCTCATCCAGTGTGCCCTGTACTTCTTCTCTAGCTTCTCTGGCTCTAGCCTCTTTGTCTAGATCAGTGGTTGTCAACCTTTTTAGACTTTGGGCACCTGTCAGAAACTGTCAACTCTTAGTTTTCACACTTTTTTTCAAGTATGGAAAAATAATAGAGTAATTTTTCCTTTGCATAGAACTTGCATCACAACAGGTCAGTATGTTTTTAACACTATGTATTCCTGTCTGAGATCTCTGGATTTATCTTGTGAATCATGTTTGCACACCAAACATTGTGTGACATCCCAAGGATCTCAAAGCATCTCAGGGTGCCACAGCACCCTGGTTTAGAATCACTGGTCTAGATAGTCCCACTTCTTCTCATATATTCTTGCAGCTCCTGAGATCCATCTCCTCTGTCTTCCACTATCCCTCTGGTTCTCAGTCCCAGACTCCTTGGCCAGCCAGTCCCTGCCATCCTTTGGCTCATCATCTGATCTTAGGCTCCCCATGCCCCCATTTCCTTTCCCAGATCTTAGTCCCCTTTCCCAGCCAGTTGAAATTCCCCCATTCTCAATCCCAGTCCCTTTACCTAGCTAGCACCAGTATCTCCCATTCCTGCCCCGCCTAGAATTATAATAATTGGGCAGAAGAGGTCACCTAGAACTGTTAATGTCACTTGAGTAATAAATACACATGGAAAGGGCTGTCTGGAATGCAGTTCTTGGTATTTTTGTAATACTTCAATAATGTGGAAAATATGAAAACATAGAAAACAAATTGCCCATATAATTGGACATCCATAGACGAACATTAAAAAAGTAACGGGGACATTGTGTTGTTGTGCAGTCTGTATTATGAGTGAAGGAAAATGTTTCAGCTCTAATTTCCCAGCCTTTCTCATTTTGTATCACAAATTTGCCTGTAATTTATTTGATGTACTTATGAAGGGCTTCTTTTTCTAGCTTTTCCTGGTATTCTGTCATTGTTAAGGTGACACACTGAGCATACTTGGAATTACACAAATAATAAAAGGTAACACATTATAACTGAGTGACCTCTCAGCTACACAGAGAGCAGGGCAGTAGGGTGCCAGTTACTATGACCAGCATGGTGTTATTGAAGTTCAGATGTCTGTAATTGAAAGAAAAATTATTTTTGTGACCATTAAAAACATAAAAAGAGACCTCATCATTTTAACCCTTTTCTTGCAGTTTGTGCTGCCGTAAAACACATCCCAAGTTTTATATGTTTCCCTTTGAATATGAAGATTATGCATCTCAAAAAAGCAGCCTGTCATTGAGTATAACATTGGAGTTCAGAACATGCTCTCCTGTGGGCTGGGTGGCAGTGCTCTCCAGTAATGTACACTTAAGGTGTTACACAGGGAGTTGTAGAAATGGGGAGGTCCCAGCCTTGCTCAGAAGTTGTCTTCTAAAGCACTCTTCCTCTCACTATGTGTTATTAGTTAAATTTTAAACATGCATTAAAACCAAGGTGATGTGCTGTGAAGTCTTAATAAGAACATCTTGTCAGATTGATGTTGATTCCCATCAGTATGCATTGAAGTACAGATAAGTTTGGTAGCTCACTGTAATTACTGCATTATATTTTTTTCAGAGGAGTTTTAGAATATCTCATGTACCTAAAATTAATCCTGACCTCTGTGTCGTTGTGCAGATCATAGGAAAGTAGGGCTGGAAGGGATCTCATGAGGTCATCTACTGCAGCCTTCTGCTCAAGGCGGGATCATCCCTGACTAAACCATCCCAGCCAAATGTCTGTCTAACCTGCTCTTGAAGATATCCAGGGATGGGGGTTCCACAACTTCTCTAGGTAGCCTCATCCAATGTTTGACCACCCTCATAGTCAAAAGGTTCATAGTTTCATAGTTGGTAGGGTTGGAAGGGACCTGAGCAGATCATCAAGTCTGACCCCCTGCCATGGGCAGGAATGAATGCTGGGATCATATGACCCCAGCTAGGTGATTATCTAGCCTCCTTTTGAAGACCCCCAGGGTAGGAGCAAGCACCACTTCCCTTGGAAGTTGGTTCCAGATCCTAGCTGCCCTGACTGGGAAGTAGTGCTTCCTGATGTCTAGCCTGAACCTACTCTCGATCAACTTGTGGCCGTTATTCATAGTTACACCAGGTAGTGCTCGGGGGAACGGCCTCTTCCGTTCCCCGCTGGTCTCCCCTGGTAAATTTATAGATGGCCACCAGATCCCCTCTCAGCCTTCTCTTGTGGAGGCTGAACAGGTTCAGGTCCCATAACCTCTCCTCGTAGAGCTTGCCCTGCTGCCCCCTGACCATGCAAGTGGCCTCTTCTGGACCCTCTCGATGCTGGCCACATCCCTCCTGAAGTTCTTTGTAATCTATAACCTAAGTTTCTTCGGCTGCAGTTTGGAAGATGCACTATGCAGATGTATATATCCTCCTACCCATCCTGACTTTGGTGTTATTGTGAATATTTGCACAAGTTCTGCTTTCTCAGAGACCTAAGTCTGTTGCCTTTTGTAAAAATTAGTGGTGCTCAGCACTTCTCTGACTCTAGCAAGATGATGGAATCCTTTGAGAAGGGAATTCCTGTGTATTTCAGTAGAGAGACCTTATGGTCTGAATGGGCACATTCATTACCAGGCGCCAGATGGCAATCGTGGAGAGTCAGCAGTGCTCAGATACAGTACTGAAGATGCTTTAGAAGTACCCGCCAAGTAGTTATTAGAATGTATTTTAAAGTCATAAAAACATCTAATTATTTACTTTTCTAAAGAAAGTATAAAAGGGCCTTTTCTTTTTTTAAACATTATTTAAGTTATGAATAAGGCTAAAAAATATTCAGTTCATTGTACTTAACAAAGCATATTTTAATGGCTTGGTTTTACTGTGCAAAATGACTTTCAGTTCGTAGCCTAGCAGTGTAATTAGAGCACTAGCAGACAAAATCAGCACAATGAATCACAGGCCACAAATGGTAAATATGCCAATAATTCACAGTACCGCACAAAAAACTCTTCTAAAGCTTATTTTGCTCAGCTCACATCTTCCATGTTAACTTAAAAACACACATTTCCAGTTGTACAAGTTGTTACAGGCCTTTGCTATAGCTAGGCAAGTGCCTGGCCTTCCATGGTACCATCATTTTCTTAGAGTATCTTTAAATATAAATGTGCCATCTGATGTTGCATTTCATTAAGTAAATGAGAGTTTGGGATGCATAAGGAATGCATGATTGGCCCTCAGTTGATATGGGTCCCTAGTTTGTGTGTTTTGCTTGCAACAGTTTTGTTCTTTAAACCAGGCTTTGAGAACCTGCGAAAGTTTTAGTCAAACCAGCAAAATGTCAGCATTTTTATTGCACCAGATGTTACATGCTGAGTTTGGTGCAGCTGTATGTGCAATCCCTTTCAAATACTTTCTTATTGAAAAGAATCAAAATAGGAGACAGTCATTTGCTAGTAACTCATGGCATTATGATTTGTGTATTGGCACACTCTTAATCTGTACGGAGTAGGTAGCAATGTTCTTACAGCTTGCTGCTAGCTTGTAGGAGTCCTGTCTCCTGAGCTTTAGCAACAAACAAGAAGTGTTAAGTGCCGTTAGGGTGATGGACTATTTTCTGTGTTCTTAGCTGACACATGAGGAACTCTGTGATAACTACCTCTTGTCACAGAGCATATTTCTAGGTTACAGAACTAAAGTAAAGCCTCAAGAAACTGATGGCCTGATTTTTGCAAAGCTGCTCTTTCCGCTGCGTTCAGTGGGATTTGTGGGTGCTCAGCACTGCTGAGATACAGGCCAAAGACTTTAAACAAAGATAAATTAATAGGGAAAGTAATTCCTATAGGAATTAGATCTTATTAAACCATATTTTCTAGACAAACATCTCTAGTCATAAGATTTGAGTACTGGAAATAGGACACTGCTCTGACAACCCAGACGGAACTTGCAAATGTTGGAGTGAATAATGGATATTAACTTCTTTAATATTCACTCTGCAGATATATACATAAATATATCTGAACTTGTAACACAACTTTACACTCGATTCATTTGACACTTAAGTTATTCTGGTTTTCAGTCATTTTTTTGCAGGTTTCTAAAGCTATCTCCATCAAAGATGTGGTGAAAATGGAAGGAGATGAGGTTTATTATGCTAGAGATGATGACTGACACTTAAAAATTCCATTATATATACCACTACTGCAATATGCTGATCGACATTCAGCATTTACAAGTATTTGTTGAAGCTCAACCCAGTAAACACTTGAAGAATATTAACAAATTTTTTTGCAGTTAAAATCAGAAAATCATCCCAAAAAAGGCTATATAATTGTATTTACCACATCTTTTGTGTACCTTTACCACTTCGGTGGAAATTCATGGCTAGCAAGGGAAAATTATGATGAGTTTCACAGAGGATGGTTTCTGAGGGAGGCATGACAAGAGGTTCATAAAAGACAAGGGGAGACCTAAACCTGTGCTTCTATGCTGCATGTAATCTTTTCTGCTGTTCACTAAGCTCCCCTTAGGGCAGGGGTGGGCAAAATACGGCCTGCAGGCCAGATCCAGCCCGCCAAGCCATTCTATTTGGCCTGTGGGGCCCCTCTAAAAGACAATTATTATGGGCCCATGGCTGCCTCTCTGAAAGACAGCAGGACGTGCAGGCTTTCAGAAGTCGTGTACCACCAGGCTGGGTCAGCTCTGTGCTTTTACCTCTGTGGGGTTCCCAGTACTCCAGCTGGGAGCCCCACGTGGAGGCATGGAGCTGGCCCAGCCCAATGGCACACAGCTCCCTCTGGCTTTGTGCACCTTTGGGTCGAGCAGGGCTGGCTCCGTACCAACATGTGGGGCTCCTGGCACTGCAGGCAGGAGCTGTGTGCCATTGGGGCAGGCCAGTGCTGTGCTTCTACATGCAGCTCCTGGGACTCAGCCAGAGCCATGCGCTCCTGGTGGGCTCCGCCTGCTGCAGACCATGGATACCCCAAGGGCGTGCCATCTGCTGCTGCTGCCTCTGGCAGTGGGGGCTATGCCCCATGGGGGGGCATGTAGTGGGGGCCCCCTCCATGCACACACCCTATACCTACTCACAACCCTCCCCACACACACACACACCATGTCCAACCCCCCAGCCACACCCCACACATTCCCCCACACACAATATACAAGAGCAAGACTTTATTTTGAGCAATTATGCAGTCATCTCTATATATAATACTCAAACACATATAAATCAGGACAAAAATGTTTTTTGATATAAAATTAAAATATGTTATAGTAGTAATATATGTTTGGGGGGTTTTTTTGGTTCTAAGATGGCAACCCCCCCCGGAGTACTTCCAAGGGCAAGGGGAGGAACTTCCAGTGGCAAAGGTCAGGAGTTATGTGGCAGGATTTCTGCTCCCAAGATAGTGACCAGGGCGTGAGGCACCTGTCAAGGGGCAGTGCTACCTTTGTGGTCTTTTGACAGCTCACCAAAAGTTGTCAAGTGGGCCTTCAACTGAAATTCTTGTCTACCCCTAGCGTCGGGCATAGTTTTGTAGTGCAAGTTCACATCCTCCCATGTCCCTGTGGCAGTGCACTATGCTAAATTTCCTTGGCTTAAAACTGATTTGAAATTAAAATCTTGATCCAGTTTGTGCTGATTTACAGATTTTTAGGCTCTAAGTGGCCTTATGCATTGTGCAACTCCCCTCAGTACTCGGGCTTATGTGGGCTTTATGTAGAACAGTTTGTCCCGTAAGGTCATCCAAAAGTTGGGCCTGGATTCTGTAACAGTACAAGCTTTCATAATACCAATGAAAAGTTTTCTGGTTTTTGTACAACAATCTGTGTGATTTAAAAGACGCCAAGTGAACAGATACTTTGGAGAACAAAAGCTTTTCAATCTTTGCAACCTGGAAATTTCAGCCTTCAGCTACTGTTGAAGTGAAAATGACGCATCCGTTTTTATTGGGCAGTCAATGTGTGGTACAGAACCCAACCAAACAGCATAAATAATGAGAAGTGAACGGACATGTAAGTAGTTTGTTTCAATAATCCATTCATGTTTACTTATATCTACAGACCTAAGTTACGGTGAGACTGGGTTTTTTGCTGCCTGCTTGCAGCACAGAACCGATTTCACGGCAGCCCTGCTGGTCTCCACTGATTAGTAAAGGGGCCCCACTGGCCCTGCCCCTTGATGCTGATTAGCAGAGGGCACCTACATTCAGTCTACCTCACTACCATTTTTTTGTTTTGTTTTGTTTTTTGGTTGATTTTGCGTGAAATTGTGCCCAATGTCCGCGATTACCAGGAAATCTGACAACGCTGTTTTTCACGGTTTCTGCAAAATCCACAGACTTATGATTTAGGTAGGTCGCTACTTGTGTCTTATGAAGTGGTATAAATATTATTAAACCAACTTGCTTCTCTTACTTTTTACTAACAGCATATCCTTTGTTTCAGGTTTTGTAATGCAACTTTCTTAATTTTTTTGTCACTTGCTAATTCATGACTTCAGTCATTGGCAATGGATTACTCAATTTAAAAGCCTCAGATGCAAAATATTGCACTTTTTAATAATTAAAATTAATTGATAATTCTGAATTACTGAAAGAGTACCATGTACTTATGAATTTTTAATCTGTTAGTAGGTTGGTGTAACAGGGTAGTCGAAGTAAAGAATCTGTTGCAAGCCTAAAATATTTGACCTTGCTTCCGGGTTTGGCTAAAGGCTTCCAAAATTGCACCCTTGATATGTAAAATGGTAGCTGCAGTGCATAAGAATTACCTCATCAACACACTTTTGGTGGTTTAATATAAACAAAAAGGCTTTGGAAAGCAGGAGATCAGACATGGGAAATGAAAAACAGTTTTAAAATAAGATAGTGGGGAAGAGGTGATAGAACAAGGCTTCGGAGCAGGGAAGAACTATGGCTTAACAAGAGCATGCTAAAAAGCAAGCTGTGTGAAGCACTAGTACAGTACACAATCATGGGAGCAGACTCTGCTGCCAGTTTTATCTGTGCATCCTCGTTGCTTTTAATTCCTAGTGGGGTTGCTGGGGTATAACAGCAGAAATTGGTCCTCTTAATGCTAAAAATAAGTTCTTCAGTGTAGGAAGTTTCTTAGTTGCCTTTACAACCTAATAATATCCCTTGCAGTTCCTGTTTGAGTTCTGGGTACAGAAGTGACTAGTACTCAGTTGTGCAATGTCCTAGGTTGCTGTGTGCCAACTTCTAAATGACTAGATCCACTAAAGAATTTGGCACACTTGCTCCTTGAGCTTTTAGTTAGATCTCAAGCATAACAACAACCTGTCTGGTGTTTCGGGGGAGATTAGCCAGTTGTAGCCAAATGAATTGGAAGCAGTTTATTGTGCTGGGCTTGATGCCCAGAATGAAAACGTACCACGTTAATGTCAGAAAAGGCTGTGTTGCCTCGAACTTTGACATCAACAGCCTTTCACACAGATTTCTGAATTGGAAGATATGTAAAAGCTAGTCTGCCATGTATACTAAGAATATAGGCAGGTGCTAAATAAAACTTTCTTCAGCACTATTATTATTTTAATTAAGGAATTTGAACAGGGTTAGATTGGTGTCCATGGAAACTAAAACACCTGACTTACCCACAGAACAGCCTATGAAAGAAAGGTAAATAGTACATGTTGAAAACCATCTGGGATGAGAGTGCACACTATTGGTAGAATTTTATGCTCTATTCAGTATTGAGACCTTGCTGTGATGGCCCTTCTCATGCATTTGCCTGGTTATGATCTTTTCCCCTCCTCTATCTTTAAATTCACTAATGATCTGGGGGCTAAAAGTGGGAAAAAAAACATGCTCCCATATTTGCAGTGTGTGCAGAAAGAACTCTTTCCACACTGAGTACTTTTCATTTGTTCCCACATACTAGCAGTCTTGTAAATGTGCTGTCAGGTTGACAAGTATACTGGTTATTCATGTCCCACCAGCAAGCCTAGCTCTCCTATTTATTTCATAATTCCTGTAGCCGGGATAGGAATGACAAGCAGCTTTGCAGCTTGTCTTTTTTTGTTGAATTGTACACAAAAGTACACCACCCAAACCTTGTATTTTATTTTTTTTTTTGATTTAGACACAGATTGGTTCCAAATAACTATTTACTGTGAGTGAAATCCTAAGGATGGCTTTTGAAGTCATTTCAATAGGCAGGCATCTTGTTGAGTATGCACGTAAGTTGGCTTTGAGATGTCCTCTGTCAGACTGTACCTGCTGCATGTCATGTACATGGTGGCTGCCGCAGCCAGGGTGAATTCATTTATATCAAATTATTTAAATCTTGTTTTTAAATTGGAAACAAGGAAGCCTAGATTTAAATAATCAATTTGAATCATGGTTTGCTTTTATACTTTTTAGTCACCTTCTTAAAGAAATGTTGTTTGGTTGAAAACAATTCATCTGTGTTGGTTGGCAACTAAATATAGCCCTTACACTTAATTCAGTGTTTCTTTTGGCTAGGTAGGAGGATTTACTAAGAATACCGAATGGCACATTTCTTTCTTACTTAGTGATGGTTTATTTTAGATTGGTTCCAAACTATTTTTTAATGAAAATGGGGATTTAATTAAAATGCACAAAAAGCACATTTTAAAGTTGTTTTAAAATAGTTAAATGTAACTACCTTCAATAGACTAGATGGAGGCTGGAGTGGCATGGACACTAAGGTGCCTGGTTGACCACCTAGTGGTGGCAAGTTCAAGGCCATAGCAGAAGTGCTCATGGTGCAGCCTGTCAGATTCCAATGAATTTATGAAATCTGCTGAATACTTTGTCACAAGGACATGGAAAATGGTGGACTATATTAGATACGTAGGGAAAACAATGCCAGACATCTCAAAACATGTTTTGCACTTAATGGATTTATCCAAGAAAGTAGGATTTTTAATTAATGTTCTGCACTGGCTACCATGTCCTCCAAAGATTTTAGAACTAGTAGATGTCAGCTACTTGCACCTTGTTTTCTTTCTCCAGTCTGAATAAATACAGGTTTTCTTGCTTTTTAGCTCCTTATCAGTTTCTCAAATTTAAGTTAACTGAAATATTTAAATAAACTAAAAATAAGAAAATGTCGTCTTTGTAACGTGCTATCAAATGCCAGTTTAGTATTTCAGCAAACTCTTGCTTCCAGGTACTTAACCAGTGACTTCCACAAGATCAGTGTTTTGGATTTCTTTAAAATGTCAGTAGCAAACATACTTTTTTAAAATATCATTTTTGATTTAACATACATTTAATAGCTTATAGCACATGCTAACCTAGGTTGTCATGATTTCAAATTTAATTTTAAATAGGTTTAACTTTTACCTTTTTAATAGAAATCTGATTTTTATGCATCTTGGCAACAACACTCCTTACATAGCTGTATTAATAGAACAGGGACTAGTTTAAACAATTTTGAGCTAGACAGTTCTGTAGGCACAGCCCTTTTACCCTGAAAGCTGCAACGGGGTAGTTACTGTAAGATTAAAATTCAGGAGGCATAAAATTACAGTGTGCCATGCCAGGCATCAAGCAAAGTCCTGTTACATATCTGATGCTGTTGTGATGCCTTCCTACTTCCCTGCTGCTGTCCTGTGGTAGAGACAAGCATTTATCCAGTTTGCAGTTCTGTTTTACTTTTCATTATAAAATTTCACAGCTCTAAGGGTACAGAAGTACTTTGCTCTGAATTAATCCTCTTCCCTGTATGGACAATTCTTCTATTACTAGGGGATTCTTCAGTATGTTTGAGCTTGTGAAAGCTCATCAAAAGTTGTACTTCATCCTCTTCTTTCTCTGTGCAGTTATTTAGAGTTTTGACAAAAATGTGCTGAAATGATTTATTAGATTTTGGTCTGATCTCATGTAAATACATTTGTTTTTTCACTTGCTATTGGAGGTTGCTCACATATCTGAGGAGTCACAGAAGAGGTGAACTGACTGACTTGGAACTGGAAATCCCTAGATTAGGGGTAGGCAATTATTTTGGCTGGAGGGCCACATAGTGAGCTTTGGTGAGCTTTCAAGGGTCTCACACACACAATGTTTTAGAAGATACTTTAACAAATTATAGATAAAAAAACCAAATCATATTCTAAAAATCAAGTGTCTTCTATAATATATTTTAATTTTATTAAAAAAAAATAAATTTTGTCCTGATCTATGGTTATTTGAGGAGCATATATAGAGGTGGTTGCATAATAGCTCAAAATAAAGTCTTTCTCTTGTATATTGTGAGATTGGGGGGGGGGTGTCGTGGGGAGGCTGCCTCTGCACCAGGTCCCAGGAGCCAGCCGGGGGTGGGGAGAGGGAGGGAGTGAGGTTGCAGGGGGCACATGAAGCAGAGCTTGCCTGGGTGGGTACAGGTATAGGTATGGTTCGCTTCCCTGCTATCCAGCCTGCAGCACTCCACATGGGGCTGAGCCCTGCCTGTTCCCGCCCAGGGCAGCCTACATCTGCTGGCCCTGGCCAGCGTGCACAACTTCCCAGCAAGGCTGCTCCCAGTGCAGCTGTGGCTCCAACCACCTGGGTTACTGCTCGGCTCCCCCTGCATCCAGCGGCTCCTGCTCCTCCTCTTGCTGCCCCTGCTGTGCTGCTCCAGGAGGGAACCAGTAAATTGGTGGGCACCCACCTGCAGGCCAGAACCAGTTGGTGGGCTGGATCCAGCCTGCAACTGTATTTTGCTCACCCCTGCACTAGATGCTGAAAGCATCAGCTACTCTGCAGTTACAAGTTTTCTGTGGAGAATGTTGGTAGAAGACAGTGAAAGAGGCTGAAACAGCTGAATATGCCCAGTTAGTCATGTAATGAATGCAAAGGGGTATCTGTTCAACTTCTGCCGAGTTTTATTAGACTGTTTAATCTCTGCTCTTTTTTGAAATGCTAGAGCTGCTATGGGTGCAACTGTAGCAGGATAGCTCTGGAGAGTACCCACTCTACATCCATCCATCCATCCATCCATCCATCCATCCATCCATCCATCCATCCATCCATCCATCATGAGCGGGTACTCTCAGACACTGCAGATACAAGCTTCTGTTTTCTTTGATGTTCGAACCTCTGAATACCTGTAATGGAGCTCCATGCATTTCTGCTGTGCAGTGTGTGCAGGTACCCTCTGGGCTTGCAGGCAAGGAGCTCGACTGCAGCTGTTGCACCATGGTCTGATTGGTTTCTCCAAATTTCTGGAGGGGACGGATTTTGACAGCTGAGGATCTTTGCGCTCTCATTTGTCTCAATTCTCCGCCTTTTGGAAAGTGCTGCAGACCCATAATAGGTTCTGTGCCATTTATCTGGTTTTCTTACACCTAAGCGTTTTTTTTGTTTTGTTTAGGGTTTTTTTTGCTTTGATGTTGCATATTAGATTCACTTCTCAAAGGAGAGAGGAAGTGAAAATACTGTGTGGGGAATGAACTGATTTTGTAAGATAAATATTGTTTGTGCAGAGAGTAGAAGAGTTGTTCAGAAGTCTGAGATTCATCTCTAGAGTTTGAAAGGAGGTTTGTTTGCTGCTTGAGCTATTTCATTTGCATCCAAATTTCAGCTCATTATACTGTGCTTATCAAAGCTGTACCTGCAGGTTAGGTGACTACAATAGCGCCTCCATTCCCTTTCCTAACCCCCTGGCCTTCTGTTAAACAACTGCTGTGTTTCAGCCTAGAAATAGCTGCCTTTTAGCAGCTGGTTAACTGATTTATGAATACCATTTTGTTTGGGAAGTGCTTAGTATCTTTTTGAATAAAAGATACTGTCTCAACATAGAACAGGGTTTCTTACTTTAAAGAACCCAAGGAACCTTGTCTGCCATACTTTAAAAAACGCTTTTGTTTTCTACAGCAGGTTCATGTTGATTGTGTCTTGATGGAACAACAGATCCTATCTTGTCCTTCTTACAGTATGTAACGTACCCTACACTGGGAAAACTAGCATATTGACAGTTGCTTAAGAAAATAGTTTGTGCTATGAGTTTGCATGCAGGAGGAGTGATAGTTCCTTGAATGGAGATTGCATGCCTGTATTTGAGGGCTAAGCAGGTATAAGAATGCGCATCTCTTTGCAAAATGGGACAGACATGAGTTAGGCAGTAGTCTGAACAAATAAGTGGGTATGAGACGTACGAGTTGTTTAACTCAGTTTATTATTGTGATTGCCCTCTAAGTGAGCGGCTGTTGGGGACCTGTCTAAGGTTATCTCCTACAATAAGCCAGGCAACAGTTGGCAGATGAGAATGCTAGTTAATTAAATGCAGGGAGCTTGATTAGCACAGTTGGCTTATGCAGTTCGTAAATAATTCAGACTTGGAAGACATTGATTCCATTTCATAGCTTCCAGTTGAGCTTTTTAAAAATTGTGACATGCCCAATAGACAAAGATGGATCGCTGTGAACACCCCAAATTTGAGTTTGAGCCATTTGTTATAATCATTTTTAAAGAATGTTTGAACAGATTAAATAAATTCCTATTGTAATTTACAGTACAAAGCTCTATAGTTTTGCTTTGATTTAATGATTTTTAGTGCATTAAATCTGCACAGCTTTTTTTTTTTGTACAGGACCAGAAGGAATAAGCAGTGCCTAGGCTTGTCTTCTGCTTGTACAGTAAATAGAGCTATCTAGGATCTAGGCCAGGGGTGGGCAAAATGCGGCCTGTGGGCCAGATGCGGCCTGCCAGGTCTTTCTATCCAGCCCACGGGGCCCCTACAAAGTTTAGGAAATTAATATTTATCTGCTCCTGGTTGCCTGTCATGTGGCCCTCAATGGCTTGCCAAAACTCAGTAAGCGGCCCTTCACCCAAAATAATTACCTACCCCTGATCTAGGCCCCGCTATTTGTTAGTTATTCAAGGTAAAATACCTGGTAGACAAGAATAAAATGTCTTTTCGTGTCTGTTTTGTTCAAACTTTGTCAGTGTTTCAAAAGCTGTGTTAAATACTAGTGATATGGTAGTTACTTAGAATATACATTACACCCTGCAGTTGTTTGCAGGTTGAATCTGACATTTTCGAGCCTATATAAATAAACTATGAGGGAAAGTTGCTCAGGACATCCAGGGTAAGAAATCCTAGATTTTTTTTTTAATATCAAGAGCTCTTTAACTTTGAAATGGAAAAAGAGGACCTCATGCAGTTAAAAAAACTTACCCACAGTACAGTAGTGATACGCTTACATATTTTTGTGAGGTGCGATAAGATTTCTAGATGAAAAGTGCCATGTGAGTACACAGTAATGTTGTGCAAATGAAGATTATTTCCCCCCTCCCAGAAGCTAATCTACTTTGAAACAATAGATTTGCCTGTAATTTCAGTTTCTTATTTTCAAAAAACTTTTTCATGAACACTGAATGTTTTACAGTAACCTTTAAATGTTAGTTATTTGCTAACTGCACAAAATCAAAATGGCAAAAGCATTAAGAACGTGTCTTGGAAAGCACGTAGCTATGTTCTTTCATTTTCACTGCAAAATGTTGTCAGTGCTCAAGGAGAGGCACATGTACAAAACAAATATCACAGCCTAACTGACATTTTCTGTTGACTTACCTGGAGGGAAGCTAGAGTTTGAGTTCATGGGAATGAGAAGGAGGGAAACATATGCTTCCCTGTTTTATTAGTGCTGTTTATTTGCTGACTTTTTGGGCAAACCAGAAAGTTAGGTCTGGTGATGCCAGCCAAAAAGAAAATCTACTGGCATTAAACTGCACTATAGCACTAATGCTGCAGGAAAAGTCTGAAGCCTAAAAAGTAAATCCATGAGAGAGAGAGAACTATTTATGCTGTGGATATTGCACAAAGCATGTAACTTAATAATAAAAATGGAATTATAGAGGGTTTTATCAGTTTATCTAACACCGTCACTCCCAATTCTGGTTTTTCACCTGGGAGAGACAAACAGAGTATTGTCTAACAGTCAACTCCTGCATTTGATTCCTAGTTTTGGCTTCTAATGGTTTTGTAATGTTGAGCAAATGCTTTTTTCCCCCTTGGTTTACTAAACAGAATAATTGACCGCTAACTTATTTTAAACCCTAAAAGATCTGGCACATACCCTGAATGTATACCGGGAACCGGCAGATCTGCTAAATATTGGTGCTTTTATGAACATTAATAAAAGAACAAATGGGGTGTTTTTTTTCATTGTAGGCAACACAATACAATAGAAGAGCAAGATACTTTAAAGGGAAGACCTCTGCTCCGGGACAGGAAGTATAATGGCTGTGGTCTGGATAGCTAGGTGGTGCTGCATAATATTGTCCTGAAGGAGATCCTTACAATTACATTTTATGTGGAAATTGGCTTGGTAACACTAACAGCTAATAAATCAAGACTCATATAAATGGCCCTATGGAAGCAAATTAAAAAAAGTAAATACATTCCTAAATAAACAACATTTATTTTAAACACAGGAGTAGTATATCAGAACTTGAAATTAATGATAAAAAATGGAATTCACTGATCTGTTTCCTTTTGCCTGAGAAGTGCTAAAAAGACAACATAAACATTGATAAGTAAAACAGATATTTTAAAAGTTTTTAATTTGTATATGGTAAAGTTGGTAGTCAATGTAAGAATAGGATCAGGGGGGTTTAATGTATAGTGTGGTCCCTTTTCATTCTTATTTTGGTCCAGCCAACAATTTTTCAATACTTAATTTTATAAAAATCTTCCCTTTGACTTCTGTGAAAGCAGTGAAGACTTTACATTTTTGTAAGTGGCTCATGATTAATTGGATGCTCAACTCTTAAAGCGGCCTGGATCTTTTCAGAAAGCAGTGGCTCTTCACTTTCTACAAATAAGCTCCTTTTAAAGTATCTGGAAGTTCAACACCCAAACATTCAGCCAGAAAAATCCCCATTTTCTCTCCAGTTAGTTTTTTTTCTAAGACGAATTAAAACTGGTGGCTTTAAAAAGATGTGAGCTGGAGCAGGTGTTTAAAAATTTTTTTTTAATAGCTGTGAGAAGCAGTTTGGTTCAATGGGCTGTTGACTGGGAGCCTTGACTGCGTTACTCCTAACACAGTCACTCACTCTGGGCATGTTTGTTCTTGGTCGGACCACCTTGTGCCTCCTGCTCTTTTAGACAATAAGGACATGATGTCTTGTTATCCTTGTGAAGTGGTCTATTGAAAAGCACTGATTTTATTCAACTGAGATTGAATTGGCTTCTCTAAGCCACAGTAATACCAACTGTTAAATGTAAAGTTTTGGCCCTTGATGCTGTGTTCAGGCACCTGGAACCCCTGCTGTATTGTTCAGTTTTCAAAATGACTGTTCCAGCAGGCTTTGGGTAGAAACTTTGGTTCAAATGGACTGACCCTGTGAATCAGGCAGATATTCCATATTACAAGTCCTGTTAGTGATGATGTGGGTACCAGACATTCAAATATACATAGGAATTCAACCCTGCCCTTTTCATAAGAGCTCTATACGTGGTTAATTGCACCATTTCCCGCCTCCACTCACTTCACTGTGAATATCCAGAGCACATGTCAGGGAAAGGCTGTGTCAAAACTAGGCAGTAAAATATATATATATATATATATATATATATATATATATATAAATATTTTCTTTTCTAATTCCTCCCTAGGGCAAACTGGTCTGCACTGAATCAATAAGCAGGCCAAGCCCCGTGCAGCATGTCGTCAGTCTTTCAGCATGATATGTACATGTGTAGTTTTCATTGACATTTTACAGCTTAATCAAAAAAGGGTGTTGCATTTTTCTTCTGATCCATTCTGCTGACATTTGTGCCAGCATTTCCATTAAAAATCTTCCCAGACTGGAATCCGTTGTACCAGGTCCCAGCGTATGATTAATGTTCCTTGTTTTAAGTTGTTCTAAAAGAATATGACTTTCAAGTTAAATTGTATTAGATTAAAAATGTCTTTTTCTGCTTGTGTATCTTATTCGTGGGGAGATCTTTTCACTCTGAGCATGTCTCCTGGGCTCCAGAGCCTGCCCTGTAGTGCGGGGGAGAGAAACTCTTCAGATGCAGCTGAATAAAGTCCATTTCAACCCTGTGGTGCCAAAGGAGTGAGTCCGCACCTGGGAACAACATTGCAGCCCAGTCTCAAACCCTCTGCCACTCTGGTAGCAACACTGCAGTTCTGTTTGAATTGACATCAGTGGGAGAGAGGAGGATCCTTATGGTATGTGACAGGATGCAGAGTGACTAAGCTGAAAGCAAGGTGGCACCTTAGATACTACTTGATTCAAAGGCAGAGATTTTGTAGAGCCTATGCCTCTGAACAAGCTTCTTTCTCCCTCAGCCCTTTCCTCTGCCTGACTTCAGACCAACGTGGCTCACAGCTCTCTATACTCCAGACTGATTCTAGAGAATGGCTGAGGAGCAGGGAGCATGAGATTATCCATTGCATTTCTTAGTGTCCTAGCCTCGAAGGTGCCGTCCCTTTCCATTCCTTATTGTTACCTGTTGGCCATTATTCATCTTTGCATCTGTAGTTGTAGTGGAACTCTCATCTTTTGTGTCAGAGCGGCAGTAAAAGTATTGTACAGCGGGAGCCCAAACTTTTCCATTTTCTGTTTTCATGCAAGGATGGTTCTACATAGGTAGCAATGAACAGGAAGCAAGACTGACAGAGAAAAACGTAGATGTTCACGGCCCTGCAGGTCGGACTTCAGCCTCAAATGGACAAGGAATTGGAATCAAGCAGCTTTGGCGATGAGTTGTTTCCTCCGTTTTCTGGTTCCTTTGCCAGGGGAGGAGATGGGGCTGGCTTGTCAAAATCAAGGTGTGGAGTAGAGGAAATGTTGCTTTGCTTTGTAGCACAGCCACTGTCCCATTTCTAAAATGTTTTTAATCAGAATGTTGCTTATGGGAGTCTCTTTCCTGTTATTTTGCAGTTTCATAATTGTGCAGCAATTTGCCAAGGAAACATGATGTACAAGTGCTTACTATTGTTAGGGACCAAAAGGACAAAACCTTAAGAATTAGGTACATGTAAAGACTGTAGTTCCGTGGTTTAATATTCTGTAAAACAAGTCATATTTTTTACCAACCAATGTGGATATTGTCTCGAGCATAGCTCCTGCTGTACTGCACTTTGCTTAACTTGGTTGGAAAGATGTCTTCAAGTTGAGACCTGATTAGTGATAGCACATGTACACGCCAGAGTGAGGGACTGCTAGTAAGCACTCTGTCCAAGCTGTATTATGAAGTATTATTTCAGTTAATAGTAAATTTTATTTTTGGATAAACATTACACTGGTCTCTTTATTATTTGAATTCAAAACTATATGTAGGGGTTATTTTCTTTTTCCTTTGCACCTGTGTCATTCATCTCTGATCTCTACTTTTTCTGTATCATTGGTTTGTACTTTCATTTGAACTGCGGTGGTTATTTGTATTCTGGCTGTAGTGAAGCATGCATGCTTACTCTGTGACTATTTCTCTGCTTGGTACTTAGCTAGCTCTTGCTGTCATACTGTACTGCTGTACAATGTCATGAGAATAGTACTACTTTATGGTAGAATTTAGCTGAACTCAAAACCCCCGATAAAATCCTAGTGGAAAAGCCACCGTCATATCTCTATCTTTGACCTTGGCACCCTTCTATTTTGTCCTGCCCAAATTTCCAAGAGTCTAAAAACTTAGAAATTACCTAAAAAATGTTTTCAAAACTTCAGTCATCAAAGACATTAGTAATTACGGCAGATGCAGGTAGTTTCATTCTGCCAACTATAGTAGGCCGAGAGCTGAATATAGCTCTGAAACTTCTTCGACATGGCAGGTGGCAGGCGGTGAGGAATGCAAATACAGTTCACAACTGGGTAAATTACTGGAGTGATAACATAAGGGTTAGATGTGGTCAGGCTGTTTGTTTCTCTTTGAACTGGGCAGAGAGAGGAGTGACTAAACATGAAGCTTTGGAAAGGCTCTTGCAGCATGTCTGACACTTTTTTTTTGCTCTAGTTACCTTTTAAAATTGTTCTGAGATTGATTACGCTTCCTAAGAGGCTCTTCTGACAGCCTTACGTGTTCAGGTATAGCTAGGCTCAGAAGCTGCCGATAGCAAGCAGCTGCCTGACCCACACAAAGGAGTGTTTGAGAAAAATTTCCTATTGGCATCACCAGGATTGGAAGGTCACAGTGACTGGGCTGGCTGTGTTGTGTCCCTGCCCAGGATTTCACTGAACATCCTGTTGCCTATTCCCCCATGCGTTTGGGCTCAGGGCCTGCCTTCTCCTGGGATGAAATTCTAGAATTCACCCACTCTTTGACCCAGATCAAAGCCCTTCAGTACCGGTCATGGACACTGCAGCAGGGCCGGCTGGGGTGTGAATCCTGTGGCTAACCACTCTCCAGGAGCAGAGCCCTAGTAGTTAATATGCAAGACCCACACGCCCTTCTCGAGTACTGGTGTTTAACATCAAGAACAGGAGCATGGCAGAGACGTAGGCTTCTGTTTGTGTTTTGAACAGACCTGGTTCTTCCATAGCCCGTGCTTAGAGAGTGCTGCTTGCTTGCAGTTCAGTCCTCCATTCCTTCCCTGTCCAGCAGATGCACGCCAGGCTGACCAGTTCTGTCCCTTTTTGCTGTGGTACCTTGTAACCAGTAACAGTCTTTTGATCTCTCGGGTTCCAGTCTTGGCCGAAAAGGCCTATGTAATTGTTCTGGCCCCTGGAAGCGGTATTGCCTCACTGTTCTCCTAGCTGCTTTGAAGTGGTGTACCTATCACTAACTTATCTCTTAGTCCTTGTTTCAGTTCTTGTGTCTCCAATGCCCAGCTTTGATGACTTAACTCAAGCAGGCAGAAATATAAAATTGAACAGAAAATGGAGCCATGTATCAACAGTCAAAAGAATAATGGGATTCTTCTGGTTTGTTACTGGCAGAATTTAGGACCTTCTAGTGAAATGACTGCTGAGCACCAGGCATGAAACCCTGGCTCTGCTGAATTCAGCAAGGCTGAGATTTCACCCCCTCTGGCTGACACAGCAAAAAGTCTGGGTTCAGAGCATGGCAGGAGTCAAAATATACAACTAGGTCTAAATGAGTGTGTGGGGTTTAAATGCCTGGTGGTACCTGACTGCTCCTCCCCTTTCTATCCAGCAGTACCATTTTCCTGTCCCTCAGGTTTGGAAAAAGCCCCTGAATGAACTTTATGCATCTCTGCTGGATGCAGCTACCCAGGCTGGATTCTGTGATGATTTGCCTTATAAAAAGCAGTTACCCTCATGTGCCAAGTTATTGAGAATCCTGCAACTTGACATAGGTAAAAGTAACAGGGTTGAAGTAAATAATAAGGTACGGGCTCTTCTTTTTCAGAGCTGTGGAAGTGCTAGCTCAGTGACAGTGCCAGAAACTCTGTTGTTTGTTTCAACTCTTGATGGAAGTTTGCATGCTGTCAGCAAGAGGACAGGGGCAATCAAGTGGACTTTAAAAGAAGGTGAGTAGGAGGTGTCATTGGGCCTTCCCTGCAAGAAATTAAATAACTGCAAAATCGAGAAATCATTGCGCATACAGAAAGATGCATTTCTTTGGTTTGCTCTTCTGGATCTGCCTGTGTCTTAACTGCAGTGGGTTAGGAATCGTGCTGGCCTGATTACCATACCCGATGTCTTGAAGTTAAAGCCTGCATGATGGTGATACGTGTACAGCTTTATTTGCCTCTGAATGTAACCTTCCCTGTTCAGGATTTTTAATTTGCCCAGCAAGGCTTGATTCTAGTGATTTCTTTGATGTAAACCTTTTAGGTGCCATTGTCCTCCACAGGCTGGATTATGCAGAAGGAAGGGCAGTGTGGCACCTTATAGACTAACTCATCTTTTGCCTAACTCAAGACTAAAATGACTAACTACCTCTTAAAACTGGATTGTGCACAGTACACCACTCTGCTTGAGGCTAGCCTTGTAATTTGAAAGCTGCTCAGATACTACAAAATACTGCCTGTGCCTGCTGGGTGTTGTGAGGAATGTAGCAGGAAAGAGTCCCTGAACACTCCCGAACTCTGCGTTTGCTCCCCAGTGTAATTCAGAGTGTAGACATGCTCGGTCTGGAGAACCATGAACACAGGTGTCATGGGCTCAGAGAAGGTATCCAGGTGCTGTGGTCACAGGTACAGTATAAGGATCTGAACAGAACAGAAAAGGATCAATCTGCCAGGCTGTTTCAGCTGTTCACCTGTGGAACAAAGAGGGACAGGGTTTGTTGTAGAAGACTCTTAGCTGTGGAATATGCTTCTCACCATGTGCAACATATGACATGGTGTAAAGCTTCTCTCTCTTCTCTGTATGCCTGAGAAAAAGGGTAATAGGGACAGCACCAGGTTAATGATGCCATCCTTTTATTGACATGGAAGAGTGAGCTGTATTTTGTAATAGTGTTTGGTGATGAGACTAGATTCTAATGCTTGAATTAATAAAATAACCACAGAGAGGACTCTTGAGAACAGCTTCTTTAGTGTTTCTTTATGAAAACACATTTGTAACTGGCTGTGGTTGGTCCTGGATGACTCTGTGTATGATACGTGAGCCTTTTTTCTTCATCTCTGGAAAACCATTAGAAAGCAACAATCTGAAATGGAGTCACAGTGATTGCAGCCTTTGGCTCAGTGTTGGTAAACCAATTGTTGGTTCAGTAGGCAGGTTGAATTAGTGGTAAAGGACTGTGCTTATCAAATTGATGTCCGCTCTTCAAACCATCCCTCCTGAGGCCATTCGTCTTTTGAATTCAGATCCACCAAACAAGGAGTTAATTGTATGCTTTTTAAACTCTTCTTATCTACAGTAGAGTAGGAAAAGGCGAGCCCACAGATTGCTGTCTTGGCATATGGCTCTCTCCATAGATTTTTTTCTATCTGTACCAGAATTATTTTCCCCTTGTAAAATTCAAGCCCCTTCCATGCCTGAACAGACTTGACTAGAAGAATGAAAGCCAATACCCTCTTAACTCACTATTGCCTTGTTGCTTCGAGCTATATTAGAAACTTCCTCTGGTTTCTCCTAGTCTCCGTACTGACATGCATATAGGTATTTCTCCCTATCCTGTGAAGGATGTATGGGCTTAGTGCAGTGGATAGCCTTTACTTGTAGACAGCCTTATTAAGGGACATGAGGTGTCTCTGAGGAGGCATGGACGTATTAACTAATGAACATGAAAGGATCCTGGTTTAATCCGGGCTGCCTAAGTATAATTCCCCATTGTAAAAAAATATATGTTGCAGAATACAGTTGGCAGCACTCTGTATCAACTGGTTTTGAAGGATGTGTATTGTTTTTTTTCATGTCTCTGACAATGTTATTCTAGATTTTATCTGCCTGTGTTGCACTCAACTGGTATTTTCGTGAAATGCTTATCACCAATGGGTTTGGTTCTGTACACCAATAAAAACCACAAACCTACATCCAAAAGTGTCAGGTTATAGTTGCTAACGTTAGAGCTCATTTCAGATCCAGCTTCACAATGGTTTAGCTTAGTGCAGTGAAATTTTGAGAGCAAAGACATGAGTAACCTGGGAACTGAAGGTGGAAGCTGTGCTTCAAGTTGAACTTGGCATTTCTGACCCTTCTGTTTCTGGTCACTGTTGGCAGATGGCCCACATGAAAGGTGTGTAACACTTGTAGCGTAGTGACTGGAGTCAAGCGTCAGAGATGGCTAGCTACCTACCACTCTGCTATAATGTGTTAAATGCTAAAATATGCCAACTTTAGTCTTAATTTCAATGCCTTCTCTTTTTGCTGTCTTGTCTCTGTTAATTGTACACTTGTAAAATATACAAAACTCTACTGGTAAGGTGCAGATAGAGTGTCTTCCGACAGGTGCTTCTGTACCCTGGATATCAGAGAACTGAGCACATGTTGCTGTTCACACAGCTGGAGAGTTTGGAGATCACCTGCCATAAGATAGTGTTTGTTGTTATGCTTAAGAACTTTGATGTTTAGCAAATTCTTGGTTGAAAGTCTGCTCATGTCTTGAAACTGAGAATGAGTAAGGGGAGTTGTTCAGGGTCTAGCAGTGATTAAGCAGATGCAAAGATCTTGCCATTCGTTTATGTTGTTTTTAAATTAGCAGTAAAACCTATCTTAAGTACCCAGAGTAAATGAGCCAGTTCCTCTTGTCACCACAAGTACATATTTGGGTTTCCTGCCCTTGTATAGTGCTGCCAAGAAAGGCATTTTGAATACTTCTGCTCCCTTTTCCCTAGATGTACCCAAAATAAACTGGGTCAGGTATAGTTGAGAGACCCCATGGTTTAGAAGAGGAAAGTGTATACACTACACTTACTGCAGCACGTACTCTGGGCCTAGTTATAGTAAGGTACCCTCAGCTCTCATTAGCTTAAAGGGAAATTGGTGCTCAGCAGTTTGCAGAATTGGGCCCCCAGCAACTATGTAGCTGGTGCCCTGGGCTTTCAAAAGATGGAAGGTGGTTCTACAGTGAATAGAAGAAAGGTGTGGGGGAGTTCCTGTTTCAGAAGGACTCTTGTCCTTGCTGGAGCCCCAGACAACTCATTCTTTGCATCTTGAAGCTCCAGGATGGCCACCACCTCTGAACAATTCTCTAATGTGCTACTTCTGATCAACATGAGTAGCTCTCAGGTCCCGGCAGTTCAGTAAGCTCTGTTACCTCCTCCTCCTTTGTCACTCGCAAGTCACCAAACAAAAATCAAGCTGCAGCACTTCAACTTATTTTTTTCTTTGTTCTCCCATTAATTTCTGCTTCCTTCTACACTGTCTTCAGACTGTCCTTTTGCACCAAATTACCTCTTTCTCATAATTCACTTTCTCCTAAAGCCCACTTTTTCAATGAAATATTTCAGCAATCATTTACCAAAGGGATATATTTACACTATGCCTAGGTTTGAGACTAGATTTGCAGCCAGTGGGTGCATCTACACAGGATATTAGCACGCAGCAATAACCTTTAAAGTTTATTGCTTCCAGGCATGTTGTTTAAATGTATGCCCAGAACTGAGGCACGTTGAGCCGGGTTGGAGCAGCTGGCTGGTGGGGAGTCCAGGGGGTCTGCCTGCCAGCCTGGAGCTGCTCCCCCTGGCTCTTTGTGCTGCAGAGGGGCTGGCTGAGGCACAATGGTGCCCCAGTGCGGGGACTAGCAGGCAGGCACCCCCGCACTGAAGCACCCTCGTGCCCCAGCCAATTGTGTCAGCATCTACACGTGCTACTGCAGAATTAATTATTTTCCTGCTGCCTAATAGGTCTGCACGTGTAGACACGAGATGTTTAGTGTGAAGCTAATTCGTCTACTGTGTCTCGTGTAGTAAATGTCTCGTGTAGACGTGCCCAGTGTAGATTGAATGGTGTGATTTCGAATGTACAGTCATTAAGTCGGGGACTTCATGTTCCTGAGTTCTGTACAACGCTAAGCAATCAACAGCATTCATTTTAATTGTTTAAAGGGGCTCCATTTCTGATGACTGTCTTCTGCAACTTAGCTTAGCAAAGTCAATAGTTCATGAATAAAGTTGCAGAATTAAACTGTTTGTGTGCTGAGCACCGTTAAGAGTGCTGGGCTGAGAGCTGTAGCGGCAACGGTAATCATCAGGGTTGCCGCAGCCTGGGAAGGTTCTTTAGTCCAGATCCAAGATGAAGCCTGTAGTGACTGTAGAGAGAGATGGCTGCTAAGGTCTTGTGAGCTGTGAGACCTTCACTTCCCAGGAGCAGGTTCCAGAGGATGCTGAGTCTGCGTCTCTAACCTTTTTGAGAGAAGTTGCATCATGTAGCAAGGATGATGTGCACGTGTTTTAACTCTGTCCGTTAGCCCAAGACTTGTGCTGGGCCCTAGCGCAGGAAACCGTTTTTTCCAGTTCGTTCCACGGTGGTAGCAATTTGTTCGTTTGCTCTTTCAGAATCTGCCACTTCTCCTTTTTGGTCATTGGTTTCATGGGTTTTTTCTCAAGCTACAGGCATATTACACTGATTGAAATCTGTAAAAGAATTGCAGGCATTAGGCCTAAATGGCTCTTTGGTCAAAGAGCAGCCTTCTCCTTATCTAGGTTTTATGAGGCAGGTCGAAAATTTAAAGTGATAGATGCTGTAATGCTATAAACAGAATTATGCTAGAAACTATTCTCAGATATTGCAAATATGATAGATTTTTTTTTCTTTAAAATTCCAGACTTTGGCCTCAAAATACTCTATAAAATTAATGCAGAATAAGTTAAAATGTCTTGTCCTTGAGGCCCAACAACAATATGATACGAACAACACTGAGTCAGGTCGCTTGGTTGTTACCTGGTTAAAATGTTAATGCCAGTGAGACATACTTGGGCTTAATTTATGGGCTAAATCCTTGGACAGTCCTTATGTTAATAGGTTCCCCCTGTTCTGCTCTTGCTGTAAGCAGCCTTTAGAGAATCTAGAATTAACCTCTTACGCTTTTCCTCTTTTTCCAGCAGAAGGTTTTGCAATAATGGAGACCTTTTATGAGACTTCTAAATGGAAACTATTAACATTTCAAGGAATATGTTATTTTTCTAATCCTGGGTTGGTGGGGAAAGGCACAGAACAATCCCTCTAAGTACTCTTTTCTCTCTGACAGCTGTGACCTAGCTTCACTTTTCAAGACCTTTGGCATATTGTAGAGATGCTGGCTAGCATCTAAAAATATGAGCTGTGATTTCCTGAATGCTGTAATAGACCTTGTCAGAGATGTGAAACTGTTGTATATGGAGTTAAAAGACGGCCCAATCTGAATATATTGATTTAACTTAACTGGCAGCTGTAGGGGAAAAGAAACTGGACAATCAAACAGTTGCTATAAGTAAGCTGCCTTCTCAACGAGCTTTGGGGTGTAGTTATAAGCAGTGCCTACTTCCCTGCTTCACTTCAAAGTGACACACAGCTGTTTTGCCTCATTGTAAGGCTAAAAACCCCAAACCCACAGAAGGGCTGAAACAGCTGTCAGAAGAGGAACGGTGCTGCTCAGGGGGCCTGGCTGACACAAAAGTGGTCTGCAGAAGGATGGTGAAGAAGTTGGGCCTCCCCCAACCCAGGGATGGGCAAGTCTTAGGGAGAGGCAAGTGTGAGTTCAGGCTGGTGTATTATTTGGGGTTCTGTTTCTTTAAAATACGTTGTTCAAAATAAATAATAATTTGTTTTAAAAAGGGTGTGTGGTCATTGTTTTACCACTACCATTGTTCCTGGAAGGAGGAGGACTGGTAACGAAGATAAGTCATGTCTGCTAACACAATCATCATGATAGATTGCAAAGGATCATCACAGTCTCTTAAGAGTGGGAAGTCATGGGATTCCCGTCTGAGAGAGAGGTGACAGCTTGAAGCTTTAGACTTGTTGGGAGGGAATTCAGTCCAGTAGCTCTTATGAGAACCTTTTCTATTAAGCCTAAAAGGTGGCGAAAGCTGTTCTCTGTCCTGGTAGAGCTGACTTTCTTTTGCTGATCACATTGTGGCGCACACCTGGGGGAATCCTTGAAAGTCTGACATCAATGAGCTTAGAGTCACAAGTTTCTTATTTTATCTTAAGGTAACTTCTTTTGTCATATACTTTGAAGTGAAGTTGGCATATGTTAGAAGCCACATGAAAGGGTGTGAGAACAGTTCACAGTCTGTCTTTAAAGTGGTATTATCAGGGTGTTACAGTTTTAGGAGAAGTGTTAACAACATCGGAAAAATTTATTTTCTTTCACCAGCTGAATCTAGTGAAACAGGTCTCCACAACCAGTCTTTCCAGGGGTAATAGGAGATCTGCTTTAACTGTAAGAGATTTTTCTCTACCAGGTCATGCTCATTCCCAGCAAGCATTTTTAAGTGGAAATGAATCAGATTCATATGGTTGATCCATAGGCTGCTGCTCCTCACAGGTTGTATAGTACGCTTAGGCAGAGTTATGGGAGGCCATTCACAGGAGCAGTGGTTGGTTTGATGTCACCATTCCTCTCATTACAGCTATTGCTAAGTCACATTAACATAACTAGGGGGCAAGTAAAAGCTGGCTTTCTTGCTTTTAAGGAATCACTGCTTCCCTTTCCTCAAGACTGACAAGGAAGATAAGATGTCAGGAAGGAAAGCTGAAGCACTTTCTCACAATCATGTCATCTGTGCCAGAAAGTGTCTGAAACAAGAATGGAGTTCGTTATTCTCATAGCAATACAGGATTTTCTTCCCACCTTTAGGGATATTCAAGAGGGCATGTCTACACGTCACCATATGACGCACTATGGCAACGTAGCGATCATGTTGGTCTACACATGATCACCAGTGACAGAGCTAGTGAATCTAACCATGCAACGCCCATACGCCGCAGTATGGGTGCCTACTGCACCGTGTTTTAGTACTTCCCACAAGCAAGTACTAAAACGTGGTGCAGTACTAACATTGCCATATGGTGACATGTAGACATGCTCAGAAAGATTCAGAGGAAAAATGAGAAAGCATTCATTAGATTTCTGGTATTGCCAGGGTTTTCCCTTTCTTGAGCAAAGAGAACAAATAATTGATGAGCAACACTTTGCTAACAGCTTCCTCAACATTTCTCACCATTGGATTTCTTTCTCTCATCTGGGTTGATAAAAGGAGAGAATATTCCTGGTTTAAGATTTCTTAGGCAGTAGACAGGAGACAGAGCTCCACTTTGAACCTGAAACGAGTGTGTATACCAAGAAGATGGTATACACCTGCACCAGAAGATGGCTGAATTCAAGGACTGTTAGTCCATGCATTCTTAATGGAATTTCTTCTATTCAAAATGTAGTTTTTGGGAAGGGGCTCTGGAGGATAACATGACTGACGGTTTGGCTAAGGGCACAGACAGACCAGGCACATCCAGTGGAAAATGGACTCTAAGCTTGACTGTTTCTTCAGTTCAGATCGGTGTTCCTGGGTGATCACTGATACATCTCATATGCTAATACATTTGTGGAACACAGCAGGTCTTTAGAAGCAAGGTATAAAGGAACTTGCAGTAGTGGACTTTGACTTTCATTTAAAAGTTGTTTTTATATCTTTAAAGGTGAGCTTGGGGATGAGCTTTGAGAATGTGCAGTGGTATATCAATAAATAGTTGGATTAGAAAATTAGGGGGTTGATTCAGATATCATTAGTTTTATACTGTTGTCTTCAATAGGTTTACCAGTCACTCACTCTCATTTAAATTAGAGAATAGTCAGAACCTTAGACTAAAAATGTCTGAAAAGATTGCAAGTAACAGCTCAGGCAAGAAATTGTCATCTCAGGCCTTTTGTGGACTAGCTTAGAAAGTGTTTTTTCATGCTGCTTGTTGTTTTGACTAAAAAACAAAGTGTACCTCCAGTTACGATTTCAAACCCAAGTGCGCGGGTTATCATGATTAGTGATCGCAGAGGAAGAGATGTTCAGAGAAAAGGCTGTAGGAAGGCCTGTTCAGGCACTGTTGTTGAAGATTTGATGTAATCTATCTTGGTAATCATCAAAGGCAGCTTTTTTCTTCCCACATGAAAAACAATTTCTGTGTATGATCAGTTCATCGAGAGAACGTGTAGAGTTGCTTGGTATGTTGCTTGGCAAGTGTTTGACTTGCAGAGGCACTTTCTATTTTCTGCTGATTTATGGTGCTGTCGTGTCCCCAAATACCAGTGTTTTCCCCTTCCCAGGAGGTCATTATGATTACAAATATCTCTGTTTGTGGTGATCCTGTCTCCTGTTCCCTTTATTCTCTCTCACCCTGACTGTTGTGGACACTTAGATCGGGGATGGGTAACCCTTTCTGGCTGCAGGCCAGAATGACTCGCCCCGAGACAGAAGCAGATGGGTGCTGGGACCTGGCCATCACTTGTCTCTGGCAGCATGGGTAGAGCGCCCACAAGCAAAGCTGTCTGCTGCCAAATGCCATTGAAGCCCTACGGCTGAAGGCCGGTTCCAGTGGTTTTGTGGGCCGCAGGTTGCCAAGCCCTGCTTCCCTAAGCTGAGCCACGTTCTGTAACCAGCCTTCTAGGCTTCTCAGACCCCTCTTCAGTGAAGAGCTGATCTTGTAAGTCAGTGCTGCGTGTTATGTTAGATGGAAATCTTGCAAATCACAGGACACCTAAGAGGAGCAGACTCTGAGAACTGAGGTTGCAGCTCTGCCTGGTAAAACATAGCATGCTTTTCCTTCCCCACAAAGCTTCAGGCTCTTCTCCACCCAGAAGGTGGAAATGAGTTATTGTGGTTTGTTGTAATCTGTAGTTGGGTGGAATATATAGCTATGACTAAGCAGGCCAGTCTGAGAGAGGCGCAGAACCAGGCTTTGGGTAGCTCCTTTCTTTCAAAGGCCTTTGAAGCCTTTTGGGATCTTTGTTGTAGCACATGCAGCTATGATGAATCTGATACAGCACCATATTATACTGACATCGCTAATCTTAGATCTTATCCAGTACTGCCCCAACTACCCAGAACACCTATGGTATTTTATTATCAAGCAAATGATTGATCAAAATCGGCATCATCCTAATACGACTAGGCAGCACCAGCCAAATCCTACCATGGCTGTAACCTCCCTGAGTGACAAATCTGTAACACTGCAGAACATCATCACTGAGTGCTGCCTTTTCACTTGTGAGCTGCGTTTCTCCTAGAAGATTTAGATGCTTTTAACTAAAGTTTGATCTGCTGCTTGAAGGAGATACCTGCACCATCAATGTTTAGGGTTTGAAAGGGATATCGAACCTTGGATCCAGTTGCAATTTTAACTAAGCTGCTCTAGGGTGTGTATTGTGAGAGAAGACATGTTAGAATGAAAGAAGTTGAAGGACAGAGCTCTGCTGATATTATTCACATCTTATCTGTCTCCAACATTGCCAGTGCATTTTCTGGTTGCTCCTGTTTGCAGCTGCGAGGCTGCTGGACAGCTGTGGGGTTTTTTTGGCCCATTTTTGGCTTTGTTGATTTGATCAAATATATAAAACTGATGGAAATAAGAACGGCATTAGTCTAAAAAGGTATTAGGGTTGAGCGTTCCTGATTTGTGCAGGGGGTTGGACCCCAGTGACTGTTGAAATCCCTTCCAGCCCTTTGATTCTGTTAGTCATGTAGCAACGTGTATGATGCAATATACAGATAAGGGAGGGGACTCCTTGATATCTGGGATGACCAGAATCCAGCTGGCCTTGTCTTCATCTCGCAGAGCTCTGCTAATACTGCTCTGCATTTGAACTGTCCCAAACCGGGCCAGCTTCCCAGTCCAGAGTCTCTCATAAGAAATGTTTGTGCCCTGTCCCCATTTCCCTGTTCTTGCATTATTTTGTTCGTGCACATGTGTGGAGGGGACTAGTTGGAAAAAATAAACACAAGTTACTTATTGCATTAGCTTGTTTGATCACTTTCCTTTGTTTCCTGTACTCATTCTTATTTTAATGCTCTTATCTGTGAGGAGCAAGGACCTGCTGGTTTCTTTCCCTCAGTCTACAGTACTTCCAAACAAGGGTGGAGCATACGTACCTTGTACACATACCTCTCACAGACGCTGCACGCAGGAGCAAGTCTTCCACCTTAGATATGTCTGGGTTGTGTTGCTACTGGTTTTACCAAGCCTGAGCATTCAAAACTCAGGAGTCGGGGCCCAAAATAGCATTACGTTGGCCTAAAAATCTTAAGAATTTTTTCTCAAAATAAATGTCAAGACTGTTTTATTTGCCTTTGGGGCCTGTGAACCTTTAAGATGATTCATGTTGTCAGGCTTTTGTTTACAGCTGTGAAAGCTAGAAACGACCTTTTTTGTCAAGGTGGGTAGAAATTCTCAGGTAACTGCAGGAATTCAGGCCCTGAAAAAAAGCTAGGTATAGTGAAACGTGCATTAAAATTGTGAGCTGGCAGTGCTGAGTATGGATGCCTGGGAAAGTTTCACTGGGGAAATCATTTAAATTAATGTTTCCCTTACATTTTTGGAGAATCCTTTGTATTGCAGGCAGATATGAAGGTTGGTTTACAGTTTGTGGCTTTTCTGTGACATTTTGGATTAATATTAAATTCTTCTCCATTGTATGGCATAGAGCAGCATGGAGCAGAACGTGAAAGCAGCCTTTCTGGCTGAGATCACAATCTTGCCCTTGTTTAAGTCCTTGGCAGCGTTCCTGCTGATTTCAATAGAGGGAGAACCAGGTTTAGAGCTTGCATCTTGCATCATAAATTGAGTGTGAGGTTGGCTAAGAAGGCATATGCTTGCTGGCCTGGTGAGCTAGAAAGTAAGGAGTGATCATAAAACAGAGAAGAAAGAGACATCAGGCAGGCCTTCTTGCATTCAGACAAGATTTTCATTCTCCTCTGTCTCCATATACCCTGTAAATACCAATTAACAGTAGCAAGTGTTTAAATAAAATGGACTGCCAAGGCCTATCGCAGTGACTTCCTGGGAGTGTTGAACAGCCTCCTCCTGGGCAGCCTGTGAGCAGTTGCTAAGGAACTTGCCTGTGAAACCAGAGGTGGTTTTTGCACCCTAAGTTGTCCTTGCATGGCTATAAGGTGCAACATACAGTGCAGCGCTGCCAAGTCCACTCTCATTGAGGGGAGGGGAGGTCAAGTTGGGAGTGGAGGCATGTGGATGGGGTTGAGTGGAAAAGTAACTTGCAGCTGTAAAACTGCCCTGCTGCCCCGTAGAGGTACATAGCAAATAACACATCTTGTTTTTGCTGCGAGGTCAGTGCAGGCTATCGGCTGCTGTGTACAAATCCAGTTCAGTCATAGCTCCACCTGCCTGGCTTCGTTGAATGCACCTGGTTGCCAAAACAGCAAAGGCTGTGCTGGCTCAGGTTTTTTGTGTGCTGGGGTGAGGGTATGCCATTGCACCGTGTGCACACTGACACTGCTTGTTCTGTTTGTGCAGATCCTGTGCTCCAAATGCCAATACACGTGGAAGAGTAAGTCACCCTGCTTGCTTCTTTCCTTTTATTGCTTGGTTTGCTTTTCACTGACAGCATGAAATCTGGCTTAGTTTATACCCATTTCCATATATTTTCTAAAACAGGGATCGGATGAAATACCCCAAGGAAGCAGATGTGAGGCAGTTGAAAAAGCAGATATTAAATGGACAGTCAGATATGCCGCTTCCCCTATTTGTAGATGGAGCATCTTTCCCTCTTACCATTTTTCTCCAAAACACTGAGGTTTGGAGCCTGAGCAGCTTGGCTGTGCCGCGTCTTGAGTTACTGACCTGAGCTGCCTTGCAAACAGCAGAACTTGTGGGAAACTATCTCCAGATTCGCTGGTTTTAAATATTTTTATTAATATGCCATAAAAAGCAGAAGGACCCCAAGCAACAGCATATCTAAGTGCTGCACCCCCAAGCTGGCACTGAAAAGCAACTCCTCTCACTATTCCATGTAAGACGTATCGCTTGGACGCACTGGTCCCAGTTGCTCTCCCCATTGAAGTGAAATGAAAACATTGATGCAATTTTTCCCCTCCCCCCCCACGTTTACTGAGTGGTGGTACTTTTGCTCCTTTTCTAGGCTTCCTTTCCTTTTCTGCTTGCCTTACATTGTGTAGTACTGGAGATAAGTCTTGCTTCAAAGTGTTAACACTCCCTGAAGATCATACTTCACCTATTCATAATGTTGACTTCTGAGCTCATTGGCAGTCCCAGAAAAATAGTCCTTTGTCCGAGCGATGCTGTCACATGCAAAATGAGCTGCTTTGCATGGCTACTCCAGCCTTACAGCTCCTGTCCAACACGAAAAAAACTGATTTGGTCTTGTACGTGTCTCAGCTCTGAGGTACCCGGGGTAAAAACCTCCACTTATAAAGTGGAAGATGGTTTTTGCAGAGGAGCACTAGCCATAGGGTAGTTTGGGGGTGGGGACTGAGATAAGCTGTTCAGACTAGTCTCAAAATCAGGAGTGAACTGTGATCTCTAAATGGCTTTATGCATTGTATGTATGCAGGTCAGCCCAGACTCAGCTGGACTAGGAACAATACTGCAAGTAGTGTAGGTTACACGCTCTGCCAGTTCTGAAATGCCTTTTCTTTGATTGTTACTGTTCTTTAAAAGCCTAATTAATAGGTCATGTCTCCAAAAACTTGATAATACAGTCAGTAAGCCAATGTCTAAAGGGCTCCTTTTCCAGGAGGCATTGTTCCTTTCTGTTTTCTGGCAAGTGCAAGCTGTTGGTTTATTATTTAAAAGAGATACATTATTCCTAGGCCGGCATTTCTTCCAGACCCGAACGATGGCAGTTTGTATACCCTCGGTGGCAAGAATAACGAAGGCTTGACTGTAAGTATGGTTTGGAAATTCTCCCCTCTGCTAATCAGATTGCATGGAGCTGGTGACCAGAGGAAATTCCCACTTTTCTGACACTTGTATAATTCAGCAGGCCGCCGATAATTTGTGCTGCTTACAGGAACACATGTATTTCTTGGAAAAGCTCGTTTGTATTAGCACTGCACAATGCTGGCGCCAGTTTTTGGATACAGATTCCTGGAATGACAACACCCCAGTTGCGTTGTTGGCTGGCTTCAGAGGGGGTCAGACTCCTCTGAAGACTCCTCTGAGACAAAATTCCTGGCCTTCCTTGGGATCATTATCTCGAGGAGATCAACAAGAGAGACATCTGTTTGGCCCATTTTTTATATTTTTGTAACACTTGCTAATATAATAAGGGCTATAATACCTTCTGAGGCCCTCAAGAGATAGTATTCCTTGAAGCAACTTGGGAGTTTCATGCATCCATACAGTACAGTCATTTATGGCCTGGAAAACCCCCAAAATGCTTAACAATCCTGTCAAGAAATCCAACCAGACCAGGAGAACTAGGGATTCTGGGCTGACTTGGATAGAAGGTGATTTTTATAATCAGGTTAAAATGTCAACCATATCAAAATAGTCACCGAGGCATCTACAGATGTTAGCTGAACATTTAACTAACTGAAACTGCTTTGTGATGAAATGCAGATAAAATGTTTGGCTTGCCATGAGTTTCTTTTTCTGGCCTTTTAGAACTGTCTAACATTTTGAAATTTTTTTAACCAAAGAAATCTTTTCTGACAAGCTTTTTCCTAATGCACCCAGATAAGCAATCTGTAGCTGTGGAATTATTTTTAGTCCTCCTTGTAGGGAGAGCTAAGTGGCATCTTGTCCTTAACTTGCTATTACCTTATACCTGTTAATCTCCTCCCCTTCATTGTGAATGCAGGTATAAACTTTTTAGTTTGATACAGCAAGAAGGACACAGTGTTGGTGCATAGAGTCCCAGTCTCTCCTGTATTTGTGCAGTGTTCCTCTTACTTTGTAATTTTTCTCTTCCTGAGGAAAGCCTCTCAAAATCAGTTTTGGTTGTGGTTCCAGTAGGTAGGTGTGATATGTGCCTCCTTAATAGCTTAATTTCCATGGGACCTTGCAAATTTTAACATATGCCCTGCACGGTAGGGAAGGATTGTATACCCATGTACAAACTGAGCAGTTAAAATACTTAGTATTCAGAAGTCTGGGCCCTCCAGGCCTCTGCACTGGAAATTTTTTTTCCATTCCTCTTGCAGTTCTCTTGGACTGTAACCATACTGGGGCAGGGGCTTGTTTTGTTCTTGGTTTGTGCAGAATCGAGCATAGATAGCGAGGTGTTGGTCCAAGGTTGAGTGCTCTTAAGAATTATAGTGATACAAAGAAATATAACAAGATAGTGAGAAGCCACCAAATGGGGTCTGCTGTCCCCAAAACTGAGAAAAATTGCACTCAATTCAGAGAGTAAAAATGAACTTTTGCCTTTTTTTCCTAGAAACTTCCATTCACCATCCCTGAGCTGGTGCAGGCATCACCTTGTCGCAGTTCGGATGGGATCCTATACATGGGTAAGTGGTAGCTAAGCTTTCCATATATTCAGTGATTTAGAGGCCTGCAGAAGCCCCAACAGCAACTGAAAAATGCAAAGAACTCAAGACAGACTGAGCACTCTCGCATGGAAACATTTCAGCCGTAACTCTTCAACATAGCTACTTGTAATGTTTTCTGATATCAGAGAATCTGATAAATAGAGAACTCAGTGGTATATAGAGCTAAAAACCAGTTGCCATTACTCTGGAAGAAAATCTGTTTGCAAATCGTGACATGCAGACCAATTTTTTAAAGTTACTGCATCACTGCAGATAATAGAAATAACTTCTATTACAGATGTGAACTTAATTCAGTATAGTTACACATAAACTTTCACATACGTATACATATTATAGTATCAGACAGCAGAGACTCTCATTATGAACAGCGTATGCCCCTGGCAGCTGGAGGGCGTGGCTGTTCCGCCAGCGGCAGGAATGCAGCCGCAGCTCAGCAGCGGGGAGCTCCTGCAGATATCACTGGCACTGTTGGTGATGGGGGGCAGGGGGTGGCGAGCGCTGACCATGGGTCGGCGACCACCCACAGGTGCCACTGGCAGCATTGGCCAGGGGCAATCAGGGACCGCCTGCAGACGCTGCCGCCGGTGCTGGTGGCGGGGTGGCAAGTGTTGACCACCTTGCCAATGACAGTACTTATAACTGTAAGTAATAAATTCTAGAAATACAGTAAAAGCTCTGTTAGCCAGCATCCATGGGGAATGGAGGGGTGCCGGTTAATCAAATATGCCGGTTATCTGAGGTTTTTTTCAAGAAAGAAACTAAGCCTTCATTTTAACTGTGATATAACAACTTTTAATATAACATTTTAATATAACATTATTATAACTTTTAATATAACACTTTAACTATGATATGACAACTTTTAATATTTTAACTATTTTAACTACAATATAAGTAATAATAAAGTAAATAATATAGCAAGGTGGTGTCCCAAATAGATGCCAGTTAATAGAGAATTCCAGCTTTTACTGTACATAATGGGCAGCATGTATGCTTGTAGTAGTCAGTATTGTAAAAGGGGGTTGGTTGGTTGTGAATGGTTATTTTGCTTAAAAGTGTGTCGATAATTTATTTATAAAAGGATTATGAAAAAACAGAACCCAAAGGTGTATAGCAGAACTTTTTCTCATGTCAAAAAAACCCATTTCCTAAAAGTCTGGCTTCTGTACTGTTTACATTCTGTTTTTCAGGTAAGAAGCAAGATATCTGGTATGTGATAGACCTCCTGACTGGAGAGAAACAGCAAACCTTAACTTCTTCATTTGCAGAAAGCATTTGTCCATCTACATCTCTCCTGTATCTTGGGCGAACAGGTTAGATACTTTTCCTTCTGCCACTTAAACTCCTCCCCAACTTTCTTTTAAGCCAACATAGCTTCCTCAGGACTAACCTTGCGGCAGGTTTTAGGCTTAATCTTCTAGAACAACTTTTAAAAAAGATGGCTCATAATTATGCACAGCAGAAAGACTCATTCCCAGATAGTGATGGAAAAGTGCTGTCTGAGGGACTTAAATGTGGTCGTCTTCTGTAGCCTGTGTGATTTCCAAGGTGGACTCTAACATACTGGCTTTTATGTTCTCTTGCAGTACTGGTGTATTGCCCTCGCAACTGAGAGCACTCATGGCTTCTGAAGCATTTGTTTTTCATAAATCCAAGAGTTGAGGGATATGAGGAGACAGCTGATCCGCTTGCTGTCTTCTAAATAAAGATTGAAATAGATCAGGGAACAAGATATGGGAAGTACCTCTGGTGAGAAGGAATGTGTTTCCCCCAAGATATCTATAGATTAGTGTGTTCTTTATGAGTATTTTTAAATGATCTTTTATTGCAAAAGTCCAGTTATAGCATTGTAATGCACTCGGGGATTGGCATGCCTTACACAAGAATTAGACAGGATTATGGTAGAAGTCAACTTCTCAGAAGGACAAAGTGCTGACAGCATGGACAGGAGCTCGGTTTTCTCTTTTTTGCTTTCTGAGATTCCTTTGGAGCAATACATTTCAGCGGGGCAGATAGTGGTTTTAACTTCAAATCCCTCAGGGGGTGTAAAATCCAGAAAAGCAAGTTAAGGTCATTCTTGTGAAGTGTCTGCCATTCTAGCCTATGAGTTGTGTTCTCTCGCAGGATTCTGCTTCACAGCATGTGTGTTTTCTAACAGAGTACACAATCACCATGTACGATACCAAAAACAAGGAGCTCCGGTGGAATGCCACCTACTTTGATTATGCAGCCACTCTGCCTGATGAAGACGTGAAATACAGTAAGAGCTCTACCTCATTTTGCTTGTTGTCACTTGTCTGTTACACTCCAAGGTAAATGTAAAAGCAAGCTGACATTTTCTTGATGCAAGCTGATATTTTCTTGATAATAGACAGACAGCATGTGCATCTTCCCTGTCCCATTCTTTTCTTTTTTGATAAGTTAAAATGTAAAAGAAATGACTGGGGTGTTGTCCTGTATCAATGCATGGCACATGGCAGACTCAGTTTGTGGCAGCAAGATGCAGGGCCCACCTGTGCCCATCATATAGCTGAACTGGGTCTTCTGGATCTGGCCATCTTAAATAGAGCGCTGAAGAATTTCTCAGCTTCTTGGTGAAGCAGGAGCATTTCCTTGTAACGTGCATTTGGTGATTGGATGGTATATGTTAGCTCCTCTGTGGGCGCATCTACACGTTCATTAATGCACCGTAGTTACTGTGCATTTTGTTTAGTACTAACTAAGCAGTTTAGTACTAAATAAGCAGTGGAGCCAGTGCAGTTTTTTTGTGACACTTACTACGCAATAGCCTAATAACACTGCGCAGTAAATTAGCATGTGTTTTGACCAGCACGCTACTGCGCAATACTACTCGTGTGGACGCACCCAGCACGTACAGAACAGGGGAGGTCTGCAGGCAGGGCTGGATTAACCCTTTACTGGGCCCTCGGTAAACAAACTCGTGCCCTGGGCTGGTCAAGACCCGCCTCCCCACCCTGGCAGCGAGTGCTGCCCGCAGGGAGCAGACCTCAAAGCCACTGCTAGGAAGCAGCTGCCATGGTGGTGAGGCTGGTGGAGGTGGGGAAGGGAAGGAAGGTGTATGGGGCCATTCGCGCTGCTGCCACAGAGGGAAGGACCAGGGCCCCCCACAGCTCAGGGCCCTAGGTATGTGACAGGCTTGCCTATGCATTAATCCAGCCCTGTCTGCAAGCTGTTACAACACCATGCTGTTATTTCTAGTGATGCAATAGAGAAGTGTTTGTAGCACGGTAACTGAGAACTCTGACTCACTGGCTGTGTCTACATGAGATGTTTTACTGTGCAGTAGACTAATCTACTGTGCAGTAAAACATCATCTACATGTGCAAGTGTTCACTGTGCTGTAAATTAGTCTACTGTACAGTAAATTTACTTTGCAGTAAAGCCAAATAGCATTAACTGCATGTGTGGACATTCCCACTGACAAGCAAATCTTTTTTCAGTATAGAACTGTATTTGACTTGCGTAGTTGCTGCTGAATATGAAGGCAACCCAGACAAACTCTCTTGTATTTGCATGTTGTAGAAATGTCCCACTTTGTGTCCAATGGAGATGGACTGGTAGTGACTGTGGACAGTGAGTCTGGGGACGTACTGTGGATTCAGAATTATGCTTCCCCTGTGGTAGCTTTTTACATCTGGCAGCGTGAAGGTCTACGGAAAATCATGCACACAAATGTGGGGATAGAAACCCTTCGTTACCTGACATTCATGTCCGGGGAGGTTGGACGCATCACTAAGTGGAAGTATCCTTTCCCAAAGGAGACAGAGACCAAGAGCAAGTTGATGTGAGCATGAATATTAATATTATTCTCGCAGTCTGTCTGACAGTGTGTTGAGGATGCTGACTAACAATCGTCTAGACTGTTAGTTAATATAGATAGCGTTTCATAGATGGCAAGACAGTAGAAGCAAAAGAGAATATAGAATTACAACCTTTACTGTATAACAGTTTCTGTGTGTTGGGTTTGATAAGCTTGTACCGTCTAATGGGAGGAAAAAATGATCATGCATGTTGGTCTCAAAGCAGTTTTGTACTCAGAGTGCCTGTTTGAAGTCAATAGGAGCTTCATCTGTTGAAAGAGTAAAGGGTCAGACCCTTACTTGCAATAAGAGACCTTGCATTTCCATTTCCCTCTGGTTAATATCAGCGGCTGGATAAGGAATACATCGATAAGGCATTCATTTAAATAGGGTTTCATCATTTAAATATTTAGATAGGCCCATGGTTCACTTTACTGCTTACAGATCTAGTCTTTTCAGGAAGAAATAAATGTTGCTTTTTCTGGTACCTCAAATGTTACTACTCTATAAAGAAGCGTATGACCAAGTTTGTAACTCATATGGTGAAACAGCCAATTGGAGATTTCTCCCTAACTTGTATTGTTCTTCTAGGCCAACACTGTATGTCGGGAAATACTCAACCAGCTTGTATGCATCCCCATCAATGGTACATGAAGGAGTGACTATTGTGGTAAGTTAGATACCTCAGGACTTTGATGGCATGCTATGAATAGGCTCTTTCTAGCATTAGGTTTTGTCCTTTACCATAAAGATTACCGTTCATTCCACCTTCTTTAAGGCTTAAGGGATCCTGGCTCATCTCTAGTTTCATAGATTCATAGCCACCGTGCCTGACAGGCTAAATAGTTGTTATTAGGGCTGGTAGTGTGTCCTCCCAAAACATTAAGAGAAGTCATAGCTCTAGCACGACAAAGAATGCATCACGGATTCAACTGGAAAAACCCACGTTTTTTTCAAATATATGGAGTGATTTTTTTATTTTAAAATAAATGCTTTATAAAGTCATCCAACTGAGACACAGCCATAATACATAAAGAATATGGATTGAGTGATTTTGTTAGCCTCATGTATTGTGACACTGCGTCTTGTTTTGATAAGCCATGCTATGTATTCCTAAATGCAAGGGTTCTGTAAATCTCCCCTTAACTCGGGGATAAGAGCATTGTACAGGGGCTGGATTGATTACACTTGTTTTGTATTTGCAAATGGGCCTTCAGAGCTTTAAGGGCTAAAATCTTAGTTTAAAAAGAAGAGAATACAGCCCTGAGGATTCTGCAGAGGCTTGAATATCCTAGACTTTTAACATTATTATAATAGTCTGCTAATCAAGGAACCCAAGACCAGTAAGGAAAGCATGTTGAAACAACAAACAGCTAGCCTCAGTGAATATGTATGGTCTTATTTCAAGAACAGTTTTGAATGCCATAAATGACCATTAATAAAAGCTGTTCAGAAAGTGCGTCAGTCTGGCTTAGCTGCGATGGAAATCCTCTTGCATATACACCAGGCATTGTGAGTTTGTGTTCCACATCGCGGCTGCTTGCACCTGCTGCTGACAGTGCATCGTGGTTAATTGTGTTGAAGTTGCTACTTCTGCTCTCATTACTGAAAGCACTGGCCATTGGGTGAGATGTTAAGCCCAGGTCGTGTTTGCTGGCTGTCCAGGTGGGAAATAAAGATCCCCTTTCACCTTTCTAAATAAAGAGAAGTGGGCAACAGTCCTTCCCTGAATCACACAGGGTCTAATGTCCGTGGCCGTGTGAGATGTGCCTGAGGGTATAATGGCTGCCGTGTTTGCCTGCAATCGCTTCTCTGCCAACATGCAATTTGTTGGTTGCTAATGTTCTCTGGCCATGTAGTACGAGCACCCTGCTCCAGGGAGCAGACCCCAAACAAGTGTAGGGCTTCCTTCATTTGCAGTGTTGTAGTTTAAACATTGTATGTGCTTTTGAAAGGAAATTTGTGGCTTTTCTAATAAGACATCTAAATTATGTCTCATATCCTGTGTTTGTGTGGGCTGTCTGAACCAGGGATCTTGTCGAGCTGCATTTCTAAGTGTTTGTAGCAATCCATTGTTAACTGAAAAAACTCTTGTCTTTTTAGCCTCGTGGCAGTGCCATACCTCTTCTAGAGGGTCCCAAAACAGAAGGGGTCACTATTGAAGACAATGGAGAATGTGTTATCACTCCCAGTACAGATCTCAAATTTTCAGCAGGATTGAAAGAAAAGAACAAACTCAACTACTGGAGGAACCACTGGCTCTTAATAGGTAAGTGGAAGGCAGCCACAATCCATGCACACAGTCCTGCACCGCCCTCTGATGGACCAGTGCAGTAACCACATGTTCAGAGATGTTTAAAAAATAGAGAGCTGCCAAAACAGCTATTAAAATAACATCACATACATGCAAGCTGTGAAATGCCAGCATTATGGTCGTCTGTTCAGTGTTAATTTGGCCTGGTGCATAGGTTTCTAGTGTGGGCATTTGAGTATATTATCCTTGTACTCTGTTAAAAATGGAAAGTACTCACCAGAGGAGTAGCTGTTCAGTGTTTCTCCTCGTCCTCCCGCTTCAGTGTGTGGCTCCCTGAATTCTTTACTGCACGCCATGCACATCCTACAGGAAACACACAAGGACTGCCTGCCTCGGAGGAAGTTTTGTGGCACAGCACAGCTTTTTACTCCTTCATGTGTTTTGATGAACTGATCTTCAGAACATCCCTCTGAGTGGCAGGGGGCATTGTCCCTATTTAAGCAACAGGGGAATGAGGCAGAGAGGTTAAAGCCAATATCACTGCAGTTTCACCTAAAATTAGGCCAGTTGCTTTCAGCGGTGAGAGCAGCTCTTCTGACCAAGAGCTCCAAAGTGCTTAAAGGACTTGGGACCTGATTATTCAGTGCTTAGCATTGTCAGTTCTGAGCATCAGCAGAGCTGAGTGCTCAGCACTGATCAGGTGAACCCTCCGGTCTGAGTGATTTGTCCAGCCTCAGGTCAGACCTCTGGCAGGGGCACAGGTAGGATCTAGTTTTCCAAGACAGTATTCAGCTGCCCAGACTGTGAGACCATCCTTTTTTGTTCCACCATCCTCTGCTTCAGACTCAGCAACAAAGTTGGGGTCCTTTAGACAACAGCCTCCTTCACTACCCCACCCTGATTCATCCCCAGAGGTAATCAGTCCATCCTGTGTTGAGTGAGGCTTGCCCTGCACCTCTTCCCGATCTCCCTGTTCTTCACAGCTCTGCATCTGTGAAGCTTCCTGCTATGAGTTCTGCAACTGGTACCATAGATTCATAGATTGTAAGGCTGGAAGGGACCTCGTAAAATCATTGGGTCCAGCCCCCTGCACCAAGCAGGAAAGATAACAGGTAACTGTCCAGTGTCCTCTTGAAGATTTCCAGGGTAGGTGATAGCACCACCTCTGGACTATTCCACAGTCTGGACACTGACTGTGAAGTAGTTTTTCCTAACATTGAGCCTGAAATGGTCTTCCAGTAGTTTGTGACCATTACTCCTGGTTTTCCCCATGGGTGCCCTGGTGATCTGTTGTTCACCAAGCCCATGATGTATGCCTCTGATGTAGCAGTAAGCTGCTACCAAGTCCCCTCTCAGCCTTCTTTTCCTCAGGCTGAAGAGTCCCAGATCCCTTAGCCTTTCCTCGTATGGCTTGCCATGCAAGTCTCTGATCATGTGGGTGGTCCTTTTCTGGACTCTCTCAAGCTTTACCACGTCCTTGTTAAAGTGCGGCGCCCAGAACTGGATGCAGTACTCCAGCTGTGGTCTCACCAATGCCAAGTAGAGCATAGGGACCCCTGCTGAGCTCTTGTACTGCTGATGTCAAGCATGCTTGGTCATGCTTTGCCCGTGGACATGAACTTGCCAGTCTCAACCTGTTTAACCACACTTCTCTGCCCCACTCTCCAACCTAAAGCACTGGCTTGCAGGGAATTTGCAAAGGTAGCATCCTAATGAGCATTTCCCATAAGATCACCAAGACATGCACTAAAGGTTCCGATCTGCAGCTACTGCCTGAGCCCACGGCTGGCTGAAGTCAGACGCTGTAAGCAGTAGCTACAGGATTGGAGCCTTTAAGGACTGGACTGTTGCTTTGCTTCGAAGGGTAGGTAACAGATGGAGGTTGTTCCTGTGACAGCACCCTGGACTAAAGAGTACATGTACAAGAGCTGTGTGTTAGTCTGAGCTGACCAACGATGGTGGCCTTCAGCTGTTTTACTGGCAGGAACAAGCCCTGTAGATTGCTGTGAGACAGAGATGCCAAAATCATGCGTATATCCCTTAAAAGGGGGAAATTCTTCTTGTAACAAATGTTGTTTTATTTAAAGGGCACCATGAAACACCATTATCTGCCCCGACAAAGATCCTGGAGAAATTTCCAAGCAATTTACCAAAACGGCATGAAAATGTGATCCCAGCTGACTCTGATAAAGCCACTTTTGAGAAGGTTGGTGATTAACCTGATTTTAGAGCAACTAAAAAAGCCACTCAAATTGCATAGGAAGGAAATGAGCACTTTGGGAGAACTTAGGCTCTATAAAATAATGCAGGGACTTTTCCCCTGCTTTTTATGGAAGTAGAGTACCTTCCTTCCCATGTAGCTCACGGACATCACACAGTGCAGTAGGGCTCTTTCTTTCAGATGTGTGGCTCATTCCAGCTTTCCTCCTGTTGGCAAGTCTCCTGCTGACATAAGCCTGTTGAATGATGTCAGTCACCAAAAGATTCTGACCAATCTGTCTTGCCCTTTAAGTCATCATCGAAATGTATTTTGCATGTGTGCTAGCAGATTAACGTCCATTATTCATGGAGACTTTGAATTGATGGAGTTTTCTCTCTGTCCTCTCAGGTTCTTGGTGTAGTTGAGAGTTCCACAACAGAATTGCCTCCTACCACGCTAAAAGACGTTGAAGAAAAGCCCAGTCGACCTGTACCTCGGCCAGAGGCTCCAGTAGATTCCATGTTGAAAGATGTCGCCACAGTCATTCTGAGCACTTTTTTGCTGATCAGCTGGGTAGCCTTTGTCATCACCTATCCAAAGGTAAATGCTGATTTGGCTTGGTGTTCTTGTGAGTTCTGAGAGAGCAGTAGTATCTGACAGCCCGGTCGTCTGCAGCAGCAGAGCAAGAGAAAGTTGACTTTAGGCAAGATGGGCTCTCTCCATTAGCAGTCGGTAATTGGAGCTAGCTTTATGGATCAGGCTGCACACCCTGAGTTGTGTGTTTGGCACTGATTTCTGTGATGAACACACTTGAGACTTGCTTATTCCCCATAAGAGTTCTCCAGGGATTTTTGTACATTGTTGTGTGTGTGTGTGTGTGTGTGTGCGTGTGGCTTTTTTACTGACTTCAGCAAACATACCCCCATCTCCTGCCTGCCTGTTGGCAGTCAGGATCTGTCCTTTATGGTTTCATAATAGCAGATCATGCTAATGCCACTTCTGTTGGAAAGCCAACTTTAATGCTAAAGATGGCTTTTGCCATTTCAGAAAAACTTCCCGAGTTCCCTACCTTGCTGTGAGAAATTATAATGAACTAAAGAATGTTTGGTTGGTAAAGCCTCTTTTGATAAGCTGAGTCTGGTAGTGAGGTCTTTCTAGTACCTGTGGGGGTCTACCCTGCCTGGAAGCTTGGCTGCACATATGCCCCTTTACAGCTGTGCCCGTGAGTTGGTCCAAGCTTGCTGGTTTGAGAGTAAGCCTATCTTTCTTTTCTGTGGTAGAGTGTACATCAGCGGCAACAGCAACAACATCAGCAGTTCCAGAAGCAACTGGAGAAGATCCAGCTGTTGCAGCAACAGCAGCTGCCCTTCAGTGCTCCCGCTGATCTCCCACCAGAGACAGACTTTCTGGACAACGCCTGTGCACAGACTGAGAGTTCAGCCACCAGCACACCAAATATGTCTCCCAGAGCATCAAACCACTCCGTATATTCCAATGCATCTGTATCTGATGTTGGCAGTGGTCTCTCCACCGAGCAAGAAGGAGGTAAAGCTGATCTTCCTTCCTAATGTGTCCCAATATGTAACATTTCATCCAACCCCTGAGTCATAAAAGCATATTGGGAAGTGAAAGCAAGGGGATGAAAAGTGCAATCAACAGTATTTCATAGCTGTTAAGACTGGAGGTATGTTTTGATCCTCTAGTCTGACTCCTGCCTAGCACAGGCCAGAGTGCTTCAGCCTGTCTTCCTGCATGAGACCTGCCATTTTGGATGAGCAAGACCAAGGGCTTCTCTTTCAGATCCAGTCTTGGATCTAATTCCTGGGTTCGTGCCTCTTGCAGGGGTCTGTTCATCTTTGTTCTCTGGTCCTGTCAGTGTGCAATAACCTTTCTGGAATTCTATTTTGAACAGCCATCCAAGGCTTACTCGTACCACCAATGTCAATGGAAGGTTTGCTTGAGCAAGAAGTACAGGAGCAGCCCCCTGTGACTGTCCCTGGCACGTGTGAAAAGAGGCAGCAGCCTTCGGCCACACAAGAACCCACTTTACCAAGGGGAAGAAAAGCAGTTCTGTATTCCCTCTTATCAGTGTGTCATGAGTCACATTTCCAAAAGGCCCCAACCCAGCTGGCACTGGCATGGCTCGTGCACAGACCAAACCTGGACCCACAAATCCAGTGGTGTCCAGCCAGCCTGCAGGTATGCACGAAGGCAGCATGAGCACCTGCACAGGAGTGTTTGTCTGCCCAGAAACCTACCTCAGCTTTATCAGTAGCTTTGAAAGCATGGTGCTAAAATCCTCCTGCCCTTGGTCTTCATCCTCAGCGTTGCGCACTGAACTTGAGAGAGGAAGTGGCTTGTCTAGTGGCTCCAGAAGAACATACAAGTGCCATGAGTGGGGTTTAGAATCTGTCCTAAAATAGCTCTTTTGCCTCTTGTTTTTGTTCAGATGAAGATACAAGCACAGTAATGGTTGGGAAGATTTCCTTCAACCCAAAAGATGTCCTGGGGCATGGAGCTGAGGGAACAATTGTTTACAGGTAAAAGCAACATATTGCCTACTTCATTTGAGGGAGACCAATTAATGTCTTACTAATTTATTAAAAAGCTTACCTAGCATGAGTTGTAATGTCTCCATAGAGCTTTCAGAAAGTGTGAGAGATGCACGCACTTCTCTGTAGTGTTCTTTCAGCGACCACAATCCCTGTGCATGTCTTCTGTACGTGTTGTAATGAACGGAGGCACCAGATCTGTTCCCAGGACTGCACAATAGGCTGGTGTGGAGTACTCACTGCCAGTTACAGCCCCCCTGCCTCAGTTGCACAGACACTCAGGTTTCTCTCCCCTGTGGCTTGCTCCCTGCAGGGGGACGTTTGACAACAGAGACGTTGCAGTGAAGAGAATCCTTCCTGAATGCTTCAGCTTTGCTGACCGTGAGGTGCAACTGCTACGCGAGTCAGACGAGCACCCCAATGTGATCCGCTACTTCTGCACAGAGAAGGACCGGCAGTTCCAGTACATTGCCATTGAGCTCTGCGCTGCCACCCTGCAGGAGGTAATGGCGGACTCCTGGCCTACGCTACCCTGACAGCAAGGAGCCGTGACCATGAAAGGCTTCTCAGTGGCACCTTCCCCTTTCCTCAGGGCTTGGACAATTAGTTCAATTAGCCTCTATACTGGCGCAAATAAGAAAATGGCACATAGTGTTCAATTCTCCTCTGATGGAGCTTCCTTGAATATGGTGCGGAATTGCCCTAGGAAAAATCAGGGTAAAAACAACCCTGGTTTAGATGGTGCATGTCTGTCTCCACCCAGGGTGCAGAGCTACTGGTTTGTCACAAGCAAAAAGGCTATAGCAGTGGTTTTCAGCCTGTGGTCTATGGATCCCTGGGGGCCTGCAGACTATGTTTAAGGGGGTCTGCGAAAGATGACTGATCAGTCAAAAGCAGTTGAATGCCCATACTTGCAATTCAGAAGGGTCTGTACCCTTCAAGAAGCAGAAGAGCAAGGCCTTGCAGGTGGAGGCTAGGACAGGCAAAGCTTTGTTCAAGGAGGCAGAGTGGAAACTTTGGTGCCCTTGACTGAAGTCTGATGCAGTAGGACTTCCAGTACAACCTTCCCCACCCGTACTCCCCCATCGCTCGCTTTAATGCATCACAATTGTCTGCCACCTTGCTATAAGCCATGCAATAGGGTTTTAAGTTTTGTTCCCCCTTATATAATTTGCAGTACGTGGAGCAGAAAACCTTCAGCCACCGTGGCTTAGAGCCTATTACCCTGCTGCAGCAGACAACATCTGGCCTGGCCTATCTGCACTCTCTCAGTATTGGTAAGGAGCCTTTTGTTTCTGTATCAAACATGGGACTCCTGTATTGGGTAAGGGGCAAGATAAGCTAGCCTGGCATGGGGAGCTGCAGGGGCTTCATGGCTGCGTTGCCTTCCTTGTTTGATGGGTGAAGGAAGGGGGGAGGTCACTCTTTCTTCCTCTTGGAACGATACCATTCTACAGTGTCCTGGTCTCAGGGTGGCTTTGAGCCTTAAGGTGCAGCCCTAGCAGCCAAGAGAGCCAACTCCTCATCTCAGCTTTCATGGGGGAGAACCTCACAGGTGAGGTAGGACAAGGGAGGATTTGTCAAGTGCTTGGAGCTGCAGAATTGCTGATAGAATAAATGGGGTGTTGGTGATCACCAGGGTGAGTGAGAGCTCACTGGGTTCCCCAGTGACAAAAAACAGCCCTTTGGGATAAGCAGTTGGTTCCACTAACATCTATTAACAAAAAGTGTCTCAGCCTGATCAAAGGCTCCTTCCCAGTGGGCAGGACAATGGAAAGGGTGCTTGGTGCTACCTGCTGTTAATAAATTGGTGTCTGTAACAGTCCACAGAGACCTGAAACCGCACAATATCCTCATTTCAATGCCCAATGCCCATGGGAAGATCAAAGCCATGATTTCAGACTTTGGCCTGTGTAAGAAGCTGGCGGTGGGCAGGCACAGCTTTAGCCGTCGGTCTGGGGTGCCAGGCACAGAAGGCTGGATTGCGCCGGAGATGCTGAGTGAAGACTGCAAAGAAAACCCTGTAAGTCAGTCAACTTGGTCCTCTTGAGCTAAGCAGCTGGAGTGCATGGGTGGCACCTGTCCTCTTCATGCAGTCGGCCCTGTCCAGCCAGAGCGCTCTGCCTTGTCAATCAGGCTGGTTTCCAACTAAAGTAACTCTGGTCTAACTTTCAGCGGTTCTAAGCATTTACAAAGCTCCTTGAAGACCGCTCCTAGGAGGAGTAGACTGTCACATCCAGCTCCACAAAGGGGGCTGATGCCTGGGAGGGCTCAGAGGCCTATGCATGTTTGGGGTACAAAGTCAATGTAAACTTATAGTGCTGGAAATTGATCCAGGCTCTTTGAGTTCCTAGCCAGTGAATGGAGAGGAAGGGGCCTAGGAATGGACTTCATGACAGCCAGCACCTTGTGTGAAGAGGCACTTAAGCTTATCCAGTAGGAACAGCCAAGTCCCAAATCCTGCCCCTCCCTTGCACTTACTCTCAATTGTCCCTTTTGGTACTAATGTTATTAACAGTGATGAGAGGGTTTGCCAAGGGAAGATACTGGTCCATTGGGCCTATGTGGTTAAAGGGCACCAACTTCTTAGCCAGCAATTGCACAAAAGCATGATACAGCCAGTAGCATGTCTGGCCAGCTTTGCCTCCCCAGCCTAAGTGGTTAGGTAACTGGTTTAACAAGCATTTAGAATAGAGCCTAGAGCAGGACTTGAACTCCTATCACTGGGGTTATAGTGTGCCATCTTCTCTGGGTAGCTAGAAGCAGCTGCCTTCCAAGTGCCATAGGCAAGGCACTCCCTAGCCTGCCTGCTGAAGCTGGGCTATTGTAAAGACAGGAATTTAAAACAAATCAGTAGTTGAGTCCCTGCAGCTCAGTAGTGAGGGCAGTAGCTTAGTATTCAGGAGGTCCTGAGTTCTGGTCCTTATCCAGGGGACTCTTTTATACCAGTCCTGGATGAAATACGCAAATTGTTGGGGACAGTTGCCCCCCCCCAGTTACTAGCAATAGTCTTTGCCTGTGGCTCAGTATCAGACACTTTAAGTGACGGCTTCACCATCTCCTGATTTCTGTTAACTTTTGAAGCATGAACCCTTGTACATGTTTTTATGTTTTAACTGCACAACATGACCCTGCACCCAAATTTTTGGATATTTCTTATAAGTAGATATTAGTTAGCAACGTACGAGTGACGGGCATAGGGACTCTTGCCCCTTTGTAACATCTAACTACATAATTGGTTAACATGACTAGCAGCTGTACAGCTCAAGGCTGCTATTTGAATCACTGAGTCACAAGCCTTAGTGGCCATGTCTGGACGAGTGCGGACGTTTGGTTCCCTGGGGACAAGTAGCAGTGGTGCACCTTGCACTGCAGCTACTTGTCCCTGGGCAGTACTTTGGCCCCAGCAGCCATACCTGGGGTTGTGAGGGCCTCCCAGGGCTGCAGCAGTAGCAATCCTGCTGGGCAGAGCCTGATTAGCTGGCAGCTGCAGCACGGCTCTGGGCAGCCCAGCTCCGCATTTCAGCTGCGCATGCGCTACCCCTGTATGTGCTGCTTAGCGTTTTTTTCTGCGGGTTTTTTTTTTTACCCCTGGATATCCAAGGGTAAAAAAAAATGCAGAAAAAAAACCAACGGAGCAACGTGTGCATGGACAGCATGCCCTTGCAGTACGGAGAACATATAATTGTGCAGTATGTGACACTGCAGACATGCCTGCAGCACCACACACTGCATGGCCATGCTCATCTGCACACGCCCAATGAGGTGTGCCCGGTGTAGTCACTGCTTTGGCTGTGGTTAACCAGCATTGCTCGTGTTATAAAAGGCTGTGCATTTATCACACAGCTGGCACTACTGTATAGCTTCAACTTCAGAAAATTACCTGAGACGCTGGCACAAAGCATTAATACTTTGTTGCTTTTCAACACTGTCTTTGTCTGCAGACGTACACAGTGGACATCTTTTCAGCTGGCTGTGTCTTTTATTACGTCATATCTGAAGGCAGCCACCCCTTTGGCAAATCCCTGCAGCGGCAAGCCAACATTTTGCTGGGTGTTTACAGTCTGGACTCCTTCAGCCCAGAGAAGCATGGTAAACTGTTCAGTGCTGTCCTAGCCTGTCCTCTATAAAGCACCACATTGTTTATGGTTGCGGTTCAGTACCTCCCAGCATGCCACAGGAAACCATACGAGGCCTACGAACCATTGTGACCCAAGGCTACAACCAGGAACTATAGTAATGACGGAAGGCTCTTTAAAAAGAGTCAGTCATCACCATGTGATATGGCAAATTTTGAGCCCTCAATTTTACTGGCACAGTTAAAATGTTTCACATATAGCCAGAACAAGGAGGAGCCAGAGGTGAATTTTGTTCTTAGCTGTACAGGTTCAGTCCCTTTGACTTATTGATGGGATTCACAGGGTGCAAACTGATGTAGAATTTGGCCTGTTCTTTATGGGCCAAGCAGTCAGCACTTCTTGGATGTTATACATCTTAGACAAACTTCAAGGGATTTCCAGTCTTCAGGAAGCCAGTTGGCTTCAGCTGCTTCAAAAAGCTTGTCCTCACTTCTCTTGCAGAAGACTTGGTTGCTCGTGACTTAATCGAGCAGATGATTAACATGGATCCTCAGAAACGTCCATCGGCTAGTTGTGTGCTGAAGCACCCACTCTTCTGGAGTCTGGAAAAACAGCTCCAGTTTTTCCAGGTTTGGCTTCTCCATTTCCTTTTCTATCCACGACTAATTGCATTGCAGCGCCACACTTTCACTCTTACGTTTCATCTTTGATATTGTTGCTGGTGTTGGTAGTAGAATCAGCAGTTCGTGAGTGTGCTGGGTAAATAACAATGTGCAGCTCTGGTGCTTAATCACTGCACACAGGAAAAGGTTTAGTTCTGTAGAAAGATGCAGTCTCTCAAGCATGTTGGGTTTTCTGCAATGCAAGAACCATGGAAGTCTCTCCAGACCTGAAGTTCCTTTCCCTGAACCCTGTACCTTGTCTGTTACGTTGTACTGCCTCAAAAGAATAAGCTTTAGTTATTCAGGAAATCTCTTGATCCGTCACAGTCAGCAATTTGGGGAAAAGTTTGAAATAAAATGACAGCATTTGGAACAACCTGACTGTGTCTTTCAGGATGTAAGTGACCGAATAGAAAAAGAATCCTTAGATGGTCCAGTAGTCAAGCAATTAGAAAGAAGAGGCAGAGAGGTGGTGAAAATGGACTGGAGAGAGCATATCACGGTTCCCCTTCAGACAGGTAAGTGAAATTATAGCCAGCAGTTGTGTAAGTAAGTGAATTACAGGCTGTGCACACAGAAAAACAGTGTCCCATTGAGGCTCCAGTTTGGTACAAGAGATCACGGCTTGTAAGCAAGTACCGAACACCTTCAAATGAGAATATATATATGCACACATGTGCTCCATATCTTGCTTTTTAAGGCAAGTCTCTTGAAACCAGAAAAACAACAGTGGCTTGGTACATTTCATGCCCTGTTTTCCTGTGTTGGCTACTTCAACATTTATATGTTTTTCTTTTAAGGACAGAGATAATAAAGTTCAAAAATTATATGGGGTCACATGCATTAAGCAGTTTATACTGCCTCATGAAGCTTGACTTTTTTCTGAGGTGTTTAAAGTAACACTTTGAAACCTCTCATTGACATGACAGAACAAACAGCTGTGTACCCTGACTGAAAACTGGGGAGATAGCAACAGGTCACCTCCCTGGAGGACTGTCTGCTTCAGATCACCTAAACAAAGTGTTTGTTTTTTCAGATCTTCGAAAATTTAGATCTTACAAAGGGGGATCAGTGCGGGATCTTCTGCGGGCAATGAGAAATAAGGTAAAAGATGAGTGAGAGAGAGCACGGGCGAGTGCAGAAAATACACGTTGGACTCTTAGAATCTGCTTCATACAAATTCAGCCCCCAGAGTTGTTTCACAGTCTTTATAACTATGTAGAAATACCAGTACTGCCATTTATTCTGCTTTCTTGATAACCTGTGGCTTCCAAGACAATTCACTTCTATTGCGGCACATCCTCATTATACTGAACCCTGTTTGTTAAGCAGGGGATGTTATAATCTCATCAGCAGGAACCACATTTTTCACTGTGATGATGCAGCAAAATAGACTTATCCTAAAATAGCAAACACCCTCCCCAGGACCATGGCACTGCCCTCTAGTGAGGCTGCACTGGAACTACTTTGCTCTTAGCTGTTTTCACCTCCATAAACCCCAGCGTACCATTTGCTAAGGCTTCTCTGGCCACTAAACCGTTTCTTGCGACATATACGATAGAACTATGGCAGTGGGAGGCAGAAAGCAAAGACCTTACAATAAATGTTCTTCCTGCTCTAATTCCAGAAACACCACTACCGAGAGCTTCCCACCGAGGTGCAGGAGACGCTGGGCACCATCCCAGATGACTTTGTACGCTATTTTACATCCCGTTTCCCTCGCTTGCTCTTACACACTTACCATGCTATGCAGATCTGCAGCCATGAAAGGCTGTTTCAGCCTTACTATGTTCAGGACGCCGCAGGTCAGGGACTGGTGGGAGATGCTGTTTGAGAGGGTGGGGACAGAGCTCCCTTCTCCGTGACCAACATTCCAAACAGGCTGTAAAATGGGCCCGTCTCTAAGCAGACTCATGGGATCAAAGAGCAAAATGTCTCCCTGAGGAACCCATACGCCCAGAAAGTGCCTTGTATTCTGCACACGCTGCATCAGGAAGAGGACAGGAGGAGCCCAAGGAGCGAGCGGTACCTTCAGAAAGGGGGTCCCGCAGCAGAGGAGCCGTCTCACGGCAGCTTTTGAGAAAGCAGGACGGACTGCAAACGGCCAGATGGAAACATAGTTCTACTGCTGAACATCCCTGCACTGTATTTTATTCCATTCATGCCTTGTACTGCACACAGCCAGACCACAGCAATCCGAATCATGCGATGACTAGGCACTAGGAGGAAAAGGAGCTGTTTAGTTGTAGCAAACCTGCCATTGCACTACTGCTGCCTTGTGCATTAGAAGCAGCATCTTAGATTCAGTGAAGTGATTGTGAAGGGAATCATCTACCAAAATCCAAAACCAGTAAAGAGAATGTAACTTCTGCTTAATCAGTGCAACTCTCACACATCAGCCCCTGAATCTGGAGTTGTCGGAATAAAGTCAGAAATTAACAAGGGGAGACATGCCCCCCCACAAGAACTCTAGTATAGCTGTACCTAATATGTGCCATACTAGGTAGAGCATGAAGCACGTGTTCACGCAAGGGCATGGACAGTGTTTGGCTTAGGTAAGAGTGTTAGGAATTGCTCTACAGCCGGAGATACATGCTCCATTCAGGTCAGTTTCCAAGTTCTTTTAAGCAAGAGGCCAGAGGCTGGAGTGCTGGACACAGTCATCTGGCTGACACTGTTTTGGCTTTTTTTCCTACTGACACACAGACAGTGTGACACCATCTGGAAAAAAAAGCTAAAGATAAACCACTGTCAAAAATAAGAGTAGTAAAACTACAGCTAACAGTAGTAGGAGGGGAGACAAAGTAGTAACAAGTAATGGAACCGCATTTCGTGTACGAGTGGAGTATAGGTTATGTCTGGGGGAAGTCTACGTTCTCTTTACCTTCTCAGAGGATGCAGTATTCCTTTTCAGTAGCCCTGAAGCTGTGACAAGCATTAAATGTGCGCAAAGCATTAAGTGCTGGGGACTGATGTGCCATGTGTGGTCTTCTTTTACAATGTATTTATTTAACATATTTATATTTATTTAAATTTTTGCAAGACGGTATCAGATGTCAGTGGTATGGACACAGCTGCCAAAGCCTGTTTTTCTTAAGAAGAAAAATACTACTTTTGTTTGTTTGTCAGCTATATTTTAAAATAACTGGACAAGGAAAAGCTATACTGCATCTTTCAGTGGAACTGTCTTGTCTGTTCCTGTTGGGTACATCATAAGATCAGGGGAAACTTAATTTGTCTAGTTGTACCATTATGTCTTAAATGAGTAAATTATTGATGGTTACTTGTGACTAAACATACTGTAGCAATGCCCAGCCATACCTGGCTGGAGCCTACGTTACTGGGAGAATCTTTCTGATTTTGCATTGTCTGAAAGTAGATCTCTGATATGATGCCAAATTGTGCAAGTTACACATTTCTAAAGCTTGAAAAAAGTAGTTTTACTTAAGAATTCAAAACCTATTTCATATTTTTGTACCTCTATTGTACAGTTCTTTTATAATTCTACTCAATAACAATGACTTGTACTCAAATTCAAGTAGACCTAGAACTTGAGGTGTGTGTCCATTTCTGAGGGAAAATGGTGGGAGGCAGGTTGGACTCTGTGGCCTGTATAAGAATTACTTCCACTCTTGCTACAGGTTTGAACAGGTTCTCCCACTCCTGCTACAGCCTGAGCTGGATGACACAGGGTAGCCCAAAGGCCGATGTATTGCAGACAACAATTTATGCACAAATGTATGGGGCAGTATTTTGGTGCCTCTCTTTCTGTGCCCTGACCTAAAGGGAGAGTGGAGTGTTCCCAGCATCTCTACTGAGTGCCACTGGAATAGGGTCAAAGAATTGGGCAGGGAGGGCAGAGATGCCAGGTGCTGCCACTATAGTATGGCGTTTGGGGGGGTACCATTCTGGTGCACCCCCTACATCAGCATTACAGGCTGGTCCCCCCTCACCCTGGCCTACAGGAAGAAAACACAAGGACAAAAGAGAAGCGTATTCAGCATTTCCTACTACTGCCCTGAAGAGAGTTGGGGTGGGCTGGGTAGTCAGAACAAATTGCAACGCACCAGTCTTCTAGCTGGTCTTCAACCCCCGTCTCCTTCAGAAACCCAGCTTCATCCCGTCTCCAGTCACTGAGCATGGCCATCACTTACACTAGTCTTTCTTAGGCAAGTCCCACATTGTACACCCACCAATGTCATTTTTATTTGCTTTATACATTACTATGGCAGCTTCTTGAAATCGTGTGACAAAGTTTGTGCCTCAGCCCTTGGCCTGACTACAGTGAGATTGGTAGGAGTGGATAACTCCATCTCTAAGACTCATGAGTTCCTCGGCTTTTCTATTTAACCTACCCAAAACAAGCAAAATTAAGGCGTTGCCCTTTCTTCTTATCCAGTTCCTTGAAGGCAGAGCCCTCCATTTCTCTGGTACAGATTAGGAGGCAAGGAGTGGAGTGTGGGCAATTCTCCATGCACATTCACTCCTAAATAAAAAAGAGGTAACCAACACATGCCCAGCAGTGTTGAAAGGGCTTTCACACTGCACCCGAGCTCATTCTTCTGCAACATGCCATCCACCAGGAAGCAGTGGTGATGCACTGCAAGGGCAGAGACAAAGGTAAGGAACAGAACAGGAACACAAGATGCAGCATTTTCAAAACCTTGAACCACATGCAGGCAAGGTTCTTTGGGTAGATGTGATATCTTTCATTAGACCATCTAAATAGTTGGGAAAAAGTTCTTTGCAAGCTTTCTGGCACAAAGGGAGACACTGCTGGTGTTATGTGTTCTCCAAGGTAGAAAATAAGCTAATTTACAACAAGAAGTCTGAAAATGCAAATGAGTGGAAGTTTGGAAGACAATGAGTAGAGATGGGGGAGTGGGGGGGAGGGAAATGTGTGAATGAATGCAAGTGGTCAGGTGGAGGCAGAGTACCTGGGGTATCAGATATCAGGCAGGTTGTAATGTGTCATAAATCCAATGTCCATATTAAGTCCTTGATTTTTTTGTATCCAGTAGATTATGGAGTGAAGTTCATAGGCCCGTCTATGCATATTGTAAGTTCCCTTTGAGGATTAGAACTGAGAGACTGGAGAGGGAGTGATTGTCCTGTGAGAAGTGGGCACCCACAGGTAACTGGCTATTTTTGTCTTCGATGGATTTCCAGTGTGCGTTCATTCTGGTGCACAGTTGTTGCTTGGTCTCCCCTACGTATTTTCCATCAGGGCATTTGGTGCACACTGGATGAAATATATGACATTTCTGGGAGGTGCAGCTATAAGATCCAGGAATGCTGATGGCTCTCTTGTGGGGTGTAGCTGTTGTGGGACTGGTGGAGATGTGGTGGCAGGTTTTACATTTCTTGTCCTGGCATGGTCTTCTGGATCCATTGGGTGTGGTTTGGGTCACAGGGAGTTTGCTACTGGTGATGAGGTTGGCAAGATTCGGAACTGGTTTAAAGGCTAGGAGGGGTGGTTCTGGAAAGATCTCTTTAAGAATTGGGTCTTCCAGTATGCATTGCAGTTGTTTGAGGATTCTCCATGTAGGTTCCAGGGAAGGATGGTATATAATAACTAATGGTGTGCGTTTCATGGGGATTTTCTTTCTGTACTGCAGCAATTCTTCACACGGTATCCGGGTGGCTCTTTCAAAGGTGCGATCTCTCTCTCTTGAGAAGTGTCCTTGTTGGTGAGAGCCCTTTTGAGATTTTTCAGGTGATGATCGCAGATGTTCTCCTCAGTGCAAATTTGGTGGTATTGGAGAGCTTGGCTGTAAACTACAGCTTTTTTGGTGCGTTTAGGGCGATTGCTGGTTCTGTGCAGATATGTATGTTGGTCCATGGGTTTCTTGTATATGGTGGCTTGTATTTTACTGTTCTGGATGTTGATCATGGTGTCTAAAATGTTGGTGCTGGAGTATTCAAGAGACAGTCTGATAGAGGGGTTGATGATTGTTGTGATGGAAATTCACATTCAGAGACTGCAGGGTTTCGGTCCAAATGATGTCATCTATGCATCTCAAGTATAGCATGGGTTTGGTGCAGTTCTTGAGGAATTCTTCTTCCAGGTGGGACATAAAAAGGTTGGCATATTGTGGGGCCATTTTGGTGCCATAGATGTGCCCATGGTCTGGAGAAAGTGTTGGTTGTTGAAACTGAAGTTGTTGTGTGAGGAGGAAGTGTATAAAGTTCAGTAATACCTTGAGGTCAGTATTGTTGAGTTGTAATCTTGCTCTTGTAGATACGTGAGGCAGGCTTGGATGCCACCCTGGTGTGGGATGTTGCTATATATGCTGGTGATATCCCTGGCGGCTAGGAGGGTACTGCTGGGAAGGTGGTCTATGTTTTTGAGTTTTTGCAGAAAGTCTGTTGCGTCTTGGATAAAACTCAGTCTTTGGGTGACAAGAAATTTTAGGATAGATTTGATCAAACCTGATATTTCTTCAGTTAGGGTTCCATAGTTGGAAATTAGAGGTGTGCCGGGGTTCCCTTATTTGTGGACTTTAGGGAGCATGTAAAATGTCCTTGGATTGGGTAGTGGACGGATCAGTGTCTGAAGTTTTTCTTGTAGTTCAAAAGAAAATGATGTGATGATGGTTTTGAGGTGAAAAGGGGACTTGGATCTTCCTCTAGCTTTTCATAGAAGGTGGTGTCAGAGTTGTCTGTTGGCTTCTTTTATGTAGACTTTACAGTTAAGGATAAAACTATAGCTGCTGGTTTTATTACTATTTGGTGGTTGGATCTTAGAGCGTCTACAGCCCTTCTCTCTGAGGGAGAGGTTGTTATAATGCTGTTTGTTGTTATTTCATTGTTCATTCTCTTTCTGACACTCAATATAGCAGTCGAGGTTTACATTTCATCCACTGTTAGGTGTCCAATCTGAGGGGTTTTTGGCATTGTTTTTTAAGTTGTCACAGGATGAAGTCATGTTGAAACTGGATTCATTTTGGTTGTGGAAATATTCCTTCAGACAGAGGTGTTGGAAAAATTGTTCTAGTTCTCTACATTGTAGTATCTTATTCGGGTATTTTTCTGGACAGAAATTAAGGCCTTTGGAGAGGACATATTTTTCAGCTTGGTAAGTGTGTGAGTGGAGAAATCGATACTATTTGAGGGCTGATTGATTCCTTCTGTTTCATTAAGTATGAGGTTGGAATGTTGTATGGTGTTGGTGTTGATTCTCTGATGGTTGTTTCATGGCTGGGAAAGTTGTTCTTGTAGTAATTGGTTCAATTTCTTTTTGTGTTGGATAGATGTAACAAACCTTTGGTAGTCTTTCTGCATGCGTTGTATCATGTTTGGGAAGATAGCTGGAATTCTCAAGTTGTTGTAGCATGTGTTGACTTCCTTCTTGAGTTGATTTCTTTTGGGGTAGGTTATGTGAAGGAGATGATTTCTAAGTTTTTCTGAAGCTTCCCTGAACAGGATATTTTCAAATGGCAAAAGCAATCCATGCTGCTGCAAACACAGGTGAGCCTGTTCCATGCTGCAGCATGCATGTTGTAAAGGTTGGCTGAGACCCACTGTTTTTTTTCCTTGGCAAAATCCAATCCCCTTCCTCAGAAAGGCAACACAACTTAGTCTTACAGCCAGTTATACCTGGAGAAATCAATCCCCTGTGGACGGCCCAGTGTCGAGAAGAGTAACTGGCCAAAAACCCAGACAAACAGCTGCCTTCCCTTTTAATTGGCTCCTGGTACACAGGGCATTTTGACCACCTGACCAGCCCAGTTCTTTCTCTCAGCACTTCATTGTCTGTGCCCAATGAGGACACTCAGCAAGGCTTCTGAACCTACCAACATGTTGCTAAAGGCAACAAATTTACCAACCCCTCCCCCCCAATTTTGGCAAACGATAGTGCAAAAGGCACTGTACTGCGAGTCCACTGATCATGCACTGAGCAGGTTTTTATTTTTTTTTAAAACAAGTGTACGTAGCACCTTCCCCTGCCCTCCCCCAACATACATATTTTATAAGGGTCCTGTGTCCTAGTTAGAGTCTTCTAGCACAGATGACCCAAGCAAGAGGTACTACACTGGGAGGGGGCACAGCCCAGACATTCCCACCAGCTGCAGCTGGCACAGGAGCACAGACCTGACTCCGTGCAGCACAAAAGCTGCAGCTGATGACAAGCAGAAGCTACACTGAGCTGAATCGAAACTCAAATGAGGTCAGAGCGGACAGAAAAAGTCTGTGTCCCAAGCAGACCGGTTGCAAGGTCTGTGCAGCTCTCAGGGTTATTGCATTTACCAGTGAGCTCACTGAAGCAGGCACAGCCAGGGGAAGCAGGGGAGTGGCTGGTGAAGCAGGGGCTGAGAAATGAAACTGAAAGAGGCTGGTTTCTTTGCTATTACCATCTTCCTTCCCCCACCCCTTTGTTGTCAACAGCCAGCTACAGCCAGGAACTGCTGTTTCTACTGGCCTCAGAAAAGCAGGGTTGACCTCATGAAAAGCATAGGGACTCATCTGTGAACGAGTGTGAGACAAACTCAGCAGATGCAGGGTGCGAGACAAGCTCAGGCTAGCTGGCGCTGTAGCTAGGAATTGCCGTGGGGGGTTTTCCTACTGCTATTCGTTAGGAGGCATAGAGCATCTAACCCCACAGGGAGAACTGGATTCTGGTCCCTGAGATGCAGGTGGCAGCCCCTGCCACCATCCCCTCCTGTCGGGCTGCTAGGCCCTGCTGACCTGCAGCTCTTGTGTAGACAGAGCTGCCCCACAGGCAGCGCAAGTTACCCCGACAGCGGCTGCCTCTGCTGGGTGCAAGGCAGGACTCCAGTGACAGGAAGGTGTCTCTAAGGAATTCATGTTCCATACCCTATTTGTACAGCGACCTGCCCTGCCCTGCCCAGGGCGTGTCCCCCAGCTCAGCCCTGCTCTCTCACTCCGGTGTAGAAATGCTTCCTTGGAGCAGTTTTGACAACATACCTGCTCTGCAGCCCCTGGGGCTGCCCCTCTCTGTCAACCCAGGCCCGGCAAAAACCTGCTCTGGCCAGAGACATCACCTGCCTAGGGGCCCCTCCTCCCCTGCATCATAGCCTGGTGCAGTGGGGAAAGGCTAAGGGAGTGGCCCCCTACCTCTACTAAAAGCACAGGATCTTTGGGATTAGGTGTCTTTGCAGCAGCCAAAGCTCGGGCCCCTAGCCCCTTCCGATGCCTGTGCAGCCATCCCTCACCCACAGGAAAGAGCTGGTGTGTTCTGCGATGGAGGACAGGCTCTTCCAGAAAACTCCCTGCGCTCAGCGAGTCAATGGGATCTGATCACAACAGGGAGATTTTAAATCAAAGGCATGACCAGATCAGCCAAGTGGCACCTCCTGCCTGTGCTCATCAGCTACAGTCTACTGGAGCCAAGTTGGGGTTTTTTTAAGTCCTTGGTTGCCACACCCAAACCAAAGTCCAAGGCAACTCAGGGGGTGCTGGCTAGGCCAGCTGCATTTACTAGTGAGCTCCCTGGAGCAAGCACAGCCAGGGGGAGCAGGGGAGTGTGCTGGTCAAGCAGGGGAAATCCAGAGAGCAGAGAGAAAAACTCTAAAGGAAGCTATTTCTTTCTGCTTACTTTCCTGTATCAGGCCAGCCTGACTGTGGGTGGAGACTTGGCCATATTCCTAGGGCTTTTCTTTTGGTAAGTCTGGTTGCAGACAGAGGGAGAAAGAGGGTCTATGTGAAGAAGGTCGGCTCCCCCTCTGCTACTGGAGAAGTCAGGATTTGCCAGGGAATCGTCTCCAGCTCAGATCAACTCCTCCTCTACAGGCAGTCACTGCCACGACATACAGCCTGAGCTGCAGCCAGAGCAGGAATGCTTCCTCCATCAGGGCTGGAGAGTCAGTGAGGCAGGCAAAGACGACTCCATCAAGGGTAAGCCCTCCCTGTGCAGCTGTCAATTGTCACCTGGATTCTGCAAACCGTTAACATCACGGTTGGTTCCTGGCTGGCTGGGCTGGAGGAGAGCAGGAATGAATGCTTCTTTCCCCCTGTGGCAGCCTGTGCTGCGCATCTGTCTGTGAACGGGGATTTCTTTCTGGGTGATTCAGCGCTAAAGCACAGCAAGAACCAGAGGAATGAGTGTTTCATTGCTGCAGCCAAGCTCCCCAAGGGCTAGGGCTTTCATTCTGCTCCATGCTTCCAAACCTGCCCCCGAACCAGGGTGTGGGAATCAGCCTGTCTGGAGGGCATGTTGATTGTTTCTGCATGAAGCATGTGGGAGGGCTGAGAGGAAGATATTTCCTGGGTATGCTGTTTGCTTCTTTCCCAGCTCCAGAAGTTAAAACCTTTGTGGCTGGAGCAGTGGGGCCAGTTTTAGGCCAGGGCCACGCTCCTGAACAGTCCCAGTAGCTTGCCAGGTATTTCCCTCTAATCCCAACAGCTTCCCAAAGCTCAGTAGAGTATTTCCCCCACCTTGAGGAACTCAAGAGATAAGGGCTGCCCCACAGAGGCAGAAAAGCCAGACCCTACAAGTTCATAATTTCTACACAGCCCCTTAACTGGCCTGAGGGATCTGCAGGCAGTTTTTGTGGGGAGGGACTAGCCCCCTAGAAGGGTTGTGACTAGAGCACAGCTACACTCTGACTGTGTGTGTGCAAGAACAACTACTCAGACATTGGAGAGGACAGCCGCTGTCCAACATCGCAGAACAGGGTGAGGGAGACAGAAGGGACTTTAATGGTCTCCAAAATGCTTGCACTGAGCTCAGCTCCTGCATTTCCCAGCCAGGGAAGTCACTAACGTAGCAATCCTCAGACACTGCTGCCCCCAGTGGAGCTGTTCAGGGAGGCTGCTAAAATTGCTTTCGTTTCCTCCAGAGCTGGGGTAGCCTTCCCTGCAGCCCGCACTGCCAGGTGTGGCTCGCCTGCCCTAGTGGGAGGCCCAGGCCGTCTCCACCACAGGAGGGCTCTGTGGACTGCACCCACAGGAGCCGAGGTCACGCTGGAGGTGGGAACCTGGAGCAAATCACATGGTGGCAGCTGTATGCAAGGGAGCAGATTGGTCTGTCCCTCGGTAAGTCTGCCATGATGGGGCAGGGGGACGGTGCTGTTAGGGGCTGTTGTGTGTTTACAGCTTTTTAAAAATTGGGACAAGTTCCCCTGCCTTAGGTTAACCCAGTGCCTCTCAAACTAGGCACATGGAGAACTTCTAGGGGGTAGGAAGCAATGAGAGGAAGGAAGGGGAAAGGTCAAGTATAAGTGGAGGAGAAGAACGAGAGAGAAAAAACAAAATGAACTCCTCCTCCAGAATCTCAGGGATGGGGGAAGTTACCGTGTGGCTGCAGCGGCAAAGTTTGCAATAGTGCTGTGTGCTCCTGGGGACACAAGCACTCTAGAAAGGAAGTACGTGACGCAGAAAAGTCTGAGAATCACGGAGTCGAACCCTATTTGTCCCCAAGGCCTCACCAATACCAGAGGGCTACAAGATCAGCTAAGATATGGAATTGAAAGCGTTTGTACAGCCCGAGAGTGATTTGCAAAAAGAACGTAAGGAAGTTAATGAGCAAACAGGCAGAAGACAAAAAAGTTCAGGAAACCAAGCCATCCACTCACAAGCACAGTCAACCCCACAGTAAAGCTTGCCAAGCCAGTGTGCATGCTGCATCTCTTCTGTGGGAGAACAGCCCTGACTCCCAAACAGCTGTCACTGCACCCACAATAGCTGCATAAAGTGAAAAACAATTTCACAGAAGCCAGAGGAAAGTCTCGATTAAACTAACAATCCTGGTTTCTATTTCTCCGAGTTAGTCACTGCACTTTCAAAGGCCAGGGTTTGCCATCCAGCCCTGCCTCCTGTTTCCTGATAGAAAAGAGGTGAAAAAAATAAACTTAAAGGAAGTCTGCATGCAAGAACCCAGGATTCGTGAACAGCACAAAAAAAGGACACACGCTTTTCTTGTGAACTGCTGTGCCTTTAAAGCTTTATAACTTTTTTTTTTCTCACCTTTAGATCTCAGTCAGAAGAAGAATAAACTTGCTTCTAAAAGAAAATGGGTACGTAACCTCTTAAAATATTTGCCCTAAACATATGATTCCATGTTTCTAAATACCATGTTTCTAAATACATACCCTTCCCATATCCAGTGTGTGGGGAGGCTAGTGGCTTGTCTCAACATTTTTATGTGAACATTACCAAAGTATTAACCTCATCCAAAGGGGAAACAGACACAAAAAGTGGTTACCCCAAAATACACAAGCAATTGGCCACAAAACGGAAGTGAAACTCGAACACAGGACAATCGACTGGGGCTTCATTGTCATCTCCAGTCCAACCTTTCTATATGGTCTGTTCCCAATATTCTGCACAGGTCACTGCTTCTGTTGTTGGCGTTGCCAAATCTTGTGGGATGCCCTGTGATGTGACAGGGCATCTCAGAAGATGATCCTTTGTGCATCACCTGCATGCATACAATATCATACTCCTGTGATATTACTGCCTGGATATTTGCTTTCACCTGTGAGTATCCTCCAGTGTTATTTGAAAGGATTGACAGCACCAGCTCTAATAAGAGCCTGTGTTTATAACACTGTCCACATGTCTCTTAGGTAACATGGTTGTTGAAATGTGGTTGGTGTTTGGAGTGGTTGACAGATTTGGCCTTCTAGGAAATAACCCTCCAAAAGTTGCCCAGGATGTACCATGGAGAAGTATCTATCATACACCCACAGCCTCTTGCCCCCCTGTCTCTGCTGCATGGCCAGGCAGCGGTCGGAGCGTCTGATGTGCTCTGTGCCCTGGGAGAGAATGGAGCAGAGCTGCACCTGACAGTAAGGGGACCCTGCCCCAGCTGTCTGCCCCCACCCAACAGCCTTGTACTCAAATCCAGACAAGGAGCTTTTCTCCTGCCACGTTGGACTGGGGGGGTGGAAACACTCCTTTCAAAAGGACTGCAATACTATTGGAACTCCATCAGTCACTGAAGATAATGTGTGTGTTTGCACAAGCTTGCTACTGACATGACATTTTATTTTCAGACCACAGAACACTGCCTTTGGCTGAATGGAAAGAGAGCCATGTTAGATGCTGGCTAGAGTCTATTGGCATTAAGAAAGAATATGTAGACAAGCTATATGAAGAGGAAGTAACTGGCCCAGTGCTCAAAGAATTAGATGAAGGTTTCCTCAAAAGCATAGGTATGAAAGGGGGTCAGATCCACATACTGACACGCAAAAGAAATGAACTTCTGGAGCACCTTCACAAAAATACAGGGTTGGACTTGGCTCTAGCAAATGATTCCAGCAAAAAGGCTTCAGAAGCATTGGTTTGTGAGAGCACAAACAATGCTGGGAAAAAGAAAGGAAAAAGCAGGAATTCTGCTCCACGTACAACCACCAACATACAAACCAGAGAGGGAGTCGGTGACTTAGGAACAATCAGTGTGACACAACTGGAAGATGCATCAAATTCTCAAGTAACTCATCCAAGTGGAGCTTCAGAAATAGATGCATCTAGTCCAGGAGGAAGTATTAGCAAAAAAGACACAGAAAAAACAGAGGCTACTCTTGACAGGGCAGGAGGTAGAAAAAGTCGCTCACTGCATGAAAATACAGCTGAAGCTATAACTCTGAGCAAGTTTAGACCATTTAGAAGTGACAACATTAATTTTAAGTATGTGAAAAACAATGTTCTTGGTCCAGAAACAGGAATCACCGATTTGATCACCCCTTGTCACGAATATAAGTCTCTAGCTATTGCTGCCGAGTTGGACAGGCAACGACTGCAAGCAAAGTTAGCCTATGAAGTTATTCGATTTGCCTCAGCTTGCATGAATGTTCGAACAAATGGTACCATACACTTTGGGGTTACGGACCGGGATGAAGACAAGGGCTGGAAACATGGACAGATAGCTGGTGTGAAGGTCAGAGACAGAGATGCCTATGTGGATGCATTAGATTACATAGAAAGATGTTTTGACCAGTCGGAGCAAGAAGCTGCCAGACTCTGCATTCACCCTCCTATTTTTGTTGAAGTGATTCAGAAAGACTCTCAGGAACAAACCTTTGTGGTGGAAGTTGACATTGAACCATCATCCAGCATAGCAAATGGGAGGGTTTTTCAAGTGCGCTTACCTAGATTTAACCAAGACAACAATAAGGTGATTATAGAAAAACATCCAGTTTTCTATCAAAGAGTAGGAGCAAAGTCAGAGCCTGTGAAGACTGAAGAACTAGTGCCTTTTATTAAGGGTTTGCAAGAAAGGGATGCGAGAAGAGAAAAGGCCGAATCCTCCAGCAGAGAGGACCACGATGGAATTTCTCAAGACTTAGGGCGGAAATTGTCAATCCTACTGACTGATGGCAAGAACTATATAAATGATTCTTTATGGTACATCCTTGTCACTAACAGGTGTAGGAAAGAAGATCTGAAACATGTCAATTTTTTAATGCGCATGAATATTTTCTGTGTTTTTGACTTTGATGAGGATTCCAACGTGTCAGGCTTGTATGCCCAGTTCAAAAAGCATCATGCGACAAGCTCACATTTCTTGCATGATTACTCCAATGAAAACAAGATGACCACCACTCAGTTTCAAAAACATCTGTGCCTGTTTGATCACACCAGCTGGATATTTTGCAATGGACGCAGCGACTACCATGGGAGTGAAAAACCCTGTGATGAAAACACTTGGATTAGGACTAAAAAGAAATACCTTAAGAAAGCAATTTCTTTCATCTGTGATGAAATTCTTCCCAAGAGCTCTTTCGTGGTGCTGTTCCTATTGTTATCACCTGTGGAAAAACCCATTGTAGACACCTTCCAGGAGTTCTATACAGAAATGAATGGCATGGAATATATCATGTGCATTGCAGAGTCCAGAGAAGATTATGAGAAGTGGGCTAATCTAGCTCAGGCATCTTGTAGTATTGAGACGCTGGAACAGAAGAGCATTGTAGGCATGAAGCTAAGTCATGTAGATGCCACTATTCAAACTATGATGTCTTCTAAGACGTGTGCCAGACATTTACCAGTTTCTACCAGAGGGTTGTGTGTGCTTCCAACACTGGAAGAAGAGAAAATGTTCTCCCTGGAAATACTGTGTGTAAATCAATGTGATGATATCAAACTGGATCTTCTGACTGCAAGCGAAATACAAGAGATAGAACAAACATTTTATCAAGGGAGAAGAGTCAGCTGGAAAAATTTCTGGCTTGCTGACAAAGGAAAGTGTGGGGAAGTCATTGAGCGTGAGGCCTGCAAGGATGTCAGCAAAATCTTGGATGAGATGCTGCATGGAACTCGAATCAGATACTCTGTGACTAAAGTGAAAATATTTCATCATCCTGGAAGTGGCGGTAGTACCATTGCAAGACAAGTACTATGGAAGAGAAGGAAGGATTTAAGGTGTGCTATAGTCAAATCCTCATACCCAGTAGCAACTGTCTGTCAGCATGCAGTTAATTTTAGAAAATATGAGGAAAAAGATACCAATCATTGTCCTCCAGTCCTCCTCCTAATTGAGGACTATGATGAAGACTTTGTGGATGAATTAAAGAATGATTTATTGGATGCTATAGCAGTTAGCAAAGTTCATTCTTCCAGGAGTTGTTTCATCCTCATGTGCTGTAAGCGATCTAATGACCCTGAAAAACGTTGCAAAGATTCTCCCCTGGATACAGTTGCTGTCACTCACAAACTGACAGAGAAGGAGAAGAGTTTGTTCAAAACCAAACTTGAAAGATTTACAACGCAGAAAGATTTCAAGCCAGAATTTATCCTTACCTTTGTCCTGATGTGTGAGGAGTTTAAAGAAACTTATGTGAGGGAGTTTGTACAGCACTTGTTGCAAGGTATAGATCTTTCTTCCCGTGATACTAGTTTGATGAGGTATGTTGCTTTGCTCAATTTCTACGTGCACAATTCATATGTTTCACTGTCACACTGTGAGGCTTTCCTGGGCCTTGGGGCATATACAGAAAAGAGGGCACGAGAGCATGATTTCAGAAGTCACTTAAGTGAACAAGCAAGAGTTATTTTCATTGAACTACGAGAAGATATCACTTATCTTTCATCTGTTCAAATAATACATTACCTGGTTGCAAAAGAAATTTTACAGCAGCTTTCAGGAGATCTGCCTCAGAGTCAAATTGCAATGAGTCTCCTTCAGGAAAAAGTGCTTTTTCAGCATAGGTTTGGCCGAGAAGAGTTCATAAAGTTCATCAGAGATCTGTTTATACGACGCGATAAGAAGAGTAGGGGAGACAACACTGACAGCCTCTTCTCTCCATTCATTGAGCATGTGTGCAGCTTTGAAGACTGTGAAAAAGCTATAGCTGTTTTAAAAGCTGCCTACGAATGTCTGGGAAAAGATGCTTTCTTTGCCCAGCAGCTTGCTAGGCTGCATTACAATCATGACAAGTTTGAAGATGCTGAATACTGGGCAGGTGTTGCCAAATCTCATTTGCCATATGATTCTTTTATTTTGGACACCGAAGGACAAGTGTACAGAAGATGGTTTAGTTTTACTGTGGACAAAATGACAGAGGAGGCCACCCCTGAAGAGGCTATTCAGAAAATAGAAATTGCCCTTAAAGCGATGAAATGCTTCCGGGCTGCACAACAGGCTGCAAAGTTAGAAATAGACACCATGAACAATGCTGGTTACTTTGGAGAAGTAGAAGTAGGATGTCGTCTGCTAAAATTTCTGTCTACACTTGAAGTGTTCCCTAGAAACACAGAAGGGGAACATTCAGAACTTGTGCGTTATCTGATATCTGACTACATTCCTGAGAGCATTAAAAAATCCTGGGGAAAACTTCACAGCCGTTTGAAAGGCTTACGCCAGAATATTTATAATGCCCTGGAATGGATTTCAGAAGATCTAAGTTACTTTCAAACAGATAAAAACCAGGAAAAAGATGATGAGGCAGAGGTGGGACAGGAGAGGGAAGAACAAGTTTACAATCCTAGAAAGTGGTTGAAAAGACAATCAGAAGCTTATGCCAAGTTCTTTATCTCAAAGTCCCTTGTTGAGGAAAATAATGCAGGACCTGAAACTCAGCTTCTCAGACGCATGAACATTTATAGGAATGGCGGCGGCAACGTCACTACCATTCTTTCGCTGCTGTCAGATACGAAGGAGAAGAGATCAGTTCAAAAACTGGAAACAATAATAAACTTTTATGCAGAAGACCCACGGCTGGAGGATATTGATCTCATCAATTACATTTTGTCACACATAACTTTAGCCTGTGTATCCCCTGGGTCCTCCAAACTACTCCCATTTCAAAAGCTGCGGGAACTCAGCAAGAGGTTCTTTAAACAGAGAAGAACAACATTTCCAGCAAGCGCTTATTTTTTGCTCACATTGCTATACTGGCCAGATGAGGCATTAGATGGAGAACCTAATCCAGATAAAGATGACATTCTAATATCAGCTCTTCAAACCATGAAGCATTTGAATGACATCAAAATGAAAAATGTTGCTCCAAGAAAGAAAAGAATCTACACGCACTTTTTTCTAGGAAAGGGCTATGGGCTAGGAAAGATCGTGCACAAGACTAGGATTGATAAATTAATCAGTGGTTCCCTGGACGAACGGCGAATGAAGTGGCTACATGGGGACGTATGGAATATTGGCAAAATACGTGAGGTCTTAAAAAGAGTTTCTGGCTGGACAGAGGACAGGAAAGTGTTTATAAGGGGGCATGTCAGGCCAATTCATATTTTGCCTTTACATTATGATTCAGTTCCTCCAGGAAGTGAAAATGTGACGCTTTATTTAGGATTTTCATTTAATGGGCTGGTTGCCTATAACATTGAGGTTGAAAAGGACAAAATTCACATGAGAAAATAAGGTACAATAATTTGAGAATATCCTCTCTTCTAAGAAAAGAACTGCAAGATTTTTAATGACCTGTTACATTCTGAAAGTGACAAAGAAATCAGATTATAAAAGGGCAATGGTTCTTTTTTTCTTATAGTCATTACAACCACAATTCTGACATAATTTTAGTATTAACTGCCATATTTACTGTTATATATTTTGCTATTGTTTTGTTACTAGTAAATGGAAGTGTCATATTTTATTTAGCATCTTCAATCTGTGGCCATCATATTCAGTATAATTGCTTATCACATTCTGGTCAGTAAAGAAAAATAAATTGTTCCAGGAAGAAAACATTCAACTCTACTGTAAGAAAACTCTGAAAAACTGGTATTTTTACATTTGTAAGATTGTATAGTAAGAAATCCAACTGTTTAAACTCCAGGAAAAAAGGAAGAAATAATTTGTGGGGAGATGTATAATGAACTTGGTCCAAGAGCTAGAAAGTTTGGAAACACCCTTTAAAAAATATCCAAATGCCAAAACTCAGGATTGAAGAATTATGCTACACTTACATGTTTTTAAAGTTTGATTAATCAGTTAATACCATTACAAATAAGTGGGTAACTCATTACAAAGTTGATTTAGGAAAAAATGGTGCAAGCAAAATAAATGCAAAAGGGAAATCCACAGAGGTTTGGAGATACAAGGCAATTCCACCTCCGGAGCAAGCAGCTATCAAATTTGTTAACTTTTCCCCTAAATTAGATTTCCTGCTTTCTTTCTTGGGTAAATTTAAAAGGGATAAGAAACAAAAAGCTCACCGCTATGCCTTTGGTATTTTCCAAGGGATAGGAAACAAAAATTTAATTTGATCTATATGTTGCACATGCATATAGAATATGCATCTTCACTCAGTACTTCACATCCATGAACAATAATGCTTACATTGAATAATCCAGCTCACCTGAGCAGCACACCCTTTGCTAATTTTAGAGGTGTTCACTAGGAAGTGTGGTGGGAGGGGAAGCAAAGGTTTATAAACATTTCACTGCACTTGGCAAAAAGAATGCGGTTTTTTTTTTTGGTTTTTTTTTTAATATATGGACAATTTGTTTACAGATATATTTAAAGGAAGTTGCCAAGGTAGGCTGGCCACAGATTATCCTATTGTGTCTTTTTTTTGGAAACAAATAAGTCTGTGCAGTTTGCTTGGGATAAGAAATTAGATGCATGTAGGTGTAACCCTGTACAATTCAAGATTTTAGGGCACTGCCTGCTCTCACCTTCAAATTGCCTGGTTTAGGATGTCTTACATGCTTACCGATTTAATTGTCCTATTTGTATAGTCTCTCTTCACTTCTATGGCAACTCGTTTATTTTAAAATAGTACAGCAATCATGTTATAAATGTATTGCGGGACCAATTTGTTTTGCTAATGCTGCACAGAAAGCTTCCTATAATAAAGTAACTATATTTTATTTTTGGAGTTTTTTTCCCCCCCCCCAATGCTACTATTTCTACTTAATTTAAAACTGCCATAAAAACTAAAATTGTTTGCCTTTCAAGCTGGTAGATAACCTTTTAAACTAAACTTGTTTGTAAGTTTTGAGTTCTCCAACTTAGAGCTACTAGGCTAGTTTTTCTCAAGTCACTTGTCTCAGGCAGCCAGATAAATTAAAGAACTGGAAACCATAAGTCACTGTTTCCCTAGAAACATTTAAACTCAACTAAGAGCTAGATGGCAGTATGTGTTCAAGCAGTGCATGAAAAATAAAAGTTTATTTTTCAGTTAAACATGTTCTTACAAATAGATATTGTTTTATATCTGCATATCCATCTCCAACCCCCACTTTTCTTTTTTTAAACTATCTGTGTGGATACCTTTAAGACTGATATATATTATAAGTTGTTATATTGGCCCCGGGAAAGGGACAGGGGAGAACAGCTGAAAAAGGACTAAGAGGAGTATGAATATACAAGTATTATCATCGTTGTATAAGATTAACTCCTTGGTCTTTTGAGAATAACACATGGTACCAGGACTGGGGTGTGAAGAAAGGTAGAAAAAAGAAGCATCTCAGAATTCCAGGAGTTAAAGCTGCCTAACAATGCAACAGAGAACTGGAAGAGATTTAAGCAGAGCTTCACCATATACATGACAGCCCGAGAAACTACAGAGAAGGAAGATCTACTCAAGGTAGCTATTTTCGTAAATATAGCAGGTCCAGAAGCTCTGTCTCTTTATAATAGCCTACAACAGTAAGAAGCAGAATAGAAAAACTATGGCACAGTAATAAAAAAGTTTGAGGAACACTGTATGACTAAACAAAATTAAACTTTTGAAAAGTATAATTTCCACATGAGACAGCAGAAAGAATGAGAGACAATAGAGGAGCTTGTCAAAGACCTCAGACTGCTGAGCCAGACATGCAACTTTAGAGAACCAAAAGAGTCCATGATCAGAGACCAAAAAGTACTGCGTATAAGGGATACAACCCCCGGGAAAAGACTGCTGGAGCTTAATTTGGAAGCGGCAGTTAGAATGTGCCAAGCGAATGAGATAACAAGTGCCAGGCTGCAGAAGCTGGAGGAGAAGACAGAACAAGCTGAATTAGACAGGATTACAAGACTGCAGAAACCTAAAGTAACACAAACAATATAAAAAAAGAGGATCTCACTATGAAGCAGGCAAACAGGCCAAATCCAGATGACATCTGCAGTGCCACATACCACACGTTCCAGATATCCAGGGGTCAAAAAAACCCACAGAGAAAAAGAGTGGAGCAGCGCACAAATGGGCAGTGCGCACCGCTCAAAATCAGACCCGGGCTACCCAGAACCACGCTGCAGCTGCCAGCCAGGCTCCACACAGCAGAATCACCACTGCTGCAGCCCTGGGAGTCCCCCAGGATCCCAGGTATGGCTGCTGTGGCCAGCCCAGCGCTGGCCTCCCCTACCCCACCCGGGGTAACTTGCCGCGTGCCAAAGCATGTGTGGCATGGGCACATCCCAGTGACAAGTAGTGGTGGTACAAGGTGTGCCACTGCTACTTGTCTCCAGGGAACCAAATGTCTACACCATATGGCAAAGGGTAACATAGTGGCCACATGGTGGACATGGCCAAGGGTAACATAGTAAAAATTCAGTTTGTAACAGTCCCAGGAAAGCCAGTGCCAATTACTGAGTTGCAAATGTGTAATAGTCTAGGTTTGATTAAGAGAATGGGTGTCACTGATGGACTGGAAACAAGAACATAGGAGTTTTATGATGCATTTCAAGGCATAGGGAAACTGTCAACTGAGTACAAGATAGAGATAAGAGAACCAAATACTCCCATCACACATGCTCCAAGAAATGTTCCCCTTGTACTAAAGGAGAAACTGAATCTGGAGTTGAATAGATTAGTTAACATGGACATAACAGAAAAAAGTAGAGCAACCAACTGCTTGGGTTCATTCATTGGTCATAAATCTCGAGTTGTTTGGATCTTAAGCAAATGAACGGGTACATCAAAAAGGAGCATTTTCACATTCCCACCAGGGAAGAGGTTTTTGGCAACATAGCAGGAGTTAAATATTTCTCCACTTTGGATGCCTCTTCTGGGTTTTGGCATGTCTCCCAAGAAAAGAATAGCACTACATTATGTACCTTCAATACGCCCTTCGGAAGGTATTGCTTTCATAAACTTCCTTTTGGACTGTGTTCTGTATTTCACAGAAAGGTGCAACAAGTTTTTGAAGGTCTTGATGAAACTATGGTCTATATTGATGATGTATTAGTTTGGGGAAATACTATAGAAAAACATGACTTGAGGCTAAGAAAGGCACTAGAAAGAGCTCGCAGTTTGAAACTGGACAAACAAAAATGCAAATTCAGGGTCAAAGAAATAACTTTTCTCCCAGATATGTTATCTGAGAAAGGGTTGCAAATCGATCCTGAAAGGGTTAAAGCCATTACAAACATGCCACCCCCTACTGATAAGGAAGGAGTGCAAAGATTACTGGGAATGATCAATTTAGTAGGGAAATATCTACCTAACTTAACAGAGCAGACCAAACACAGCTTAAATCACTCCTAAAAATGAAAGCTTAGTGGATATGGAAACATAAACATGAAGCTGAATTTAAATACTTGAAGGAAAAAATAATGAAAGCTCTGGTATTAAATACTATGACCCTAAAAGACCCATTAAATTGTAAACAGATGCTTCTAAAGGCGGCACTAGAGCAGCTTTGCTTAAAAAATATGGGGATAGCTAAAGACTAGTAGCGTAACTATAGCAAAGATGGGGTTATCAGACATGCCACCCAGATTACAGAGGCTTCTTTCAACTGCATGATTTAGACATACTGTGCATGCCAGGAAAACACCTACTTATTGCAGATGCGATGTCCAGAGCATATGACACAACAGAAAGTGACAGAATTCTGGACTCAGACAATAATGATCTAATTAAAAAAGTGATTCCTGTCACAGATAAATATCTCTAGTGGGTTATGGAATAGAGAAAATCCCACACAATTTACTGATTCGTTTTGATGCACTGGCTAGGGGAGTAGTTAACTGATTGCACGATTTCACAATGTTTACACACTTAATTTATACAACACAATTTTATTTTAAAACTCTTTGCTACGTATATAACACTGCTTAGCTTTAAGAAACACCACAAACATTAAAAACACAATAATTACATATATTAGAAACAATGCTCCGAATGCACTTCCTTCCCAAACAATACTATAAGAATTAGTGTTACAAAAACAACTACAATTACAACTAAAAGTTAAATTTGAATCAATACTATTATTTTTCATATTATACTTACAATCCTAGAATTCCAAGAAGCCAAATACCAAAATATGGTTTCATTCCTCAGTAGTACGATTTAATGGGTTGGCCTCAGTAGTACGGTTCAATGAAATGGGCTCAGCAATACAATTCAATAGGCTGGCCTCAGCAGTGATAGGACTAAGTCCCCTTCAGGTGCTCCGCGGCTTCAGCGTAAACTAAGAGATTCGTGTTCACGGAGAGGGTAGTTTCAGATGATCAGTCTGAACCGGGCTATACTTGCAATTTTTCCTTCGTTGTTCTACAAGTATAGTCACCTCCAAATTGGGACAGCAAGTTACCGTTTTTATTGAGCGAGTTGCCGTCAGCGGGCTCCTCCTACTCAATATATGGTTGCTCCCAAATTTGGGCTCGGATCTTACTCAACAGATTCTTTTACCTTTGTTGAGCATTTTAAATTACCTTTGGGAAACTTCCATATCACTGCAAATGCCCTTTTCTTACCAACCTGGTCAAAAGGCCTCAGGGTTTGATCTCTTGGAATTCAGGATATTTGCTCTCTTTGTAAAAGATTTCTAAAAGATGAAATTTAAATTAAGACTTTAAGCGAAGTCAGGATCTTTTGCACGTAGTCCCAAAACAAAGAACTAGATAAGGAGATAAATCTTATCTTCTTCCTGAAACTGGCTAATGGGCAACCTTTACAAACATTCAAACTATTTCATTCAATATGACAATAAAATGTGGGCAGTATTTGCAGAAGCTACTGCTTGGGACATCGCATTGCAAAAAGTGATAACAGCTATTTGTGCTGGTTGGATGGAAAACATATACATAGCCCTGATTCTCAGATCAAGGAAGAGCTGTCGGTACTGGATGCCATTTTGCTCAAAGGCTCACGACTTGTTCCAGCAGTGCTAAAGAAAGACATGTTAAACAGAATCCAGGAGGGGCATCTAGACATTGAAAAAACGCAAAAGGAGAGCAACATGTGCTCTATATTGACCCAACATAAATAATGGCATAGAAGATGCAGGTAAGGCTTGTACAATGTTCCTAAAGTACAGATTAGCACAAAGAAAAGAGCTTGTGATGGTCACGGAGGAGCCCGTAGGCTCCATGGTATCAAGTGGACATTGACTTGTTTATGCATACAGAAAAAAAAAAGATGTATTAGTGAGGGATTATTATTCTCATCATCCTGACAATGTACTGCTTAAAAGCACAACAGCAAACCATGTCATAATGCACATCAAATTGATTTTTGCTAGACATGGGAGTCCACAAATTGTTAGAACAGACAACAGACCTCAATTCAACTGTCTTAATTTTAAAGAGCTGGCAAACAAATATGGATTCCATCACAAGACGTCAAGTCCTAAATACCCACAATCCAATGGTCTGATGGAAAATGGAATACAAATAGTGAAAAAAAAACTTGAAAAAAAGCTATAGATTCACACATTGCTGTTTACCTGTCACACTAAAATTATAGGGTAACACCCATGAAACAGACTGTCCTCAGCAGAAATGCTTTACAGGAAACTCAAAACCAGGCTGCTAAATCTTGTGGATGATTCACCAGAATGAAAAGCAAAATGTGAAAACATTTAAACAAGTTGACAAGCTGAAATAAAAATGATACTACAACAAGGGTTGCAGGGTTGCACAACAAAGATATGGTGCTTATTTCAGATAGAGGAGTGTGGAAACAAAAAGCACTAGTTTCCCATCAAGTATCTCCCAGATCCTATAAAGTAGTCACACCAGGACAGGTGTTAAGAAAGAACAGACCAACACCTGCAGCTCATAAAGGGGAGAAGAGAAGCAGCATCAGGAGACTCACCAAAGGAAACTGAGATAAAGCAACAAGGACAGAAGAGATTGAAAATGATGCAGAAGTAGGGACATCTGAACAAGGAAACCAAACAAGAACTAAAACCAATAAGGATTGAGAATGCAGAGAAACGGAAATCACTTAGAGCTAAAAAGCCAAGACAGCCTAAGAGAGAAATCTATTAAAATGTACTTTAACAATGCGTTGACTTAAACTTCCAACCTTAGCATTACATGGGATATGTTGCATGTAAAGGGGAAAGATGTGTGTGTACCTTTAAGAGTGATATATAAGTTACTACACTGGCCTGGGGAAAAAGGCAGGAGAGAACAGAAGGGGACTAAAAAGAGTCCAAATAAACACATATTATTGTTCTATAAGCTGAACTCTTTGGTCTTTTGAAACTAACACCATCCACACTGCACGCAAAACCTGAATTCACTTACACAATTCAGGATTTAGATCAACCTAGTTTTACAGCTTTTTAATGATCAAGTAGAAACAAAGTTTAGCATTACCTTATTTAGCTGCGATGGATGTTGAGCAGCAGCCCTCTTGCGGTAGAATCATACAGAAAATTCTCAGCAGCAATGTGGCTTCTCAGATTCCTGTAGTCCCTGCTGAGAGTGGTCTATCTTTTCCCCTGCTCTATAGAAGGCCAGAAGAGCTGCAAACTCGAGGGCAACAAACAGCTTGCTTTCCTTCTGCATTCATGCTGGGGATGCAGGTTACCAGCCTTGATTGATCACAGCTGCTCTACTTTCTTCACTCAGGACTTCCAAGTCAAAAACCCTACTGTGTTTGTCACTGCAGGAAAAACTGCATGTCTTTTAGGTCATTTTTAAAGGTTGTTTTTTTTTTAAATGTCATCATCACCCTCCAAGTATTGAAAAGAGAATTGGATTTAATTGCCTTTCATGGAGACTTGCTAGCCTCAGGAGACTTTCATCTGCCCCATTTCTACTCTGTTTGCTAAGAGCCCCTAAGATCCTTCACTTTGATATCAAAGTCTAGTCAAGGTTAGCTTTATTTTTCAATAGTTACACCATCTTTTCTGCAGAATTAGCTCAACCAAGACAATAATTGAGCATTTATATCTGGCCCCTTGAGAGCCTGCCCAGCTCCCACATGCTGCAGGCTTGTTTTAAACAAGGGAAAAGGCTGATCGTTTGGTGTCGAGAAAGAAATTGCTTGGGCTGAGTTCATCAAGACTGGGGTGCAGCCTGCAACATGTGCAGCCTCAGAGCAGCATTGAGGTCTGGGCTCCCGTGTGGGGTGCTGGATCCCGTTCCCATCAGCTGTGTGCCTGGCAGGGGCTGCTCCAAGTCCACCAGCAGATGGTGCGGCCAGCTGCCCAAAGCCACCAGGGAAACGGAGGACAGGGCAAGTCTTAACTACCCCTTATTCTCCAGCGACTTTTTCAGAGTTGCAAAGAAATCTCTTCGAGAGATTTGAAGCCCTGAAGGTAGGTGTCTGTACCCTCAGCAGAGCAGAGCACACACTTGGCCTGGGGCTGCCAGCAGAGCCCCTTTGGAATATAACAGGCAAGTACCCTAGTCACCACTTTGGTCTGTTTTGGATGGTACACGGTCAGCCCTCCTCTGAAGCTGTACCCAAGCTCAGCAAGATTCACTGGGCCAGAGAGCACACAAGGGAGCAAGACTACAGCTTAGTGAACAGGAGGGAGATGTGGGTCCCAGTCCTGAGAACCAGGATTATTTCTGTATTTTGCATCCCAAGTATGAGTTAGAGTGCACTGGCTAGTTGGTGGAAGAAACTCAACCCTTCTGGCTAAAACTGTTACACCCTTAGGATGGCAAGAAAATGTTTTCTATGACACATGGTGGGAAAGGGAGGGAGAGTGTGGAGGGCAATGTAGGGGATTGAACTAAACCCAAGATCTTATCGCTCTACTACACCCACATTTTCTCTAGTCCAATAGTCCATACAAAATGAAAACAGGAGTGAGAGTAATCTTTTCTTCAGCAGAATACCTTGCAGTTCAGTGACCAGGGTACAAGGCTATGGGTTCAACTCCCTAGTCTCTGAAGGAGTGAACTAGCTGTAGGGATACTGCATGGGCAGATGACAGAAGTTCCCCACTGCACACCTCTCTGAAAAAAAAAAAGGGAGCAACACCCCACAGGTAACAGGATTTTCTTCATTCTTATAGAACCACAAAAAATGAGGGTTGGAAGGGACCTCTGGAGGTCATCTAGTCCAACCCTCTGTCCAAAGCAGGACCAGCCCCCAACTAGATCATCCCAGCCAGGGCTTTGTCCAGATGGGCCTTAATCTCCAAGGACAGAGATTCCACCACCTCTCTAGCTAACCTGTTCCAGTGCTTCACCACCCTCCTAGTCAAAGTTTTTCTTAATATCCAACCTAAACCTCCCTTGCTGCAACTTGAGACCATTACTCCTTGTGTCAGTGGCACTTGGGACAGTACTCACCACAATGGGACTTGAAAGGTAGCAAATGGCCTGCTGGAGGAAAAGTGACCAGGAAATTGTAAACCCAGGAAGGTTAAATTTCTCTGGATGGGGATAATCTGAATTTTACAGAGATGACAGACCCAAATGAGTCTGGCTCTTTTGTTTGAAATTGCTTCTGTAGGACAGTGACTCAGCTGCCTTTAAAGATTCAAACAAGAACTGGGGAATGCAGGACTCTTCCATCTAGCCAAAGGCTCTGTGGTAGTGTACACAAGTAGGCTACTAAGGATTTGCCAGGTCAAGCAGGCTTAAAAGATACCCACAAAAGTTTGTTCTGGTCTCTAATAGGAGCCCAAGTTCTGAAAAGGATTTTTATGCTCACTTCTGATAAAGGATCTCCTTAAAGCCAGAGCTAAGGTGATTAAATCCAAGGAGAACCACAGCACAAGACTCCCCACCCAGCATGTTAGTTTCTGTAGATTGTACTCTTCTGGCTTCAGTGAATTAATTTGAATGAATTAGTTTGTTCTTCAATTTATCTCTATCATCCATCATCACATTTTCTAACCCTAGGGCTAATGGGGATACTCTTATGTGCGCATGTATGGGGGAGGAGGAAAGAAGTGTAGAAACTGTATTATTCAGCTGCAGGTTGACGTTTTCCAGTTTAAAACAGGCAATCTTATGTCCATTACTTGTGTGGAGAATCACAGATAGCAAAAGGCTGAGCACAGAAGCAGAAGACACTTTGCTACCTAGTAGGAAGCAAGTCTGTGACCTTAATCCTCCTTAAGACTCCATTCCTCTTGAGTGCAGATATTCATCCATTCAGAAATCGCATGAACACGCACTTGCAGCTAGATACCAAATGCCTTCACTGCAGTATTTCATATCCTCCTTCCTCTAATGACTTGTGTGTGGAATTAGGTAAAATTCTTAATGAAACAAATTTAGGAAGGGGCTTAGCCCTAAGTGAGCATCTACCTACACAACACTGTCAGTTGTCAAAAATAGTAGCCTGTAGATAGGTGCGCTTAAAGGAGCATAGGTCCTTGTGAATCCAGTCAGGGATGGAAGTCACAGATTAGCTTTTCCACACACTATACAGGAAAGCTGGGAAAAGAGTGGTCAAATCCTTAGGTACAGCTTCCCTCTTGCACAGGCAGGTTGGCTCAAACTTATTTTGTGAAGCAGTGATAAGGCTCAACTGGACCTTCAAAATCAAGTAACTGAAAACCGAAGCTGTGTATAATTTTTAAAATCAATGGGCGAGTAGGGGTTAAGATTTGCACCTGGAGGTACAGCTTAATTAAAAGACCTGATTCTCTGGCTTACTTCACCCAATACCTAAATAGCACTGACTACACCTGCTGTAGGATGTTAAACATGCAGTATTCAGTGCTGGTCACAAAGCCAGTAAGAAGGAGCACACACAGTCAAGATCAGTAATTGTTTGGGATGGAAGCATCCCTCAAGCTGCAGGACCCAGCTAAAAGCAGCAACACTGAAGAACTGTCAGGAAAACAAACAAAAAACAGCTTGTCCTTCAGTTACCCTGTATGTTATGCTCCCTGTGTAAGCATTCAAAAATAAGCTTGTTTTAAAGGCATTTAGCCAGGAATTAACTAAAAATCAAACTAAGTCCATTTTAAGTCTGAATGCAAGCGCCTACTACAGAGATTTAATAGAGATCATAGAATCCAGGTTAATGTTTTTAGTTAGACTGGATTATCTTTGCCCAAATGTTTGTATACAGAGAAATCTGTAGGAAGGCTAGAGACCTAGCAAACGCATTCAGTATTTCTAAAACAGGTCCAAAATACAGGGAAAGAGGTCAATTTTTTTTAGGAAGTTTATTACATCACATATTCAAAGGCTTCTCTCAATTGTGAAAAATCAGAATCCCTAACCAAAGGTCGATTTGCAAGGAAACTTTCCACATAGGAGGGTGGCTCAGAATGCTGGGGTATGATATGCAAAGGTACCACATTTCCAGCTACTTTTACATATTGCTCATTATTCATATTCAATTGCATCAAACTTGAGCTCTTTAGCTTGTGACCTTCCTGCATTTTACTTCGTCAAATATGTCTTTGAGTCATAAGGGGCAGTTACTGTGTGAGGAAATACCTCGGTCCTGTACTGTGCCTCTGACAGGAGCAGATATAATTTCTACACTACCTGTAGCTAATTCTTACCTATCTAAACAAATACTTAACAATATTAATACTTTTACAGAACCAGCCAGACCAAGAAAAGGGAAAACAACAAAAAAGGGTAAAAACATTTTTTTTTTTTTTTTTTTTTTTTTTTTTTTTTTACACATTTCTCCACAAAGATCAGCGTTGAATTACCTACAGCCTTAAAGACTTCAGCTTTCAGCCTTTTTTGTTTTTTTAAACACAGATGAGTACCAAATTGTTGGGCCTTGTCTTGAGTGTACCTGACTTGCTTTTCTCTGCAAAGAAAACTGCACCCTTATGCAAGGATCTGATTAAAGTTGTTGAAGCTGAAAAGTTGTTTGAAACATTTTACTCTTATGACTATACTGAAGCATTTTATTTTTTGATTCAGAGAATACAGAGATGCAGCAATTCATTTATTAAATCAAGTTTAATCAGTCACAATGAAACAGATATACAGTACAGAAAAAGCAGCAAGCCCCTTAAAAACATAAAATGCAAGTCTGACCCGTTATTCGTGACTGCATATCTTCTTCAAAGCTTCGTCAAGTGAATGCTGTAAATTAAACTATACAGTACCCCTTTCTACCATCTCCATGCATTAAAAGTTACCCGTATACTTACCAACCTGTCAAGCTTTAAAATTGTTTTTCTTCCGATCATTGCTTGTTACAGCAAGTTTTGCATATGTGGTTATAAGATCAGCCATCTTTTAAAGCTCTATAAAAAATTGCTTGTTCCCTTTTACACCACTGGTGTAAAATGCAGTGCACTAGTGCACAAAAGTTGGCTGACTTTTGTTTTAATATATCAGTATATAAACTACCATACCTCATTGATGAATGCTGAGCTCACTGTAGACTCCTAGTGATCACCATTATCATATTAGAGTTGGGAAGAGCTATCCAACTGTGCTACACGGGAAAGTTATAACAGACCAAAGGCAGGACTGCAACTTAAGATTGCTTGTATGGTAATGCCAGGTCCAAAGACTGCCAACATCCTTTTAGAAAATCCAAATTTACTGTGTCAAAGGAAAATGCATTTAAGCTGTTAGTAAAACAATATTCTAGGTATGCTATTAAGTGACATGATGCAGACAACCCTGAAGCACTGCTCTTTATTTTAAGCACAAGGTACTACAGGGTAGACATGGCAAAAGGGGAACCTTAGCTCAAAACAGAAATCCATGCTTTTTTTTTTTTTTTTTTTGCAACTGCTGGAGGCTAACCTCACACAGCAGTACTGCAGGCACAAACAAGTGATTTAACAAATCTCAGAAACAGACTTGGTGCCAGAGTGGTTGACAAAGCGTGTGGGTGGGTGGGGGTATGGGTTGCAGCTATTAACAAAGAGAAGGTTCATGGGCTTTATAGCCAAGAGAACAGTCACTCCATTTTCACAAGAATTCTACGTGCACATGACCACTACTCACAAAGGAGTTACAGCCAAAAAAGCTAGTTTGGAAACATAAGTAAAGAAGGTGCCTGAACCATCAGGTTCCCAGAACAGAGGCCTGAACAGGCCTCTCCCTTTAAGTAGTTGAAGTTGTATGCTTCTTGCAGGCATATAAACACTTGCATAATAAATGGCTGAAGACAAAAAAAAAAAAAAAAAAAAGGCAACGGGAATGTGCACTAACACTACGACATTCCCCCCCTCAGTAGTCTTTTATCCATACAAATAATTAACACGATTGAAAATGCATTTTTGAAAGATGAACAATTCAAATATGGAGTTACAGTTACTGCAACCATCACTGACCATTAGTTTGCTGTGCGTATTTAAATGAGTTATTTCTCTCCAATTGCCATACTGTCTATTGGTGTCCTTAGTATTTTTATTTTGTGCTTTTATCTCACTTTCCATCCAAAGATCTGAAAGGCCCATTTATTGTTTCTAAGCTTTATGCCCTCTCAGACAGCATAGAAAGGTTAACAGGTTGTATATTAGTATAGTGCATAATTCATAACAGGAAGTAAGGCTCACTTCTTGACTTGCAGACCTGTTCTGTAAAGATTAAACAATATTTATTTCATGTAGGTGATTCAGTTAATATTAGACACTTGAATACCTGAGCTAGATTTTTACTTATTTTTAATTGATGTGCGTACAGATCCAAATTTTACTTCCTGAAGATGCTCAGGACACCATACAATAAACTAAAAATCCAAAGTACTACCTGTTTAAAAATGTAAACAAATAAAACATGGTACAAAAACTGAAGGGGAAAGAGAAGAAAGGATAGGCAATAATTTTGGACTGGCCTAAATTAATCTTCATAGGGAACCATTTGTAAGACCTCTAATGTGCTGAAAAGGGCTAAGATGGATTTCGGAAAACAGCAAGTTCAAGGCACATGCAGTCTATAGGGCTGACTGCATTAAAGATGCGATAAAGCACTAAGTCTAGAAGGTGCATATAAAAGTTCCTCAAAAAGTTGTTATCCATAAAAAGATTTAAGGTAAGGTTAAATTACTGCTGCTATTTTGTTATCAGCAGGAATACCCATTTTCTAAAAATGAAAGAGAGAACGTTAAATCCTATTAGCGATAAAACAGCCTCCCTTTTTGAAATAAGCAAGTTACTTAAGAACTGACCCTGATTCCAAACTTAAGCATCCTTTTTCAAGGCTGATAAAATGGCTGTTTAGCAAGCTGTAATTTATTATTTCCCTTAAATAGATTCTTACAGGAAGTTGTGACCCTTAACTGTTGGTCTGAATCATTGCACGTGATTAAAAAAAAAAATCCACAAAACAGAAGCCGAGTTCTACAATTTGTTCACTACTGAAGACAGCAGTAGATACACCCTACATGACAGACTGATGCATCACATTCAAATAAATTAAAAAAAAAAAAATCTTTCTTCATGTATTCAAAGAGTATTATTTGAACAAAGTATTTCAAATAGGAACATCAGGTACTTACAGATTAAACTAACCTGTACTGGCAGTGCTGTAGGATTTTTCTTCTCTACCAGTAAGAACCAAATGCTGAAATTCTGCTGCTAGTCAACAAAAACACAAATTATTAAACCAAGGAGTTTAATCCATAATTTTAAAAGTTTTTCATTAAAAAAAATTATCAAGCCTCAATTGTTGCAACCTGCCCCTTAAAAATTGTAAGCTTCAACTAAAGGCAGCTAATATTACTTAGATTTTGTCTTAAATTTTGTATGTTTTTCTACCCCACATCCCAGACATCTATTAGGGGAAATTCTCATGAATTAAGTAATGCATGCTGCAAGAGTAACCCTCTTAAAGAGCACTTTGTGGAGTAGGTGGAGAATCTGTATAATTTAGTTATGCAAGTTATACATTTAATCTAAAAAAAATGCAGACTACATTTGCCTCCACCAGAATTTAAGGGGAGTTTCAGAATTCAGCACTCAAAAAGTACATGTGCTTCAATGAGGCAACAAAAACGAAACTGCCTTTAACCCTTGAAATGTTGTAGGATGTTGCAAGTCATAAAAAAGCGAATATATTCCTTTGAGTGAACATAGGTTGCTCTTAAATATGGCGAAAATTCCGACACCCAAAAACCAAGAAGTTAGTTAGGACTGGTTAATACATATCAGTTAGCTATGGTAGGGGACCATAATATGACCATTAAAATATGGTTAGAAGTTACTCAATTTAGCCAAAAAAAAAAAAGGGAGGAATTCCTGCCTGGGCAGATATGCTTGGACTTGATGTACTTCAAACTGACTCTAGCAAACCCTGTATTCCCTCCTTTTAAAATCCCCCCCTTCCTCCATTCTGTTGAAGAGACAAGAAAAAAAAAATGTATTTTATGGCCCCAAAAAATGGTTTTATTTGCATATTATATTAAAATGATCCCATAAAAATTGTGCCGTTGACATCATCTATTTGTTTTTAAATCCTAGATAAGACAAACCCTGACACAAGTGAAGTTCAGTTACTGTAAACCAATGTGCTTAAAATGGATTATTTCTGTCTGGGCAAGTGAAGAAGTAACCAAAAGGCTGGTATGCAAACTTTCAGATAAATGGCAAATTACTGTAGCCTTCAAGTTAACATGCTACTAGATATAGTTGAGTTAGGTGCTTGGTAGTTTAGGAACATGATTTTAAGCTTAAGCTAACTGATTTAAGAGTATTTTCCAGGGAACTTGAAATCTCAAAGTCACAGAAGCAATCCAATTCAACTTCTTCTCCATTACACTCATGCTTTACCTCATGGCTCTCCAACTTCTAAGTGGCAGGGGGCTGAATGCCCTGTAGGCTGTACCATGCGCCCAGGTAGCCCCAGCCACACAGCCTCCTGGGGTGGGGACAGGAAGTAGAAGCTAGGAGGGGGATTCTGGAGACTCCAGCTACTGCAGTCAGAGTGGTGGGGGAGCAATGACTGGGCAATGGTCCATGGGTTGCAACTTAACCCTTAAAGGGCACATGCAGTTTATGGCCAGCTACTTGAATAGCCATGCTTTCTCTCATCACCATCTGGCCAAACAAGGACTGGTAAAAACTCCCTATTCTAAATACTTCAACGCCTATTGAAAGTAGATGGCAGGGAGCTGAGTGATACAATACAGTATTGTGAACTGTCAGTTGTATTGGAATCTGCAAGTCTATACTGGTTAAAGGACAAAGATGTTTGAAAAGGACATCCTAGAAACTGGAACTAAATCCAGGAATTATAGGATGTGCCCTACCATAGCAAGAAGCCCATTAAAGATGGGCTTTCTTACAGAGAGGTGCTAATGATTCCAATGTCACTGGGACTGCAGTTAAAAGGCAGCTTTGTTGCTAAAAGTCATGCTAGCAGAAACAGGATGCTAGTATCACTGTTCTAGCTATTAATAATTCTTACTCTCTACTGCATTTGGGTAACTAGAGCAGAAAGCTGTCATTTGTGTAGCGCATTTCAAAAAAATATTTAGATAATGAACTGACTCTCCCACAACTCCATCAAAAGTCTATCTTCATATAATTAATACAGCATATTTAAGCACTCTCTTTCTGCCTTGTCCCCTATAACAGCAATCCCTCAATATTTTCCTCACTCCCAATTAGTATCGATATCTGCACCAGTTTTACTGTAAGTAGAGATGGTCCATAACTAGGTGACCATAGGTCCTGGTTTGGCTGGGACACTCCAGGATTCCATAGCCCCATCCCAACTGGTTGGTCAGAAGTCCCAGGCCAGAGTCTGGCAGGGAGGTGGACCAGCATGATGCACCAGGCAGGCACTGTTGTTGCTCCTGTGCAAGAGCAAGGTGAGCAGACTGGAGCAGGCACACCCTGTCTACACCTGACAAGTCTTTGCTCCTGCACAGGAGCAGCGGTGCCTGCCTAGTACACCATGCTGCTCCCCTTCCCTGCTGCACTCCAGCCCAGGACTTTTGATCAACTGGCCAGGACAGGGGTATGGAATCCGGGAGTGTCCTGGCCAAACCGGGAGGAATAGTCACCCTATCCATAAAAGGCCTATTTATGTGAAAGAGGCCTTTTACCCACTTAACTGCATTTTTCCAGACGGCTACAGAACAATCCTAGTCATTATACATAAAAACCTCAAGTAAGCTCATCTGAGGCAGGCAACTGGTATTAAGTATTTTCATTGTTTCTTGGACAGCATTTGATATTTGCTATACGCAAATATTCTGTGCAACTAGTTATAAACAACATTCTAAGGCAGCCAAGAACTTAATGGATAGTATATGCTGTATTTAATTTACCATGCCTTTCATTTACTTTGTATGTGAAGAGTAGTGTGTAAATTCATCTGATCTAGCAGTTAAACATTTCAGCAGAACTTATTCATGGGTTGCCAGTCTTCAGTAAATCTAAGAAAATTAGTAACTTTAAAAAACCCCCGCAACTTTGTGCTACATGGATTGCTGCTTTAGTAAGGGCACACTGTACAGTATTAGTAAAACACACACATACTGTTATACTTTGAAGTAGGGAAATGTGTTTACAGTTGAAATTTTTCTGGAAGTATCCTCCTTAGATCCACACACAAGAGGTACACTGAAAAGCTTCACACTAGGAGCAAGATAAAAAAAAGTTTTCTATACTAGATTTGAGTTTTAGAGATCTTTTTGAAACACTTAAGATCAGTCAGCAGAGCCGAGAGTTGAGAAATTCCATTAAAAACATAAATCAGTGTGCCATCACTGAGGAAGGCAGCAAAACCTCCACTGATTTTTTAGGCCACAGAACACCAGGGATAGCTTTCAAATTAATACATGGACATCAGTTCTGGCACTGGATTAGAATAAGTTCTGATGTACATGATGAAGCCACCAAAATGGATGGAAATCTCAAAATGGGAAACATTTTATAACAATTTTAAAAAGCCAGTTTGGGGTTTTTTGGGTTTTTTTAAGGGCCCAGAGAAAGGGAAAACACCCCTACTGGCGATGGAAAAGGAAGGCTACATTTGAACCAACAAAGATTTCAGGTACCATTTCAGGTGTATCCATTATAAATTATAGTGAGGAAGACTCAAATTAACACCACAATAGCCCACACAATTATGTTGATATGATTATAGTTTTCTTCTGTATTTCAAGCTTTGTTTCATTTTTTTTTAACTGAATTCCAAGAGTCATGTTCTCAAAGAATACCTTGGAAGGAAAAGAAAACTATCCCTCGATTGATCTGGGGAAGCAGAGAGCCATGAATGGGTACTAGAAATAGAAAATAGTACAAGAGAAATATGAAGTGCAAGTCATTTCCCACGGATCAAAATCACAGATTAAAACAGCTGGAAAAATTTTTAACGTTCTATTCAAATCAACTGCCACAAAGTGGATTTACTGAACATAATTCAAGCATGGCTCAAGTCAGGATACCCATTTTGAGAACATATTCTCTGGAAAAAGTAGAGGGTAAACAGTAGCCAAACTCTACTTTTATACATGTCTAGTTCAAAATATACATGAAGACTTAACCAAAATAATAATGATAACAACACCAACAACAACCTCTGAATGAAAGAACTATTTACAGAACTGTACCAGTCTATTAAATGGTAATAGGTGACAGTCAGTGGTTTTTAATATGAAACACCCAATGCTTGTTTATTTTTTCATTCATTGCGTCTTTAAAGATGAAGCAATACATACAACCTTTATTCAGATCTCTTTTGGAAAAAGGAGGTTTACAAACTTGCTATATGCACATATGGAGGCAGAACAGAACTAACCCCAGCTTGTCCGAAATACGAATTTCTGTAGTACAGTATCTTCTCTGGTACCCATGGTAACAATGCAAAAGAATTAGGAAGGTAATATACACTGCTCATTCATGAGGGGGGAATTAATAAATCAGAGCAGATGTCAACTTTCATCATTAAAACAGGAGTAGATCAGAAGGATCAGAAACCCAGACTGGGGTCAGGTGGTGAGTTAGAGGGGGCAGGTTGTTAAAGCTGGAAGGGAACATGGCAGAAGGACCAAGTCACATTCTTCAAGGCAATTTTCACCCGTGTAGTAAAAAGAGAGTGAGCAACACTCAACTTGCTGCAAGCTATAAGTTTATGGTCAGCTATAAAAAGGAAAATCATTTGAGAAATAAAAAACTATTTATGGCTCACCAAAAGTACTTCAGATGAGAAGTTTGAGAAAGTGTCAAATTAAATTAAATTAGGAAAACAAATGACTTTCAAGTTACAAATTGTGAAAAAAGCAGTTCCCAACATCAAGCCCACAAAAGGCACAAAGCACGTTCTTCTGAGACTGAGGATGTCTGCATAAACCTCTGTCGTCTAGACCAAATATTTGCAAAAGAAAATTAAGGGGGCAGGAGGTTTACTCAAACAGTACTTTGAAAACGTTAGCAAATATTTCAAAAAAGTTACAAACCTCATTTTCATAGAAAAAAAAAAGTCCTACCAGCAACATTGCTGTTAAAAGATTTCCCAGTAATAGGTATTAAACATGTTCAAGTTACAATGCAAAATCCCTCCAAATTGTCACCGAATGCCAAAACTTTAGAATATACTGTTATACAGCAGAAATTTAAAAAGTTTAATGTCGTCATCCGTCAAACTGACACTTCTGCAGAATTTATTGCTTCAATTTTTCATTCTACCCCCCTCTTTTTTTTTCTTCTATTTTACCAACTCAAACCTGCATTTCTTCTCCAGAGGGCTCTACATTAATATTTGTGGTGTAACTTGCAAATGCAAAAAATCACCCCATCACCATAATATCCTCCCTTTTAGGGAAACAGTGTTAAATGATTACAGTTGTTCAAATACCACTTATGTTCTCAGTAATGGATTATTTATTAAAAGTTAGAACTTTAATAGAAGCAGGAAAGACTTAAAATGGAAACTTCTGTATTTTAAACAACACTTTAACATAATTTCCCATAGCTAAATCAGGTTTACATCCCAAGTTCAAAAGCTACATGCAGTTCCAGTTTTAGAAGGCAGCCAACCTAAACAGCACAAATAAAATTCAGAATAAAGTGGCAGCAGCTTAAAGATTTAAACGATCGGCCATTTAACAGACAAACTTCCATCAGCATCAGAAATAGCAAACATTTTAAAACATATTTCCTCCCCCCCAACTTTTAAAAAGACACCACAGTCAAAAATATTAATATTAATATAGAGCCCATCTACCAAAAGATTACAAAAATCCTAAATTAAGTTAAATTTAGGGGCCTTCACCAAACTTGCTGCAAGTTTGGGGACATGGATATCCAACAGCCATAAAGCTGTGAAAGCCCCCAGAATGAATAAAATAAATCCCACTTGCCTCAGACTGAACAGGGCAACACTGAGACTCTGCCTCAGCCTGTCCTATGGCAGGGCTATAGGAAGAAGAAAAATTTAAATTTTAGAAAAACATGACCTAATTAAGTGAAAAACATGCATTCAAAATTAACAAGATTCCAGGGATCAAGCAAACAAAACCCCTGCTGTCTTGGCATTTACTCCGATTTCAAGCTAAGCCTTTTACAGTTTGTGGCTATTTCTAAATTACACAAAGACTGATTTTAAAAGGCCTGGCCTTGTAGCTTGATCACTGGAACAGAACTCAAATGTCTGCGTATATTTTCTCATAACCAATGGCATTTACTATGCTAAGTAAAGTAAAAGTAACGTTAAGTAAAAATCCCACCAGCCACTGAAAAGTATATTCCCACCTGTGTCAAGTATAGTAGCTAGACCAGTACAATTATTAAGTCATTTAATACCAGACAAAGAAAAAATAAATTTAACAGCAATGCCAGTTGATGGGCTAGTATGTCATAACTTTAATTTCTGCAATGAGAAGAGTTTTATTCCTCTTCATTGTGCATGACCAGTGTCGTCTTGCTGTTTCCCCTTCCTTTGTCTTGTATTCAGAATTCTTTGGTTCCTGAAAAATAACTTTAGATTGTGCGCCATGAAGCTTTATACATTAATTCCCAGAAAGTAAGTTAACTATAACTTGAGTGTGCTGCCTAGGTAAAACTAGATAATTATCTAACCTCAGACACTCTAAATGAGTGAAGGCAGCATGTAAGAAGTCTCAAGACAAGCTGAATAACTTTCTAGAAGCTTGTTCATGTTCTCCCATGCATGCACAGAGCAAGAATTCGTTATTCGTTGTAAAATATGCATCCCAGCCTCAAATCTAGTACTAGCACTTTGTGTTTCATCTGAAATGAAGCAGTAAGACTCTGTAAAGGAATAAAGGCTAGTCACCAGAAGAGAGCTGTACTTCATCATTCATCAGAAGAAAGAGTTCAGCCATTATTTAAGAGACCACAGAAACCAATCAACTTTGCAAAAGGCAACTTTAAAATTAGCTGAAGGCTGATTTAGCAGTTAAAACAAACTATAACCAGATTTCCAGGTTCTAATCCAGGCTCCTCCAAAAGATTCACTCTTTGTCTGGAGACAAGTCACTTAACAGTTGTTAAAATGGGTAGATGATTTGCAAATAGATTTAGATCCTCTAATGAAGGGTGCTAGATACCATAAATGCTAGACTTTCAAAAAGCATCAACTTTCCTATTCTGCTCTCAAATATTTCTGTTCAACTTAATTGCTATGTCTTTGTACTGGCTGCAGAACATGTGCCAATATAGCCATGTTAGTAGCCTCTGGAAAAACAGAAGGATGTACCAGCTCAAGAACTTTCTGCTGGCACAGAAGAACCTCCTCTTTCCCAAGCAATATTAGCTAAGCTGACAAGAAAATCTGTTGGCATAGCTACACATACACCAGGGATTTTGCCAGCACAGCCACATCTGATAAATGTTTCAGCTTAGTAACCTTTCAGTAGAACACTACATTAAAATAGTTGTTGGAAAACAGCTTTTCCTTCTTGGGAAAGGCACCACAAATCTGACTCCTAACACGAAACAGTAGTACCTACAAGAAATGAAACAGGAAGAGACTATACAACAGCAAATTCTATTACACAACATTTCCACTGAAGTATCTGATAATTAGGTACTACAAAAATTGTAACAGTAACTAAATGAAACTGCACTACAATCCTACTAACAAAAGGACAAAAGCAGGAAAGGAAACATCTATCTGACATACACTAAGAGCAGAGGATAGTCTGTGCTTACAAACTTGCAGATTGTCCTATTAGCAAACAGTGAAATAAAAACAACTAGCCCAGTGTACTTGAAATATCACCAATGTTCATTCATTCCAGTGCCATTAGAAACTGGGTACAGTGGCAGAACAGTCAAGACATCTCCCTACAGGTTCAAAGCCATAATAAATTCAAGCTTCATTTCCAATAAAATGACAGCAATCCCCAGTTAATCCAGCTGCCGTGGGTACCTGGTCATTTGGGCTGAGGATGTAGGGCTAGCCATTTTGCTCTCATGTGCCAAACGCACACAGAAATTAGCATCTCAACTATATTGTTATGCCTAGGTGGACCTTTGCCCTTTTTCTGATCTATCAGAAACAAAGATACAAACTCTAAATAGTCTACAAAACATTAGCCATAAAATTACACTTTCAGTAGTCTGAAATAACTGCTCTTGGATTAAAAGACTAGTAATGGCAACTTGCAGAATATGTTCAAATTCATGGTACACAGAATTTTTCATATATTTATTCCAGGAAAAGTGGCATTAAGATTCCAGGAGAATGGAATTATAAAGACACATTGGATAAAAAAGCCAACATACACAAAACAGGGATCTGTTTAGGGGTTAATGGACCCACTGTCAGCCACAGGAAGACCTTCAGGGAAAAAAAGGGAATTTCCATAACTTCCTAGGCAAAACAGAAGATCAGTTTAGAACAAGTGCTTTTTTAGCTGCGATATAAAAACAGGCAAACATGAGTGAGTAGTAGTAATATCTCTCAGTACTGCTTGGCTTTGTGAATGAAAGCACTGACTTAATGAACCAGATTCTATCCAAAGACAGCAGACACATGGAATTACAAATACTGGATAGTGCTATGTGAAGAAGTACACAAAAGTCCTAAGCCTAAAGTGTAGCTCACAATGCTTTACACCAAGCATAAGTCAATATATCTGCCTTTCTGGTGACCAGAAGATAAAGAAATATCCAGAGACAAAAAAAGAACATACCTAGATTATCCTGGAGACATGAGCCTTGGAAATAAAGACATATTTCATGAGACTTGAGTGATGTCTCAAGTGTGAAAACTAACACCATGAAACTAGAAGACACTAAACCACCAAAGAACTTTTATCAGCAGGCCCCACAGAACCTCCCACAGACTGCACTCCACTGACTACACTATTTACTGTAAGACATGAAAAGGTTTGGCTAATTTTAAAGTTTCCCAGGCTCTATGAAAAGACTATGTTTAAGTATCAGCTATAGTTCTAAAAATCCAACCTAAATCTGTTAAAGAAGAAATTAAGCCACAACTCTTAGCATTATAGATAAAGAAACAAATATAATGAACCATCTACAGTACAAACCAAAGTGATAGGCTTTTCAACCTAACCTACAGAAAAATGCCAAGGTAAAACCACCACTAAACATGTGGCATAGGTAAAAGATAGGTCTTGTTGAGGCTGGAATCTGTATTTAGAAGTTGACCTGCAAAGGAAAAACATCTTGTGTTTTTTCACTAGTTGAATCCCCCTTAACTTTTTATCCCAGAAGTGTTCACCCCATGTCTGTATATTCCCATTAGAAGTCTAGGGTCACCAAACTTTGAAGACTACAGACAACCAAGATTCTGACACAACAGGGAAATAAAATTTGCATGAGCATAAGTTACCAACTCAAACTGTTATAATTACGTTTTGTTTTGTTAATGTGGTAATTAAGACACTTGGGAGAAAAAAGTCTCTTATAGATTCAATACCCCAGGCACTTCAAGAGGCCAAGCAAGCTCCCACACACACATTTAAGTGTTTGTGTGTCTCCAGTAACCAACAATACAAATCATCTTGCTTTTAGGTACAGTAAAAATGAACCCATCATATTCACAGTTCTTTCTTCCTCCCACAGTTGTGGGCCTCCTTTATATGAGACGAAGGATAGAAAAACACCTATTTTTCTTTTGCAGGTCCCCTTCAATACAGTAGCAACAGAAGTTAGTCTGTGTGTCATGCACCTAAGCTTCTAGAAAATTTCACTTTTAGGTTCAGGCACTCATACAACCAAGGAAATCATCTGCATAATGACATAATATTTAGTAAGAGTCTCGTTTACTGCTTACAACGAAGTGCCAGTTACAAATCAGATTTACTGAAGAAAAGAAAGCACTAAGGAAACTGGCCTATTTAAATCAGAGAGGCAAAACATGCCCCGCAGCCTCATTCCTACTAAAACGTTTTTGAGAGGTCAGTTAATAAGTGTACAGGTCTATGTCTACTTGCTTTGAAAGACTACAACATGCAACTAAGGAGTGACTTAAAGTTCAAAAAAGAATTCAGAGCATAAATCAACAGCACCAGTAAATGTGTTTATTACAGCAATAACTACTGTGGCATGCATCTGTACAAACCTTTCAGGCAGTTGTCCACAGCTGGTCATGAATAAAAAGGCATATAAATTTTTCTCTTCTTTTATTACAATGAATTTTATAACAGTACAGAAAAGTCACATGACCTTACTGGGTCAGTTTACTTAAACCCTGCAACAGGAGGAACTCTAAATACATTAAATATTGTTACATGTTCAGACTTTTAATGTACAGATAGTTGGGAACAGTTAGAGCCCTCACCAAGCAATGTTGGGGACATGAAGTCCAACAGCACATGAAGTGCTGTGAAGGCATCATTTTACAAATAGCAACATAATGTTACAGAACTTGCCTTTAAGATGGTATGTTCATGTAATTCCAGCGCCTTCACAATTTAACGAACCATATTTACTATACTTCACTTCTAAAAACCTAGATGAAACATGAAAAAGAAGCCATACAGTATAAATTGCAACATCAGGAAAAGTTCCTGTTTTATTATTCCAAATAATTTTTTCCCATGTAAAATAAGAATGTCCAATAGTTCCTTGCATGTGGGAAGAAAGTGTTTTTAAAGTCACAATGAAGCCTTAATTGACGGAAGCTTGGCTATATTAACAGCACAAGATGAGAAAAGGTTTAATCTCCAAACCTATTAGACTGCGTGTAGTAGCATCAATAGCGGCCACCTTGCGACATTACGGGCGGTCTCATTCCCATTGGAGGTCGAGGAGGTCCACTTTGGTAAGGGGGCACCATCGGGGGTCCCTGACCATATGGAGGCATCGCTCCAGGAAGGTATCCTGGCATGCCTTGGTGATGAGCACCATACTGACCTATAAACAAAACATTTATAAGATACAAGCAAAGAAATCCATTTTATTAAAAAAAAAAAATTTAAAATTTGTCTCTGAATAGATTCAAAGGACAGGTGCATTTAAATGCTAAAAGGCTGACGCTACATTTTGGTGAAAATGCTACCTGTCCTTTCAAAAAAAACTGTAACCTCAAAACTTGAAAAGATCTTTTAGTGAAATCAAATTTATTAGAAAGGGGTAGGGGACAGGGAAAGCCTGTGCGATTACCATGAGGAGGCATTGGAGGTCTCATTCCTTGCTGCTGTGGAGGAATTCCTGGCTGTGGTGGCATCATACCTCCAATTGGTCCAACCGGTGGGTTACCCATGGATGCCTGACCTGGTCGAGGGAGATTACGCTGATATTTGGGCAACTGTGCCCTTCTTTCTTCCTAAAGAACAACAACATATTGGAAAGATTTTAAGGACACATCATGGTGCGACTAAGAAACTACAATATTTAATATTCTCTACCAGTAATAAGTTAAAAGGTAAGAACTGAAATTTTCTTATATTACAACATTTATTACTGCAGGTACCTGTAATAAAGTCAATTCTGTTCTTTTAACATTCAAGACTAATTACTAATAACCTTTTCCCCCTAAAAGCTAACAATGATTAGAAAAAAAAATTAACTTCTGTTAGGTAGTTATGTTGCTGACTGACACTTTACACCCAAGGAACCAAACCTACTTAAGTCAAAAAGAGAGGCGGCATCTTAAGACCAGACAAAATTACAAAATTTTTCCTTTTTAAATGAATATCCTTCAAGAACAAATCTGAGGTTAACCTTACTTAGGAAGACATTGGTTGGACTTTACGTAAAAGGCTTTTCGGAGTTCAGAACTGAAAACAGGCCAACCTAACTGTTTTTACACTCATCAAGACTGCTTCAAAATTGCTGCGTCACTTGTGCTATGCTGACTAGCTTTCCTTTCATTTAAGTCACAGCCATAGACAAGAAATCCAAGCAATGCTTAGAGCAAACGTAACAGTTCTGCCATCAACTAAACTAAGGTTCAGGTATACAGCATTAGCACAAAGTTCCCCGATTTCAAAGAGCTCCTCACATGCAGTACTATTTCATTAAATTGACAGGTTCTGTACTTCCACAGGTACCAAGATACAGAAAAACATTTCATTACCCATACATCAAATTTCAACAGAAGCATATGTTGCATTTACTAACTGAAACTGTTCCAACTTACCAGGGATATATCCTCATCTGGATGGATCAACTTACTGGTTGCACTGGTTGTTGTAAGAGTAGCAGGCTTACTAGTTATAGATGTAGCTGGTTTAGCCGCAGTACTGTTTGTTGTGCTAGTGGTGGAGGTTGTAGACTGCGTATAAGCAGGGAATGTTGGTTTTGGGGGCTCTGTGGTTGTTGCAGGTGTAGTATTCAACGGTTTGAAATCAGTACCAACTGGACCTGGAACAGCTGCTTGAGCCTGTGAAACAGAGTTAAATCAAGAAAAATACTTACTTTTCCAAAATAAAAAAAGAAAAAGTGTACATTATATATCTTTTAGACCTCTGAAACTTTCCAGTTAGATAAAGAATTAAAAATAAGCTAGTAAAAAGTAAATTTCAGCCTCATCACATGATACTAAAGCAAATGAAAACAAAAAGACAAAAAAAAAATCACTACACATACTGGAAGAATCTAAAATGTTGCAGGTCAAAAGCCACAACTAAAATAAAAGGAGCAAAACAAAGAGTGCTGAATTTCTTGCATCATTTCCTCAACCAAACTATGTATAAATACAACCAAATTATGTATAAATCCTTACATATACATCTGTTTTAGCAATGACAACCTAAGTTGAAGCAAATTTATTTTTGCAATAATGAATTAGTGCACTTCAGCAATTATTAGTTTAGAACACAACTTGAAGTGTTAGAAATCATTAACATAATTTAAGTTTAGAAAATCTTGACTAAATAAACCTGTTTGAGAGTTCTAAGGTCTATTTTTTTTTAAATTAAATTTATATATTTTAAGCATTCTCTGCATAAAAATCACTAAAATGTCCTTACAAAGGTCTCATTATCTATATACAGATCTTCTGTAAAACTTTAGTTTCATTTGTGACTAGAACCAAACGAAGGCAGATCCACTAAGATCCTCTAAGTAGTTCTATGTAGGCTGAAACAATTAAGATACAAAAGGTTTGTGGTCTGTTTGTTTTTTTTAAATCTATATTAAAATAAACTCTGGAAGTGAGATGAGAGAATGCTTTGGCTTACAGTCAGCGTACTTTTTTAATCATCTACTGAATTTTCTAATTAAAGCCAAATAATATTCTAGTTCAGCATAATGTAAGTATAAATATGCCCTACATTATTTGTGATGCATCAGATTAAACAGCGTAAACTAAAAAAGGCTTCACCATGCATCAAGCTGTCCACTGCCCACTAAAATGCATTTAACTGCTATCATGCTTTTTTAACCCTTTAGAACCAGGATGTAGTATTTCATTTCTCCCCCGAGTCCAAAAGGAATTGGGCACTTTGAAATGTGAACTTCTACAAGAAGACACAAAAGTTAACTTTCTTTAATTTAATAACCAGCTAAACATAATCAGGGATATAAACCATTATCTGAAGATGTTTAGACAGAGATTTTTAAAAGTTACATAACAGTCCAAAGGGTTAAGTTGCAAAGCAATTTTTGTTCTTTTAAACTGCAACTTCCTGCGTACTTGTGCTGTGCTAGGAAACAGAGCTTTAGAAGATGCTGACAGATTTTCTGAATTGGAGGAAGCTGTACTTGAGCTTGTGACAGGTGTCCCCATCTGTAGCATAAAAGAAAGGAAACAGTGAACAGTCTCCAAACAAATGGGTAAAAAATAGTCGAATGGAAGGACCTCTTATCCAAATCGACTGAATTTCTGTGAACTAGTATCTTCCCTGCTGAAGTCCAAGATGTACTTAGGACATGATGAAGATTTATGCAACATGCTTGAAAACAAGTAAAAAATTAAGGATTTATTCATTTACAACAAATGCAGTCAAATGGTAGAGGACACAAGGCTCAAACTCCTCATTCTAGTAGCTCTCAATTCCACCCACCCTCCCAAAAACCAAAAACCCCCACTTAAGTAAGGAGGGGATGCCTCTTTGTTCAAATACAACAAATACCTTAATTTAGCTTGAACAGGAGAGTATGGCAAATTAAAAAATAAAGACTGATATAATCTTACTGTTTAACAGTTGGTAAATATGCCCATTATCAAGGAAATGAGATAGAATCCTTGTTTAAAACAAACCAAGGCAAGATTTGTACATAAGGAACTTAAAGAGAAAATTTTGAAAGTCAGATCTTCACCTGCTGACAGACAAAAACAAATTCAGCCAATCCGCCCGCTTCATAAGGCATGTAAAAATGGTTTGTCCATTCCAACCCCCAAACTATTTGCTACCTACTTGCTGATGATATACCACAGCAAAGACAAAGATATCCTTTTAAAAATCAGCAGTCAAGAGATGTAATGCTTCACAAGCATGATTCAAACAGGTAAGTAACACTGATTATTCTGGTGTATCTTCAACAACAAATGGTATTCTCCAATATAGAAATATTATCAACGTGAAATGATTTTGTTGTAAGACAAGAGTCAGGAATGTATGTAAACTCAATATTAACACCTTACCTGTCCTGCACTGGGGAACAGTGGCTTAGTAACAGGAGGCTGAGGGGTAGGTGCTGTTGCAGTGGGAGCTGGAGGTCTATTAAGAATTCCTGGTGCTGTCACAGGCTGTGCTTGTGTCATGGGAGGCATACGAGGACCAACAGGTGGTGGCATACCTATAAAAAGAATGAACGAGCGAACGAGTAGTATCTCAAGCAGAGTAAAAGAAGCATATCCCTTTTGTAGGTGACATTTCCTTCTCTCTTGCATGTTAGTGTTCTGGAGTCCCAAGATGGATAAAACAGAAATTGTAAGCTTACCATAAAATAAGATGACAAAACAAGCTTTTATCAGCTGGGAGAAATTGTTGTTAAATATTCATAAATCATGGGCATTTTACACATGGGGGGAGGGGGAAGTAAGGCTTTAAATCAGAGCGGCTCCAAGAGCTGCTGTAATTAAAGCACCTTGAGTGTTACATGCATCAGCATCCCCGTGCTGAAAAATGGCAGTGGGGCATTTTAAGCAAAGCTATTAAACAAGCTTTAGTTAAAGCGCCCCACCGCCATACACCACTGATACACGTGACGCTGGAGTCTGTTGGATTGAGTCTGTTCCAATGCGCTGTATTTACAGCACGTTGGAGCAGGCTTGCTGCATATGTACAGGTGCCCCAAATGTCTATACAACCACAGTACCTATTTTAAAAACTTTGGAAAACCTTAGTCTTTCATTAACGTAATCTCCAATTTTGAGAGGTGGAGGAAAGAAACAGGAGCTTATTTACATGCAGAGATGTACAAGGTCTCTCCGTTTAACAAATGTACATACAACTCAGTATGTGCTTCAGATGCACTATCCCTGTATTGCCAACTGAGGTATATGGTTGTATTAAAAAAAAAACAAACCCAAAAACCTGGAAGATGCACTTGATGTGGGTATAAATAAGAGCATACAAAAGCAGGAAGCAATAGATGTGCTTGGTCTTGGTGGCAACTGGCTGCTCCAGGGAACAAAAATGCAGTCTAATTTTATTTTGAGAAGAAAGCAGCACAGCAACAAGAGATCCCCTTCTTCTAGCAGCAATCTTATATGTATGCACACAAACAGGAACCCAGACAATTAAATTAGTACATCTCTAAGATTAAAAACCCAATTTGGATACAATAATTCTGACAACTGGTTGTTGTGGAAGGTTCTACAAAAGTCGTGATTCTCAACCAGGATGCCATGAGATCCTTTTCAAGGGAGCTGCGGGGTGGGTGCCACAATGTTAGCACTGTTAGGTTTGCAAACACTATTTGCAAGATAAGCCCAGAAATTTTAACAGAATCCACAACATTAAAGACCTTCTGACCCACTGTGGTTTTTCTGAGTTTTTTGCAACAGAAAAATTGCTCTATTATTTTTCCATAGTTTAAAAAAAAAAAAAAAAAATGTGAAGACTAAACCATTTTCTGAGGGGCACTTCAAATCTAAAAAGGTTCAGAACTACCGAATTAAAACATTAAGTAGAAACTTAGATGGCTGAAGTGTTGGTTTCAAGTAAAATAAAAGACTAGATGATAGTTTACGTAAATCTGGCTATTATGAAATTTGGGAAACACAACAAACACCAGGAAAAGCAATATTAAAAATCACTGAAGATGACCTAAAGTGAATTTGTTCTGGAAAACACAAAGCTTCTCAAAATAAGATAAAAATGGCTCCTGCACATAATGGAAAAATAACCAGTTAGTTGTTGGAGGAAAAACAAACATGCACATATACATACACATATCTTACACCAGAAGTGCTAACCTACTAAGCAGGCCTGATTTAATAAAATTAGCCAATTCCACTACTGCAATTTAAAAGGTGATTGTTGTAAAAACAAAAAAACAAAACAACCCGACTAGAAATATACAAATCTACTGGATTTTATTTTTTAACCACCTCTGTATTAAGATATTCTGAAATAAGCTGTTTCAGATATAGGCAAGGGTTTCTTTACTGTAACTATTGCCAACAGCCCCAAGTGAATCTCTTCACAAAACTGGCCCATTAAAGTTTGATGCACAAGCTCCCCTGAAGTATTTGACTCGTAGCCTAGTAACCCTCTACAACTTTTTCACAAGTAAAGTGTTCCAAGCTGCTGGCACAGAGGGCAAGAAGATACCAGAAGAGAACTCACACAAGGAGCCAATTTAGGACAGAAAAAGTATAGGTCAGACACAAAATAGCACCCCACATTAACTTCCTAGTAAATGACACCAACCACACCTAAAAGTTCATTAAACTCCAAAATACATTTCTCCCTTTGATCTCTGTACAAAACTAAACTTGTATTGAGATTCACTATGAAACAAAGATAACCCCATTTCTATAGCTCCCGAGCCCCAAGTAAGAAAAAATAAATAGCTCTCACCACAGTATGGGTTCGACACCCCTGACCTACCTGGTGGCATACCAGGCATAAGAGGTGGTATTCCTGGCCCAGGAGGCATCATTCCACCCATTGGCATCATCCTATTAAAATATAAAATGAAGATTAGTGTGAACATATAACCTCCTATGAAGGATACTGGCATACATCAATATTAAAGGTGTTATAATAAGCAACCTAATGCTTTTCACCAATTGAGGGGTTCAAAATGCTTTGATGATTCTAAGCAACATCAGACCAAAATATAAAGGCTTCACTGTCAGCAAGCCACATTCCTGTTAACCAGGGGTTAGAGAAAGCAGTCCAAGTTTAGTCTTTTCAACTTCAATTTGCAATAAATTTCCAAGCAGACAGTATTCAAGTTACTAACTCATAAGGAAAAAAAAAAAAGGCAAGTTTCATTCACTGTGCCTCATATTCCAAATACAACTGTAATTACACATCCTTTCTGGTATTTAAGACACATCTTCCAATACTGTGGTCATCAAAGAGGTAACACTAACCATGAAATGCTGTTAGAAGAGATGTCTCCTTTCAATAGCAATAATTAACTGCAAATCTGAATAGAATACAGTTTCCAGCCTGAAGGTGCCTAAATAAAGTAACAGGCTTCTATCTCCAAAACCACTGCATTTACCCCTAGACTATTCACTCTACCTTCGTTAATACCACTGCATAGGAAAGATGTAGAACCCTGCCTATTTTAATTAGGAAAAACTTAGCCACCTAGATCACTAGGCAAGAAGGGGCCAAACTCAGCCCCCACCTCTGAACTGGTAGCACTGAAGTGAATATAACAGTGTGAAAAGGACAGTGATATACTTTTGTTTCCACATCCCACTATTTCACTAGTGATTGAGGGGGCTCATTTTCAACAACACAGGCTACCTATCAATTGAAATTGGCTCCTGTAGTCAGGAACAACTAAAATCTGTAAGGTTTTAACTGTAAGGTTCAACTGTTTAGTGCATTTTCTTCAGCAGTTCCATCCCTTAATAAAAGGGCAGAACACTGGATTAAAGTTGGCAAAGAGCTTTAAGTACCACCCAGAGAAGAGCAGCAGCATGAACTGGCAACATTCCATTTAGATAAAAATCTACAGGACTATAAATCATAAAAACAGCATCAACCCAGCAAAAGTTTTATTTCTGCACATACACAGCATCAACCCACCAACCAAAATTTTCTAAAATTCAAAAGTTGATGGGGGACAATATTAAGCAATCATGCAAAAATCTACTCAAATCAAATTCTCACCCAAGTCATTCTATTCCTAAAACAAAACTCCAAAACCCATCAAGGACTGACCAAGGGAAGCTACAGATTGCTACAAGATGAAAGGCAAAAAAAGAACAAGGAGATCTATTACAATGGTCTCCTGCAGTGATGCACATTACTGACATTTCTAGATATTTCTTAAGACTAAAAAAAAAAATCTCAAACGATGCAATATGCAAAAATCAAGTTAGCTAACTGCATCCTATAACAGGCAGAGGTTTCCAATATAAATCTATAAAACACAATCGTTTCATTTGACACAAGTGAATAAAATGTACTAAATATTTCATTACTTATGAGAGGCTTACATTCTGACCACACCCTAATTGTGTGTACTTTGCTGATATGACTTGCGAACGTTTGACAAAAACAACAAGTTTAACAGTATTCTGAACACGCTGTGAGAAACTATTCTATCCATCTCACTATCAAGTTTAAAAATCACTTTGTTGTATACATGCTCAAAAGCAGTCTAAAAGTTTCAATTAAGAAAAATATAAAATAATCGGTCAAATCTCTCTCATGGTTGGTCTATAACAGAGTGCAACATACATAAACACATAGATGGTACATAAAATTCACAATATTCTAAGCCAAAAACAGGTTATTTTTCAGCTATCATTGGGCAAAGTGGAAAGAAATAGTAGCAGAGCTCTTTGGGTATGAGTTGATTAATTTTTAGCCATTATCTTTCATATGCTAGCTTCTTCTAACATCCTTTGACAGTTGTCATTAAATGTGAAGGATAACCTTTACAAATGTGCAGATTTTACAGGATTTGCTATTTTTCTAAACTAGTTCTATGCCACCTGTGACAATTATATAATTTGCTGATGTGTAAGAACATTGCACTATCACCATTCAAATGATTAAAACTTTATTTTTCTTATTATTATTTTATTTATTTAAAATTACTTACCCAGGTGGCATTCCTGGCATAACTGGAGGCATTCCAGGCATCATTGGAGGAACACCTGCCATTAATGGTGGTATACCTTTAAAAATTTAAACAAATTTTAGCTAGGTAATAAATTCCTCAAAGACGTGTCAGACAGTTACTTAAAACCGGATAAATAATTTATATACAACCGTTACAGGAAATAAGTATTCCCTAAAACTGGTCTTGTAAGCCATTGTGGAATATTCCAACCTATGGCCTTTCGTGTTTTTTTTGCAGTTTCTGCAAAATGGCGTACTATACAATATTACTTTTAATAGTATAACGTCTTCAGTGTTCATCCAGAGCAGAAGGTACATAACACAATTTGAGACAACTGTAACTATCAGTCATGAGCTGTTTTGCAGCATCTAATTCAATGCTAGAAGGAGTTACACCATCATTCAGGTACGATCTCAATAAAAACACTCATATACAGCATATAACAACATTGAAGCCCATTACCTGGAGGCATTCCTGGTGCACCTGGGACAGGCGGCAAACCTGGCTGTGCCATTGGAGGTATGTATCCCTGCTGTGGCTGTACAGGTTGTGGTTGAAATGAAGTTGAAGCTGAAGACTCATCATCTTCATATTCATCAGAATCATCTTGTTGTTTCTTTTTCTGACTCTCTGCTAAAGATATTTAATGTATATTGTAAGATTAAAAACAAATGGAAGCTTACAGAGCTTATAGGGACAGGATTTTTTTGCCCTGTTGGAGCTGTGTTCCAGTCTGAAAGCAAGTTACCTTTCTAACTAGGTGTTCTAGGAATTAAGAAAATCTTTATAAAAGCCTCCCATAACTTTTATGATACAATAGTAGGGTGGGCTCAGAAACGCCACAATGACTGGTCACAAAAAAATGGCATGTCTGCATTCCACTGCTGATTCAATATATTATCTCCAGGGATTCATATGAAACCAGAGCACTTAGACTTCTTACATGATCATTAATTCCATGTCCCTGCTCCTTCTCTCTTTACCCAATATCTAAGTCACACTTCTAGCACTGTAACTGGATCATCCCTTTCCAGACAGTATTTTTTCCTGTCCAGGGATGACTGCTCTGACATGTATCTATCTGATAAAAAAAATAGCGGTAAAACTGACACAGTTACAGAACATATCAACTGCCTGGACTCCCAACTCCTTTGGAACAAAACCAACACGAGCAGTTAGGTTATAAACATCAGGTTGAAAAAGGCCCGTAAAAACATTCACATTCGAACAAAGCCTTCCGCTACTCTATTTTTTCAAACCCAGCTTTTAATCATCCTTTCAAAACAGATATTTCATAATTAGCCAAGGCCAGGACCACATGTACAGCACCATCCATAAAGTTCAAGACTCAGTGTATAACCACAATTGGCAACATCCAACAGCAGTACTTTTTAAACAGCATTAATCATACTTGTGTCACCCCTGTAATTAAGGAGCAAAGCAGCTGTACACATTTTACATGCTCTAATTTTAAAAAAGTGCTACGATATTACATATAGCCAAGATGAAATAAGCTATAAAGATTTTCAGCATACCTTGAGTTTTTTGTTCAAGTAATCTCCTCCTTTCTTCCATATCTTTTTCTGGAATGCCCTCCATGCCATAAATTTCCAGTTCAATATCTGTTCTTCCAGGAATAGCATTTGGAACAGCATCTATTGTTTCTTTATGCACCTAATACAAACAAAGAAAACATATGATGCAGTCAAATCTGCAACTGGACTGTTTCAAAGCACAAGAAACCTCAGCAAGATATTTTAAGTGCAACCATTACTGACCTTTTGAGCGTCACAACGTGTATTTTAATTCCAATTCTCATTTTAAAAATCAATGACTGATACCCAACAGTAACTTCTCTCCGAAGAAGCTGCAGTTTATGTTGATCCCCACATGGAGGTGTTTTCTTTCTTTTTTTTCCTTTTGCTTTATGGCACCATATTTGTAGTACAGAATACTAACAGTTCAGAAAAATCAGATAACTTAACCTACATGCTAGAACTTTTTCTGGTTCCAGTCATAATTTAAACTAAGGGCTGCTGTCCAAGAGCATTTATACTACTGTATCTTATTTGCAATTAAAATTAGGTAAGAACGACATGGTTTCACACTTATTGCTTCTCATCCTGCTTAAATTAACCATGTGACTGCATGAAAGTCACATCCTCAGGAAAAAAAGGATCCCTTGTAGGCTGAACATTCTTGAAGCATGTTTTGACACAGTAATTCATTTACTAAAAAGAGTGTTCCCAGCGTACTGAAAACCAATGCCCCCGTCATACATTTTCTAAACAAAGCAAAATCATCTTAGTTTCCCCCCCCTTAGAATTGCATAAAACAAATTAAATACACTGCAGAAAACACTTACCTGCATGCAATGTATAGCTAAACCAGGTCCTGTATACAGCTTTTTATGACATATATGGCACTTGAAATGCTTTGCTTTTTGATGCTGGATAAGGATTTTTTCATCATCAAAATCCCGGTTGCAATACCTATTAACGACCATTAAGGAAATGTATAATCCAGAAACTAAATATCTGAACCTCAGCCTAATGTTATTGCAATTGTTCTCAAGGGAAGAAAAGAGCACGGAAAGCAACAAGCAGTTCAGAAATTCATAAACAACTTTATTTACGCAATTCTGAAACTATAGTTATCCATGGCATTTTCACAAGTTGTGAAATCAATGAAAAAAAAAAACTCTTACTGCCATAGGACACACCAACTTTTTACATTGTAACAAGTATATTTTCTTGCATAAAACATCCCCTTGTTTCACTGCAAACCAACTTGGGGAAACTAAGGTGCACATTACATGCGAGAAATAAGGATCCCTATGGGTCTGGAAATCTGGCAAAGGAAGTACAGTGGCAGTACTAATTGCAGCAGCTCTGGGAGCCACAGCAACTAACACTGCTACCGATACTCATGGGTCTAGAAATGTGGCAGTGGGGAGCTGACCCAGATAACACAGCCCCACGCGCTGGCTTGAACTGGAGCACGGGGTCAGGCCGCGTCTCCAAACCCCAGCAGTCACGTCACGTGGTGCCGGTGGACCCAACACAAGAAATTAGACCCGGCACACCACATTAATTACTTAACCTTCCTTGACGAACAGAATTTATTTTCAAGCTGTCTAAAAACCAGGGTGCGTATTATATTCAGGGAGGCGGGTATATGTCTGAAGACACAGTACTCTTCATTAAAGAATTGTAAAGAATTTCAAGTAGGACCAAAAATATATTTTAAAGTATCGCTGGGTTCATTTTACTACTTTAATTGCAAGGCCATTTGGACGAGCTTTTCTGCTAATATAAGAGAGGCGTTCTTATTTCAACGAAATCAGGAATCTGGTTTTCCTGGGAAAGCAAAACCGGATATCGTGGAGATGAAAACTGCTGGGCACACCAAATATTTTAATAAAATACCAAATGCCACTAATGCTCTGTAATCTAGAGGCTAACATATTAAGCATTTCAAGTTTAAAAAAAAAAAAAAAGAATAAGACACCTTTCCCCATTGAGTCTGGCAGCTCTCGCTTTTCCAGGGATGCTATTTGGCTAGTTCTCCGCACGTCAAACACGCGAGTTTCCAATGCAAAAGAAGAGAAGATTGAAGGAAAAAAGAAAGAAAAAAAAGAATAAAAGAGAAAATTGAAGGGAAAAAGGAAGGAAAAAAGAGGAGAGAGAGAAAACTGAAGGGAAAAAGCAGCCTTTCAGGCCTCCCTGCGAGGGGAGCACTGCCAGGCAAACGCCGGCTCCTCTCTGAAGCAGGAGCGCAGCTCTCCCCACCCCGCCGAGCCCGGCTGCGAGGCAGGGAAACGGCCAAAGCTTTCCAGGCGCGGCCCGGAGCGGGGAGGGGAGCAGGGCCCGGGGCCCCCCACGCGGCTCCCCGGGAGACCCCAGGGAGCAGGCCGCGGCCTAGCGCCGTGGAGGGAGGCGGTGGGGTGGGGGGGGAGCAGGCCGCGGCCCGGCGCTGAGGAGGGACGGGGGGAGGGGAATAAACTAGGCCTCTCGCCCCTTCCCGCCAACCCGGCCCGGCGCAGCCGGTGGTGAAGGATACCAGCACCAAGGCTTCAGCTGCTTCTTCTTCTTGCGGCCCATGGCGGCGGCGTTGCCGAGGTACTAGAAGGGCGGAGGAGCGAGCACCGACCGCAGCGCCCGCGCGGCCTCTCGCAGAGACGTAAAATGGCCGCCCCGCTCGCCTCAGCGTCGCCTCCGACCGCTCCGCTTCCCGGCAGGCAGCGCGGCGGCGCGTCACGTGACCGCCGCCGCGCAGGCCTCGGCCACGCCCAGCCGGGGGCCGCCATTTTGTTTCTGGCCAGCCCTCGTGCGTCCAGGCAGCGGCATCCTAAAGCGTCACCAGTGACGTGACGGCGCCTGGTTGCTGTCAGCAGGGAGCTCGGGGGAAATGTCCCGTCTCGCTGCATGCCCGACGCACCGCTGGTCCAATAAAAGACACTAAGAAATCAGTGTCTCGTCACCCCTCCCCTCCCCTCCCCGGAGTTTAGAAGGCGTGTGCTTTTCCTTCCAAACGTCACTATGATGTCACCATGCAGCACTGCTACCTCACAGCCCTAAGACAAACTGGCATTTCCATCAGCACGTCCCTAACGAGGCAGGACTGTTGTCACAGCGCTGCGGCAAACCCAGCCTCTTCCGCTGGCCCCTGTCCGCGCTGATGACTAGGAGTCCTGGTTTTCTTTAGTTTAAAAAAATCCCCAATTTTCAGGTTAAAAGTAACCCCAAATCCAGTTTTTCCATGATCAAAAAGAAATACCACTATATATGTCTAGATACATCTATAGGTAGATATAGGTAAATGTCTATAGATGTATCTAAATATCTATATACACATATATACATACATATACATATATAGAGAGAGAGAGAGATGGATACAGGCAACCCCCCGCTTAGCGCTCTTAATTGGGTCCTGAAAAACAGTGTTAAGCAAAACCAAAAGTATTTGACGACCCAGGATGGCAACCCCAATTGTTTCTAATGACCCAAGATGGCGACCACGATCGTTATAACGAAACTCACTGAGCACTAAGTGAAATCAGGTATCAATTTAAAATGAGCGTTATAGCAAAATGGCGCTAAATGACAGTGTCAAGCGGGGGTTGTCTGCATCTATTCCTAGATATCTAGATATTTGTATCTAGATATCTAGATATTTCTATATTTATCTACATATATCTATGTATTAGTGGAGTTTAATTTTAATCACGGACAAATGTAGATTTTGGGTTACTTCTTTTAACCTGAAAATAGGGGATTTTTTTAATCACAGAAAACCAGGAACCCTGCTGATGAGTTCTTTGGTGGCTGCTGAGTCGGAGGCTGCTGAGTCGGATGCGCAGGGCGGTCCTGCCCACCGGTCGGGCACCCCACGCACTAGCACCGCTCACTCTGAATCTCCCTAAAGCAGGCCTCAGTGAGACAGGGGCCAGAGCAGAGCCCAAAGGACACACCAGAGCTGCCTAAAAGTTGTGCCGGCTGCTCCTTGATGCTTGCTGGCGGGGCTGTCCCCGCATTGCATCTGCAGAGCTGCCTGGAGACCTTTGCATCCACCCCAGGCAATGCACTTGTCCTTGGGTGGAAAAGCCAAAAAACTGCAGGGATATATTCGGTAGCTGTGTTGGTCTGAGATAGGTATCATCTCAAAACCAAGAGTTCTATTTTTTTTTGCATTTCTTTCTGTCTCAGACCAACACGGCTACTAAATACATCCCTGAAACATGGAAGATGCTGAATTTTAACCAATTTTGGGTGATAAAGTCATTGCTGAACAAGAACAATTTCAACCTCCCTGCTTGTCACCTGCCACCAACAGGGAAGGAATGCTGCCTGACCTGCACAACAAAGAGCACCTCACAGAGACACGCTCATGGCCGCGGGGGGGCAGATTCCCAGCTTCAGCTTCCTCTGTGCAAAAATTAAGTTTATTTCATGGGTACAGTTTATAGCATGGGGACAGTTTATAGCGTGGGTCAGTTTATTTCATGGGAACAGTTTATAGCATGGGGAAGTTTATAGGGTGGGGCAGTTTAATGGGGACAGTTTATGGCATGGGGCAGTTTATTTCATGGAGACAGTTTATAGCATGGGTCAGTTTAATGGGGACAGTTTATGGCATGGGACAGTTTATTTCATGGAGACAGTCTATAGTATGGGGGCAGTTTCTAGCATGGGGAAGTTTATAGCGTGGGGCAGTTTAATGGGGACAGTTTATAGCATGGGGCAGTTTATTTCATGGGGACAGTTTCTAGCATGGGGAAGTTTATAGCGTGGGGCAGTTTAATGGGGACAGTTTATGGCATGGGACAGTTTATTTCATGGGGGCAGTTTATAGCATGGGACAGTTTAATGGGGACAGTTTATGGCATGGGGACAGTTAATAGCCTAGGGCAGTCTATTTTATGGGGACAGCTTATTGCATGGGACAGTTTATTTAATGGGAACAATTATAACATGGGGCAGTTTATTTCATGGGGAAGTTTATAGCCCATGGGGACTTGTTACCATCTTTAACTGTCTCTGGGTCTGATGAAGGGCGTGTGAGCCTGAAAGCTGGCAGAAAAAGATTTGTGTTTGTTTGTTTTTGCAATCTCTCAGTTGGTCTAATAAAAGGTATCATCTCTGAACCAAGAATTTGAGTTTTTTTGTAAAAAAAAAAAAAAAAACCCTCCCAAAAAACTGCAGACACTTTCATAGCTGCACATCATGCTTTAAACATTCACACGTGGAAAGGTAATTGTCGCTCCCCCCACACTTTTGTCGAGGAAGGGACGTGGGAAACAGCACAGCGGAGCTGCCGCGCACGCGTCGGAGCCGCCGGGCACGGACACGCAGGCTGTAAACCCCGCCCCCAAACACGCCCCTCCAGGCGGCGCCGGAAGCCCGCGGGGGGGGCGGGGGACCGCCGGCGGCCGGAACGCGCGTGCGCGGGCTCGGCGGAGCAGGCAGGGGACGGACCGCGCGAGGCGGGGGGCCGGTTTGGGCGCCGCACCAGGACGATGCTGCCGGCTCTGCAGGAGTCGGTGGAGGGCGACGAGCGGGAGCTGGAGAGCAGCGAGGAGGAGCGGCGGCCCGAGCGCTGCAGCACCAGCTACTACTGCCTGTATGACTACCTGGGCTGCAGGTGAGCCCCTGCCCCTGCCCCTGCCCTGCCAGACCAGCGCCGGTGCCTCCCAAGACAGACAGAGGCCTCCTCCCATGGGTGCTGAGGGCCCTGCCCCGCCCCACCCCCCCATCCCCTCCCCTCCTCTCAGGAAGAGGTGTAAAACTTTCCACATGCCCATCATCTCTCCCCCCCCCCCAGCAAAAAATAAAAGCGTGCACCTGTGCCTGGTGTCATTAACGTCCTTGTTATTCTGCCCCTCTGGGGAACGCCTGAGAGAAGCCCTCGCTGTCCTGATGTCCTTGGCTTTCTCCAAAATGCCTTCAGGAGCCACCCTCTCTCCCAGCCCTGTTTTCTCTCTGGCCCTGTTTTACTTCCACAATAAAATTCGTGCGGGTGTTAACGGCCAGTCGGGACGTGGCTTGGTTTTCAGGTCCTCGCAGCAAGGAGCCGAACGCGTGGATGGGAGTCCAAGCGGCGCGGCGGCAGAAACTTCGGCTGCTGAAGACTTCAGGTAAAACGAACGCTTTAAGCACCTGCCGCTTTCTGTTTTTAGGTAGGTTTTCTCCTTAAATACCAGCGTGATCATGGACAACGCACACACCCAAACAGGAGAGTGTTTCTGCACTGGTATATGACTGTAGTGTTTTATTCTTGATTTTTCTGTTTTCTAATACTGTTAGTACTTGGCATTTAGATGTCATATGAAGTCTTTAAATAGAGATAAGCTCATTTTGGTTAATTTCATCTAATTTGAGCAGACAGCTAGCCTTGTGAAATAGACGTTATTCTTATTTTGCAAGTGGGAAAGTTGAAGAAGCATAAGGTTAAGTGATTTAATGAAGGTTGTGGAGGGATCTGTCAGTTGGTATTAGCACTCAAATTAGAAAACTGTGGAACTCAACAACTAGGGGACATTTCTGAGTTGCCGCAGGTCTCAGAGGTCACGTTATCACCGCTAAAGACTGCACTAGGGAGCGCCACAGTGAGCCCAACTCTGCTCATGCTACACATGCCAATCATACACAACCATACTGTGGCACTGGGCAAGCATCACTAAGCACGCCTAAGACGTATGAGCCCAGTGCTGCATTAAGGTAGTGACCTTACATATCTTCTGGGGTGCACAGTAAGTTGAGCAGGCAGGCCATGCTTCATTACAGTGCTTCTTCGGGTGATCCTTGATGATGTAAAATGCGATGAGTGAGTTAGTAGCAGACCTGGAAGAGATCTTTTGGTTTCCCTGCTCTGAGCACGTGATGCCTGCAGGCTGGGTGCTTACATGCCTAGTTATGCAACTAAAGCTTTGATTATGACTTTTTGTCTTGTTTTCAAGCCTCTCCTTGGTGGATACTAACTTGCCAGCTGAAGCAGAGACAGAGTTGCGCAGTTTTGTTGCCAAGCGCCTTACTAAAGGAGCACTTTTTGAAGGATTGGGCAATGTCGCATCTGTGGAGCTGAGGTAAGAGTATAGTATAATATGCTTTTTTAAATTTTTGATAAATGTAAGAAGGTATAAGACATGCCCTCAGGTTTGCTGCTGCATTTAGGTGTAATCCTGATTGTAGCTGGTTTAATCCTGATCACTGCAACTCAGAATTTTCTCTGCTTAACTGTTCAGTAGTAGTGGCACTTGCTGCTCTTTCCTTTAGGTGGCAGTGCAAAATAATATAAACTTTTGTTTTTAAATAAAGTATTGGTTTTGCTCGTGATCAGTGATCACACCTCCTGGGCATATAACAACAAGGGAAAGAGCTCAGAATATCTTATGTGCAATGGTACAGGCAGGTAATTGCTTCTTTAAGTTAATTGTATGTATAACGTGACTGCTGTGTAACGTGACTAGCCATTGCCCCTTTGCTGATGGCCTCTGTGCCTACATTGTTTTTCTTTTGAATCTTGTGGAAAATGAGTCATTTTATTTTTAAAAATATATAAATAGAACAGTCATAGCTTCTATTTATCCCTGAGCTGTACTTCAAGTCATGTCTACACCATGGATTTCTGTCAATGTACCTGTGTCAATCAGGGGTGTGAAGAGGTATCATCCCTGTCCTGGCACAGGCTGTTAATATAAGCCCTGTTGTATTGAGGAATATGCAGTTTTGCCAATATATCACTCATTTTGCCTGCGTGGGTGTTGTTGCTATACTCGTATAGAACACAGCTTTTCTGATGTAAGGTCAAGCAGAAGTAGGGCTGAAAGGAACCTCCAGAGGTCACTGAGTCCAAACTGCTACTGGAGGCAGGATCATCCCTATTCAAACAAATCCACTGTCTAACCTGTTATCAAAACTATACAGTGAACTGATACAACCACAAGGTATAACACCCTAACTTGCCACAGGTAAAGCAGAGGGACCATGGCAACCAGTGTACTGCTGCTGCAAAGGTTGTTAAATATGCTTGCTAGATCAAAGAAAGAGGGCCATGCCCCCCCAACAGAGGAAGGCAAACCCACCCCCGTACAGTCCATACCCTGTGGTCTGATTGGTAAAATTCCTTCCTGACCCCAAATCTGACCCTGAGCAGAGGGGCAAAGCCCTCTAGGTAGGGCAGGCAGGACTGTCTGGGTTTAAATCCCATCAGGAGCACTAGTATATGCCAGTCAAAATCTCCAGCCTTGGCTGCAGCCAACACCCAATGCTTCTGAGAGTGACTGAAAAAAAATCCTGACACATGTAGCCGCAGGAGAGAAAAAACTTTTAAGGTCAGGACAGAGGCCTTTGAAGGGAGGGAGGGATAGTGTACAGAATCAGTACATCACTAAAACTGTACTGATTAAGCTAAAAAATAGGTTCTAAAGTTGATTCTTAAATCATTGTCTGATGATTCACGAAGCTGCCAAAACTTACCCAAGGTTCAGTATGTCAGGGTTGTTGGTTGTAGTCATGTTGGTCTAAAGACCTAGGCAGGCAAGGTTCTTTGGGTAAATGTGATATCTGCTATTAGACCAACTAAATAGTTGGACAAAATTGTTCTTTCTAAGCTTTCAGGTACAAACACCCTTCTCTCCCTGTGCCCAAAGAAGGATGTTTGTACCTGAAAGCTTGCAAAGAACAATTTTTCCAACTATGTAGTCGACTATTCTACTGTGCATTAGCACATCATGGCAAAAACCATGCTAATGCACTACTGCGCAGTAGGATTAGTCTACTGAGCATTAAGTATTAGTCAGTGTAAGTCAGTGCAGCCAGGATCTCACCAATGATCTGAGTAGGATCAGGCTATCACCTGTGGTCAGTGGCAGGTTACCTTACTGTATGAGATGTAGGATAAGACTTTCTTTTTTAAAAGCAATTATTTGACACCTCTCCGTGCAACAGATTCAGGTTTTGTTTCCTTTATCTCTAGTATACCTGAAGTCAAAGTTGGTTGTTATTACTGCCTTCTCCAACAAGAAAAGCTGCTAGAAGCAGCAACATTGGAATCAAACATCAACTCCCCTGAGTATGTGATTTGTTTCTTAGGAGGCTCAGAGAAGGGCCTTGAACTATATCCTTTCCTTAACCTCTCCTTATTTGTGGGGGGCGAAGAGAGTGTGAAAATAGCAAGTAGCAAGTTTGCTTCTACTAACCTTGAAGCCTTTCCCACCTCTCCTGTCACCTTCTTGAATTCCTTCAGACTACTGGTCTCCTTTCAACTGCCAGAGTGTAACTGAGAATATGATTAATGACTGTGTACTGAAAGGGCAAAGCATAAATCTTAGTTAACGTATCTTATTTCCTTAAGAAGATACTTTCAGACTTGAGTTGGACAAGTACGTGCAAGGCCTGAAGATTAACCTGGATGCAGAGGTAAGACCTAATCCTAACTGATCTTTTCATTTTAATGACTAGGATAACATGTCTATCCAGTGAAATAGGCTAAGCGTACAGAGTTATTAACTGCATAAGTTAAACCAAAAAAATAGAAATTGTTATGGCCATGGGGTCATGCATAGCAGTAGCAGGCCAATTAAGAGAGAAGGGGCACGTCTGCACCTTTGCCTACTGCTCATTAAGTTTAGTACCTCTAATATGAGGTACTACATAAAGGCACATTAGCTTGTGCTGATGCGCAGTAGCAAAAGTGAACATTTTTTTTGTGACAATGCTCAGTAGACTAATTCTGTTGTGCATTAGCCTGGTTTTTGCTGTGGTGCACTAACGCGCAGTAGAATAGTCTACTGCACATTACGGTGTCTTGTATAGATGCGCCCAAGTATGAGTAAATTGACTAGATTCCTTTAGGAAATTATTATGACATATGGGAAGATTTAGTAGCAACCACTCAAGTCCCTTGATTGTTATGTAAGCAACAACGATGATTATTTTTCTCCTTGTAACAAACTTAAAAAAAATTAGGTAGAACCCTTACTCCTCCCAATCTCCTGCACTGTCCTCTGCGTTATGCTGTCTATCCAATACATTTAATCAAACATTATAAACATGTTTTCTTTCAAATATAACACCTTACAGAGCTAGTGTTTTACATCAATAAGGTGGATAGCACCAAACTAATGATTTTAGCCCTTTATTGTTTGAAATTGGAAAATTTTAGCTTTGGAATTGCATAGTTACAGGGGTGTAGGTTGTAGCCGTGTTGGTCTAAGGACGTAGGCAGACAAGGTTCTTTGGGTGAATCTGATATCTTTTATTAGACCAACTTAAGTAGCTGGAAAAAAATTTTGGCAAGCTTTCAGGCTTAAAAACCCGAAAGCTTGCTAAGAAAAATGTTTCCAACTACTTAAGTTGGTCTAATAAAAGAACTACATTGTTTTAACAGGCGAGTAGAACACGGTTTTTTTTCTACAGGACTCAAATTCATAGTTTTAATGTTTCAATTGCCTACAGCAAAGTAACCTGGAGACATGTGTAACACCCTACCTGAGAAGCTGGTTTGAGGATTGTGTGTGCCCCATACAGAGGGTAGTACAGCTCTTCCAGGAGAAACTTGCCTTTTTATTACATGCTGTAAGTATGCAGCAAGCCAGACTGTCTGCTGAGTGATTTCTAGCCACATTATTTTGCTTTAAATGCTTTTGCACTTGGTTTTCAAAATGCCCCCTCCCACTCCTTATTCAGTGCATTTTCTTTCCACTGTATTTCTAAGTTGGTGCCATCTATATTATCCATCAATTAGGGGTGAATGACATTTTAAAATTATTTTTTAGAGCCAACTCATTTTTAAATTGCTTTGTATTGTTCAACTGGTAATTAGAATGAGATAAGCAATAAAAATTCCATTTGGCTAAGACGGAACAGGACATGAGCAGCTATGTGGCTCATACAATTCACTGCAGAAGGATGCCAGAAACAAAAATATCAGATTAGTCATCTATAGCTAAGCACTGAATAAGAGAAAGATGCAAGCAAAGTGGTTAATAAAACTACAAATCCAGTGTATTTTTCAGAATGTGAAAGTGGTTGTACTGAATAAAATATGGGGCATTAAGCTAGCTTGTAATACTTCCTAGTTTATTAGGAAAAGAACTTTAAAAGGAACTGATGTTCTCCTAGTTAACAGTAGCAATAACAAAGTTGTTATCCTCAAGCAACAATAGCCAACTGCAATCAAATTATATCTTTTTTATTTTTTTTAAAGGCTTTGAGTTACATGCCTGTTGAAGTTAAAGATTCAGATGAAAGAACAAAGAAAGATATTGACAGGTACAAAATGTCTGAGACAATTTTGTGTCAAAGAATGGCACAGCCTTTTCCTGGCCTTGCTGTTCAGGTGGCATGTAGAAACGAGCAGCTAACAAGAATTTTGTGCATCAGGTTTCTGAGTGCTGCTAGTCTCCAAGGTCTTGTTCAGGAAGGCACAATGACCTCCTTGTGTATCGCTATGACGGAGGAACAGCACAAGTCGGTGATGATAGACTTCAGTGGACCACAGCTTCAAGTCCATAATGCAGGTGAGATCATGGTTCCAGCTTCACCCCAAATGAGCCTGGCACCCTGAAGTGCAGGGTCTCCAGCAGGGAGATAAAATTGGCAATGCAGCTTTCAAGGAGGGGGTTGAAAAGCTGTGGAGGTCTGGGTGGGGTTGGGGGCAGTGTCCCCCAGAGCAGGCAGTCTCTTGGAAACCACAAGCAGCCTGTTGGGATACCTGGCAACCCCTCCACTCCTTCGTGGAAGGCACAATGGTCTGAAAACTCTACCACCCCCAGTTGCATTTTGGCAGCAGTGCAATACCTAAAAGGTGATGGGTTTTACTTAAAGAAAAAGAGTAGGTGTGAACACTTCTGTGCAGGGACAATTGTGAACTGGTTCCCAATTAGTGACATTCTTGGACCAGTTCAAGTGTTATGTCTGTCCATCCCCTTTGGGTCTGGAATGTGCTCAGTCTTAAGGTCCATCAAGACTCATATCGGTTAACTTCAGAGCGAGCTTCAAAACACATTTTTTCATCTAACGTGATCAGTTTTGCAAAAAGCGATGTGGATGGTTCAATAGTTCTTATTTGCGGCAAGCATCATTTTATTTGGATTGTGTTGCGTTTTTTATCTTGTTTGTATATTTTAAGTATGTATCAAAACAATATAACGAGCTATGGAATAGACGCTGTAAAGAAACTGAAAAATAATACTGTTTCATATTGTTTGCTTATATATATTCATGCTATACAGCAAGAACAGCTTCTGGGATGTTACATTTGTGAGGGGTCAAGTACATAGTCATTATGCAGTGCTCATATATATTTTCCCTTCTTCCTCTTGTTTTCCTCAACAGGAAGCAATAAATTCTGTGAAGACTGGATGCAGGCTTTTATAAATGGTCCTGAAGGTGGAAATCCATTTCTCTTATGGCAAATATTAGAGAACTTTAAACTGAAGGTAACTGTTGACACTCCTAGAAGTTTGAGACAGTACTGTTACTTAGCAACAGCATATTTGCTTTTGCATTAAAGAAAAAAAAACCTTAGTCTTTGTAGTGTTAACTGCTACCACTTAACCTTTGAAGTTTAATTTTAAGGTGGCACCTGCATAGCTGTTCTTACAGTATTTGGAATCGACAAGAATATTACGCTCTCCAAAGGGGACTTGCACACAGATTTAGATACAAACTTCTTTCTTTTTCTTAAAGCAGTCAAACTTAGCATTTTTTTTAAATTACAGTAGTAAGTCCAATCAAGAATTATAGCCAATGATATATTTACTCTTCTAAATGACAGTGTGAAATTCTTACTGCAACCCCTTTCACTTTTCCAAAGGATGGATTAGTTGCTTTCCCTACAAGGAAGCTGATTTAAAACCATTCTCTATTACTGTCTTTTTTCTAGGCTATACAGGACATTAACAACTTGAAGAGGTTTATCCGCCAGGCAGAAATGAACCATTATGCCTTGTTTAAGTGTTACATATTCCTGAAGAACTGTGGTAGTGGAGATGTCCTTCTGAAAATTGTTAAAGTAGAGCATGCAGAAATGCCAGAAGCCAAAAATGTAGTAACTGTCCTTGAGGAATTCATGAAGGAAACAGCAGTAGCCTAAAACATTTTAATTTCTGTGTTCATTTTGCACTATTTGTATAAATAATTAATTTCTTCCTTTGGAGCTAATATTAGCTAGTACATAAACTTAAATGATATCTGAAAGCTGTCAATCATTTCAAACTTACTTCATATGCGGGTCTGTTTACATTTCTTCTTTTAAGAAAAAGCAGTATGATATTTGTTTTAAGTTTTGAATATTGTGTATTGTGAAAAGGTAATCAGTCATTTTTAACACCTGCCTTACCTTACTCTGGAGGGGACCATACACTGCACGCATATGTGTGTATTTTTTTCACATGAAATGCTATTAAAGAAAAGAAGGTCATTTGCACAACCAGCCACGTTTAGGCCTTTAGAAAAGCTTGAATGTAGCAGTAGTAAAAATAATCATGACTTAACACTGGAATCAGATTTAGAAATCACTTGTGTAAAGAACTACAAACATTTGGAGGAATTGTATAGTAAATTAATTGAATTTATAGGCTTAGGCTTTTATTTTTATGTCCTTAAAAAGTAAAGAAGAAAGGCTGTGCTTCTTACTAGTTTAACAATTTGATTATGCTGGCAGATTTGTCCTAAGACTGAACTAAGTGTTTAAATACTTGGGGACTTGAACGGTTGGTTGTAGTGGTGAATTGGGCCTGAAGATGTTATAGACATAACTTGAATCTTTGAGGGCTTTTTCATAAGTGGAATAAAGCCAAGTTTCTAGATCAGTGTTCTGTTTGAAAATGCGTCATTGCACTTCACTAGTGAACTCTTCTACACTTTGTGTAAATACATTTTCTAAACCACAGATAGCAGAGTCTGAAAAATATCTACACCACTTTGATACAACATGAGCCAAAACTAAGACCTTTCTAAGCATTATATAGGAAAAGACTATTTATGCATCCTAATATACTCCCACTGATTTCAGTTTGTCTAGGTAGGGAGTGCAGCCTTCAGAGCATGATGTATTTTATTGTCCTAACTTGATGCTCAGGATATAGACACATGATCAAAAGGCAAGTTGTGGGGGGGAAGGGGGGTAGCAGCTGATGCATGTTAACTGTCCAGCTGCCCATTCTTTCCTGTGGCAGTTGAAAGCTGAACTGGGGCACTTACTTAGTACAGTTTGATCATTTGTCCATGCCCTGTTCCATCAGTTAAGTCTCCAACACTAACTGTATATGTAATAGTGTTATCAAAATGTTAAGTGTGATTGTTGTTTGATTTGAGAATAGTATGCATCACACTAAAGGTACTTAATTTCCTTTTAAGCTACATTTTCAATAAAATAAAACTGCTGCTGTAGCATTGTGTTTTATTCTTTAATCCAAGAATTGTCAGTGACAAATGACTCAGCAGAAGTTACTAGAGCATCTTCTTCAAGTACTGCTGGGAGAATGACTTACCCCTGTAACACCATTGTCTTGATGGGTGCTGTGCACTGGTAGAAAGAGAAAACGGGATAAAATGTTACCATGTCACAGTATAGGCTGAGTGCAGGTTTGCTGAGGACTAATAATGTTTTCCCACAAAATGTTTTATTCATGAGTCGGTAAAGCAACACCAGCAGCATTCAATAACCTGGCTTGCTTTTTGTCATTTCTATAAATTTTTAACTAATTCGGCAGACCAATCCTCAGTGCTTTCCCAGGTAGAGACGCAGGGAAGCTTTTCATGCTAAGAAATGAGTGATTATCCTGAAGAATGGAGAGCTGTTTCTAATGCTTGATATACTCATTTTCAGAGCAAGAATCTTTTAGTGTTGGAATGAGAAATCAGGTTGGAAATGACCTCCTGCTCCTCTTCCAGGACTGGATGAAGAGCTGGGCTTGGAACTCCAGAAGGGCCCTGAGTGCATGTCTTAAGGCATTGCATAGCAGCATCCCAAAGCCAGGGTAGTTTTCTGGCTCCAGCCACCTGCTCCACTCTGATGTGGCGGTGGCAAAGAGTGTCCCTCTTCAAAGATCAGTATCCTGGAGGAGAAGAATTGTACGAGAGCACTTTATACTCAGCATTCCCTATTCTAACAGTAAATACATAGAAAGTAAAATACAAGGCCCTCCTTCAAGGTAGAGTTACGACTATGCCTAGGAAATGTTCTCTTTAACTTCCTCAGGCCCCAGAATACCTATACTTTGCTGGTTGAGCAGAACTTCATCCTCAACTGCCTCCTTGTGTGGCAGGTCTTTCTCTTGGAGCAGAATAATTGAAAGGAGCTAAAGGTACCCCAGGCTGTCTTGGCACCCTGCTTGAGAACCACTGCTTTAGAGAAAGATCTGCATCTTGGTTAGGCCTTTCCTTCCTGAGTGCATGCTTCCCATCAACTTGAGTCCTATTATGTTGGTATCTATGCAAGTAGCTCCCTTTGTGCTGGGCTCCAACCTGAAAGTATCAGACGTGGCACATGAGGTAGATTTTTGTGTCTGTTCCTACTTTGACCAGTTGCTTTCTGAATTGCTCCATGGTTGACCAGCATTATGAAAAATCCTCTTCCTCATTAGCCTTGCTCCATTTCAGGGTGTTTTTGTTTTTACCAGCTCTATAGTGACTTAAACCATTCAGATATGCAAATAAAACCACCATATAATACCTGCAAACAGCATTTGTCAGTGGGGCTAGTAACCCTTAGCATTTTCCCTTTCTAAATGCTATTTTAAAAGAAATACAAATGAAATACAAAATAAATAATACAGGAGAAAATGGTTACATTGTATTTTTAAAGGAGTGATCAGGCATTCATAGTGAATGATTTTTCAGTAGTTAAATATTGTAGTAACATAAAAATTAACATCCATGTATGGAACTGGAGTGGATAGAAATTGGGTTTGCAAGACTTTTGCTGGAATTTTAAGGGTCCAATTGAAACTTCTTGGAGCAAATAAGGTGCAAGACACCCTTACATCCTCCACATACCCAGTGCAGAACTAGGAACAAACAGGGTGTTTGTTTTAAGAGTGAGATTGTCCTTCCATTACAAAAGGAAGTTAGCACAAACTCATTCAGTATTTCCTTTCCCAATGCTTACAGGCTATATGTATTACATAGCAGGAAACTGGGTGCTATAGTAAGTATGTAAATTATAAATGTTATGATCACGTGGTTAGAGCAGAGAACTGGGAGTCTGACCTGGGTTTTTTCCATGGTTCTGCCATAGATATGTTGGAAGAACTCAAAAACTTCTCCACTTTGGCTTCCCCACGTACAATTATTCCAAATGCTATATGCACGTATGGTTTTCTACCAACAAATAAAGTATTGAACATTTAAAATTAATAGTAATACTTACCTACTTCTCAAAAATGTATCTGGGCTTGGTAAGTTTTTGTTTAAAGAACCCTGAGTCTCAGGTGAAAGAAGCCTTACCTTAACTGAAAACCATTAAGAAGAAAAGTGTTTAATATCCATGCAGTAGCAATGACCTGTCACTCACTACATTGTTATTACAATGACAAGTGGTATCAAAAAAAGCCTAAAAGCTGCCATTGGTTATGTTTAATTTGTTAGTGCTTTTTTAATGTAACAGTTCTTAATGGCAACCTGCCAAAGAGTTTTTCAAGTTGGAAATTTGTCTATTTTTACTTCATATTGTGTTGCCTAAAGAAGGTTGAGTTCTTAAAAATATTTTTAATTTTAGCAAGTATCATATTCAATGGGCAGTGGGTATCAAATCTTGAGCAAGTATATTGTTTCTCTTCAGCATTCACTAGAAATTGGTGTTAAATACAAGTTACTGAAAATGACCAAAACAAATCGTTTTAAATTTGAACAGTCTTGCAATCTCTTTGAGATGATTCGCAGTTCTTCAGCCTGTAACCCGCCTGTTCTGCATTCATAATTTCACTGGTGCTTTAGTCTTCCAGTAGTGTACAAGATCTGAATGTTTAATGCAAAAAAGCCCCACACAGATTATACATGTTCGTACCCCAAAAAGAAAAAAAAAAGGAACAGAAGCCCCAGTTTTTCCCTTTTATCAGACACTAAGAAGGAGCAGTAAAATTAATTCAATTATTAGGTGGCAAAGTTCAGAATCGAATCACTCCCATTCTTACTCATTATTTAATTATAGACATACTTATAAAATACAATCCACCTTTGCAAGGGGGTTTTCTTTTTTCTTTTTTAGGCATGTTACATTAACCAGCTTGATTTGAACCAAAAAAACCTCAACAAAACCTTTAATGGACTCTGTGCTCAAATAATATTTGTTGCAACAAAAATATACAGGATGTACACAATACAAAAATATGTGGGAACAGATATCACAGCGCATTACCTTGCAATTGTCATTTTGTTCCCCTAGCCCTTGATGGGAAAGCAACATTTGTTTAGCATTTTTAAGGCAAATAATTCCATTGTTTGGTGCTCTATGGCTAACACCCAGAGGTGTTGTTAACATAAATGGGGGAAGCAAAAGCAAATCAAACTGCATCAATCTTTATTTGCAAACTAAACAGACACTGTGGGGGAGTTGGGACACACTCAGTGACTAATGTATCTATTAAACTCCTTGGAAATTAATGAATCTTTGCTGTATAAATCAGGTCTGTGGAATTTGTCATGTTCTGTGTTGTAAAGTGCTCGGTAATATAAATTTTCTGTTCTGTGATCTGGCATTTTAAAGAACCTCATTAAGAACCTTTTTCCAATTAAAAACCAATGATTAATGATGACATTAAATATACATTTACCTTCAAACCAGTTTGTTTTTGCTTTGCATGTGATTATTCCTTTATAGAACAGTCGACGATATTGCCTTCATTTTCAACAAGCTCAAAATCTCCAGGCTGTGCTATGCAGGTAACAGTACTTTGCATTAGGACTTTTTAAGCTATGCTGCCCAGTATCCTAGGGCTGCCACTCTGTTTTAAAAGAATGACCATAGCATAAAGAAAGAGCCCAGAACCAGGACCAGACCCTTTTATGTGCTGGCCTTTGGATCACTGGGTTTATGGTGTTGGTTCTGGGTTGGGTGAAGAAGACTTTCCAGTTAAAATTCAAGTTAAGTAAAAAGGTAGGACTTTCAAAGTCACTTGAGTGAGTTAAGAGCTCAGGTCTCATTGTAAATCAATGGCACTTGTGCTCCTAACTCCCTTAGGTACTTTCAGAAATCCTACTTCAAACTCTTGTGAGATCCCATGTTGGCACAAAGTAGTGAAAGTATTGTGAGTTTGGTCAGCTGACCTTGTGAGATGGCCACTGGTTTGGTATTAAGTTTTACTGGTGTGTAGGAGTTCATCTGTCATGTATAAGTTAAAATCCAACTTTTCCACTCTTTTTTTAAAAAAAGGGGTCAGGTAGATCCACAGGACACCGCATAGTCCTGGGATACAGGATCCCTGAGTTCTAGTCCCAGTTCTGACCATGTCTTGCTTAGTCACCGTGGACAAATTATACCTACCCTGGCCTCAGTTTCTATATTAATAAAATAGGATAAAATACTTATGTGCCACAACATAAGTGAAGATTAATAAATGTGTATAACGTGCTCTGTGTGAAATAGTATTATCGACTGATGGGAAGAAAGACGTTGGATGCTGACCCATCAAAAATTCAGTACAAGTTAATTCAGCAAGTCTCTCCCTCTTCTGTTGTAAACCACGTTTAGAGGTTATTTCTAGTGACATCATCTCCAATCACTCCCCAGAGGCCCATCTTCTTTTATTATTACCAATGAGTGCAAAACAAGCAAACCAAAAAATCTCTGGACCCAAGAATCGAGGAACAAGAGATGTAACCTTTGCTGACTCCTTGGTCCTGGAGTTTGCAGGTATCCATCATTCTGGGTGGCTGTTCTTTGCCACTCTTCAGCTTTATTTTCCTCTGGTGAAGAAGCCATCGGCATAATGCTGCATAAGACCAGCAGCTGTTGGCCAGCAGATGTCCCTCGAGGAGCAATACAACCAGCATCCTTAGTTTCATGCCTCTTACCATAAACTTGATGCTGGCCAGCCCTGTACTGTAGCTGTACTGCAGTCCACTGTGAAATTAAAGTACAGCATGGAAACAGCTCTTCCAGGTTCCAGCCACCTCCTTTCACCCTGCAAAACCTGCCGAAGGATACTAAGCACAGGAGGAAATTTGCTCTAATATATGATCATTAGCTTCCAATCTCCATGTTGATTATAACAATCCCTCTCTTTCTCTCTGCCTTTAAATAACTGTAAGGTTCAACAGAGTCACATTTTGTTCAGCTGTACAATGTGAAATTCTGGCAGCAGATGAAATAATAAAACAAAAATCAATTCACTATGTAAATTGCTCGTTCATGAACTGATAAGAGCCACTGTAAGTCACACAATTAATCCACAAGCAACTGGGACAGAAGACTGTTAAGGCTCTGACATAAACGACCAACATCAAGGGCATCTGGAGGTAAAAGAATATCTACCGTCTGCTCACTCCTTGACGCTGTGATATTCTGGCACAGTTGGGTGAATTTAAGAGAGAATGTAACGTAGCTTCTGGTGGATTTCTGAGAAAATAAAGAGCTTGCACAGTTGGATTATTTAATGGTTAATATTAAAACAGAATTGTTTACGGAGGAAATAACCTCAGCCTGAGTAGTGCTGCCTCTGATCTCCATGGGGGACTCCTGGCTGATGACACAGGAGTCACAGGGTGTGCAGTGCAGGATTATCTGATCATCCTTTGCTGGTCGGTGAGTGAATTCCACCCTTGAGGAACTGGAATGTAAAATGCTTTAGTTTCTCCATCTATACCAGTTTACTTGGTAGCTGGGACCAGTTGGCAGAGCTCACCACAGGAACAGTTAGCCCTTGAATGAGGGAGGGACTACAGAGGTGAAAAGTAGAGAAATCACAGAAGGCAAAGAATAAACACAGAGGGGCAGGGGGCAGGGCAGAGGGGCAGAACAAAGGGTACAAGGACTCAGGGCAGGCTGCCCTGAGGGGCTCTGGGGAGCTGTGCAGACAGATGAGAGACTGGAAAGAGACTCTTGAGCTGCAGGGAATCTCCGGTCTGTCTTCTTCCTCTTGGGCTGGCAGGTGGGTATTTTAGCCCGTGCCTGGAGGAGATTGATGGCCCTGGAGTTTGAAATCCAGCTGCTTGAATTGGGTCCTACACACGGTGTGTCAGACTAAGAGGAACACATTTTGGGTTGTGGTGATTCTCTTCAAAACTTCCATACACTGTACATGAGGGAAGGGCAGGGGGGCAAAAAAAGCTGCCTTGGCATGTAAATAGAGGCTTGCATCATGCTCTTAAAAGATGAGGGAAACTCTGCCCCACTGAAATCAGCAGCAGTTTTACCAGAGTGCTTTATCCAAAGAGATAAGCAGACTGAAACAACAGATGATGGATCACAGGCGATGCGCAGGGGAGGGGGTACGTGCCCCCCCTGAGATTGTCCCTTGTTGGCCAGGGAGTGGGGGCGCTGAGTGAAGCACCAGCTGGTGCCCCCCCTGAGATTGGTGCCAGCCAGCAATCTGGTTTTGCTGTTGGTGCTGTGATCAGCCGCTGGGGGACCCCCCCCACCCCAGTTGGCGATCAGCTGCTGATGCCCCCCCAGACTCTGGAGGCACCAGTCACCCATGTGATGGGTGTTACTGTAAATGCTTCAAAAGAGGCTGCACCCCCAGCCTGTAGTACTTATAGCATCAGTCACTGTCTTAGGTAGATGGTCAAGGAATAAAGCCTATGAATTAAGAGGCATTATGAAAGGACAACACATCCCCACCACAGCAGCTCCAGTTAAATGGATACCAAACTGCCCAAACCAGACCGTGTAAACTCACCTTCTGGCAGAGATGAGGAAATGGCTTGGCAGGGCTCCAGACCTGGTAACACAGAGGAGTGTCATGACTGTTCTCCCCAGCTCAGGAGAAGGAAGAACAGTGATAATGGAGCCAGGCAAACACTTCCCAGTCATCACTATTGTGATGGGAAATGGCCTCCTGCCCAAAAGAGCCTTTCCAACGTGACAATGTTGCATTTAATTGATCAAAACAATGGCTTTGGCTGGAATATTTAAAAAAGATATTGAGAAAAAATTCTGCAAGATGAGCTGTTACCCTGATGAAATTCTATGGTTTGCGCTGTATGGGAGGACAAGCTAGAGCAGGGATTGACAACCCCCAGCACTTGTGCCAGGGCATGGTATGCAAGGCTATTTTCCTCAGCATGCCATGTGGCCTGGGCTCTGGGCAGCTGCCACCAGCCATGAAGCTCAGGCTGCTCGTAGCAGGCGGCCCAGAGGCTGTAAGCAGCCCGGGCTCTGTGGCAGGCAGCAGCTGCCCAGAGTCTGAGCCGGCTGCACCTGGGAGGCTACAAACATCTGCATCACACTCCATAGCCCTGGCACCAGCTCTGTGGCTATGGCGGCTGTATGCACAGCTCCAGCACATGCTGTTAAGGGACCTGAGGGCAGTGCAACCCTGGCTCCACATCTGCTGTCTGCCCACAGAGCCAGTGCTGGGTGCTGTGGTGCCTATTGCAGCTGTTTGCATCCTGCCTGCCGCCTGCTGCAGCTGTCCAGAGCCTGGGCTGGCTGTGGCAAGCAGCCAGAAGGCTGCAAACTGCTGTACTGGGGTTCCCAACCTGGCTTCGTCGTGGTGGCAGCTGCCCATGCACCTTGGGGAGGGACCAGGATTGTGGTGCCCCAGGCTCCTTCCCAGCTGTGTGCCCAGAGGCACCCACACAGCCGCCACCATGGAGTCCATACTGGGGCTGTGGAGTCTGGCACAGCTATTTCCAGCCTCCTGGCTGCCTGCCATAGCTGGTCCAGGCTCTGGGCAGCTGCAGCAGGTGGTGGACAGGCTGTAAACAGCTGTGCCAGGCTCCGGAGCCCCAGCACCAGCTCCATGGCAGCAGTGGGCAAGGAAGGTGCTGGGGCAGTGCCACCCTCCCCTGCTGCCCGCCCGGAGGCACATGTGCAGCCACTGCCAGCAATGTGGATCGGGCCCCTCACATCTCCCCTGCCTCTGGCATGCCAAGCCAAGGCACAGATGGAGGTTGGGGTGTTTTTGGTACTCCAGCCAAAAACGTTGCTGACCCCTGGTCTACAGTCCTCCTAATTGTGTATTCCAGGATTATGGAGGAGCCAGAGGAAAGAAGGGCAAATGAGAATGGGTGAAAAACTTCCAACCTTCCAGGACTGTTGTTTTTGTTTTGGCTGCTGTGCGTTTAATTGGTTAAAGTGAGCGGAGACATATGTAATGTAAGCACCTTACCAGATACCTGTGTGTAAAGCATGGCTCATGTTCTAAAATATGTCTCCTGGTCTGTACAGGCAGGGGGTATCAGACAATGAGGCCTGCTGCATTACATAGTGTGCTATCGACTGGTTAGAAACCTATAAAAAGGTAGAGCCTACCTACAACTACGCAAGAAAGGCATTGCAACTAACTGTTGCTCAGAACCCCTGAAGTTCCGTCATCTAGGCAAGACTCTGTGCCCACACGCAACAGCCGCCCTCAGGAGTTTACCAGCCATTGTCATGCCAAAGATGAAACACTTGGGTAGAGAATGAGTGCCCAAGACATCCCTGGAGTAACTCCACTGACTTCAGTGGATAAATTTGGCCCCTCGCAGATTGAACGGTTTATAAAATGGCTTGACAGCTTGGACAGTTCTTGCTTACACTGGTGTAAGAAACCCTGGTCCCACTCTTCTGGCAGAGCTGAAGCACCATCTGCTAGAGGAGTTATGACTCTCTAAACACACTGCAGCCAGGGCTTTAGACTGCAACCAAAAAGAAAGGCGAGAAGACAACATAACTCAATTGCCAACCAGTTTGCAATGTAATCAAATGTTAGCAAACAATGGACTGCCCTGTCCCAGCAAAGAAAAAACATTGTTTACTGCAACTGGTTGTGCAAATCAAGTGGAGTATGCACAGAAGGTAAGAGCCACCTCCAACCAGGCATCTCTTTAGCAGCTACTGTAAAGTATCCAAGGCTTCTAGTGCAATTTTGTTTGACCTTGAATTGCAGACCAACCTCCCACACCCCAGATGACCAAGTTCTACTGATCCCTTTTGGAAGGTGCTTACGACAGATTTTATCATAGACTACATATTTAAGCAACCATTCAAGTAATAAAACAGTGGCAGTGGTATGGTTGAACAGTCAAACCAAATCAAAGCTGCCTCATGAGTTTCCTGTGAGTTTCGAGATAGCAAAGTGTGCTCTTTTACTGTGCAGTTCAGTTCAGGAGCTTCACAAACCAACTGGCCAGAGGTCCAGCACCACCTCAAGTACTTAGGTAACTCAAACACAAAGTCAACGTATGTGTTAATAAACTGAGTGGTAAGTGCCCAGTTATATACCTCAGGCCTATCTCACAGCCCTTCCTCATGGGATTACCCACAACGGAGAGGCTGTGGGGTCAGGGCCAGACTGAAAGTTACAGTACCTGTAGGACTCATGCCCTGACTTTTCTCCGGCCAGTTCTATAGCCAAGTCATTGCTTAAATTGTCTCCTTCAGCATACAGTACAGTCAGACGGGATCTGTGTCAGACATCTCCGTGCATTCTCAGAAGACTGTTAGCTCATCCCCCTAAGCTTCATAGAAAAATAAATGTTAAGTCATGATTCATTTAACAGAGCTGGTGGCTGGAAAGTCTTTTGCTCTCCAACATCCTTCATCCTGTTCCCTCAAGGAGGTGGAGGTAGCTTCAGATCCAATAAGCTGTAGGCGAAAATATTCCAGAAGATAGCAAACAACACAAAGATGATATAAATGGAAAGGAAGATCCACCATAAGGACTGGTCTTGGAGTCTTTGCTCATAGTTCCTTAGGATGACTACACCCAATGTGATTCCAACCACCACGCCACCCAAGTGGGCGACAAAACTCGGGTGTGGGCAGGGAGGGTATGCAGATGGGTGGAACCGCAGCCACACCGCCCTTCCAAATTCAAAGCTCACTGGAACAGAGAGAAAAAAAAAGATGAGGCCATTGTCTTTCTCAGCTCTCACATCCTGCTAGCTCCTGGATAGCATGGCATGCACACAAATAAAATGTACACAATACAGCAAGCAAGAGGGAAGTTGTAGAGATAAATCTGGGCAATCCACTTGTGCTACCTCAAATGCAGGACATTTAGTGTTACTGCAACTAGGCAGAGAAAGGTGCTGTTTTACTTTCTTTCTTTGACCAGGTGTTTCTTAGCACTGCTCTTGTTTCCTACTAGTTTGGATGTTCTGCTGTTTCTTGGTGCTGATCACCTATTCAGTGCTATATGTTATATAATAGATGAAAATAAACAACATTAGAGGCAGATGTTTCAGTCCCAGCAATCTCACATGAATGTCAAAGAGAATTAAATTTCATGCAGTTAGTGTCATACGGGGCTTCTTGCTTTGCATATTTAATGTTCCCTGTGAGCAAGACAAGGCAACCCTTGGCATTGATGGGGTGGCCACAGAAATATATTTGGAAAACAACTTGAACATGGAGCTCTGCTTTCCTTCAGGATGGGGCCATGCCAAAACTTCACCTCTATCCCCCTGGCCTCCATCTTTGTGAGAGTTCAGTCTCTCTCTCTGTCACTGTCCCTTGCTTCCTCTTCATTAGGTCCAGTTGGCACTTGTTAACTGGACCTCTGTATCAACTTGCTCCTAAGTCAGGTGAATCAGATCACCCTCTGCACTCCTAGTTCATTTTCCCAAATTCCAACAGTAAACGCATCCTTAATGGCTTGTGCTTTGGCAGGAAAGTTGTCAAATATTTTCACATTAAACTTAGCAACCTTAGAGGGAATCAAGTGAGTGGTAAGAAGATGAAGATAGCCCTCTTCTTCTCTAGGTCACTAGTCTGAATCAGGCATGGGCCTGTCACCAAAAACAGACACCAGATAAAACTAGGTAAGAAGAAAAAAATGGTCCTTGTCTAGGTGCTAGTAGGTAGCCCTACCGCAGATAGTCACCCTGCTGGCAACTTCACTTGGCAAGCCAGGGATTGGATCAAGGTAGAACAGCTCACTCACCCTCAAGATGAGCCCTGCAGAGAGCAGGCAAGTGGCAAGGAGCTGGCACGGATGCTGCTGCACCTGTTCTGGGAGTTCAGTTTCAGAGCTGAGGGCAGCAGTATTTTTTAAAGGGTTATGAACCCCCGCAGAAATTTAAAAGTCTCCATCAGAGAATAACTTAGAATAAATTTGAGTGCCTTTTGCATGACCCCTGATGTAGCTTTAACTTTGCCATCAGCTCTGCTTCAAGGAGAAATTTTGATGTACGATTCCTACTTTCCACATGATTCTGAAATCCTGTGATGCTATCCTCTGATGCTATGTAATCAAATGTGAGCTGCAGGTTCTTGGTCCTATTGTGGTTGGAGCCAGATAGCTTTGCCTGAAGTTCTACCAGTTACTGACAGACAACATAATAGGAATGATGCGTAATACCAGTGACACAAGCCTACTTTTGCTTCTAAACAGATGGACAGCGCAGCTGACCCTTGAGTGCATGGGATTATGAAAAGCCAACTGGGACTGGAAAACTCAGGAGCTATGGCTGTGATTGTGGTCTCCTACACTGCCAGGCTTGAGTGATTTGATAGGGTTACTGCAGCAGGCCAGAGGCTAGCATGCAGCTAAAACAACTCCAGTAGCAATGGACAAATCCTTTTGCATGGGCTGCATGTTGGCAATCCATTTAATCTTTGTTTCTTCTCTGGCTGAGCCCCCACTCCCACCCCTGTGTACCAGCACTGGGAATTTGTTGCTGCCCGACATGATCACATGCTGTTTTGGCAGCAGCTTTCAGCTAGCCATTCCTTGGCCCCAGAGCTGACCCTGCCAGCGTCCTCAGCTGCAGAACTTGCTTCCTTTGCTGATCCATCAATCTGGCCTTGGTCACCTGCAAAGTTTGGTGCCAGATGCTGTCAGCAACATTAGCTTGCTCTTGCCCCTTTTTGAAGCTGGGTAGCTTTTGGTCCCTTGACAGGGAGGGGGGAAATGAGAGCAGAATGAGGCTTTTGCTTTTTACACAATCAGTTACTCAGGTGAGGAATGCTGAATAAGTGTCTATAAAACCTACATCAAAACCAGCACTTCCTTTGCAGAGGGGATGCAGCAGGTCCTGCAGAGCTGCTAGCTGTGCTGCTACTTTAGCTAGGAAAATGGTTGAGGAAATTATTGTATACTCAAACACTCAAATTAGCACAATGAATACTGACTAATGGTTAAACTCCAACCCTGTGAGTCAGCGGATGTCTGACTTTTTGTGTCTGGTCTGGACTTCAGTATTTAGGTTCTTAACTCCCATCAAACCTGGCTAAGCGCTTTGGAAAATCCCACTCAGCTGGGTTTCTGTGCTGTGAATGCCAATCATCAGTTCCCACTAAGAAAGTGATAGAGCCCAGTACGCTGGTTTAGCATGAGTACCGATGACAAAGGCAAGCAAAACTGAAGAAGGAGTCTACCAAGTGCATTGCAATACTTACTACAGATCAAGGCAACAGCCATGCGCAGCAGCTTGAATTGGCACTTCATTCCAGACCAGTTCTGGAAAAAGAGATAACAAACAAAATTATGCTGGGTGCATGTCCCTTCTACATTTTATCCTGGATTGGGGACCTGAACACAGATCTGCATGGCTGCTAAGCATCAAGGAGCCTGATGTTGCTGTACACACAAGGGGACTAAATCAGCCCTGCTCCATGTGGTGCTACTTTGGTCTAATTGCTCAGGGATCCCAGCTCCCCACAACCAAAACTGGAATGCATCAAATGAAGGATTAGCTGGCAGAAGTCAACTAAATCCTTCTGTTCCTTTACTCGGCAGCATGACCAGACAGAAGAGGAAGATGTGAAAGTATAGTAAATCCATAAAACCATGAATCCTCATTTAATCCCCTGCACCACATAGCCTTCATTATCACAGGGGCTTTAAATTATTCCTTTTGTCACACCCTTACTCTGCTGTCTTCAATGGGTGTTTACAATTCACTGACATTAGGCATGGCAGAAGGCCTGCAGGGTAGGTACACACCAGCTCATAAGTTACATATTATGATTTTACATGGAAATGATAAGAAGGGACAATTGGAAATGTAATGCAGTGCATGGAGTGACTAAAGTCATGCATGCAGTGCATGACCAGACAGAAGGATCAGAGGTCAGGAAAACAGACCTTACGATGAGAGGCTGAGAGCCATGGGGCAATTTAGCCTGGAAAAGCGCAGGCTCAGGGGTGATCTGATGGCCACCTATAAGTTTATCGGGGTGACCACCAGTATCTGGGGGAACGTCTGTTCACCAGAGCGTCCCAAGGGATGACGAGGTCAAACAGTTATAAACTACTGCAAGCCCATTTCAGGCTAGACATAAGGAAGAATTTCTTCACTGTGCAAGCCCCCAAGATCTGGAATAGCCTGCCATCGGAGGTGGTTCAAGCACCTACATTGAACATGTTCAAGAGAAATTTGGATGCTTATCTTGCTGGGATCCTATGACCCCAGCTGACTTCCTGCCCCTTGGGCAGGGGCTGGACTCGATGATCTTCCAAGGTCCCTTCCAGCCCCAATGTCTATGAAATCTATGAAATAAAGATGATACATAGGGATGTGATACCGGTGCATACGGACTGTGAACTCAACAGGTGCAAGCTTTGAGAAATCCCATTGGTACTGTATGTGTGTGTTATGTCTGGCTCTAGAGGAAGTCAAATGAGAGAAAGGTTCGGGGTGAGGCTGGAAAGGAAGAGAGAACCCTAATTACCTGCCTCACTAGTACTTTCAAAGTGGAGCACATTAGGATCTGAACAGGAGGACAGGATGCACACCTGCTACCTCCAGCTCAGCTCGGAGACAGGCAGGTGACTTTGTTCTGAAAGCAGTGTGAAACGCAGTTAAAAATCTTTCCCCACTTTGAACTGATAAGTCTTCCTGTCCTAGTCACCCCTTTTAATGAGAATGGCTCAGCCAGGGGCATGGACATTTCAGTATACCCTGTACTTTTTGCAAGCAGGAAATGTGAAGCACCTCACACCCTTTAGCTAAACCATCAGAGTCAATAATGCAGCACAGACACTTGCAGCCCAGCAGAAGTGTTTGCAGTGCAGGATTTAAAGAATAAATTCAGGACTCCAGGGGGAAAAAAGTGAGGGAAAAAATTCAGGCTTTGAGTGGTAGGACTAGGCAAACATTTTCCTTCAAAACTTTTATTTTGACAGAAAATCGTGCTTTTTTTTATTAACTTTTATTTTGGCTGAGTGTGTCTGCTTTCCTCAGAAAATTTCAAATGTTCATTTAAAAAAATCCAACTGAAAACAACATTTTATAGCAGAAAACTCATTGGGGTTTTTAATGAAAAGTTGAAATTTTCACCAGGAAAAAAAAAAATCCATCGACTAGCTGTATTAAACATACAAATCATTTTGATTATAACCCGCAAGCAACTGCATGACAACTGCCCTTTCTCAGTGCAGATACCTGGGTAACCTGGTATACATCCTAACAGCCCGGAGACGGGGGAATATCGACAGAAAGACATCTTTCGGGTAGCTTATTGGTAAAACAAAACACCCCAGCTTAACAGAACTACCTGTTTTAATTTTTTAATGAAAAGCAAAATGCTTCTTGAATTACTGACTAGTCAGTAACATTTACCCAGTTTCCTCAACCACAGAGGCATTTCATTTGGAAAGCAAGTTCAGAATACAAACAGTGATTTTTTTTAAACTCTTTTCAGAGGAAAAACTTTCCTTCACGCAGAGGTCTCCCTTTTTCCCTTCCCCATTGCTACTTCTCTTGTGTCAGAAAGGTTTTGAGGAAGCTTGCCTACCACACCAGCCAAGGAGGATCAGAAACTGCTGTTCCTGCTGGAGCCTGGGGCTGTGCTTATTATCGGTGTTAAAACAGTGCCCAGAGACCTCAGTCGAAGCAGAGGCTGCATTGTGTAGGCGATGTACATGCACACAGACAGATGGTTGGTCCTTGCTCCAAAGGGATTGGAGATTGCAGATCAGTTCAGTATCTTTCGACTGGACTCTGCTTGTTGGAAGTCCAGCACGGGTCAGAGACCCCTTTCAAGTTTTTCATGCCGTTTCAGACACCTATGACTGGCAGATGATTTTCCTGTCATCAAATCCAGTCCTCTGCCAGAGAAGGCAAGAAATTGGTGACACCACTGTATGTGAGGAGAGGGAATCAACCCCGCATTGCTAACAAAAATTCTAAACAGGGAAATCAGACTTTAAAAACTGGCGATGGAAAAAAAAAATCAATAGTGTCTACAGACAGCGTATATATATTCACACCATATGGCATCACAACGCATAACATAGGCTAAAGGATTAGACAAGCCTTATTGTTTTCTTTTTTTTGCCCAGATACTGACAGTTTTATAACTTCAACTAAATTCTCTCTCTCTCCTCTCTCCCATGAGAGAACAAATTTAACTTACAGAAGAGACTGTACAAAAGAGCTATGGAAAGCAGAAGCAGCCAGCAGTATAATTAAGCATGCCGTGAATTCAGTGAAAGATTTGTCTGGTTAATAGTCTATAGGGAATCAGCCAATATGACAAATAGATGGACAAAAAGGGCATTTTCTTTGGTGTGCTGGTCTCCCACTGATCTCTGCTGATCCACAGGCATATGCATGAAAGGCAAAATGTAAGGCAAAAAAGAGCATGAATTGTTCAAAGGACCCACGTGACAGAGGCTGGCTGTGAAGTTTTCCAGTGACCAGGAAGTGAGCTTGGATCAACCCATTACAGAGATGGAACTGTTCCAGAAAAGGCCCGATCCAAAGCCCATTAAAGTCTTCAGAAAGACTCCAACAGGCCCAGAGCTCAGACCTGTGAATGCCTCTGAAGTCTGAGGTGGTCTAGAGCTGAGAGTTTGGGTCTATAGGAACCATATGCATCCAAAATAGAGGTCCCGCCTTTACATCTCAGTGTATTCATTCATAAGCAATAGACATCATCATTGCCATCAAAGTGAGTAGCAAGATTCCTGATCCAATTCTGTGGGAGCTGGATTGCTATGTAAATCCATAAGAGCCCACAAGTAGGTCAGTACTCAAAAAGAGGTCACATCTCACCCCAGCTAACATCTTTATGGGTCAACAGGCTAGTCTGATGATAATGATCTATAGGCTTAGAAGGATTAGATTTCAAATCATTAAGTATCTATAACTGATATTTTCTCCTTCCCTCCAGAACAAATGGAAATAACTTCTCACATTAACAATAAAAAGTCCTAGAAAAAGGGAAGTTTAAAAGATACTGAGCTTACAAACAGCTAACACTGTCTTTTGCTGTCAATCCAATCTAGCAAATAAATTAATGGGGACTATTCTAAACCAGGATGGTCTAACAATATTCCAGTTCTATTTCTGAAGCTTGAATTCAGGTTATTTTTATAAAATAGTATCAGGTTTCAGTTGAATTCCTAGCTAGTGCAAAAATATGGGCTTGTCTACACGGGAAAACTACTGGTATGCTGCATATTCATTAAGAGGATGGTAACATGACTTCACACTCAACACAGACAAGAACAGTCATGCTTAACATTATGTCAGCTGGTTGTAGTTGATTTGTAGGGTTCATATATTAATACCACAAATTTCTTAGTACACTCAAGCCCTGGGGGTACATGTGCTTTCCCGAGGCTGCTGAATCTACCCTATACATCTGGATGTTCCAGACCGGCCATAAAGCATGTGCTAATTTGCAGTGAGTTCAGTGAGTGCATATCCAAGTAACCATGAATAAATGACTTCACAAGGGGGAGTCTAGATCTACCTCACCTGTTTTCAGAGTCAATCATTATGCCATTTCCCTACTGCAGAAACACACAGTATTTAGAAAAATCAAATGAGTGCAATCAGCAGCCTATGGTATAATGGCACAGATTATTACGGTACAAGGCAGAAAACAAGGGCTAGGGCAATAGCATATGGATGTTAGCGCTGGTACAGGATTTTCAAAACATTACTTCTTATGTGGGGCTGTTTCCCTATTATCTGAGAGGCTATTCCAATGATATGGAGCAAAAGGTACAAAACTGGAAGCAAGGAGACAGAAAAGAGAAGTCAGGATAGAAAACTGAAGAAAGGACTAGAGCTCGGTGAATACTACATCTCCCAGAAAAGGTCAAACATGTTTTTGGCAGAACCCGAACAGAAATTTTTCAGTGTCATGATAAAACTAACTAAAATTTGTTTGGGGTCAACCCAAAATATGTTGTTTAATTTGGGAGTTATTTAAAACTTCTGTTTAACCTGTTTTTCTTTTAACATAGGTCAATGTCAAAACTAAAAATTCAGAAGTACTTAGGGTGCATCTATACATGTTGCAATGGCGATGCTGTTACTGTGCCGAGATTTAGTAAGCACTAAATCTTGGCGCAGTAACAGCTCGTACTGCGCTGTACACGTGATGCACGGTTACTTTAGCAGCTACTTTGCCACAGCAGCAAAGTACTCCTCACTGTACCGGAGGAGTGCATCACTACGGCGAAGTCGCTGCCGGTCATGTGTAGAAGCCCGGGGATGCTACGTTGCAGTAGTGCGTTGCTGCTATGGCATTGTAACATCACATGTAGACATACCCTTAGAATAACTGTTGATGCAGATGGTATTAATCACTTGATGTCAGATTTGTTTCCAGGGATTTCCCCTTGAAGAAAACAGTATGAGATAGCACACTTTAAGAGGTTTCAAAGCAGCTGTCTACAGCCAAACTAATGTAAAAAAAATAAATAATCTGCACAGGGGAAAGAAATACTTGTAGAATCACATTCCAACACCAGATGCTCTCCAACTCTGACTGCAATCCGTTGAAGGAATATTTTATGGTATACATTATAAATATATATTTAAGTTTTATGTGAGATCTGTCTATAAATCACTTCAGCGGCTGCAAAAATGTAATCTGTACAAAATAAAGTAACTCATTTTCTCATTCCACAGAGACCGCTAACCCAGTCAGAAGGCTCTGAATGCATGCTGACTAATACTGCGTTTCTTCCTTCACTCTTCATTTCCATGTAGCTTTGTTGACTTTTTTTCCCTCATTATTATCCTTAGGGTGAAACGCTTTATTGCTTTCTCCTATTGGTTATTTTATGTATTTAGTTCCTGGAATATTTCTTTGTACAAGCAAGGGCATTTTCATTTCCTTTGGCTACCAGAAGGCACAAGGGAAAGGGAAGATTCAGATGACACTCTCTTCCTAACCTGCACCCCCCACACCAAGCACCTGTGCAAAAAGATGAGCCCTGTCAATGGACTCAATGGAGTGGCAAATGAACAGCATCTTTTTCATTATGTAAGAGCTTCTCATGTGAATATTAAATGAGCAAAGGGGATAGGGGGGAAGCAAAGGAAAACCATTAGAAATAAGTCTGTAAGGAAAATTCTTAAAGGTCAGTTCAGATGAGGAGGAAGAGGACAAGGCTGGTTCTCAGTTTATTAATAATCAATTGCTAAATACATTTAGAGGAGAATGCTGATAGGTAAAAGGTTAGACCATCATGTGACATTATGAAATCCGAATACTCCAGCCAACATGAATGGCCTCACTGCTGTGTATATGCACTGCTATTGTCAACTGGTTGGATGCAGGACTGCTCAACTGTGTCACGTGTCTTTAATGACCTCCCTTTTGCTCAGGAAGAATGGGGCCCTGTGTTTATGGCACAAGAGGATCTGGGTTCTCTACTCAGTGCTGTCATTGAATAGAGCTTGCAGAGACAACCATGAAGCCCTAGGGAGTCACAGAATTAAGGCCCAGAATTAGGGAGGCACATTGTTGGGGCTCAGTTCCTGTAGGTACAAATCCCTGTATTTACATAGGGATACTGCCCTCGGCAAGGACCACAGGTGCAGAAGCCAGTGTAAGATGTACAGGGTCCTACCAGAAGCATGCTTCTGTGTGGGACTCAGGAGACCCATGTCCCATAGAAATTAATTAGAGTGTGAGGTGCTTCAGCATCTCATAGAATTAGGCCCTTAATTATTAGATGGCAGCTTGACAGAAAGGAGAAGCCAATTGATTGGGACCATAGAAAAGGACAGAAGATGTGAATCAATCTCATGAAAATGTAAATTCTCCACAATATTAGTAAAGACCAAGATGTCAATAAAGCAATCGTTGGATAAAATACAACTTCTTTGCACCTGAGCTCCAACTGCAAACCTTTTCCCCAAGCAGGGGCCACAGCAACCATTACCATCTTGGAAACTCAGGCATGGGCCAGTCTGTGGGAGGACCCTCCTTCCTTGGCCATTGCATGCATAAGAAGAGCTCAGGAAGAACACAAGGAATGTTGTGAAGGAAGCAGAGAGCTCAGTGCTGCCGCAGGAAGCCCACTGTGACCAGACAGATTGGCAGCACATCTTCCCAAAGTAGCCTGCATCCAAAGTGAATGGTCTCATCCCCGACCCATGTACTTCTAGACCTGAAGCATATATATAAACCCCAGATACCCAGTGCTCAAACCATTGTAAACCCTCCCCTATCTCTGCCCTATGGAGCCTTTTCCCTTAAAACAGACCTCTGTTTGCCCCTAAGAGAATTCAATTTTAAGAAACCATATAACTGTGATGCTGTGCAGCCAATGTACCTAGTACAAGAGAGGTTGCCCAGTGCCCAGGCAGGTGCCCTACACCAGCATTAGGTGCTTTCCCATTGGAATCTCTCTCTGCTCCTTTTTCATGGTCTTATCTGCTAACACGCAGGTCACAGCTGGTCTTTTGAACCACTGGCAGTTGAGTGGATTACAAATTGGACAAAATATGTCCAGCTCAAGCTGGATTTAGATGAGCACCCAGCTCATCTCTGCTGATCCTAAGTTTCCAAAGAGCAAGTGCCAGATGGTACTCTCTAACAAAAGAGGCTCTGGTTGCCTCCTGCTCTGAAGCTGGTTTCCAGAATCCTGCCTTCTCTACCCATCTAAATTACACAGTCCAGCATTTTGCCAGTATTATCCAGCCTGTTCATACCTTGAATGATATCACAAGAGAACTGGAGGTCATCTCTGCTCAGCCCCATTCCTAGCAGTTTCCTAAGGCTGCCCGTATCAGTGTTGGCTTGGGAGGGCTGTAGTTTGAGAGTTGCTTCTCTATCTAAAAGACACAGTCTTCTTTCTAAGCTTGACCTAAGTCCAAAATACCCTCCTGCCTTCTTCAGTGCCTACAAAACAGACCTGCTGGCTCCATTGTGCTCCCTAATCAAATTCCAGAGTGCATTGGATTACCATCACTTCTCCAGGGCTTATTTGCAGCATTCACAATGCTGGTCTGAAGTGTGGCACAGAAGCACGAGTGCAGAGGAAAACCCAATGACTAGCAAAAAAAGTCTTGTCTAGTGGTTAGACTACAGGGCATCCAGTCAAGGGTACTGGGTTTTATTCCTGGCCCTTCCAATATTTTGCTGTGTGAATCAGGCAAGTCACTAAGTTTCTGTGTCTTAGATCCCAAGATACTAAATGTGGATGGTAACATTTACTGGCCTTTAAAGTGCTTTGTAATGGTCAGATGCTACTGCAGCGCAAACTGTTACACCACTGATATTATCCAGGGTGAGGTCTGGGGCTGAGTTTTGCAAAATGCCTAGGAGAGCTACGCACCTAAATACTATTGCAAACTACTACAATTCCAGGCCCCAGGCCACCCTTGGAAAGCCTCAGCTTGATTCTGGCACCCTTTTAGTCTGTGTGATGAGAGCAATTGGTCAGTCTCCCACAGGAATCCTAAGTCAGGACTGGCTGCAAAGCATGTAGGCTAGAGTAGGGACAAGAGGCAAGTCTCCATGACAAGTCCCTGGGAGCAATTCAGCCCTTCCTCAGCAGATTAGTTAGTTCAAACACAGTACATGAAAAGACAGCAAGGTGCACACAGACCTGCAGTCAAATGACTTCATAGATTTCATAGACATTTGGGCTGGAAGGGACCCTGGAGGATCATCGAGTCCAGCCCCCTGCCCCAGGAGCAGGAAGTCAGCTGGGGTCATAGGATCCCAGCAAGATAAGCATCCAAATGTGTCTTGAAGGGGTTCAAAGTGGGTGCCTGAACCGCCTCTGGCAGCAGTCTATTCCAGACCTTGGGGGCTCGGACAGTGAAGAAGTTTTTTCTTATGTCCAGCCTGAATGAGTCGCAGCGGAGTTTGTGACCATTCAATTTTGTCATCCCTTGGGGCACTCTAGTGAACAGACGTTCCCCCAGAACCTGATGAGCACCCCTGATAAACTTATAGGTGGCCACCAGATCACCCCTGAGCCTGTGCTTTTCCAGGCTGAAGAGCCCCAGGGCTCTCAGCCTCTCATCATAAGGTCTGTTTTCCTGACCTCTGATCATGCGCATGGCTCTCCTCTGCACCCTCTCAAGCTTCTCCACATCCTTTTTGAATTGTGGGGCCCAAAACTGGATGCAGAACTCCAGCTGCGGCCTCACCAAGGCTGAGTACAAGGGGAGAACGGCATCTCGGGATTTGCTTGAGAAGCATCTATGGATGCAAGCCAGCGTTTTGGTCACTTTACTAGACGCAGCATTGCATTGAATGGAACAAGGGAGAGCAGAGCAGACTGAGATAGTGCAGCTGTGTGGGCATGACCAAGACAAGGCTTAGGGCTGTAGGCATGAAAGGAAGAGGCTTGTAGGGTAGAATATGTCTGTCTGCAGCTGAAGAAGGGCCTTGCAGTGCCCACCCCACCCCACGGGCAAGAGGAGATAGAATTTGAAGGGGTTGAGGCTGCAGGCCCTATGTTTCTTCCTGGCTCTAGTGCTATTTGTTGCTTCACCATTCAAAAAAAGGGAAGTTTGAAAACTGGAGGATCCAGACCCAGACAAGCTGAGTTTGGTAAAGTCATGAATACAAATGTGCAGGAGGGGCTGAAGGTGCCTCATGGACAGCTCTGGAAAGTGGAGTCCACCAAAAAGGACAGCAGCACTGCAGCCTTCCCATGTTCACCGTCTATACCCCACCAACATGGCTTGACCCTGATATGGAGGGGCAATCTCTAGGAGCAGGACAGTAGCTCAGTCTCCATGGGGCAGTCACATCTTTGGCTGTTTCTCAGAGGCCGGCAATCGGGACTGGTTGTTGCCTGCTTCAGTGTGGGAATGGAGTGATACCACTTCACAAAGCCCACTTAGGGAACATCAGAAGGTGACCCCATGTCACGCTTCACTGAGGCTGAATTTACACTGCTGGCTTCACCATGAAAGCCCCCATTTCCAGTTTTTAGAGTCATCTGGTCTCTCAGAATCCATTCACTTTCATATAGGCTTAACCATTTTTCTGGTACTTACCATTACTATGTTAGCCAGATGGGCAGATACGAGCGCATAAACCCCTCCAGAGGAACCCACCACCGGTGCAGTCATGTCAGCTACTGATACCGCCAGGGAACCTTGGAAGAAGCAAAGGGTTTATTGCAAACTCTTCCTGAATACAAATCCTCTTCACTGCCCTTGCCTGCTCTGTATTAACTGCTGCAGGTCAGCAACATTGGGGGGAAAGTAAATTGACTAAAGACGCTAAATCAGCCTTGCAGCACCGCCAGCAAAGTGACTGATCAATTCTTTTATGTCTGCTTTAAAACTGCAATCAAATATATTTGAACCCCCAGGAAAAAAAATAAAATAAAAGCCCAACTAATGTAACATCAGGCAGCAATGCATCAAAACGTGAACAGCAAAAGGAATTCACACCTGGGATGGGAGCAGCAAGCAAGCTTCAGACAAATGTACCCCCAGAGGGGGAAAAAAAAAGTGAAAACGATTTTAGTCCTGGCAAGACAAGCAGTTGTACAACTAGGAGGAACTGGGGACATGTGGCTTATCAGTGGGTTCTGATTTAATCAAAGCCGAGCCTATTACTTGGGACAACAAGGGAGCAATGCAAGCCACAAATAACCTGGGGGCAGCACAGCAGGGTGCATGAAAGAGATTAAACCCAGAAGACAACAGGAAGGATTAATTGCACACGCAAATGTTTCTGGGACCCAGTAAGATTTCAGCTAAGTACAGGCATTCAAAAAGCCCGAGCCTGAATTGATTCCATCTTTGCAGGTTAGTCTAACCTGTGTTGATTGAACCAATTCTCAAGTGAATAGACATTCACTTTTGATTCCAGAAATGCAGGCACGTGCCTGCAGTGGCTCAGGCTAGAAGCTGGGGGGTGCTAGAGTGAGCCCTGGGCTGCAGGGAAGCTGTGCCGAGGGGGGGCATGGCCAGGCCCTGGCAGGCTGAGTATGATTGGGAGGGGGTTTAAACCTCCACCCTGGCCTTTGGCCCAGAATCTGGCCATGCCCCCACCTCTGCTCCAGCTAGAGAGCAGAGGAGTGGGGCAGCCCTGCTCCACTGGAGCAGACAGCACAGCCCAGACCAGCCCAGCCCAGCCCAGGGATACAGAGCATGCTGGGAGGCTGGAGGACTCTGATTTAACTTAAATCAGGAAGGGTCTGGGGCAGATGTTCCATAAACCAGTTTGACCTCAATTAAGTCTGATTCTACATTCAACCAGGTTTATCTCAAACTGGTTTACATGCACTGAACTTCTGTTCTGTTACAGGTTTAAACCAGTTTCTGATCACTTCAGCTGGTTTAGGTGTAAGTTCTTTTCCTAGCAGTTGTGATTAGGGCACTATTTGGAAGTCAAAAGGGTTCTATTCACAGCTTTCCTGCTAAGTCATTGTGAACATCTCTCCTCCCTGCCTTGCAAATGATGCACGCTCACCTTGTAAAATGGCTAGAGGGCTGCAGAAAAAAAGCACTAAATACAATTAGGGCAAGTGTGACTCGAGGTACAGGCAGGCGTAACAACTTGCATCTGTAGCAAATGCTACCACATTAAGCTGTTACGATGCAGGATCCTATAAGAATACGTGAACAGAGAAACCATTGCAACATCATCCCTGCTGCATTACAGGGATTTACCTGACTTGTATCACTGCAGAAGCATGTAGATGTACCAGTTTGAGCATAACAAGTGATGCATCGAATGGAAGTCCCCTCCCAACACTTTTATCTAACACCCGTGGGAACGAGGCCTATGCTGGCCTTGTCTAGCAATGATGGGACATGCTGGAGAACAGCAAGGGCTGGCTGCCAGTTGCTTAAACTCTCTTCTCCTAATAGCTTTCTTTTCTCATTAATGGTGTTGTGGTCCTCTGTTTCCCTGGTGGCCCCAGTTGGGCAGGTTATTCAGCTGTGCTCTAGTTTCAGTAAGCACGTACCAAAACATGAACTTGCTGGAGCTCTTACTGCCAGTGCCATTTTGACAAGAACTTCAGAGCCAATGCAGTTTGATTTTTCCATTAAGGTCTGTGACAAAACCCTCTGAAAAATCAACATTGTTCTTTGCTTTGTAAGCAAGGAGATGTTTGTGTCAGATAAGCAGCACTTCTACACCTGACAGGGAGCTGACACCTGTGACGGGGGATCCTTGCTAAGGCTGGGATGCAACCTTTTGCTGCTAGTCCTTAGCATCTTGATAAGGGGGCATAACTACAACCTCCCCTGCACTGAGAAGGAAATGAAGACAAAGGGCATTTCTGCCAAGTGAAGGTACAACTGCAGCATGTACCAGCAGAGCTGAGCTATATTCACCTTGCTAGCATAGGTCATGGTGGCCTGGGCTCCAGCATGTGCCAGGATCCAGAGTTCATACTTGGGCCACCTGGAGAACTGTGCTATGGCCCCTAAAGCCCATGCTGTGGCAACTCCATCACTTCTGGTATCTTCGCTAGCAAGATTATCCTTACCTAGGTATGCTAACCTGTAGTCATCCAATCATCAAGACAAATAGGGCTGAAAGTGACCTCAGTAGGTTAACTAGTCTAACAGTGCTTAAGGCAGGCCTGCCTTAGCTGAGTTAAGGCCAAACCCTAGTAAATTCTGAGGCTCCTTAAATGTTCAGGTGGTGCTCGACATTGTGGAGTCAGGACCCATCTGACAAGGCAGGTCTTGGGGCTGGAGTTGAGGACTCCTGTGCTCAGCCTCCCAGTTAGAGTCTGGCTGGGTCAAGTTACAAAGCTGAATTTTGGACAGTAATTGCAGAGATGAAGAGAGACAGAACTGGCAAGAGCCTGCAACATGAAGCGGAGCTAATAGAGATGACCATGTCTAGAGGACAGGGGAAAACCACAAAACAGCAGAAAGCAGAAGAGTCCTGAGCAGGACAAAAGCTTCTAATGAACTTTATATAGCTTTTCTACTTATTCAGCTAATACAAGGCTTGGCTGAAGGCCAGTCAAACGTCAGTGCTACATTGTGCTAGGAGCTGTACAGGCAGGGTAACATTTTCCGAAGTACGTATGTGACGGGCAAATGGGGGCCTCCCTTCCACTGACTGCCAGTGAGATTTGGGCACCTAGGGTGCCTGTACACAAGCCCGGAGGCTGCTCTAACATATTGTAATTAATTGAGTCTGCTGGAGCATGGTAATTACCATGCTCCAGCCAGTCTCCGCGTCCTGCGTATGTGCGTCTCCATGCTTCAAAATGGCGGCGGGGGCACTTTAACTAAAGCTTGTTCAACGAGTTTTAGATAAAGTGCCCCCGTCAGCATTTTAAAGCATGGGGACACTGATACACAAGATGGTCCGGGCATTGTAAGTAGAGCAGCTCTTGGAGTTGCTCTAATTAAAGCACCCCCCAGTCTCCGGAGCATGTGTAAAAACACCCCTAGGTGCCTTAAACAGTTTGAAGAAGGCTACCCACAGACCCAGCTCCCACCTAACATATCAGGCAAGGGGTGCTCTTAGCAGGTCAGAGGAGTAGGTATGGGTCTGCGGGATAAAAGCACAATAAAATAAATAGTTTATCATGAAACTCAGCAGCCATCGTTGTGCTGCTCCTGAGCTAGACCAGGCAATGGGTCATGATTCAGTCTGAATTAATTTCCCTGTCACCCCTCCCCCCATAACACTGATTTTGAGCCTGCATTGCTGCTGCATGTCCCTAAGCACACCAATCGCCCTCTGATCACAACCCGGTCCATAAGCTATTTGGAGGTGACATCTCTGCCCTGCTGGCTCAGCTAAACTGTCCAGTACACGAGAGGTGGGAAGCGTAGAGTCCAGGCTGAGCTTAGTCCCTTCCTCCTAGGTGGGAAGAGGAGTAGCTGTCTCACAGAGATGGCTCCCGCCATGCACTGCAGTGCAAGATGTGACCACTGCCTGGGGTGGGCTATGTAAAACAGGATCTTCATGCCCCTTTACTCCCCTGTCAGGTGTGCAAGGCAAGTGATGATTTTGTCCTGGGTTTTTGTCCGTCTAGGTTCCGTTTCATATTCTTCATTTTGGGAGCTTCACATCACCTCTACTGCTACTGTAGTCACATGCCTGCACATCTGTATTGGTACAGAAGCAGATGAGTGCACAGGCTCCTGGGAGTTTTCAGTTGAACTTGTCCTATCTCTTTGCTACCAGCAGAAGCTGAAAGAAAAGGCTTTCAAGCTCCTGTTGTTCCAGACTCAGAGCTTGCAACTTCAATCAAGGTTACTCCTTACAAACCTACTGGAGCTCACAAGAGGACCCCAGGCTACAACAGATCTTAGGGCATCATTCGGAGTGTGATTTCAGTGCCACCACTTGTACAGAATAATGGGAGGACATAGTGCTGGGACCAAGGGTGAAGTAGGGTAGCAGCTTTGCTAGTGAGGATTGCACTTGGGTGTCAAGGTAGAGGAGACAGCTACAGAGACAGAGTTGGTACTGGACAGAGAGCCATTGGGTCTGAGTGGTTTTGATGGCTTTCATTGGCAGGTTATGACAAATTAGGTGAACATGCAAGCCTGTGCTTCTGAAAACCTGGTGGGATGACATCCCTGTTATCCCTGTGATTCTGCAAGAGCATGTCTGGGGAGAGGACTGGGACATGCCTGGGAAGGAACAAAACCAAAGAATCAATTCTCACTATGGGAGCATCAGGAGTCATTTCCCCTGCAGAACTGTAGTAGGTATTTGACCTCAATTTGCAATATAAAGTGCAATTGTTTCCCACAGAGTTAAGTTTTCAATCTAGAAGCTCATTTCAGTCATTCATGTGAGAAAAGGCAGGCTTTGGTCATGTTTTAACTGCAAATCTTAGCACATCCTCAATGAAGGAGCTGACGCCTCTGCAGTTTTGGCAGCCTAAAGAACACCCCTCCAGGGGAAAGGGTCATTGCCTTCTCAGGCTCTTATGCAGCTCAGCTGAGTGACTCGTCCACTGCAGCTCTAAGGGAGAAGTTAATGAGGAGCCATTGAAAAGAATGGGATTTACCGTGTTAAATCCCTGGGATCTGCCCTGGAAAAGTCTCCTTTAATCTCACTCTCTCTGTGGACGTGAAGGTCCTAATAGCAGAGTCAAGCAAAGTGCAGAGAGCAGGATTAGGAATAATGAGCTCTCCCTTCTGATGAAAGCCAAGAAAGAGGTATGTGTGCATGCATGTGTATCTTATTTGTGGCCCCCATGTGTTTACGAGCCCTGAGCTATCTTGGATTAATGCTCCCTGCTTTGCTCACTCTCCAAGAGCACTTCAAAGCATAGGGAACTTGCTTTAAATCAAATGCTGTCAACTCAATGGCCAACCAAATCTAGTACTGAAGGGATTTGGGGTACACCTCTCCTTCCCATGTGCTTTTGAGGTAACTTTCTCCAAGTCCTGTAATAAAAGGGATCCTTTCCCTTCACTTTCAGCACAGCCTTCCACAGCCCCATGACACAACCAAGGAATGGAAAGCTTGCCTTGGAGGGGGCAGCGTGCATGTGTGAAGGGAAATCAGAGAACAAATTAAGTAAGTACAAATAAACACAAAAAAGATCCAGTGGGACCTGGGGTGAACGGAGAAGATGTGCCCTCTCCCTAAGAGGTGTGTGCATTCAAGGTGGATGGGGGGAGGTTAAAAAGGCCCAGCTGCCTACAACCTGCAGGTCCTCAAGCATTTGTGGAGGCTCTGAGCTGCTAGAGAGGAGGGGGAAGACTGCAGAAGCACTCTCCTCTCTGCTCCTGTTAATGGAAGTGGTTCTGAGAGCAAGAACACTCCACCTGTAACTCAGCGAGGGAAAAGTGTGCCAGCAACTCGACTGGGGTCTGAGCCAGGCCCCCCCCCCCCCCCGCAAGCACCTGGGCTGCACAACGTGGGCTGGTCTCCCCACTCAAGTTGCTTTACTCTTTACATTTGAAAGGATTTAAGGGCAGTGGTTCTCAACCTGCGGCCCATGTGACATCCCGTTAAAACGTTTTTTAAACAAATACACAAGAAGTAAGTTGTGTGGGTGCAGCCCACAGCACACTGAACGCTGCCACCCTGGCCCACAATGGCAAATAAGTTGAAAACTAGTCTTTTAGGGTGTTCGAAGCCTTTACCTTTCTATGCGTAGCAGCTGGTCAGACTCAGCCCAGGGCTCAGCAACAGCAGCAGCAAGAAAACAACTTGTACACTGGAAACAACTGGGTTTGCTCTGGTGTTTAGTGGAATCCATGGCAATTTCACTGCCTGCAATGGCCCTTGGACTGCGTCTCACAGAGCATGCTTGTGGTTTCTCCCTCTGCACTGGAACACACACTTATTTGCACCATGCCTATTTCTAGCTTTCTAATCCAATTATTACATTTACTGCCTCCCTCCTCCCAGGACCTTCACCCACCAAAGAGCAACATTTGATTTATTACCACTCAGTGCAGCGCATTTCACAGCAGCTTTATCTGTTCATTATGGAAAAAATTAAATTATGTTGCTGAAAAAAAATCACCATAAATCGTGAACTAAACCAGTCAATCTTTGTCCCCGCGCTGCTGTGAATCTCAGATGTTCTTGTGCACTCCTGTTTTAATTAGATGTTGATCTATTGTCAGCTAACTTCCTTTGCCTCCAAACTGCTGCAAGTGCCAGGCATAAATAAAAGCAATGCAGCACAAACTAAAAATCAATCTGTCCACAAGGATCTGCACTTGAATCGATTCCCAAGTTATTGGCATGTTACTGCTTAGGCTTCAACCAGAATCCTTCTGCTGCAGTAAAGAAAGACCCTAGGAAGTGCTGATAACTTTAAGGCTCAGCTGAGGTGTTTCATCAAAGAAAGGAGATCTGGACCAAGACTGCGGTGTGTCTGTGCCCCAAGCAGAGCCAGAACAAGCTTGGGACTTTTGGGGGCTTTGAGCAAATCATTTTCCTTGGTTTCCATGGTCCATGGAGTTCAAGTCCTGTGAGTTTCTCCTGAGGCTTAGCAATTCTTTCAAGGCACCAGGGCCACATAAGTTGCAAAAAAAAAAAAAAAAAAGAATAAAAGCAAATGGAAAGCTTTACAGTTCCTTGACAGAGTTGCCTGGTTTCTCCTCTCATTTGGAAATGCCTCTAAGGTGAATGAAGAACTAACAGAAAGCTGCCATCACTGCTGAAAGAACTGCTGCAACAGAAACATGGAGGCACTTTCCTACATGCTGCCCGCATCAGCTCTTTCCCAGAACTGCCTAATGTCATTTCCCAAAATATGGCATCCTGAAGAAGCTATTTCCAAAAAAGGACTTCATGGTACCAGCAAATTGATGTCTCCAATGCTGTAATCTAACTGCTAGAATTACAATAGCAAGGTCAAATGGCCAGTATCATCCCAAGCATGGTCTTTGGCAAGGGGAGTAAAGAACCTTTTGTCCTACCCTGGAAAGATCAATAATGGGCATCTTTCCTCCTGTTTCAGAAAGCCCCAAAGCTTTGATGAGGTTGAGGGTGATAATCCAAGGCTGATATCACTTACCCGCCACAACTCCAGCAAGATAGACAAAGCCAATCCTCAGTGCTCCATGCACCATCTCGAGAGGAACCCCAACCAGAAGCTGAAGCACGACGTTGAGTCCAAGGTGCTCTATCCTGGGGCAAAGAAAAATAACAGTTGCATTTTTTTCTGTCTCCCCACTTGCCAACCCATGATGTGAAGATGTCTTGGAACTAAAAGAGCCACAATTTCTTTTGCTAAAGCTTAGGGAGTTCTCATCCTATTCTTCTATTCTTCAGACATTAACCTGCAGTGATTTGAATCAAACCCTTTCAGGGAGTGCATTTCAACACAGTTATTTTAGTTATTTTAGTCTCTCTTTTTGATGCCAAATTATGCACTGCAAGGATCAAACTTTTGTAGCTCTAGACCTGCTGACAGAAAGACAGTGAATAAAATATCCTGCCTGAACACGTTTTATTGTATGAAACAGATGCTGCAAAATGATTTCACCTTTAAGCAAAGTCCTGTTTAGTGTAGTCCTCATTATTGCCAACGCATAATTGAAGTTATTGATGCATGTATAACATCAGAAATAGCTGCTGCGTGGAAGTAAATAGAAAGCTAGGAAAAAATCTTGTTACAGGAATCATGGGATTCAGAGTCAACATGCTTGGAAAAAGTTACCTCCATTATGTCTACTAATAATCTTTGTGCATCTTAGGTCCTTTCAGCCAAAGGCCTCAAAGTGCTCTACAAATATTCATGGGTATTACATCTTTTTACAGCTGTAAGAAAAATTTGCAAAGAATTAAGTACTTAGGCCCATGCAGTAAAACAGCCACAGAGCCAGGAATCGCGATCTGCTGCTTTCAGTGCTTGACGATAACCCCCTGCTCTGTACATTCGGTTGACAGGGGGTTTCTAAGCAACAGGAGGATGGATGCAGCTGTCCCCCTTTTGTCTGACTGGTACGCAACACATTATATAACCTTCAGGCCAGCCCACCACAACTCTCATTTGGTGGCCCATCCTCATGTGCTCAAAACAAGGTCAGGAAAAGGCCATGGAGATTGTGTTGGGTGCCTTTATCTGCACTTGGGGGATACAGCCAGGCCATGGGGAGATTTGCAAATATGCTGAGTGTTGTTGGAACTCTGCTCCTATCGGGGTATAGCGAAACTCCTACTAAGAGTGCTGGGATCAGAGGTAAGACATGGCTGAACTCTAGAAAATCTAGCTGCTGTGTACACAAACAATCTTGAGGAAGCATGTGTGACTCCTTACCTGCTCTGGGTTTAAAGGACAGAGCTGCTGTGTTTGGTCATTAGTTCAGAGAAGTTGGGATCTTACATCTGCTAGGATGCTACTTAGCACATCCACATTGCTTTCCATATTTCAATTAATCCCACAAATATTTATGCATCCACCCTGTTATTGAAGGCAACCCTGCAGCTTTAACAATGGTACTGCGTACTCCTGGAGAGCTCAGCTTTATCCCTCATGTTTACGCTGTCCTAACATCCAATCGGTTATTCTCTTCCCAAAACCTTGGGCCTTGTCCCAATGGAGAAATAACCCAGAATGGCTGTTGCTGAATAGTTTTTCTGCACACTCAGTTCTTGAGTGAACACTCCTGCTCTACCCCAAAAGTGCCCTAATAGACTTACAAAACAGAGGACCTTCCTGCATGGGGGCACACAGAGTTGAATGAGAATGCCCGTATGTGGTATTACTGCGGGTGGCTAGTGCACTTTAGGGTGATGCCCTCACTATTTCTCATTAACTTCCCCATCACTTTGCTTGGAGTATATATATTCAGTTCTTTTGGTCTTTTCTCATGTTACACCTGTTGTAATTTTCTTAATAGAAGGAAAAAAAACCCTGTTGGTACCAGCCTGGCTGCTGCATAGCCTCCCAAAGGATATCATGGCAGCTTCATCCTTTGGAACATTTTGACTGACAAAGCATTAGAGCTAGAACTGCACCAGAGCATAGTCCTGTCCTTACGGGTAACATGGACTAATGCCTCAACAGTCCTGTTTTCCTCTCTAAGGATCTCTATTCATGCTCCCATCCATGCACTCCCACGCTTCTATTTAAAGCCTGCAATGTATCATTATTCAAAATTACCGCTCCAAATTGACTGCACTTGTCGTCCTTGCTCTGCATGGTGTGGCCACTGGGCACAGTCTCTTTCTCACGTCCACTCTGCTCAGTGATGTACAAGGAACTCAAGAGGGACTAGCAAAGATCAGAGACTTGCAAAGAGGAATAAAAACATCTTAGGCCATGTCCAGGCAAATGCAGACATGTGGTATGCGGCGCCGCAGACCTGTCTGTGGTGCCACACACTGCACATGCAGGCATTTCCCGTGCAGCTACTTTGCAGCACAGGGGGTTTCCTTGGCCCCGGAAGATCCTGCAGTCAAAATACCCACACCAAAAAAAAAAAAGTGGGGTGATGCATGCGCACTGCCCAGAACTGGAGCCTGGCTTGCCGGAGTCATGCTCCAGCTGCTGGCCAGGCTCCCTGCTGCAGGAACGCTGAGGCTGCAGCTCCCCAAGGCTCCCATAACCGCAGGTAAGGCTGCTGGGGCCAGCACAGTGCCCTTAGAGGCCTCATTTCACAGGAAAAAAAATAGAGGTTTGGAGCTAAAATGTAGAAAATGTCAGAGGGAGGGGTCCAACATCATCAAACAAAGTACTTGTCTTTTTTGTTAAAAAAGCAGCCTTTGTGAGAGCTGATTCTAGTTGAGGACCCTGAAAGCTGTATCAGTTGCTCTGTTACAAGCTTGTTCATGAAAAACGTCTCCAGGAGTGATCCACGCATTCCACTTTCCTGTCCAGCTAAGAGCACCGAGGTTCTGTACTCTAGAAGCACCAATAAAACATAATTAGCTTTCTCCAGCTCCAAAAGCGCCATTCTTGAAATGACAATAAGGTTGATTTATTGGGGTCTTAGTCTTCTGTGGGACCAAACAAATGGGGCTGAGAATCAATGCAAGTCATTAGTTATGGCAGTGTTACGAATGGGCAGGCCCCAGATAATCAACATGAAAGCATGAAGGGCAAAATTTACAACTTTGCCTGCCCCCCAGGCCTGTGATAAAGAAAGCTCTTTCCATCAGGACTGAGGCGCACACAGTACATTTTTGGAATCTTTCTAAAAGCACAGCAAGCCAGCCTTAGCAACTGCCTTCTTCGACACCTTCTGACTGTCACCAGCACACATAGAAAGGCCTACAAGCGCAGTAAATTAAGGAGGAGTCCAAATTACCATTTTAAAGTCTCAGCAGGAAGTATAACAACAATAGTCTCCACACCATTATATTAACCTGCCCTTTGAAAATGAGATGAGAATAATGAGTCCACAATAAAAAGATTATTCTCTTTTCAGAATGTATCCATTTCTCTGATAGGGAGGAACATAACAAATAAGTTGACAATAAATGATCATTTAGCCACCTAACTATTGATACTACTTCCTCATAAAAAAAATACTACTGGGTTTATGATGCAAGTAGGACTGTGCATAGGTTTGATGGTTATGTAGCTACATGATATAGAATCCACTGAAGAAATAATAAGGCTCTCTGGGATAAATCTGGAATATTTACAAAGGTTAGACATTAGCTACTCTGTCTTCACTACCACTTCCCTCAGAAACCAGGCACGGGTGTGAAATAAACTTGGTAATTAAAGAACTTGAGAATTTTTCAAATGGGTGTGAATTATGCCACACTTCTGCTTGCTGAAGCAGAAAAGAAATATTTCATGGATAACAAAACCATGCTGCAATGAACGTAGGAGAAATATAAATGCAAATGATTTTACATTATCCCCCAGCTTTCATTTTTCAGGATCCCACAGCTATGTGTGATCCTGACTTATGGTAAAAGCTATACAACAGACATGCATGCATATAAAAAGAAGGTAAGTATGTATACAGTAGGAAGAATTAGTTGGTGCTCAATAGTTTACACAGAGTAACTTGCTGCTGTTAGCCAAATACTTCCTTCCTCCTCACACTTTGCATGTGAAATCTGTGGCCAGTAGAAGTGTCCCCCTCTCTACCTCCATCATTCCCAACTTCCCCACTCCTCGGTTTGAGGTATATTTGGACCTGGCCTTTTCTGGGGATATTTAGTGCTCAGGAGACATTGGTATGAAAATTCCTTCTTTCTTTTCTGGCCTGCCCTTAGGACAAGTGAATTTCATCTTGGGTGTTACATATGATGTTTATTCCAAATATGCGGGTGAGATCTTGCGTCCAGGACCAATTACAAGCTCAGGAAGCTATTCCCTAGCAAAGCAGGGACATCCATTTGTTCTTTCCAGGCTTTCAAAAGACCCTGCTGGCTGAATGGAGTCTAATTTCTCATTTTAAAAAGAAGTCATTAGGCACTCTCATATTCAGGGTAACAGAGTACCAGCGAAGGTGAGAGACAGACAGGCTGGCATCTCATAGTGAGAAGGAGCCTGGGCTCCTTCAGGCTCTAGAAGCCATTCCTAGGCTGCCTTTGGGGGACTCTCTCAGAAAGCAGACAAGTCCAGAGTTGTCCCAACGAAGCAACCACTTGGCAGGGCACCCTATGACACCCTGTTACCACCAAACACATCACAGTTCTTTGTGAAATTCATGTGTGTGTGTTAGTAGATGTTTTTTCCCCTCCCTACTCTTCCAGCTCTACTTGGGCGCAGCTGTTGATGCTGGGGAGTGAGAGGCATGTGTTTGTGGGGGGTTATTAGTTCACTATTGACTCAAAAGAAAAGCAGCAGTTATTTAATCACCACTTCCAACCCCACCTCCAGGAAAGATGAAGAAACAACAGCCACTACTTCAATATGTCCCTCAAGGGTGTTTGACTTGTTTTACTGCATGGGTCATTCATCTGCAATTGAAAAAAATCACTTTTAAAAATCAGGTTCTAAATCATCCAGAGTTTCTTTCTCTCTCACTCAAGAAACAGCTGTGGGGGGTCTCCAAAGCTCGTGCAATACTTACCCTGCATGCATGAATATGTAGGTTAGGTACCTCCAGGCCTGAGCACGGAGCTGAGGATGATAAACCAGTGAGTTCTTTAGGTATAAAGGATGGGTGACTTGCAGCACAAATCTGTCCAGCACCACTCCGTTGTAAAGAAAAAAGGCAACCTGGAAGATCAGGGAGATTCCTCAGTTAAACACTGTATCCATTAAAGTAAACTACTAATGTCTATGATCACAAGGTTTCTGCTCTGGGGAACTTGCATTCCAATGACTTGAGTGTTTCCAAGCACTCTCTAACACATACCAGGCACTATGAATGCCTCCTGAAGTCAGTGAAGCGAGTGGAGCTGAGGGTGCTCAGTACATTTCCAGTTTGGTCCCTTTTCAACTCTTGTGAGAGCTGTTCATATTTCACAGAACCTTTGAGCATTGCATATCTGCTGAGTTGAGGTCTCCTTTGTGGATGAGTGATAAAACCAACCAGCTAATCAGTTTAGCTTTTCCAAATAATGAGTCTACTTTCTGTCATCCCAAGAATGGAGGCTGCATTAAGAATTTTTTTAAGTATTTTTCTACTACATAAGTTTTCCATCTCTCTGATTTTCAGTATAACGCTCACTATAATTTCTATAAGACCTAATTGGATCTGTACTCCTGAACAATCTTTGGTTGATTTTTTCAAGCTATACATGTTTTCACAGACTAACCAAGTCTAATTAAGATACAATATTTTTAAACTTCAGAAAACAAATGAAGCCCACAAATTTATATACAACCTCACTACAAAAGATCCTAAAGTTGATCGCCACTGAAATGTAGCTATCACATGGGGGAAAAGAAGGAAACCAACCCATGCATGGTGAGGGACAGGGACGCCTTTTATTGAAAAGTAGCAAGACAAACAATGAGGCCTCAGGAACAGTGCTAGGGAATTTTTTAGTGTCCATGTAAAACTTGGATTTTTATGTCCTTATGCAAAAGATCACTATGTGTGTAATAAATTATATAGAAACTAATTTTTATCTAACTAGGAAGCTAAAGTAGAAGGGATATGAACCCAAAGCTCTCAAGATTCTGGGTCTTCCAACCAGCTGACTGACTCATTGTACAATCCTCTGTCAAAACCCATAGACCACTAGCTTAAGCAGAGCTTTATAGTCTTGTTGAGGTACCAAGCCAACAACTGCAGTAGGAAACAGTGAGGAAATGCCCCAGGCTTCCACTTCTGGAGATGTGGGCTCAAAGCCTCTCTTTCACGTGAGGACACAGGAGACAGAGAACATGCTTGTTTCCTCCCAGCCCCTCTCCCTGAACATCACCAAACTAGCACAGAGGTCCGGACTAGCAGTAACCTCTGGTCCAAAGAGACAGGTGCCGTGTGTGTGCATGTGTGTGCGTGAGACAGAAACACTTGGGATTTTCAGAAGCAGTGCAGTAGGTTTACTTGCCTCTACAATGGTGATGGCAATCATGAACCAGGGTGGAGGGCAGCAGGTATAGCTGTCATAGTACCACTTTCGGTCTATCTCGCGGGGCAGGGTTTCATACGCAACGTGTCGAATCAGGCGCTGGGACAGGCTTAGTCCTGTCTCGTCCAGCAGCGCCTTGCTGCACAGCCTCCTGTTCCCCTGCAGAATAGCTTGGCGGAAGCTATTCGACCTTTTGTTACTCATCTGAAAGAAAGAAAAGGAAAAGCAATGAGGCCAAACAAAGGCACAGGAAAAGTCTCTTGAGGAGGGGGTGGGGGCACTGCTGGACTGTTGCTACCAGGCTGCAGCCATCTGAGCCCAAGGCCCAGCATGACCAGAAGAGCAAAAACTATTAGGGTGGAGTCACCTTAGGCAAGGTTCAGGGTGACAGGCATGGGAAGACTGAACATCAGGGTTTGAGACTATTGGAAGTGGGCAAGACCCTTCAGGCTGGGGCTATGTGAATGTGGGGTTCTTCCCAATCCCATCGTCTAAGCAGTTCCCTTTTCCAGCTTATCCAGTTCTCAACTTCCTTCCCTTCAGAATCAGCTGCCCACCAATATGTACCCCCTCACATCCTCCTTCAGGAATCTGAACAAGCCACCTGGTCCATAAAGCAGTCCATAAGGCATCCTATAATGTACCTGTTCAGGGTGTTTGAGCTCTGCAGGGCAGGGGTTCTCTCTGCTGCAAATGATGTCCATTTACAAACTGATAGGCACTGACGTTCCCATTCCCAGGAACTTGTGCTACTTTACCACAGAAGGGGAATTAAAAAAAAATTGTCTCAGGCTGAATTAGCCAAATCAGTTCCAGATTCTATCAGCTGAGCAGAACTCAGTCATTCAAGTCCAGTTGGTGCTACCACCAGCAAGTATCCTCCATCCCAGACTCTTCAGTCTGGGGCTTCAGATACTCCCAAATACATGACAGACAACCTATGTGCAGGCTCCAAGCCCAGAGGACTTAAGAGTTCAGATGCCCCCCGAATCTCACTTGCCCTTAGCCCAAAGACCAAAGAAGCAAGTTAGGGAGGAATCCTCCATTTCCATAAAATAGGCATGTAGCTGAGATCCTCCCATTGGGAGGTTATAGTAGAGTCTTGTAAGGTGTTCTGCCCACCTGTCCAAAGGGTGGACAGGCTACACCCTCTACTACACAATGCCATTCAAGGTCATGTAGGCCCAGGAAACAGACCAGTGCAGCAAAACTACACTTGATCTTAGCCCACAAGAGGCCAGGGGAGGGAAATGATACACTTCTATCATGAGCAAAAATGACCATGCTAGCAACATGGGAGAATTCAGATTTAACTAGTAGTCAGACCCTCCTAGCTATGGTGAGTGTGCAACAGATGAGTAAATTTGTTGTGGAAAGGGTTACAGTTATAATCAGAGGGGCAGATTTCCAGGCAGTTGAGACTCACCACAGTGTGTCTCATTTGTATATGCAATGTGTACAGAATTAGCTAATTAACTTTTGAGCATGCAATTTCCCAATTTGAACGCATAATGAAAGCAACTGCACTCGCAAGCTAGGCATATGGAGTGTCAGAAAAAAAAGTCAGACCCTAACTAATTTCCAATGAAGCTGAGATAACCCCTAATTAGCCCTGCTGCCAACTCAGCCTATTGTTGAACCATATACAAGAGCTGCGAGTGATGCTGAGTTAGTGCCATTTCTCTGATTGAATCTTTGGTTCTGTGGGATTGGAACATAAAAACATTTGCTTGTGGAGGAGGGAGATGGGGGGGTGGGTAGTTTGCATTTGCTAAGCTTTTACAATGACATATGCAGGGAAGTAAGTTTGATGGACTCATTCCAGCTCTGAGCTAACTAGCATCACATCACACAGCCCATCAGCACCACTGGCCTTCATGTTGACAACCGTAGCAGACAGGCAACAGACAGATTGTTCAGTAAAACCAGATTATACTTTAACCCCGAACAGTGGCCTCCACTCCCAGTAAGTCAGCAGGTTGATGTGTTAGCAGGAACTGGCATTTCTGTGCTGGTTTTGTGGCAACAGGTCTCCAGAGCTGCCAAGCTGCCACCTTTCACCTATATTAAAAAAGCATCTACAAAAGCTGAAACCAAAAAGAAAACCAGAACAAACAGCAGTGTAAAGCTGCAAACAGATGTCACGTTTATCCCAGGGTAAACCATTTTATTCTGGGACAAAGTGCAAGTGAACAGACATGCATGCCTGCCCGTTGTCCCAGGATTAATGCTAATAAAATTTCCTGGGTAAGAGTTAGTAACAATTTATCCCAGGATAAATCATTCTACTATTGTTTCAATAACTGTGTCATTGACTCAATAGTAGAAAAGCAGTACTACATTTAGCTGCTCTCTAAACCCTGATAAGAAGGGTGATGGGTATACATGCCAATCCTGGGATATTTTTGTTCTGAAACAAACACAGGCACAATTTACCCAGGGACAAATACAACATCTGTTCTCAGCTTAAGAGACATTGTGTAAAACCAGATATGGTGGCTACACTTCTCACACAGATAGCCCAGATGTGGTGGCTACACTTCTTAGGCTAGCGTGCTGTCTTAAGAGATACATCTGAATCTTGTTGTGCCTTTTACGGCTAGGATTATCCTATGATAAGTTGTGGACGATAACTAGGTGTGAGCCCTAAGCAATTACAGCCTCTTGTTGCCCCTCAGGCTTGAAAGTAACATTCTTGCATAAGCACGGGGCAACAAGACGGACCCTTTTCCCTGTGTTCACAGGTGGAGAGAAGCACAAAATCAAGCTGCAGAGTCTCCTTGAACAGACTGCCTTCTCTCAGCCGCACGGTTCAAAAGATATCTGCTGCAGTAGGAAGGAAAAGAGAGAAAGCACAATAGCGTTGGCATCTCTGGCTCTTTGGATCACTTTGTTTTTGGCTAATATCCTCCGAACAGCAATGCCTGAACTGTGGGCTTTCAGACATGCGTAGGCTGTTGGGTAATTACTCCAAGCTGAACTGAGCTGCTTAGAATGCACTAATCACTGCAGCAAGCATCTTGAAGTTAATCACTGTAATGGAGAGTACAGAGTCACATAAGGTGATCATCTGCTGGCCTGGCATGGTCTTTTGAGCTCAGTGCACACTCCCTGAAATCCAACATCACAGCAGCTGCTCTGTCCTTACAGGCTCAGATGAAGGGGCCCATCAGCACAGGCTGAAAATAAGAAACTCAGATAAATGAGAAAATATTCAAAGGGAAATTCAGGTTTTGTGTCTTTTGAAATGTCTTGTAGAATTTTTTTCTGAATAAAAATGTTGAAAGGAAAGTCTCAACTGGAACATTTCCATTTCAGTTTTCAAAAACCAGGAACCCCCCCCCACTCTTCTTTTTTTTTGGGGGGGGGGGGGGGCGGGGGGCGCCCTCAAACTTTCTTTTCTTTTTTTGGCTGCTCCACTTTCCTTTCTCCCCCTACTGCTACAAAGGGGTGGAAAAAACTTCCAACCCCTGCCCCCAATAAACCCCATTTTAATCACTCTTTTGTTGCTCTGAGAACCCAAACGGCAGTTTTCAACTTGAGAAGTAAACTTTCACAGGAAGTAAAGCGATTCAGGGATATTTGGCTGTTGCCAAGAAGCTTTTCTCAGAGAAAAATAAATGCTTTTCAGACAAAGTTGTCCCTTCACTCCAGCACACACTTTTGGCCCCCAGCACATTTTCAACCCAGCACATAAAACCTAGGTTCCCTTGAAAAGACTAGGCAATAGGCTGATGTGTATTTCGCAAGGTAGCAGCTGTGCCTTTTCTCCGCTCAGTAACACACCTCTCAGCAGTACAGAACGGCTACCCAGAGAGAGGACAAAATCTTGAGGGACCCCTCTACACTGGGACCTGTGGGGAAGAGCATGAAAGGGTGAGAAAGGACAGTAAGACTTTTGTGACTTATGTTATTTGAACTGAAGATGGGTGCTCAACAGGCCCCGAGCACGAGGCAATTGCCCCTCCTGTGCCCCCCCTGCGGAAGAATATGTGTGTGCTGAGTTCATCTCAGTACAGGCTGTCAAAGCCGTGTGCTGGGCACATGTGCTCACAGAGACTGGGCATCTGTTCTGCCGTGCTTCACTCCTCTTGTCATCACAACTAAACACAAATTCAGGCTGAAAAGAAATCTGTTTGTCTCTTGCAAACAGAGAGAAACCTAACAGCCCGCAAATGCTGCTGATATTTCTCCTTCAACAGTAAGGATGTCGTTTATTTTCCTGGCTACTGAAAACCAGTAGGTGTTCTTGCTGTTTTGTCACATCAGCCTACAACAGTACAAAGCCATCATTTCCTCAGACAGCTAAATAAGGTGATAATTAGAGGTGAGAAGTGCTGCCAGCCCCTGGCAAATGATTCCCTCCCCTCTCAACAGAGTCATCACTGCCGGGACAACAAGGGAACCCAAGAGATGCTAATATCTGCATGGGCTTCTGTGGGCAGCTCCCTTGCAACTGTTGCTCAGCTTCAATATAATGATTTAATTCACCCCTACTGTATAAACTCCCCAGGGCTGAGTGTGACAAGAGACCCCCAGAATCAGATCCTCTGAATTCAATGCAGAAATGTGACTTTAGGGGTCCTGTTGCATCCTACTGTAAGTATAATCAACCATACGGAAATTGCTGTCCAGTTTTCTGCAAACACAATGAGGAAGGTGCAACTGCAAGGGTGGTGGTGACCAAAGCACTCACAGATGTCCTAGCTACTTCCTCTAGGGTAAAAATAGCACACATTCTCTTGATTGCAGTGGGAGCAAGGCTGCATTAACGTATAGCACTTCAGAAATACTTCTTTGAACTAACAAAACCTCACGATCTCCCACGGGGGTAAATGTTTTTCTTTACAGGTTTCAGGGAGAACAGAGGCAGGCTGGAGGTTATGCAAGGCACCCAAGTACATGCACCAGTCAGTGCTAGAACCCAAATTAGAGCCCAGAGTCCTGAAATTCAGGAGTCTGATCAGTTGATGACACTGCCTTTGAATGCTCCTATTGCACAGAAAGCTCAAACATTTCTCTTTCCAGAGTTAAAAGCAAACACAAGATCTTCCAAAACCCTCAGAGAAGCTGAAATGGAAGCTTGTAATGATGTTCCTTGCCTAGTGCAACTTATGAAAGACGAAACCTTTTTGTTTCCACAGCTACCTTCATTCACATGCCATTAGTTTTACAAGGTGTTCCAGATTGGTTGCTTCTGATCACATCTGGAAAATAAAATGTCAAGAGCTATTTAATATGGTAATCATAGGACAGCAATAAAGGTTGGCGTTATGAGACAAGAGTGAAAGCCCTCAGACACCGTGCCAACAGCCTTCCAGAGAGTACATGGGCATTGGTCTCAGCCTCCCCTTCACAAAGAGGGCCAAACACAGGAAAAACAAAACAGAGGTTCCTCTAATTGAACCCTGCTAGTCTGAAAGAGACCTGTCGGTACTAATCCCGTACAGGTGCAAACAGCAAACACAGGCTAGACAGACCCTGTCCTGTTCAGCGAAGATCGCTGAAAGACACCGTGCTTGATGAAAGACTCCAGCTCTCCGGCAGTTATATTTACACTCCATGCACTATTCTAACTAGCTTTTAATGTCTCCATTTTGGCCTGCGCTCTGATAATGGGCAATTAAACTGGCTTTAAATGGGATTTTTATAAGAAAAAGTCTTTTAAATCCAATCTTCCTGGGAGCTCTTTTCCCCTCCTTCTTCTAGAGGCACATTAAGTTAACACAACGTTTTAGAAAACACACTGCACTGACAGATGGAGCTGCAAAGTTGTAGGAAGCCTGATCTTTTCCCATTTCTGTACAGCCCCTGCAGGGGAAGCTGTACCTGCAGGACATTCACTCTGTAGCAGGAGCTTGCCAGTTTGGAAAGGCACAGCATAAACAATAGGCCTGTCTCCCTTTAGCATCTTTTACATCTGTCACTGAACTAATTCCCCTTTAGCTGTATAAAACCACCTTGACTATCAGTGAGTCTCTAAGCATTTGCTAAGACTATTTTATTTCCTGCTGCCAAATAGACTTTGGTGCAAAGGCTAAATCCTATTCTTGTCATTCACACAAGCAGCCTCTTGACTCTTCCTTGCATGAGGAAAATGGAGTAGTGTATTTGTCTCTTAATTATCCTCTCGGTGAGGGCTGCACTGGCTTGTTTTCTCATCCTTCTTCGTTCTCTCTTACCAGCAAGCACTGCTCTGAACAGGCAGCCTAGGTCTGTGGACGTTCTGCTGAGAAGCTTAGTCAGAGTTTTATTCATTTGGATTCCCAAAGCAGTAAGTTGCCACCTCTCCAAGAGTTCCAGGCACCCAGCCATTACCTAAATACTTATGCTGTTTGACAAACCTCAGACAAATTCACCCCTTCCCCCATAAAATACAGGCACAAAGATACACTATTCTACCCTAGACCTCCCCTACCTACAATTTAATTCTCCTCAAACGCCCAAAGACACAAGGGACATTGCAATATGCCCAGAACGCCAATAGGTTAAGAGTATTTTGGACCAAGTTAGGAGTGATTTCCAAAGCTGGGAGGCTCTAACAAAGGACACTGTGCTGGTTAGGAGACTCCAGCTCCATAGATTGCAGCTGTGGAAGAACATGATGGGACGAGTCATCTCAAGAGCCAAATATCAGGCCCTTTATGGCTTTATAGCCAACATTCAGAATGGAGGCTAACCTACAACCAGCCTAGAGGACACAGCAGCGCACTGACAGTGAGTGCCCCAAGTCAGCTGCTCTCCTAACCAAGCAGGAGTGGCAGCGTTCTGCTTTGGATCAGGAATTGGTAGCGTGCATTGCTGTGTCATCTTGCAGGGATAAATTGGAAACAGATTGTTAGACAGAGAGAGAGAGAGGGGTGAGGAGACATGCTCTCCTTCAGCCAGTGTAGTAAGAGCCTGTTTGTACTCCTGAAGATTCATTGAGGTTTTGAGGCCCAAAGGGACATCATGATTAATCTCTTCTGCCTTCCTGCATGATTCAGGCCAAAGAGCCTCATCCAGTAATTCTGCCCACAAGCTCCTAACTTTCGTTTGAGCTGGAACATCTCTTTTTAAAAGACATCCAGTCTGGATATCAGATGTCAATGCTGCCAAGTTCAGTCAACCAGACTTCTGCTGTTATATAGCAATGCTGGTTTCCAAAAACAAGTGGCGGCTTACATGAAGGAGAAAAAACTGTCTGGTCCTTGGCACTGCTTTAATATTTGTATCCACCCCTAGGTATTTTCCAATAAGCACAAACAAATGTACAGGTAAATTAGGACCTGCAGGGTTTTGTAAGTACAAGCAAATAAACAGGGACTCACAGTTAACTCTGATACGAGGCCGTAGGATCAAAGTATTTACAGATGAAAAAGACCATTCAGCCTGTCTCTTGGCAAGGATAAAGCACAATTTCTTGACAGAAGCTGTATCAGGTATTCAAACACATTGGATTATAACCAAGAGGCCACAATGAAACAGTCTGCAAATGAAGTGGAACAAGAGAGTCGGGAGCGATGCCTATGCACTCCACCGGGTTTCCCAGAGCAGGCAGTGTTGCTAGCTCCCTGCACGGACAACGGGGAGGGACACTGAGTGCACAAGAAGGTGGCACTTAGTGGTGCTGTGCCACTGCCCCAAGGAAGCTGCTCAAATGGTGCTGGTGAGGAGAGGTGTTGCCAGCCGTGGTATCCAATAGAGCACTGTGAACCTGAGCCCTAATACTAGCTTGGGCAGCCCTAAGTGCACCCATTAACCACTACCCAATATCTGCCCAAACACAGGAGGCTCAAGGAGCCCCATCCCTAACTCCAGCCAGGAAACCTCCAGAAACCCATTTCTTAAGCCTAGCTATGAGAGTCCTCTAGCCCATCCCTAGACCTAGTGGGGAGACCCCTACCTGCCATCACACTCACCCTAGAGCTGGGGACCCCACGGCACCCCACTCTGACTCTAGTTTGGGAAGCCCTAGAATCCACCCTGCCTACAAACCCCAGCACTAATCCTAGCCTGGGGAACTCCACCAGCCCAAACTGCAAAGACACCTAGCCCAATCTACCCCCCGCCCTAGCTCAGGCTTCTTCCTTGGGCCTCTCTATGGGGTGCCAGATGCTATATTTTCCTGCTCTTGTTTCACAGAATCCTCCATGGTTTCGGTCCAGTCTCACTCACAGCCCCTAGCCCTGACTGCCCACTGCTTTGCACCTGATGTGATTTACACCAGAGCAGAGCACACATATTATGCAGTCAGATCAGCATAGTATCACCTTCTCTCCATACCCTTGTCTCATTCTTCTTTATTACCACAGTCTCTTCACACAGTCTCATCAGTCTTAGTGAGAGGGCCTTTTCTGTACTTCTAATCCCTTGCCTCTCCATCAAATTCCAGCTCTCAAATGAAAATGATTCCTTGTTTATTCTTGCTGCAATGGCTTTCTTTTTCTGTGGCCAAATTCTCTAAAAAGGTGTGATTTATCTGAGCATTTAGGGATTCAGATTGTAAAGAAAGACCAGTTTCCCTCTTTAATGAAGCTACAGGGACAGTACTGACAAGATAAGAAGTTTATGCCACTCCCTCCCCTCCCCATCCAAGAGGTGACATTTCTAAATGCAGGAAGGGGACAGAGGTCAAAAAGGAAAAAGCTTGTGTAGGGTCATGTTAAAATGACTTCATTTGGAGGGACAAGGGTGGATGTTAGGATCAGATGCTAAGATGGGAAATCTTCCTGGCAGACATTGATTGCAATCACAGCCAACTCCTGTTCAAATTCACACAGGCCAATGAGCAGCACAGCTCCGAAGACCCAATGCAAGTGACCGGGCAGGTACTACGCAGAATTCTTAGGGCCTGATGCAAAGTCTCCTCAAGAAAACAGAAAGATGTTGGATCAGCCCTTTAATCTCAGAGTAGCAGGGCTGTCTGAGAAGGCTGGAAATCATACGGTAGAGACAGACAGACAAGCAGGAGATTAAGTAACTACTTCTGTTTGAAACGTTCCTTGATGAGAAGCTTGTTCTGTTCTCCAGTCTATGCTTGAAATAATCAAATCTTCCCAAACACAGAGCTTCCCATATGGTCACAATTTACTGACTTGATTTTGGAGGTTATATAATATTGGTATTTATGAGCCAAGCATTTAAGTCACCAGCTGAGAGAACACTGGGTCTATTGTTGGCTCACACATTACTGCAGATCCAGAAACACAGGGCAGGCCACCCGTCTTCTCTTCATGCAACTGATCTGTGGCTTCTTTAACAAGCATGATATTAAGGCTGCAGGCAGATGGGCATAGAAAGCAGTATGTAAGAAAGGAGTAAAAAAAGCCTACACTTCCTTAATGCTCAGTTTCCGAAAAATGTCCTGCTATTATTCTGATCGTGAGAGAGAAAAATCGCCATTGGCAAATGGCCAAGCTGGCAAAGACCTGTATTGAAGGTAGATTTCTGTACCCCTTGGTGAATAGACAAGCTCTGAAAAGAACTTGATTCTCTGGGTTATTGAGGCCGTGGACAGATGTAGGGCCCAATGTTTGAGTCTTGAGTCTGAACATATCTCCATTATGAACAGACTCAAGTTTGTGGGGGTGTTGGTTTAAGTTCATTGTTGTCAAAGGACTAATTATGTTCATTAGTTTCTGGCTCTGATCCACCCTCTACATTAAGCGTGTCCCAACTTGGGTTTAGGCCACTGTAGGAAGGATCCAGTGTGGTTCAAAACCAACAGCTTGCCCAGAGTTCAGATCAAAGGTTTTGGATCAAGCTAATCACGAATGCTGGGAACACCAGAAGGCTGGTTTTGTGCCAGGTCTTCAGATGACAGTGTTTACAATGGGAGTGTTTGGGAGCTGAGTGTTTCTGTATTCCAAACCCATTTGCTTTAAGCTGCCGCTGAGATCCTTTGTCCATAATGTTCTCAGCCCTAAGACATGGAATTCCCACCCTGAAGAAGTCCATTAGAAAAATCCCTCTCACTAGGAGTCAATGCATGGCTTAGTTCAGTTAAAATATGGTGTCCCCTTCTACCTGGAACCTTTATCCCAAATTCGAATTGAACCTTTTGGAGGTTCAAGAGACACATGGCTTGACATGGGCAAGCAGGAGCTCAGGTGTTACAGCTTCATCTCAGAGGGGAGGGTGAAAGGAGTCTCTTGCTCATATACTATCCCCACTCTGGGACAAGCCAGTCACAGGTGGGGAATGTGCTCAACTTCGCCCTTCCAGATAAAAGATCTCAGCAGGATGAAGCAGCCTCCGTTCTAGACCCCTTCTTGAACACAGACCCCAGGGAAGCTGTTTCCAGATCACTGCTATGATCTTAACAGGTTTGGAAAATCATCAGCTTTGCCCAATAACTGCAACTTCGATGTTTGCCTAAGCCTATTTTTAACACAATCAAACTCTGCAACAGAAAACCTGCTTAGCTCCCCAGGATGATCCTCTAAGAGACCGGGCACTAAATCAGAGGTTAGTACAGGCCTTTTAAAAACCTCTGTCAACTCATTTTATAACCCACTTTCCTTATAAATGCTGCTTTTCCAATCAATTCTGCTTTCAAAGTTTGCATGTATTTCCTTCCTTCACTCACACTTCTCTCAAACACCACAGCAAATAACACAGATTCCTCCAGAAAAATCCACTGCTTGGATAAGGCTTTAAAGGGTGGTGTGTTGTTTTTTTTGTGTCACACCAGCTGCTCTGTAGGAAGATGTTCACATCCTCCTCCTTTTCCTATGAGCATGCTAACTATTTGGGACAAATAACTTTGGTGCTGGATTTTTCTGGAGGAATCATAGGTCAGAGATAGAAAAGATCATGTCATTCCCTTCAGCTCCATTCTTCTTGCTAGTCACCGCTGAACTGCACCAAAGCGTCTCCTCTCCTCCTTTGGAATTCATATATTTCAATTAAGTTAGGAGGATCAGTGTCAGTCAGTAAACTGCATTGCTTATGGGACAATGACAGAGGAAACTGGAACTCAGCTGTGCCTAATGGAGAAATACAAGCAGCTACGCTCTTAGTGAGCTCTGGCAGTCTTGGCCTAGTGGCCTTCCAGCTGTCATGATCTTAGCTCCCAGTTCACAGCAATGCCATAGCTTGGCCCTGGCTGCAGGTTTAGAATAACAGTAAATATCCATGCAACTCTTGGGTCCTGCCCCTGCACGCACATGCTTGTGCTCCACTTGTCTACCAGGACTAGTCCCCAATGGTCACAAAGCGAAACACCTGCAAAATGGGCCAGGCTTGGGGCCTGATACCTATATGTCTTCCTCCTCCACATGCCAAGATGCAATGAAGCTTGAAAGACCAAAAACTTACATTTACTTTTTGGTCTTGGCTTACAATGGGGCTGGGGAGTAAAGAGCTTGGTATCTAACGCAAGTCCAGGTTTCATTATCTGAAGCATCGACATTTTAAAAACGTATTTATGCCATTTCCTCCTCTACATATATATGTGTGTGCACATATACATTATATACATATGTAATTAAAATGGCCATTTCAGTTGACATCTTGCATATCAAATTCTAACCATAAGTGATTTGAAACAGCTGAAAAATCATGGTTTAGGCTGGAAATTGCTATGCCAAGTTCCAGTTTAATAAGCATAATGATTAGTTGCCAGACTATTTCACTGGGGAGAACATTCTCTTCTGCTGCTGTTTAGACTGTGTATCAGATGGACTTGAATTGATACATAAGCTGAATGTACTCAGACAGCAGCTCTTGTCTCCCAGTTATTAGATTTCAAGATACTCGCCTGGCCCTGTGACAGCTCATTTCCTATAATGAGATGCAAGCAGCTTTCTCTAAGTCAGAAATGACATGCTACAAGGTTTCTCTGAGATGCGAAGGAGATCAGTACCAAAAGGTGCAATTTACTTGTGTAGGGATGAGTGCATAGGATAGGGCCCCTGTGATGGAGCTGGGTGTAGCATGGGAAATTCCTGCAACTAAGAATGCCGCATGTAGTAACACAATCGGGCCCAGGCTTTCCAAGCACCAAAGAGAGTGGCTGTGTTTCCCCATTTGCACATCATCAAGCTGCAATACTATTCCTGACCAAGACACCTTGGCAAACATGCCTTGTCACTAATTATCACTACTGATGACAAACACTTCTCACTTTTATAGGCAAAACTTACAAATATGTCCTTTCACCCAACCCATCTGCTAATGAAACCCCTCCCCATTAGTGTACAGTAACTTGAGATCTGTAGCACTGACACTGACTCTAAGTGCAAGCCCTTTTCACATTGGGGCAGTGTATCTAGATGCCAGTACTGCCCCTGCCTGGCTGCAGATGACCAGAGGGTGCTATGGTGGAGGGCAGAAGGGGGTCCACACCTCTACCAGGGCTGGGCTGCTGAGCTCCTCAGGGCCCTACTATAGCCCCCCCCCCCCCGGGCACTGCTGGGCAGCCCAGTCCGGTCCATGCATGGGGCCATGGGCAGAGTGGAATGGCGCCGTGCATAGCCCACACCTGTAAGCCCCCGCAAAGATGGCATACATCTAGATATGGTGGGCAGGGGTCGGGTTTGCCGGGAAGCTGAGATAGCCTGCGAAATCCAGGACTGTCCCAGTCATCCCTAGCTTTAAAGCATGTTGTGTTTATTGCACCCTTTGTGACAGGAATATCTTAGTCCCAAAGGATAAAATGACATGAAGTGTCCTGTGGGGGAGCTTAAAAGGCATGACAGGGCTATTAGGTGCTGTGCTCCCACTGTGTGAGTTACTGTATAAGTATGGGTTAGGTGCCCGCCATTCATCTGGTCAGTAAATACTATGACACTGTTCTGGTATTGCACCATGCTTTAGGCCACCCCTTAGGACCGACTTCTACACCCCACCCCTGCACATCCAGGAAGTAAGCCACGATTTGTAACCAGGGGTCAGTATGGTCTGTACGATGGGAACTGAAACAGACTTACACCCTCTGGGGCTTGAATACAGAGGACCATGTAACACACAGTGATGAGGGGGTAGCTGACTTCCTATGGACCCAGGAAGACACTCCTGTGCTCTGAAGGCCAGCACTTGGTATCTGGGATTATATCTAAAGGCTACAAACAGAAACAGAAGGCAGGAGTCCTATATGTCTCACCAGCAGGACAGTTAGTTAAAGAGATATGGAGTAAGTGAAGCACTTTTGCAAGGTGGTACCCAAGGTCTTGTTTAGCAGGTACCTCTCATCAATGAATGAACGTGCTTCATCTGCTCCATGGTCAATTTTTAGTGTGTTCACTCTAATCCCCACCCCATTAGCTGGAGACTAAACCATGATAATTTAGCTCTGTTTTATTGAGGGGTAGGTCGCCCTGCTTAGCTCACACTGAGGGGCCAAAGCAGGCACAGAGATAGTTATCATGTAAACTAATACATAGCAAGTTATTTCCACCAAATCTTTTAGTTCTTTTGTCTATTCATAACTATAAGGAAAAAAGGAGAGAAGAAACCAGGTGAACAAGACTGCAGGGTTGTCTATAAAGAACACTTTCAGGTTAGGAATGACAAGATCAAAACAACATAAAGTGCACAGGGCTGTGAGAATTGTGAAGATATGGATCCTGGCGTTTACAACAAAGGTCTTTTGTACTTAAAACAGTCTCTGAGAAGCAAATGGGGTTTTATCATAGCATCACAGAAAATGAGGGTTGGAAGGGACCTCAGGAGGTCATCTAGTTCAACCCCCTGCTCAGAGCAGGCCCAGCCCCAGCTACATCATCCCAGCTGAAACACTTCATTGGAGGCATAGGCTATCTGGGCAACCCAGGGTTTATTTGGAAGTGCTCAGGTAATCATGGTTTGGGGTCTATCGCTCATCTTTTAAACACCATAGCAACATGGATAATAAGAAATCATATGCAGTTACAAAACAGCTCTATCAGTGCAACGTTTACATAATCTTTCTATAGAGGCCATCAGACTATTTCAATAGAAGCACAAATCCCAGAAAGCCACACAGTAGGATACTGAAGATATGATTTATAACCTTTTTATGACTGTACTACAAAGTATTGCTAAGTACCATTAAACAAGAGCAAGATTTCAATTATTTCCTGTCCCTCCCCTCCCCAGACAGGATATGGTATAAGTTCTTAAAAGCTCATCTCAGCAAACATCATAAAGCTATCTTGGTGATATCTGATCTACAAAAAAAAAAAAAAAGAGTCAAAAGATTAAATCTAATGTTTTCTTCTTTTTTATTAGCAGCCTTTCACCAATGCACAGCCTCTCTCCCCCTCAGGTCTCAAGCCAAGTTTGCGTAAGCATAATAATCAAGCGTCACACACTGTGAATAGTCTCACCAAAGAATAAAATGTTACTCCTCTCCTCTGCTTTAATAGATGGGAAAGGGAGGGTTGAGTTATATGCAGCCCTTCCTCATAAACACTCTCCATGCTATCAGTGTCGTGCAAAACATTGATAAGTAATATAATAATGATCTTGCAGAAAACAGAGCTACCTACCATAAGATAAAAAGGAAAGTGACAGGCACAGGAAAAATACTGAGAGAAATTCAACATCCAAAAGAAGAATTCCTAAGATCCCTCAAATTGTCTTTTCAAATTCCTCACCTTCATATTACTTGGGACTGATGCATGTCTCTCAAAACTGATGAAATTTCCCACCCCCGCCCTTCTGAAACTAGTGAGCGTGGACACAAGCTGGATTCATGGGTGAAATAGTTGCTTCCCTGAAGTGAAGGACAAAACTCCCATTGTCTTAAATGGAGCCAGGCTATTACCCCAAAAAGATGTACAAAAACCCCAAAAAGACAGGGGTAGGATAACGCTCTGGGGAAAAGGAAACAGAAGCAAATTAAGCTCCACCTCTAAAAGATACAAAGTTGGATGGGAAGGCCATGGGTTTTGGATGCTAGATTTGGTCTGCTGACAAGCTGAATATTCAAGAGAAGTGAGTCAGCCTGGCACTGAGGGCAAAGAAGAGTCCAATAGATGACTTGAGTACAGCGTATAAGTACTTTTAGAAGGAGCAGCCACTGAGTGGGGTAAAGGGATCTTCAATGTCTCAGAAAAAGGTACAAGAAGACAGTTTCAAATTAGAAATATGGTAGAGCTTTTTAACAGCAAGGGACATCAGCTCCTGAACCAAACTACCAAGGGAAGTGGTGGATTCTCCAACTCTTGGACACCCCATCTCAAAATTACAGGCCTTTCTGGACGGTGCTTTAGTCAAGTCCAAACAAATACAGAATAACTGTGCAGAATTCAATGGCTGGTGTTAGGAAATGAGACTAGATAATTTGGTGCCACTGAGATCATTCAGCTGGGATACCAGTCCTGTATGCACCTTGTATCTATGAGCAAATATACAGTATTCAGAGTCAGGACAAAGCTCCACTTTTATCGGCTAAGTGGCACATGCTGCCCCAGGCTAACAGGCAACAAGGAATGGGTATTAAGCCATGTGCTGTTGAGCTTCTTTTAAGAGAAATGTAAACTCCTATATACAAAGCCTTGTAAAGAAGGTCAGATGGAAGTCGCTGGGCAGACGTGCAGTCAATGGCTAGAGCAGGGGGAACAAGGGAACTGAAGGCCTGCCAAGCCTCAGAGGAGGTGCTCAGCATGCTTTGCATGTTTATGGCCCATGAAATTCTTCGCACAGCTGAGCCATGTCTCACTCCTGCCCCCTCAAAACACAACACCATGCAGAGACCTCAGCTTGGAAAAATCCTTTCAGAAGCCAAAACAATGCAAACTTTTCATGTACACATTGCTGATAGCGGGGGCGTGCAGCTATCGCAGGGATCTCTGGAAGGGATAACAGATGAACTCAGAAAGGCTGTTTTTATGGCTTCCTTTTAGTGGCATAAGTTTGCCAACAGAAGGTTTTGCCTGTGGAACAACTGGGAAACACACATGACCCAAGGAAAATGTAGAGGGAAAAGGTTAAAAAGTTCCAAGATGACACATATTTTAATGTTATAAAACCGCTCACTGTACTGGGCATTTTACAAATCAAAACACAATGGCATTTCAGAGAGAACTATCACCTTTTGATCGAGCTTTGCAACTCGATAATAGAGTTCTATGGTCAGGGTATAACTTTCCATTAAATATATGGGCTGCTTTAAAGCCCTATGAAGGACATAATTCTCTATTAAGTTCTGCAGGTTTTCAGAACTGTTCCAGTATAACCCTACTTAATTTCAGTAGAATTCATCTTTACTAAAGTTTTAGAGGAGCTTCATTAAATACTCCTGCCCGTGCCAAAAACCTATAGAATTTAATAGTCGTTACGACACCAAATCAGGAAAGGATCTAGGTATATGCTTAATTTAAGCATATCTGTAAGTCTCATTGACTGCAAATTATGTACACACTTCAGTTCTTTGCAAAAATCAAGGTCTAGGCTCACATGCTCTACAGAAATTTTAATAGCTCCAGAATTCTTGTTTCCATGGAATCATTTCCACAGATCCCATGAACTACCCAGTAAAATGCCACTGGGGAACTTAGACAAGCAGCACAATCCAGGCATCACACTTTGGCTCTGTGCTTGCTTGCAGAATGGGTGCGGTGTGGTGCTGCCAAGGCAGTATTTTGTTCCTGCTTTCAAGCCTGTGGGAAGTCAGCTCCATTGATTTTGGAGGACTGGGATCCAAAAGCCTCACTGTGCACTGGGTACTCCTCTCTGGCTGGGACTTTTCAGATACATGCACAGAGCCACAACTCTGGACTTGAACCTAGGTTTTACAGCTAATGGTATTTTTAGAGCACCCGAAGTGTACTAGAAGAAACAAACTGTGTAACATTGGGGAAGTCACTGTAGCTTCCTTTGCTATCCTGTCTGGTCTCTGGTCCCTAGGCAGTGAGCCTAGACCTGGGTAACTAAGGGTCTGGTTTAAATTAGCTGATACAATTTGCTTGAAGATGTTACATCAGCTTAAAGTTACTACAAAGCCACAGCTAAATATTGATTTTGGACCCAGCTCTAGTTCGTTTTGTACACTGCATTGAGAACTGATTCTAGGAGCTCGTCCAACATTCCCAATGTGTTGAAATATCCGCCTTCAAGGGAGAGCTCTCATCCCTGGCTCTCCCCCCACACAGCTCCTTGGCACAATCTGCCTCGAAAGGCTGGTTCACCAGGATGAAGCCCCATGTGGCCTTTCTGCTATATCTCCTTCTGCAGGATGACCACCAAGCATGCCATAAGGTAGGGATCATCTCCATTTTCGATGGAAAGCTCCAATGCTTTTATCTGAGATCGCTTCAGGTTAGACATAAGGAAAAACTTCTTTACAAGTTGAGTGCTGAGGGTTTGGAACAGGCTCCCCACAGAGCTGGTACAGTTATCTACCTTGGCAATCTTCAAAAAGTGTCTTGACGCCCATTTTTGCTGGATCCCAGCAGTTTTTCCTGCCCAAGTGCAGGGGGGCTGGACCCAATGATCCGTAAGGTCCCTTCCAGCCCCTAACAACTATGAAACTATGAAAGCTCCATTGCTTTGTCCGAGTCCCACAGTACGCCTATGGCAGTGTCGAGAATTCAAGTCCACCTGACTCTCATCTGGCACTTTACCCCTGAACCACCCAATATACACCAATGGCTTAGGTTTGGACCACACTGGACATTTTTGCTGGCATTGCAAGGGGTAGATGGAATTATCCTGGCAAAAAAGACGTCCCTGAGCAAACACAGCTTATTTAGGGAAGCAGGTATATAATGGAAAAATGCATTATTTCCCAGGATAGGGATAAGCTTTCCTTAGACTAAGGCAGAGTGGAGCCAGGAGTTGCACAAGTGACTCATGAGAACGAACCATAAGTACAACACACAGTACCCCAACCACTATCAGGTACTGAGGTAGTGGCATGGCATTGCTCAGGCACTTTTTCTGTAGTCCTATCAGACAGGAAAAACTGCAGGGTGTAGTCTACCAGCTCCATCCTTTGGCCCTGCTGACATTTCAGAGGGGGCTTAGCAGTGACATGATGCTACCTTGTTTGTCTGAGGTAATGCATCTGCCCCACGTTTCAAGAAAGAGAAAAGAATAAATGCTCAATCAGGAAGCAGAGACTCCATCTCCCCAGGGATCCCCAGCCCTGCTGCTTGGCATTGTTGGACTGTTAGGATGCTGTGTGTGAAAGAGCTGCCCTGCAGTGTCCATGGTGCCAGAGGCAAGTTATGTTTGACAAGGACCCTGGTAAATAATGTCTCGGCTGTAATTACTTTCTGGCTCATCTCACCTCTGAAGGTAGCAAAGTTAGTTAAACTGCTCTGGGTTTTATCTCTTCCTGCAGCTGTTGCAGTGTGTTGACAGACAACACTTTCATTGAGTATTTTTAGTGTCTCCCTTTATGACAGAGAAAAGCAAGTGAACAATAGAAATAAACAAGATACGTATGCATTTCCCCAGTAGGGCTTTTTTTCTCCCTTAGTGTCTAAGATGGAAACCCCCCCCCCCCCCCGTGATTGCTTTTTGCTGGTTTTTGTGGCTTCTTGAAAACACGGGTTTATAAATAAAAATGTATAGGAAGTGGAATTATAAACATATCTGATGCAAATCTCATGCATATATAGATGAGAAATAAATCAAAATGAAATCATTTATCTGATAACTTTTCCCCCTTTCTGTTTTTGAACTGTGCCAGCAAATTTCAATTTCTTTGAATTTATCCATTATTCAGAATTGTTTATTGAATATTTTCTAGGGTTAGCTCCTAGTCTACAGATTGTATCCAAATAGATTATTCCAAGCTGCTCTAATTAGTTTTCATTGGACATGCAGGTCACATGGGTATGCTTAGGTTTCCTTGTTGGATGAGTACTTCTCAGAGAAAAGCTTCTGGTGTGATTATGAATGCTAAATTTCCCAAATATCCTCCAATATTTGCTTAGAAATTGCTGGGTCCACAAACACTAGAGGGCCATTAAGCCTGTTAGAGTGTTTCCAGAAAATGAATGGAGACAGGAAGCAGAGAGTTTAAAGGAATGAGCTTAAAGTATTTGAGCAAATGTTAATGGTATTTGGTTTTCTGCAAAAATTGACCCACAGGCACTGTTCAATTATACCCAGGCACTGTTCAATTATAGACTGTATTTGCTTTCAGATGTATACATGACCACCTATCATAATTTCTTTACATACAGCACACGTAATGATTCCTTGGCTCGACTGAGCTCACTACTACTACAGACCTCTATGTGAACACTAGTTACGGACAGACGTTACATTTGTCACGCTTCTGTCTTACTGGCCACCTGATGGTGGAGAAGCAGAACCACATGATACAGATTGTTGAGCAACCCTTGGAAGTGGCACATCTGTCTACATCTATAGTGCTACCTTTCTGGTCTGGGTCAAACCCCATGATCATCTGCCCTGCTACATCTGTCCACTCCCCAAAGGAGCCAGACCATTAGCTAGAAGCAGTTACAGGCCAATATCATTTTCAGCTTGAGCCACTGGAAAGAAAGGAAGATATAATGAACAAGCATCAGTCTTTCCTGTTTACCAACATCAACTGAGCACCAGTGAGATTTGATCCCAAGTTACTACCATACTCAGTGGGCATGTCTACACAATGCTGTATGGCGACATTAGTACTGCGCCATGCTTTAGTACTTGCTTGAGGGAAGTACTAAACACGGCACAGTAGCCAGCTGTACTGTGGCGTATGGGTGGTGCATGGTTAGATTCACCGGCTACATCGCCATGGCAGTGTACTGTAGCTGGGCAGCAAGCTGCTATGGCAACGTAGCTGGCAATCATGTGTAGACCTGTGTGATCTCTATGTCACCATAGCATGCCATACAGTGACGTAGTGCATCGCTACATCGCTGTAGGGCAGCGTGTAGACACGCCCAGTTACCACCAGACACCAGGCACAGCTGCCACCTTCAAACAAGAGTTTTGTTAAATAGCAAAACTTTAAAAGCCCTGAATTCAGGCAGCAAGAGCATCTTTGGACCAACCAGTAGAACAAATACTAGAGGAGAAGTACTGCCATTAGTCCTTACAGGTCAGAGCTTGCACATACTGGCAAAGGCTGCCCAGCTGGCCCGAGAGGGTGCAAAAGGGGGATGGAGGGAGATGCTGATGCATGCCAGACTAGGGTGACTTTTTTGATGCACAGGCTAATTCACCAAAGTAGCATTTATAAGGGATATAAAAACAGGGTGAATCTAGCCAGTAGTTCAAACCAAAGAAAGTGGGAGAAGATTTTCCAAGAATGAAAAACCTATTTAATTTAGAGGCTTCTTAAATGAAATTTTTCTTTTTGGAAATGCCACCAAAACATGGAACCAAAAATTCCAGCTCAATCCAGAACCAACCCAAGTACAAAATGAAAATGTTTGCTTCCCTTTATCTTTGCAATGAATTAATACATCATTTTCCTAGACTGACCGTGTCAATAATTCAAAAAGCCCTGCTACATTCCAGTCTCTTTATCCTATTACTATGAATAGCCAAACCTCCGAGGCCAGGAACTGGAAATGGTTGGTAAGTAATAGTCTTCTATGGACATCAGGGGAATGATATGGCATGTTTCACAGTGATCTCTCTGGTAGACAAATGGACTCGGTGTCCAGGACAATGACAAAAGCATCCAGGGGAGTGTTGGGGGAACTGGGTGGACAAGTCTTGAGGGATGTATAGGAACATCAGAGAAACACAAGGGCTAACTTCTTGCTTTGGGGAAGTTTGCTGACCTGTTGCCTGCCTCCCTGGTGGTAGTTAATAATGGCCTCCGTGTGAGAGGTACGACACCTGCCATAGCAGGCAGCGACAGCAAAAGGTAGCCGGCACCTCTCTATGTGTACGCAGGAAACAGAGGCCTGCCATGGCATTATTGGTTGTTTCTATTATCACAGCCCCTGTATTCCCAACACAAACCAAGGTCGCTTTGTGCTGGGTGTTGCACATGCTGAGCAAAGGACAGCTCCTACTCCCAAGAACTCAGTGTCAATAGATATGCCCAGGGCAAAATTACTTTCCCCAAGTTGCAAGGGTTGGGCTGTGAATAGGACCTAGTCTGTTTGATTTGCAAGCCTCATGTATTTCAGGGAGCCTTTTCATTTGACTTCCAGGCTCCATCAGTCAGAGTTTGCTAAGAGATTTTGTGCGGTGCTTTGAATGTTCCAGACAGAGCAGCTGGTCTGGCACATGGGAACCCAGAAACCCGCCTTTTGCCTCATGCCCTGAATTTCCACCTCTGCTAGATGTGAAAGTTAGAGGCAGTATATAGATACTGCCTCTAACACCTACCTGCTCATCAGGGTTTCCCAATAGCTGGAGTGTTACAAGTGCTAACCTGGCACCTGCATTCACTCCAAGAGTAAAAGAAACATGGGAATATTTGGGAGGCTACGAAAGTCACCTATAAATATTGTTTTAACATTTATAGTGTTTGCTCTTGAATTTTGATAGGAAAACAAACAGCTACATTTGGAAAACCCCAGTGTGGATGTGTGTAATGAGCCCTCCCCCAGATTCTTCACCACAACCTGATTCTGAATCCAGATCAGCGTGTCATATTAACTGCACCATAGAAATGGGTAAATCGATCCTCAGAACAAGAGCAAAAAGCAAAGATAGTTGATTCTCGCCCTACATGAGGTATATGCTTATCAGAATGATGGACCTCTGTGCTACATGTAATTCCATACTCAAGAATGTATGGATGTTGTCCAATCTAGACTTCAAGGTACTTTAACATAAAGCAAGGATACTTGCCCGCAAAGACTTCAATGCACATATTGTCTGTGTATTAACCACTTTCTATTTTAGGCATTTAAAATGTTCCTAATCAGCATGCTATGTAGGTGCCATGCTGGGTATTTCTTGCTAAGATAATAAAAATAGGCTCTCTACTTACTGGGTTTTTATAAACTTATGAAACCGATCCAAGGCTTTCCCCCTATCTTTCATAGTTTTCCAACAGCCCTGAAGGAGAATGTCACTACCTGCTTTAAACAGAAAGAAGCTCACTGCATTCACAGCTCCATATGACTTGTGCATTGAATTTTCAACAGAGAAGTTTTCCTTTAAAAAAGGAATACTACCACTGACTCAACCCCCAGACACTGAGCAATGGATCCTTCTGGACAGAGCTGGACTATTTGTATTATAGGACATCTCAGGGGCCACTCTGGATCTGAACTGTTCTACAGTTTAAATACTCAAGAACCCCTTTCTATTCTCTTGATAAAGGGTTGGAAATAAAACACGCTCTCATTCTTCTAACGTGCATCCTGAACTGCTTAGCAAAGATAGGCTCCCTACAGAGCTTACAAACTCAGAGGACAAAGGGAGTGACGGAGGAAAAGGGAAACTGAGGCAGAAAGTAGAGAATTGTTGTGCCTAAGGCTACACAGCAGGCAGAGGCCAGGCTAAAACCCAGGTCTCCCGAGTCCTGTTCACTAAGCTGGGCTTTCCTCTAAAGGAACAAGCTAGAGGCCTACCACTTAAAGATAAACTAGACAGGCTGGGTTTATGCTAAATCTCATCCAGACTTTTCCAGAACAATTTTATTAGTCCTGCATCACTTTTTACCAAGGTCACCAGCAGGTGTGGCATGAAACCGAACAGGTAAATCTTGGAGTTGAGACTGCAGAAAGGGCAAGGAGCCTTGAAAAGTTAGATTTATAGCATCCAGTGAAGAGTTGAAGGGCAAGGGTGGTATAGAAGCACCAATTACAAATAATTTAGCATTCTAGCAATTGCACAGCTATTGATTAGTCAAAGCAAAAATGCAAATGAGGGAGATGAAGGAATGGGAGATAGGAAATCAATGGTGGCTTTATCAGGCTTACACAGTGAAGTCTAAAGACATTTTTAGTTCTGCAGAAATTATGTTGGTTGAAGATGACTCAGCGCTGTCCCTCTCTGAAATCTGTAAATGACTTCCTTCACCGGTAGGTAACTATGCCCATGCCTAAAGGGTCCTTAGACACCCAACAGCAATCTACATTCTTGCTGGCCCTATTTACAGAGGACTGGTGGACAAGCCTGTGGTTGAGAGGTGAAGAGCCCCAAGTTCCAGTCCTGATCTTCACACCGGCTTGCTGTGTTGGCCTGTGGCAAGACGCTTAACATTTTTCCTCATTTTTTTCCTCCACAAAATGGATTTAATGAGACTTAGCACTAGCCTTAGAGATGCATTGTGGGACTCCATTTGTAAATGTCTGCATGGGAGTTAAGCACCTCATCTGCTCTAAGTAATTGTTATGTATGCTATTAATCTTGGGATATCTACATGGCTGCAGCAAGTGGGGATGCCTGATCACTTCCTACAGCTACAGTGAACATTTTTATTGCTGCTGCATTTTAGTGTGTCCATAAAACTTCTCAAAGAGCTGATAAGATAGCACAGCTCTGATAAGATAACCGACAGCTCTATTTCAGCATCTGATCTCATCAAGGTGATTTCACTGTCCTGCTGACCCCTTAACTGAGGCTAGGAATGGGGGTTATGACAGCTCAGACCTGAGAGAGATCACCCTGGCTCATTTACTGAGACATAGCCCTATAGGACATGGAGTCGGCTTTCTAATCCATGAAAACAATGTGCAAGCTATTGTACAGTGCCAGGAGGCACTTCTGGGTGGACAAGAGAAACATTTGTGAATAACTGTCAGTGGAACCCAGACCACATTAAGCTCCCTCCAACAAATTTCCAAAGACCCTTTACAGGCACTGTTAATGACCATGGGGGGAAGATGAAGCATTATTTAGATGTTATGGAGCAGGAATAGCACACAGAGATAAAAGGCACACCCTTGCTCTCATGGGGGCGAGTGGCAACACTTCCATTGGCTTCACATGGAGTAGAGCAGTAGAAAAAGAGGGGATGGAGACTTCCCTCTCAGAGCAGATCCAGAAAATGAGCCCCATACCAGGAGATAAACAGAGAAGACTTCCTCAGGGCCCAGATAGCTTCAATGGACTCCCACCCTGTATGTGGGCAATGACGCAGTAAGCTTCACCCAACCTGGTACTGGGTGGTTTAAGCATGTTGGGGGGCAGCTGCAGCATCCTGCATTGGATCATCTCCCAAAGCAGGAAGCAGAACGCACTTCCAGAACGGCAGTGAGATGGGGCAGGCTAGGTCAACTGATTTTACCATCAGCCAGTCACATGGGTCAGTCTCCCATTTTCTCCATACTCCTCTGGAAATCCTACTGCATCAACATTGTTTGGTCATTTTGGGTCAACATAGGACTAGACATGGTATTTACATGCAGTGGTAAAATCCCTAGGTAGACTAAGAGTTACTCAGATAGACAGAAATATGCCTTTGAACAAAAACCTCACCAGGACAGCTATTGGCTGACACAGAGGTAAAAAAAAGAAGAAAGATGAGAGTTGAGAGCCGGAAATCAGATTGTCAAAATCACAGTTTCTCTCCTTCTGCTAACAGCAGTAGCTGTTTGTGGAGTGTGAGACTATTTCAAGTGTTCCACATGAAATCCTGTTTGCAGCTAGATGCTGTAGCTAGCAGCCAGGAAACAAGATGGGAATAATAGACAACATTTTCAAAACTGCCTAAGTGACTTAGAAGCCCAAGTCTCACTTTCAAAAGTGCTTCAGGCACTTCAGAGCACGCAAATCTGACTGAACACCGATGGAGATTAAGAGCCACGTGCCTCAGCCTCTTCTGAAAAATTCTTGTGAAAAGCTATCCCAAGTCATAGGCTCCTTTACACTGGAAATGTAACCACAATATCTGTTTTGGGGCTCCAAAATTATGCTGCAAACAGTCTTCAGGAGCTGATTCAGATTATCATTGTTTAGGCAATATCTGAATCACCATTATAGTATAAATTCCCTGCTGCCAACAGTGAGGGACAATCTGAAGTCAGCCTCAAAAAATGGACTCTTCTTGTCTTTAATTATAAGAGGGAGAATTCTCCCCCAATAATAGGTCAGGACCAGAGCAACCACAATCTGTAGCATTAAGTCTGGAGTCTGTTCCATGTGAATTAATTGCAAATAAAGCCTTTCATCAGAACCTCACATACCTGGCGCGAGGCCTGACCTAACTAAGCCATTGGAGAGAACGGCTATTTTTTTCAGGGCTGCAGAGTGGACTTTACAGAAGTGCTTGGTGTCAGCCTGACTGTACTGAAGTCGAAGGGAGTTCTTTCAGTGACATCAAAGGTAAGCTAATACTGGGCTAATGCTTCTGAAAAGCCCAGCCAAGGATGCAGGCAAAAAAAATCTGCTTTCCTGAAATGAGGGAGAAAGGCAACATCCCTCGCTCTTCAGCATTTCAAACCAAATCCAGACTAGGGCTGCAAGGTGCTCCCCCTGCCGAATCACTTACCAGGTTGACAAAGTCCTGATAACAGATCTTCCCATCAGAATTGTTGTCTGCCAAAGCCAAGAGAACCTCCAGCTTGTGCGGGTCCAGCTCGGAGCCGTGCCGTTGAAGGAGGCCTCGAAATCTCTCGGTGCTGATGTATCCAGTGCTCTCAGGGTCGAACTGAAAGGGAGGGGAAAGAGCAAAAGTTACTTGCTGGGTAATTTCACACCACATGCAATTTGTGGCTCCTTGTGGTCCAGGATCTGTTGCAGCCCAATGGGGAGGGCTGTTCTCACCCTGCACAGCATGCTTCTGTGAAGTGTCCCTGGCTAATGGGCCACACAGCTTCATTTCAGATCATTACTCTTGCCAGTAGATCTGCAGATTGTTTCAGAGCTGGAGAGAATCTATGCACCATCACCCAACTAGTGCCAGACAGCCCTGGACCACCAGTATGAAAATACTGTCTGAGACCTTGTCTCTGATCTGTCTGGGGAAGAGTGATACCCCAGCTAGGCCCCTAGAAAGGGCTCTGTACTTGCCTAGAGAGCAGGCTCCAGGTCTTTGGCAGCCAACAGTTTTGCATGATCACCACAAGTCTGTAGCCAGAAGAAACACTTCTCATTTCTAACTAGGTCAGTTCTCCCTTTACAGCTCTGCTTTCTCCCAATCCAAGAGTTCAGCTCCTTGAAAATGTAATGCGTTACCCTGGACTACAGGCTGGACTTTGGCGGTGATGTCCATGCCAACCTGTCAGTAATCAAGGTTATTTGCTGCCAGGTTGCTACTGTCTGGCTTTGCAAAGTCCATTCCAAATCCAGATTGTGGGACACAATTGAGCCTCTTGAATTAACATGGCATTTGGGAATAACCACCCAGTCTCATGCTGACCAGGTTCAGTGAGCTGAGGTACAGAAGTCCTTGTTCTCATCAGCCCCTTTAAGTCAACCTCTCCCCCTCACTCCCTACAGCCCTGCCTTGTCCTAAAAATTCAGGACTGTTCACAATGGAGTCTGCCTTTCAAAGCAAATACAAGGCAACCAAGACCAAAGAATGCATTGCTTTGCTTTGGCCCTTGAATTATTTTAACTGGGTGTTAGTTTCTGTGGTTTTTCTTTCCTCTTATTTGTAAAGTTAAGACTAGCTGCAGACAGTTGCTACCTCCAGGCATGCAGCCAGAGAGCTGGAGGTTTACAGACTCCTTATCCTATCAAACACTGGGCAAGGAAACAACATAACTTACATCACACGTAGAACATTTTCACCATAAAAGATCTCAGAGTGCTTGAAAAATGCTACCAGACCTCACTGGTCACTGAAATGCAGGTGCTTCATCAGAAGTGGAACAGAAGAGCCATTTAAAATTGTGCACAACAACATGAGACCGATCCAATCGGAGAACCAAAAATCAGTCGAGGTCTGAAAAAGTTGCTTTAAACTGTGAGAATGAAGTTCAGTTTATCCAAGAAATCTTTTATCTAAGAAAGGTTTAAGACACATTTTGGTAACTATTAGCATCTGAATGCAGAGCTCTCTTAGTCTAACAGACAACGGCCCAAGCCAAACAAATTCTGTCTAGAAAAAAGAGCACGTAGCACTGAGGGGATTTAACCAATGTAGTGGATTCTCCATCACTCGGTTTTAAATCACGAGTAGATGTCTTCCTAAAAGTTACCATCTAATGCAGCCAAGAACTAAGGTCTTGAGGCAGAGATTAATAGGTTGGGTTCTCAGGCTGGAGCTATAGAGGTCAGATAAGGGGATCAAAATGCTTCCTTACTGGCCTTGAAAAAAATCTATGAAAAAAATTCTGTACCGAAGTGAAACTAAACCAAGTAAGCATCATCTCAGCTCATTCACAGGTGCACTTCTGCATTCATATTGTCCCCCTTAAAGCCAATCATTTTTCCTCTCCTAGGGATAGGTCAAGAAACACTGCACAGCTGAAGAATTTCAGTGTTATTAAACCAAAAATAAAGAGATCAATATATTATTATTATTATTATTATTATAACAACAAATCTTAACAAATCTATAACAAAACTCCCCAGTTGTTACCATGATGGGTAATAACTGGGGCTTTCCAGGAGCAGGGATAGAACCAGGTCTGACTGCTTCCACCAGCACTGGAGCTTTCCCTCCCTTCCTTCACTGGGGCTAACAGAGCATCTCCCCTTCCACTCTGAGCAGCACAATGTGGCTGATGCAGCTGAATGGATCTAGCTACTGAATGGCAGCAATATGTTCACATGGACACAAGAGCTAGTTTGTTTTACTACTCATAGTCCTGGACAGAAACATATCCTGATAGGATCTTAATTGCAAAGCCATTGAATTTTGCCACTCCAACTGGCCAGTCCCAGAGCCCTCAACCTTCCCCACTCAAACCGTTCATAGGAGAGCCATTGTCTAATTTTGGAGCTCATAACCAACTTTGGGAGAGAGGAAGAGAACCAGGAGGCACATTGTGGTCGGGGTGATTCTCAGAGGAGCAGGGGAGCTAGGACGTCAGAGCTCCTCAGCTCAGGCTTCTCTTCTGTTCTCAATCAGAGGGACTGCTGCTCTTGAAGCCAGAACAGTCTGTGAGAGTAATGGAAATCCCAGACATACTGAACCAAATTGAAAGGCTCACACCAAAGTTGCCTCCCTGTGGGACCCTTATCTATTCCCTCTGCTCCACTAGCACCGGTCTGGTTTCCATGGGCCGCTCCTGCCGGAGCCAGCCTCTGCCATATTGAACAACCTTTACACAGCTTTCCATCTTACTAGCTCTGAATCTCATTTCAAACCTCAGCTGAAATCAGACCCTTTTCTTCTTTCCCTCTGAATCTTAATTTTTTTCTCACTTTGCACTTTTTTTAATTTTGTATTTGGACAGTTAAGTGCATAGGGAATGCAATCAATATGAGAGACATTATCCAAAGCATAGTTTCACATCTGTATTTATTCACACCTTTTGCAAAGCAAGAATAATTTCATCTCTGCTTAAAGCCTCCTTTATGCACAACACAGAAAATGGAAAAGCAAAAAGCATCTTCTTTATGGTTCCTTCTAAAACAGATAAGTGCTTTTATTGCTGAAGGGACTTTTACATCTAGACATCTTATAAAGAGGTTCTTGGGAAAGTGAGCCAGGGAGATAAACAATACATTAAAGCCAAAATAACAAGGCAGCCACGTGCCACTTTGATTTGTTTTCTGAAACACACAGTAGAAAGGGAGTCCCACATTAAATCTGGAATGAATTCCCCACTTTTACCAGAAATGTTGGTAAAGGAGAAAGCCTTGGTTCCCAGTGGCAGCTGTAGCAGGCAAACTGAGCTATGCTCGGGCTCACAGCAGCAACCTGCTAACTTTAACTCAGCAGTTCCCAAACTTTTCCCTTTCTGACCCCACTTCTAGGCTTGCAGACCTTCTTCCAGTTGCTGCCTTTCTCCTGCAGCTGAATTTCTCTTGGACTTGCAATTCCACTCATAAATGTTATGTCCCCCTACAGAGTCGTGACCCCTGGTTCTGAAACCGCTGCTTTCACTGAAAATCTGCAGACCGCACTTGACATTTGCTGAAGACTGGAGTTCACTGAATTGCTTGGTGTCACCCAAGTTCACTGACCCATGGTGGTATCATCAAGCACCAGGGACAGAGAAATGCAGTGTTCCTTGTAAACACACTGCACCGCTTGGCAATAGATCAGCATTCATGGCACGCCAAGTGTCAGTACCTGGTCCACACCATGGAAACTAATGATCCTCTTAGAGAAACGAATTCTGCAAACTTTTCAAGGAATCCCAGTGTCATTGCCACCAGTCACTGCACCGGTGAAGGAAGATGATGCCACAGACCTTTCCCAGCTGTAACTGCAATGATTCTTTAACCCAGTTTGGGAGCGCTACAAGGACTTTGTAGCTTTGAGTCCATAGCTATATTTTCTATTTCTTTCTTTGGTGCTGCTGGACTGAAAACCCTCCTGATTAGTGGTTGGCAGCCAACAGCCTGCAGAGCCATTAGATCCAGCCTGTGAAGCCAGGACTTCGGCTGCATTTCAGCATCAGGGAGTTTTGCCTCAATGGCAGCCAGGCACCAGGGAGATAGGCAGCTGGATAGGAAGGGCCAGCCCAGCTTGGACTAAGCTGGGTAATTTTGGCCCCCTGCTCCCAAAATGTTGCTGACCTCTGTACTAGACTGACACCCTCTGCAGATCCACAGCAAAGGGTTAGCCTGTGACCCCACACAGCTTCCACCCTACATCAGCCCTTCTAAAATGTCATGTTCCTGACCTGGCACGAACATTACCTGCAATGTAGGTTTTTTTGCCAGGTACTGTGATATCTTTGAAGCTGACTCCCTTCCCCTTTGTCTCTTGGAAACTGGGCTGAGACCAAAAAGCATCATCTTGGCAAAACATATAAACTTATGCTAGGTAACCCTCATTCCCCGCTCTGGGGGCAGCCATTTAAATTGGTTGCCCTCCAAAAGTAAACATCAGGGTTATTCCCGACAGAAGCACAAAGAGCTTGTATCCTCGTCAAGAAGCAGCAACATCTGAAACGTGACAAGCAGCAGATTACAACAGAGCCCAAACTGGCATTGAACTGAACACGTTGCTTTTTAGTCTTGACAGCTAACAAATACAAGCAACTGGACTCCCGCGCAGTAACTCAGAATCAGTTGAGTCTCCGCCAGCTCAGTTGCTGGGAGATTTGCCTTTGATTTTCCAAACTTGATGTTGTGCTCCCCACTTGGCCCCTCTTTGTAGATAATGATATCAAGCTTGTTGGCTGGATTCAGAGATGGAAGGAGAGCAGGACAGACAGAGGAATATCAGCCCAAGAGCCATCTTGCCATGGCAACATTTCGTACACGAAAGCGAGCTTGGTAAAAGCAACAAGGTTTTGCCAATCCTCTCTCTTTTCCCCCCCAACTGTGAACAAAAGCCAGTCTGACGCCTGAACCACTTGCCTGAGCTGGATTGGACACAGCTTGGCCAGCAGCCCAGGGGGCACAAGGAGCAGCCTGCCACCCACATAATCTGGCACAGTGCTTTCCACTGAGTAAAGCAGCTGCAGAACTGACCTCAGCACAAGGCACGCTGTTTGGCAGAGGCAACACGCGTATGCACAGACCCGGCTCTCACTCAGCTAGCCCCAACTCTAATTAGCCGGCTTGTGCATCTTCAGCATTGGGCTGCTACCCTTCTCACTGTACTGCTCTCGAATAGGGCTAGCCCATTGCTTCTTTTGCAATAACAGTCTCTCTGGATTGAGCTTCAAATTCTCCACAGTTACTCCCAGCTTCAATTACCTGCTGGAAACTCCCTTTTTATTGCTGTTGTTTCCTGTGGATGGAGTTGTCTAAAATAAGGTGTGTGTGCTGGAAGAGGCGGCCACCTTGAAACTGTTCGCACATTGTTGTGTTGGTGGAAGAGCTTTTCCAATGCAGGAGTTTTTCTGGGGAGATGGACAGTTACTGGAAACAAAGCCAACAAGTGACCTGCTGGAAGGCAACGCTGTATGTTTTCCCGCAGGTGCCATGTCTGTCACATCCTGACAGTGCACCCTGCGGTGTGTCATACCTTCCCAAAGACTCTCCAACCCCAGAGGGACAGTTTGTCAGAAATTACTATTACAATGTGGCCTAAAACTAATCCCTAAATCCAAATTTCCTAAACCATGGGGAAGAGCAGAACCTCATGCTACACAGTCAGCCCTGCTATATTGCATTAAGTTGCAACAGTAGATCCTAATACACCAGATCCAAGCTTGGATTTCTCATCTCATCTCACGCCTCTTGGCCTTGACTGTGACCCAAAGGCTGGCCTAACTCTGTGCTCCCCAACCATTGACATAATATTCAATATAATTTTGTTAGAAGGAACTTCTGCTGCCCTGGCAAAAGCAAATAAACTCAGTCATCAAGTCACTCCTGGCTCTGATGCCTGTGATCCCATACGTCCTAGTGTATTTACGCTTGCTAACTGATAACATTTGACCCCAATGGGGTCCTTTGACTTGAATTGTTTGACTCTATTGTTAAATTCAAATAATAGGATCTCTCCGGCTGAGGATGATACCATTTACTTTACATAGGTTTCGCCATCTCCACAACTGTGAGGTTGTGGGGTTCCCTCCCTGGCCATGCCCCCCACCTCATTCTTCGATTCTGAGAAAGCAAGCTGCATGCAGACGAGTTAGCAACACCTCTTGGAAATATGTACATGCCTTAAAAATACATGAAGGATATTTCCTCATAAACAAAAAGAGCTATTAAGAGAAATCATGGATACCTGCTACGTTTTGAAGCATTACAGAACCATTTGCAACAATGACTGACTGTTATATAGCAGAACTTCATCACTTCAAAACACTCATTCTAGCAACTACTGTGATATCCTACGCTGGAGACAAAACAGATCTGATTCTGTTATTCAAACCAATACCATCTGCATCTGTGTTTATCAGCTAGCTAACTTTCCAGACAGACAGACAGACAGGCAGGCAGGCCTCTGAAGTCCCTGGTGGTAATTAAAAGGGATCTCCAGTCAGAAAATGTCCACCAGGCTTGCACACAAATAACCAATACTTTCCACATCACTCTCTCGCTGTGTTTTCCCCAGGAATGCTCCACTCCAATCAAAGGAACATCAGCAGGTAGCTGTTATTTTTGGCCACATCTGAAACATGTTGTAACTGGAAGGAACTCTATTCTTAGAGCAGAACAGCAAGCCTGTCCTTGCATTATTATGATCTGCATTCATTCATCACTCTTGGTTAGCAATGAGCTTGAATCAAAACTTTGTATCTGAACAACCAGAAAAAATGAAAATTCAAGTTGCAAACAACTCCGGTCTGAATTTCAACAAATGGCCTCCATCTTTCTGATAGGACCAAACCACAATTGGGATGATCTGCATCTATACCATTTTGTTTTGAGCCCCAACTCAATTGCAGCCCTTTTGTTTGTCTCTCTCTGTTTCCTGGGCTTGCTCATGTGTTACAAAATCCAGATGACTTGAACTTCACTGTCCCACTCAAAACACCAGAAGACCTAAAAACACTTTACCCCTTATTCTGAAAGAGCAGCTGAATAAAAAAAAAGAGGAAGTAATAGATTTTTTTCACAATGTATCTCTCTTGACCTGATAAAAATGAGACGTAACTGAACAGTTGAAGCTCCCCCTTCCCAATTAATGGGTTGCAAAGGAAGACACTGACCTTGACCAGGTGCCTCAAGTACTTGTCCATAGGTAACGTATCAACAGCACTCAGCCTTTAGGGCAGGGCTGGCATCTCCAATGCCATTGTGATGGCAAGTCCCAGCTGACAGCAGCCAGTCAGCCTACCCTCAGCTCCAATGCCTAACCTCCACTGGGAGCATTTCTCAGGCAAATTCGCACATCACCCGAGTCAACACAGGGGCTTCCTATTTTAAGCAGAGCTGCGTTATTTCTGCTTGCGCCTTTATTCTTCAGGAAACAAATGCAATTCAGCTGCTGTGGGGTGGAGGGGTGGGGAAGGCTGGAAGCCCTCTCGCACAATAGGGCACTAAGGGCAATTTCATGCAAGGTTTCCTCTGCATTTCAATGACAATTATCCCTAATTCCCTTGATCCCCCACCAGGCTCTTAAGCAAAAATGTAAATATGTTAATGACCATAACAACCACCAGACTTGAGCCCCTTGTTTTTCTCTTCTCCACCCCCCAACAATTACTGCAGATACTTTTTCCACTTCTTGTATTAACCTCTCCATTAAAGGTTAGATGCTCCAGCCAAACCACTAGGAACAGAAGGGAGCTTTAAAGAAGAAAGAGGAAGTGTTCAAAACTGAATCTTGGACCTCAAACTGTCCTGCCCCTTTAATTAAAGACACATCAGCCATGGCTGAGTGCACAAGTAGGGTGGGGGTCACAGACACACACACTGCTGCTAACCAGTGGGCCGGTATCTTGGGAAATCATACACGCTTCCCACAGAACAGGCTGCTACTCCTCTCCGCAGCCAAGAGCTCATTTGAATGAGGATGAAGTGCAACTCAGCGGCCAATCACAAATGCATGCGGGGAAAAGAGCAGTGGAGGAGACACAGGCAGCATGGGCATGAGGTGGGAGCCCCTGGTAGCTTGAGGGTGACCGATCAAGCCCAGGGACCGAGTGTTCATCCTGTCCCATTCTTTCTCCAGTTAAGGAGACTTTGCCTTGGCAGGAGAAAAAAAGATATCACCCTTGAATGACATCTCCACATCTGGCGAGAGCATGGACTGGGCAATCAGGACTCCTGGCTCTGGTTCCACATCTGCTGCTGATTTGGACCTGGGGTGGGGGATGAAGAGATGTTAGTCCAGTTCCCAACTCTGCAAGATACTTCCTCAGGTGACCTTTATCTGTGCGATTCTCTTCTTCCATCTGAAAAGACTCCCTCAACTGGAAAGACTGATATCTCTCTTGCTCCCAAGAGCTTTTGTGGTGCATTTATATGGAATGGAAATGGGGCAAGAAGTACCCAGACAAGGAGACCTACAGCCATACCCTAACGATGTCACATGAGCACTGAAAGTTCATAGAAGACAGGCAAGAAATCTTCCCAAAACAGAGGTGGGTCTTCCCCCTCAGGCATCTCTGAATTTGTACTGAGAATCAGCCAGAGCCCACATGGTATTTTATGACTTTTGTACACACTGGTAGGATATGCAGCATTAGCTGTCTGATAAAGATGAAAGCACCGACAAGGCTACAGATCAAAGCCCATCCAATCATCCAAACAGGAGGACAGCAGCAAAAGCTGCTGTAGCAAAAATTTGCCACAGTTCACATGCAAGGACCTTCCCAATGCCCTAAGGATCCTGCTCTCATCTCTGGTAGTGGGAGGCTGACAGTGGATGGAGAGAAGTTACCCAGAGAGGAGGGAGGGCTGGGTTTTCTGCAAAGCATAGTCTGAGATGCCCCTCTTCTTTGGTCCATGCCCCACACACTTAATAGAGTCATACCCTCTGAGTCACTTCGAATCCAGGCAGTAAAGCATTAGCGCTGCATCCACCAAGGCACTCCCTCTCTTCCTGTAAATAATGAATTTAACCAACAGTGCACAGGCAGCACAAAGTGATTAAGTGCCGTCCTATTACACTTCTAGTGCACTTGAGATTGCTTTGACCTGAGATGAACCGGAGGGCTGGAAACATCAACCAGCTCTCAAAAGCCAGATAACATTTAAGTGAGGAGGTAATATCTTCACTAAATCACCAGGCAGGCACGCTGGACAGCGCCAGCTCTCAACAGCAGGATTCAGAGAAACTGCCTGCCTGAATACTGGGGCCACCCCAGTTGGGCTTCACCTGGGCTGGCAGCTGTTTGCATAGCAGAGGCATCTTCCTCCCATGGACAAGTGTGGGGAAGTGTGTGGCAACTGGCTGGTTAAACAATGTATAAGCCACACAGGAAACAGCTGTTGAACTAACCTTTCCCTTTTGTCAAAGGTCAGGGTAACCTGGCTTGGCAGGGATCACGGTCCAGACAGCCACCAGGTGGAGGCACAAACAAGATTAACTTCTGCTCTAGCTTGTTTGCTCTTGAAGGAGTGTAAGGGGAACCCCCTGTCACCCAGCCCATGATGTTACCAGCTGCTGAAATCTAGTGTGAAAGCCCCTCATTTACACCACCGTGATGTACACAAGGGACAGGTTTTCCATTAGGCTGTGACCTCCCCTCTCCATCCTCCCCTTGATTGCTACTCAGACACAAAGGATGGCTTGACAGTTAGGGGATGGGATCCAGAGAGCTGAATTATGTCATTCAGGCTGTTTTTGTCTCAGTTTCCACATCTCCCCATGGAGGTAACACATATGTCCCAGAGAGAGCACCTGTGAGACATAAGCCACATATATTTATAAACTGCGTTGAGATCCATGGATGGAAGGTGAACTACAACTGCACAGTATGAGTAATGGGCAAAAGTCCCTCGGGTGCTGACGAGTGGGAGAACAGAAATAGATCAGCTTGCTCCCCAGAGGCAACGGGAGGCTGCAGATTTTACAGACACAGCCTTGTGAGGCAGGTTTCCAAAGTGGCTTGGATCGGGGTCCCACTGATTTGGGCCTGCACTAGATCCCTGCCCCCACTGAGCCTTATGGAAATTCAGATCCTAGCCTGAACCACAGAACTCTCCAAGTCTCCAATCCTCAAAACCAGGGGTTTGGTTTAGTTTCTGGAAAGGTCCTATACAGGCCTGAACTCATCAGCTTGGGGCACCTCCAGCTATATCCAGCCTAGAACCTGCCACCCGGCTCCCCGAAACTCAAGATCCATAAAGTATGTCCAAACTTTGTGCGCCAGGCTCAGATTCAGTGCAAAGCCCTTTGCTAGCCCTGCCTCTGCCTGTTTGGAGCTTGTGATACATCTACATGGCACAATGCAACACAGCATAGCAACCCAGCTTAGCTCCAGAACCAGAAGCAGTACATCCAAGCCTTGCACACATACAGTCCTATCTCTGCTGACAGCATTTGCCCAGATCGTGCTGCACTGACACAACTGCGCTGCCTCTGGGACCTAGGCAGTATCTCTGCACAGCACAACATTCAGCGTGAGTATGGGTCTCCCTACACGCCATGCAGACACACCCTTCCTGCAAGTCCAGTCCACACTAATAAGGGGCATGCAGTCAAAACACAAGATTTGCTGAATTTGAGCTTAGCCTTTTTCCAATTGGGATCATATGATCTCCTTATAACAGTCCTTCTGGATGTCTTCTGGTCAGCCTGTTGGCAGTACTTCAAGGAACATCTCAGGAGGGGTCAACCTGTGATCCCACTCCCTCTGTTCCCAGGCGGTGCTGATATCACACGGAACAAAAACAATACTAAATACTCCAGCACCCCCAGCTCTGGAGAGTAGAATGCCTTCCAGAAAGGGAACTGGGGCAAATAAAGGCAGCCCCATTAGCAGTGAAGTGGGATGCAAATGAGAAAGACAATTATATTACTAACAACTCTGCAAGGATGGCAGGAGATGCTCCTACTCCTAATGCCAAGGGATGTGCTTAAAAACAGAGCCACCCCCAGCTCTGCTTCTGCCTCTTCTATTATTGATGCAAGTGCATTAAGACTAATGGATAAAGGGATGGAGCCGGACTAGGAAGTGATTTTATTTTTGAGTGAGAAATAAAACTTTTAATTCTGTGCAACACTGGGAGTACAGCACATCGCATCAGGTTAAGCATCTTCAGATGCAGCAAAAGTCCTAGCACTAATGGGAGACTAGAGAGAGCACAGGACTGAGACTCAGCAGACAGGGGTACTAGTCTGAGCTCTGTCACTTAGAGTGTCAGCTTTTTATGGAGCCAAAACAGGTCTTATGATATATAGCTTGAACCATGGGACCTCATCTTGGCTGGGATTTCTAGTTATTACTGCAGTGTAAATTATAATGATCTGCAATCAGGAATTGGATCAGAGATGGGAATGTTGAGAACCAGGGAAGAGATAACCACATTCTTCAACTTTAATGAGCTTCTTGCACAGTTCACAGATCATACAAAGGGAGGAATCACCAGATTGCAGCATGCTTGGGGTTCATGTAGCTCAGTCTCCAGTCCTTGCCAGTGGCCATCATGAGGTATTTCAAAACCTGTGGGAGCCCTGGACAGGCAGCTTTCATATTAAATTTTACTTTATTTTATAAGGGCTTGTCTTAAGGCCTAAAATATGAGATTTAATACCCTTTTCTGAATGTGTTGGTATTAATTGTTACAACTTAGAGAATTCTTGGTGTTCTTACAAATGTCCCATCTCTCATTGAATCCTTTTAGGTTTTTGGCCTCTAAACAACATGCGGCAGTGAAAAGTCTAACCTACTTCTATGTATAGTATATGGGTACTATATGGATTGTATCCAGATGCTTCATATTCACAAGGGTTACTACCACATACCACTGTTAAACCTGTCCTGCATCTCTGGCAATTTTCATCAAAGAACCTCAAAATTGTTCAGCAGCAGTAGATTTCTTAGCTCTCCTGCAAGGTTGGTGAGGGATGGTACAAGGAAACCACCTCTCCCCGACCTGAAGTGCAGTCACTTCTGGGGGTGATATGTAGTGTTTAACTGCATATGCAAACACCAACTCTTGTAGGCACAGAGTAAGCGTTGTGGCTAAGATATCATCACAGTAGCATAGCATATTAGGGGAATTCACAAAAATATTGACAGTGCTAAGATCAGATCATCTGGTGCCCTATTGTAGACATCTGCAGTTAGATCTCTTCTTACAACCAGGATAACTAAACCTGCACTAGTTCTGTAAAATTCCCTAGATAGATAAGGCTTCCTGTTGCCGTCACTAGTACAGGCAAGCCATAACTAGAACAGGGGCACTAGTTTTTCTAGCATAGACAAGGTCAAAGATGACAAAAGAATTCTTCTCCTTTAACAATATTAGCTTATTACTATACAGAAATAGTAGAATGGTCAATAGTAATGCAGAAAAGACAGAAGTGTTCAATAAATATTTGTGTTCTGTGCTTGGGAAAAAGCCAGATGATGTATCTATGTCCTAGGATGATGAAATGCTTTCCTTTCCAACAGTAACTCAGGAGAATGTTAAATAGCAGCTGCTAAAGTTAGATATTATCAAATCAGCAAGTCCAAACAACTTGCATCCAGAAATTTTAGAAAGCAGGCCAAGGAGCTCTTTGGACCATTAATGTTGATTTGCAATAAGACTTGGAAGACTGGGGAAGTTCCAAGATCTATACTTTGTACCTTTACATCAGCTTTGCACTAGGGGATCTTGAAATATCTTACAACCATTAGCTAAGTTTCTCAATGCCTGTGCAAGGGATATTAGCCATATACACAAACATTACTTTGTGTACCAAAACTGACTGGAAGAGCACTAATATTGTGCTTAAGATGAAAAATGGAACAATCCCAGTAATGAGAGAGGCCTGTCAGCCTGACATCAACCCCAGACAAAATAAAGGAGAAGCTGATATTGGACTTGGATAATAAAGAATTAATGAAGGGTAATATAATTTAGTGACAGTCACCATAGCTTTATGGAAAAATGATTCTGTTGAGCTATTTTTCATGAGATTACATATTTGGGGGAGAAAGATTGCAGAGCTAATATAATACATAATACTTATACTTTTGCAAGATACTTGACTTTGTACCACACAACAGTTTAAGAAATAAGAATGATACAATAGCAATGTAGCCTGTTTTTTTAATCCACTTGAAGGGTGCCCATCAGATCTGTCTCAATATGTAAATGGAACAACAAATCATCACCAATTGGAGGTATCTCTAGTGACGTCTCGTGGGGGTGGGAATTTTCATCAGAAGAAATAATCAACTTGTCAGTAACATATTTACAGAAAATTTCATAGATTTATAGATGCTAGGGTCAGAAGGGACCTCAACAGATCATCGGGTCCGACCCCCTGCCTGGGCAGGAAAGAGTGGTGGGGTCAGATGACCCCAGCCAGATGCCCATCCAGTTAGCAGACAATACTTAGATTGGAGGAAAGGTAAATAACAAAGAGGAAAGGTCACTGATATAGGGTGACCCAGATGGCTTGGTACGCTGGGAATAAGCAAACCGTCTGAATTTAAATACAGCCAAAAAAGAAGGTAAAGTAATATGTCGAGGCGCATGGAATGCAGGCCATCATTTTAAAAACACTTCTAACCATGAGGGTACCTGACCACTGGAGCAGCTTCCCAAGGGCTGTGGCAGGCTCCCCATCCCCAGACATTTTTAATCCAAGATGCATGTCTTTCTAAAAGATATACTAGCATTCAAACACAAACAAACACGGAGCAGTTGTGTGGTCCGAGCGATTCAGAGGTCAGGTTACGTGACCACATTGCTCTCTTTTAGCTCTGTCAACATGAGTCACGATTCCAAGGAACCAAATTAATCAATCAACAGGCTCCCCTTCTAATGCACAGAAGCCCTGGCATCCTTATCCTCACACATTTGTGATGTGAAAAAAAAGATCTCACCTATGGTGGAATGTCAACCTTGCTCCTTCTAGGGAGCCAAGGCCCAAACTAACCTCCTATGAAGCTGCCTGGGAAACAAACTGAACTTATACTGACTTCATGTCAAGCTTTGCTCAACCACAGGGCCACAAACTGTCTGTGAGTGTCTTGATGGAAGTTTATCTGCCCTACAGAATAAATGGGAAGAGAGAGTATAGTGCCAGCCACAGGCAGAGGAGCGTTGACTGCAACTACACTCCATGTGATGTTGCAGGTGTATGCAGAATTAGGTGTGTGATGGAGCCATCTCCAAACACTTGCAGTAGGCCAGTTCCACGGGAAGTCAAAGGGATGACAACATTAATTGCTTTAATTTGTCTCATTTAACATTTGTGAACCAGCTTTCACTGCTTGCAGCATCAGAAGACAACCACTGGGGTTACTGCCATAACACAGAGACAGGTGGCTAGAAGCTATTTTGAAACTGGTTGTTGCTCCTGGAAATGTACTCATGAGTAATTCATGGCAAACCTCTTCGTACCGACTCTCTGCTTGAAGGGCTTCAAGGAACTGCTTTGTGGTGTGCGTTCCCTCTTGATGGCTTCTCTGGCAGAGTTTTACTTTAAGAGTCTGACTTGCCCAAATGCGAGAGCAGCCAATCCAAACAAGAATCAGAAAAATTGAGCTTTTTTTTTTTACAGCTTTTTTTTTTTAGCTTCTACAACATGCTGTGAGTTTAGTGGCTGCAGAAAGGGACTCGACACTACAGATCTCCACTCTCTTTTCTGCAGGACTTCGAGAAAACCCTCTCTGTCTCTTAGGGTGTCAAACGGACACAAGACTTGCCAAAATCACTGCAAGTGAGTGGCTATTACCTTAAGGAAGACCCTGCCATAGGAATGCAAGTGGCCTCTATAAGGATCACCTGAACCCAGCTCACTTTCCTGGAGATGTGTTGCCTTTTCAACTGAGCAATCTTTTTTAACCCTAAATGCATCATTATTTGCACTGCATCAGTACCCAGAGTCCAAACACACAGCAGACCTCCAACACACAAAAGACTGAATGCACAAGCTATGGGTGGGAATGAGCTGAATTCTGCAACTCCATCTTCGCCATCCACAGAACTGTCTCTTAGCTTCTAAGGTAGGCTTTTAGTGATACTGCTAACACATGTGCACAATAATGATCTTTCACAACTATTGAGCTTTCATCTAAGGATCCTAAAGTGCAGTACAAATACTAGTCACCTCATAGAAGTGCACTGAGACTATGTGAGACTCCCATTTCACTGAGAAAGAAACCAAGACACAGGGGTATCATCCTTAAAATGCCTTTGAGTCTTCAAGTGTATCTACATGGTGGCATGCTTACATTCGCACAGCAACCCTTAACCACCTGCTCCCATTCACACATGCCAAGCCGGGCAGTAAAGCTGTCTGGGGCAGCTTGCCGCAGACACTCATGAGATGTTGGTCTGTGGTGTATTTGCGACCAGCTGCTGGGCATGCACCCAAAGTAGTCGCCCCCTCATTGCTGGATTTGACACTTGCAAGCTGGAGCACGGGCATCCTTAGCTCCTAAGGTAGGGACGTGGGAAAGGCCAAGCACTTTTGAGACATCTACCTGGAGAGGCTGCAAGAAGAAGCTCCAGCTCCCCCTGCTCCAAGTCGCACACAGGACAGTTCTTCCAAGAGAGAGCAAATGCACAGAACAGCTCTCAGGCTGAGCCTCTCACACAACTACATACAGGCCACATACAGAAGGAGCCAAACACACAGATTAAGGAAAACCGGCCTTCGCACACCCGCCCGGCTTGACTGTGAACTGCCCTTGAGCACTTGCTGCCTGTTCTGAAGTCATTTCAAATAGCTTATCCAAGGGGAAAGCATCCTGCCAGTGCCACCATTTCCTTACCCGGGAGGATAAGGATCAAACCTTTCTTATCACCTTATGAGACAGCTGCAGACATTTTACTCACAGCTTCCTCAACAATAAGCTTTTGTTTTGCCAACCAAATCCTTTTTCTGAGGAAGAGGCAAAGACCGTTTTGTTTGGGGTTTTTCTTCACCCTGCCGGCGCTAGTCATCTCTCCTCTTTTGTTGGTTGTAATGGATTCTTCATATTGAAATGGTAAACAGCATTTGCAGAGATTTAAAAAAAAAAGGGGCCCAGCTCCTCTGACACCTGCTGGCCCTTATCCTCTGGACGCCATTCCCTGTGCTCCCAGCAATCCTCGTTTACGGGAACGGATGTGATTGAACAGCATCTCTGTCAGACGCAGGGGGCTTTGATCAGCCCACGGCAAGTCAACTTAATTGACAGTCATGCACACATCCCAGTCCGTCTTCATGACATGTTATAACAAAGCAGGTTCAACTCCCCTGGTAGAATTAGACAAGTCGGCGCAATGCTAGGGTCAGTAAGAGCTGGGCGATGCCATTCACAAAGAGCACCGTGAATGAACATGGGAGATCAGCTGTTCTGAGTCTCATCAGTGGGACCCTTCCCCCAGACACCAGCCTGGACTATAGGTTTAGTGCTGGCTTGGAAGTAAGAACACTAGCTGATGACTGACCCAGCAAGGTGAATTCCTGCAGGGCACCCACAATACTCTTTCAAATCCTGAGCTGGTTTGGAAAGCTGATGTGGTCCCAGCACACCAGGGAATCCAGCAGCAGGTTATTGTGGGAAGGATAGCAAGGTGATGCCAGCAGGGTAAAGGATTTCAGAAAGCTCCAGGTCCTGGATGTCCTAGGAGAAGGAGAATTATTTTCTTTGGTGATGGGAAATTAGAACAGACACCCTGCATGACACCAGGGAACTGAATGAGAGGCTGACGTAGCCTGAAACAATAGACATAACCTGAAGTGTAGGGATAAAACAGACCAAGAAGAATCAAAGAACTGGGAACGAAAAGGAAAGCAGACTCCAGCAGCTTGTGCTTAGCAAACCTTCCTGTTCATGGTGTTCCCCTGGCAGCAGGCCTGAGCCTGTGCTTGGAAAATCATTTAGCCTGCAGAGACAGAGATAGGGAGCCTCAGCTGCCCTCAGTGCAGCTCCTGTGGATGAACTGTGCCCCTGGAGAGGAAGACTTTGCAGCACAGTGCATTCAATGAGGAGGGCACGTTATCAGCCACAAGATGCTGGTGCAGAAAAGTTAAAAAGGCACAAAGGGGACTGGTTAAGACCACAGGAAGTGAAGACCTCCTTGATTGGCTAGGAGAAATGCAGGGGTGAATGGAGCAAAGGAAAGCAGAGATGTGAATGAGCCAAGTGGGAGATGAATGGTTCTGAAGGCAGAAAAGTATTTCATGGGGCAGAGAGCAAAGGGAGACCTGAATGGGGCAGAGTAAAAGATGCTGCTTGAATGGTGGATGAAGAAGGGGGAAGAAATGAGGCAGACAGAAAGCAGAATGGTACAAAGTGAATCTGCAGAGGCAGAGCAGTCTCCCACATCACTTGACAAGGCTTTACAGAGTGGCAAGTGACACTGCGTGAACTTTAATCCAGGAGCAAGAAAAGCTGCTCAGAGCAGACAGTGTTACCATCTTACATCCCCTTCTAATCCCTCCACCTCAAGCAACTCCTTTGCTCCCAGTCACCGAGTTCTCATGAACCCTGCGCAACTCAATCAGCAACAGCAGGAGCCAGACACGTGAAAGCATTCCCCATTCAACAAAATGGCATGGTGGAAAGGAAAATGCGAGAGCAAAGGTAATTAAAAGCAGAAGCACAAGGGACACGGCAGGTGGCAGTCCAGGCTTGGAAGGGGAAATAGTTTTAAAGGTGGGTTGCAGTTTGCTGTGTCCCCATCACTTAACATCATCTTCATCCCCACATCTCAAACAGCTGAACTATTTGACCACGTGTAGAGCTAGGCAAAATTTATACATCAAAACCATTGCTTTCAGCAAAAACTGCAGCTGCACTAAGGGCAAAACAACTTGTTGCTGCTCTGTCTCTATGTTGCTTTTTCTGGATTTTGGGGTTCCCCCCCCAAAAACAAATAATATGGAAAAATCAAAAGCTCTGAGATTCAGCGTTTTCTGCATTTCAGCTTCCCCAGTTCAGAACTTTCCATTCTGAAATGTTCTTTAAGTTTTCTGAATGTTAACACTGTTGAAATTCAAAGCAGACTGATGAGGGTTGAGCAAAATGTTTTATTTAGCCTGAATTGAAGAGTTCCCCCCATCCATTTCCCTAGTTTTTTGGAAGTGCCAGACAACCAGAAAATTCTATTATTCACCCAGCTCTACCCATTACAGAGACGGAAGAATGGAGACCCATAGTGAAGAACAGACTAGCTCACACTCCCAGTGAAACAACTGGATTAGTGTGCACACACCTCGCTCCCAGAATGGTATATAGGTCCATGGTTTTACACACACAGAGGCAATTGAAGAATTATGTGCCAAAAGCATGTGCCTGGGGACTCAGTGACTGACTGTGGGATCTTGAGGTTAATTCACCATTTCAAAGCTGTGAGATAAGCCTAACGATACCCACCTCACAGGCAAGAATTGAGCCCTTACAAAGCAAAGGGTATCCTACACTTTGAGATCTTTCACGCTGTTAATAATAATTTAAAAATTAATTTAATGATTATGTTTAACTTGCTTAGAAACATACTCACCTACCACCCTGGATTAAAAGGGGCTACAGAAGGCAGGGAGAAAAGGATAACAGAATGCTGCTTGACAGTAAATGCAATCAAAAGAAAAACAGATTTTCTCTCATTCCACTTCCTTGTTCTGCCCTTTCAGCACAGCTCGCCCCTTCTGGAAATCAAATGTACGGTATGATTTTTAAGGCATTTCAAGAGTAAGTGTAAGGTGCCCATCTGTGCCTTAGCTCAAGCAGGAGCTTTGTCCTCCCTGCATACCTAATGTTTCTTGTCCTGAACAAATATTATGAAACCAAGGCAGTACATTTTAAAGCAAACAAACTCAAGCACGTTGCACTAAGAACACAAGCACAAGAAAAATGAAAAAAGTGATTTATCTGAGCATAGAAACCAAGGTAAAAAAAAAAAAAAAGGAAGAGAAAAGGAGTAATTCAAAAGAGCTGTGATGAAAACCCGAGTTAGCATTTGGGAATTGGGTGGAAACAACCTAGCGTGTCTATGCCAGAGGTCTTTAGCAAACACAGCACTTGGAAATTGGAAACCATGCTCTTTGCAAGCCTCCCTGATCCTCGTCCCAATACCCTGAAAGCTGGGGAAATACTATTCCACGTTTACAGAGGGGAAACTGAGGCAGGTAGATTAAGTAATCTGTCCAACAACATAGCAGGATGATTACAAGTCAGCTCTAGAAGGATTGAGGTGCCCATGTCCTGACCTATTGATTGTAGTCCCTCTCGCCATGCTGAGCAGGTCAGAAAGCTACACAGCAACCTAATGGGCAGTAACAACTGCATAGCACATCAGAGTGCCAAAGAAGGGGCCAAGAAAGAGCAGCTAAAAGTGGTTAAAATGAAAGCCACCTTTGGGAAACTGGCTGTGGTCGGAGGTGTTTTAAAGGTACCTGCGGGAAACAGGAAACAGTGTCTAAGTCACAGTGATTCTGATGGAGAAATAGCAGGAAGAAGGAGGGACAAAAGGCATGAGGCCAGAAGGGCAGCACTGCAGAAACCAACAAGCCTATGTGCTGCAGCTTCATCGGACAGACGAGGCCAGGAAGAATCATAATTGCAAATATAGCTGTATCTTCCTCTTCCATCTGCCAGTCTGGGCACAAGCAGATCATGTTGCATATGGGGTCAGGGGAGAAAAAGAGAATATGAATTATTCTCGGTTCAGTGCAGGGAGCTTTAGCTGTGCATCTGCCATCAGTGTCAGCAAGACTTCAGCTGGTGCTGAGACATATCGGGTGGAGACAATATCTTCACTTTTTTCAATTCCTTTCCAGCTTTGGATGTGATCTGCACCTACTTTTCACCCAACCCCCTCTTTCTCTTTGTCAGCACCCAGCTATACAAACAATCAGTCCACCAGAGGGTTCCAATAATAGTAAGATGAGATTTAAAAACACTAAATATGTAGAGCTGGACTAAGCAGCAACTTGAGGCAGGAGACAGAACAGTCCAGGGGCACCTGAGCAGGGTAGACCACAAGGAAGGTGAGAAGTTACTTTGATGGGGAAAACTAGGAGCAAAGGGATTATGCTAAAAAAGGGATTAAATCTTCCCGACAATAGGATACCTCCCAAAAGGAATCAGCACAAGCTGAATCAACAGAGAACAGACGACTAGTGCAAGCATCACAGATAGAAGGATCCCCCACCAGACAGGACTGGCTGCACTGATTCGTCTTTCCTTCCAGGCAAAATTTCCATGAAGTACCCTACCCTCCAGAGGCGGCTATGAGGCAGGCCTAGGCACGCTCCAGTGGATGGGCTCGCAGCCTGGCACACGATGCATCAGCCTTGGGAAGCCCAGTTCCCTCTCTCCCCCAAGCCCAGGTGACACCATAAGAAGATCATTGCACCACCACCACACATCACCTGTTGGTTAAACTACTTAAGCAAATGAGCAGGGGATAATTGGGATTGTCTCAGTGAGTTCTTGACAGTGTTTGGCTTTGTAAGCACCAACTGCAAACATCAGGAAAACCAGGAGCAATGGTCATAAATTCTTAAAAGAAGGTTTTAGACTGAATATAAGGAAAAACTTCTTTATGGTTCCTTTTGACTAGACTCTGGAATAGTGCAGGCACCTACCCTGGAGATCTTCAACAGGAGACTGGACATACACCTTGCTGGGGTTATTTGACCCCAACAGTCTGTCCTGCTCAGAGCAGGGGGGCTGGACCCGATGATCTCATGAGGCCCCTTCCAGCCTTAAACTTCTGTGAATGTGTGAATCAACTGAGCAGCTTTGTTGAGCACAAGGAAAGGAGAGGAGTAAAAGACAGCAGCTCAGCTTGCAGGGGGGGGCGGGGAAGGGACAGCAGTGCGAGTCCCGCTAACCGTGGGATGCTTGCAGAAAAATAAGGGCAATGATGCTGATGAGCAAGCAGATGGAGGGTAACTGGGTCAGGGGTGGAGGCCTGCAATTGCTAAATGGGGTCTTGATTGTGTGACAGAAAACAAGGCATTTGGCTGCTCCCTCATTGCTGAAAGAAGAAAGGTGGCTATTACATTCCCCATGGCACCTAGCGGCCAAGGTCCTGGCTGTTTCCAGCCACGATGCTGTCACAGTGCCTTCCAACAATCCTTATTTCATCTGCTCTTGTGTAGATGGACCTGACACACCATTCTGGATCTTTCCCAAAATGCAGGCATGTTTAGTCCTGAGCTATGGGAGTAGCCAAATTTATCAATCACAAAAGTTTCTGATTCATATATCTGGATTTCAGCCCTGAATTTTGGGGATGTTCAGATTTGAGATTCTGGCCCGAGCACAGCTCTCAAGAATGGCCTTCACCTCTGAGATTCAAAGGCGTTTTCCAGAATGGATTATTTAGGCTTTGTCCTCCAATGCTAGCCTTCATCCTCTAAATGTTCCACTAAAGACAAGAGCTGTCTAGTGATTCAGCAACATCTGCGTAAGAGATTCAGTCTATACAGGACTCAGATGCCCAGGCAGAGCTCACGAAAAAATCCATCAACAGCCATGTGCCTGAATCTGGGGGCCAAAATCAAGTGGGAAACGTGACTATGACAGAGAAATGCAACCTGTGTCTACGAGAAAGCATGACCAGAAGCACTAGGCTTGAGAGAAGGGATGGGAAATGAAGTGTGAAAGAGAAAAAGGAGGTAGCTACCAAGGATGAGTATACCTCCCTGGCTCGCACTTACAGGGAGTCACTTAGGAAGGCCAAAGCAGCAATGGAGCTCAGGCTGGCAACAAAAATTAAAGACAACAAAAAGTCCTTCTTCAGGTATATAGGGAGCAAAAAGAAAATGCCGGGCAACATAGGACCCCTGCTAGGTAACGTAAGACATAGGACAGGCTAGGGCAATTGGTGATAGATAGGAGGGACAAGGCTGAACTCTTCAATGGGTGTTTTGCTTCTGTATTCCTAAACACGGATCAAGACAAATCTCCAAATTGCATTATAGATAGGCCCAGGAGAAACACCAGCTCACCAACAGTCAGCACCGACCTAGGAAAGGGACACGTGGACAGGCTGAACGTGTTTAAGTCAGCAGGCCTGGATGAACTTCATCTATGGGCGCTGAAGGAATTGGCCAGAGTCATAGCAGAGCCGCTGGCATGGCTGTTTGAGCACTCGTGGTGCTCAGGTCAGGCCCCAGAGGACTGGAAAAGGGCCAATGTGGTCCCTATTTTCAAGAAGGGGAGAAAGGAGGATCTAGGTAAATATGGGCCAGTTAGCCTCACCTCTATCCTTGGGAAAACCTTTGAAAAAATTATCAAGGATCACATTTGTGGGAGCCCAGCAGGAAAAATAATGCTGAAGGGCAACCAGCATGAGTTCACAGCAGGTAGATCCTGCCTGACTAACCTTGTTTCTTTTTATGACCAGGCCACAAAATGCTTAGATGCAGGAGTCAAGGTAGATATCATCTACTTGGATTTTAAGAAGGCCTTCGATATGGTATCTCCTCCTATTCTCATAAACAAACTGAGTGGCTGTGACAGATGATTACACAGTCAGGTGAGTGGCAAATTGGCTTACAGGTTGCACCCAGAGTGGTGGTGGATGGGTCGGTATTGACCTGGAAAGATGTGGGCAGTGGAGTCCCACAAGGCTTGGTCCTTGGACTTGTGCTATTCAATGTCTTTATCAGTGACTTGGATGAGGGCATGGAGAGCACTGTCCAAATTTGCAGATGACTCAAAATTATGGGATAAAATAAACATACTAGTGGGAAGGGATTGAATCCAGGCGGACCTGGACAGGTTGGAAAAGTGGACAGAAAAGAATAGGATGCAGTTCAACGAAGACAAGTGCAAAGTGCTTCATCTAGGGAGAAGAAAGCACCAAACCACCTATAGGCTGGGGGATGACCTTCTCAGCAGCACAGCGGCAGAAAGGGATCTTGGAGTCATAGTTGACTCCAAGATGAATATAAGCTGTCAGTGTGATGAAGTAATCAGTAAAGCTAACCACACTCTACCATGCATTATCGGGTGCATCACGAACAGGTCCAGGGAGTTGATACTTCCCCTCTGTGTGGCACTGATCAGGCCGCAGTTGGAGTACTGAGTCCAGTTTTAGGCGCTGCACTTCAAGAGGGATGTGGATAACCTCGAGAGGGTCCAGAGGAGGGCTACTCGTATGGTTAGGGGCCTGCAAGTAAGGCCCTATGAGAAGAGATTGAGGGACCTGGATCTTTTCAGCCTTTGCAAGAGAAGGCTAAGAAGTGCCTTGTGGCCATTTACAAATTCATCAAAGGGAGGCAGCAAGAAATAGGAGATGCTCTGTTCACCAGGGCACCCCTTGGAAAAACCAGGAACAAAGGCACAAACTGACAGAGAGCAGATTTAGGTTGGATGTAAGGAAGGACTTCCTTACGGTGAGGGTTGCCAGAATCTGGAATGGGCTTCCAAGGGAGGTGGTGCTCTCCCCTACCTTGGGGGTCTTTAAGAGGAGACTGGACAAGCACCTGGCTGGCGTCATCTAACCCCAGCGCTCTTTCCTGCCCAGGGCAGGAGGTCGGACCCTAACAACTGTGACTCTATAAAAAAGGAAGAAGAAAGAGAAATGAAAGTGCATAGAACAGAGGAAGGTGGAGGTCAGGAGAGGACTGAACTAGGAGAGGGGGTAAGGCAGCGTTACTCAGGCTCACTCAGTGTGGCGCTCCATCCAACAGTGACTGGGCCATATGCAGAAGCTAATGAGCATGCTTCAGCCTGAGTGAGCAGAGCCAAACTTTTTAGCCCAGACTATAGAGGCTGATACTTTAAGCTCCAGAGATCCCCGTGCCTCTCCCTGCAGCTGAAAACCCACCCAGAAGCACATCACAGAATAAATGAGGACACATCTGGTCAAAAACAGCACCACCTGCCTGTCACACACACAGCACCACACGGCTCTCTGGGGAGGCCAGCTTTAGCACCAGGAAGGGGCAGAAAAAGGATTGCCTGTCCCTGAAGGCAGAAATACATATATTTAACATCTAGGGAAGAAAAAGGCTGTGTGAAAGGGCTGGGTGTTATCATCACTATTGTTGCTAGGTAAGGAAGTTGGTAAAATTTATTGCAAGATTTAACCCAAGCAAAGCGAGTCTGGGATGCACCAAACCCCACACGGCAGGATGGAGGCACCTGGCAGAGACCTCCAATGCTGCTCACACCTGCAGGACTCCCTCACCTGTGACCGCTCTGAAAGAGGAAAGGATACATGACAGGCTCCTGACTTCTGAAAGGCCAGGGGAACTGCAGCGCCAGGAGGCTTTTCCCCACCTTCTAACTGATAGGGTATTTCTAGTGGCAGCTCAGGACCACTGCTCAAGAGGAGCAGCCCCGGGGAGACAGAGCAGTGGGCAGTTTCTGGTGACTTGCTGGGCAGCTGCACTGCAATCCAGACCTGGGCCAGTCGAATGCATGAGACCAGTGAAGGACTTCTCCATTTGCCTCAGAGGCAGACAGCACGATCAGAGATGCCAAATGCACAGGAGAGGAGGAGGCCTCATGGCGTATTTTACTGGTGCTGCCTGAATGGTTTCAGAGCCACAAGGCTGTGGCTGCTCTGTCTTTCCCCAAGCCCAGTGATGCACCTCCTCACACTGAAAGTCTCACCAGAACTGTTAGGGGGCACCCGAAACTCGTCCTCTGGAGAAGTGATAGATGGGCTCTGGGCTGCATCTGGCAGAGTGACCCCCCTCGTGTTGCTCCCTCTCCCCCAGCAGGCTCCAGCCCTATGGTCTGACGTTCGGGCCCTGCTTTGTTGTACCGCCAGGGGCTGAGGGACGAGGCCTGGAAGGAACTTTAAAAAAACAACCTCCCCCTAAATCCTGTCAAGCAAACACAGCCACAAGCCCTGAATGGAGATGGATCGAAAGGTCCCGCCCAGCCCTGCCTGGTGGTCTTTGAGTCTGGAGACCATCCCCAGATAAAGACAACCCCACAACCATTCGGAGAGAGAACATAATGCCCCCGTGTCAGCTTTCCCAGCCCTTCCAGACAAGTGAGGGGAGGGAGGATTAAAAGGATTTTGAGATGAAAAACAGCATAAACAGAGAGAGCAGAGCATTAGCACGGGGGTGGCAATAACAAACTAAACTTTAATATTGAGAATAAATTTAGGTCCAGAGGCACAGATTCTCCAGAAAAAGCAACCTGATGATCAATGCCGTAACTCAAATTTTTGTTCGCAGCCATAAATTGGTCCCAGAAGACTAACGAACCCTAGCCAGCTTGGCCTACTCAGTGGTTTGTTAAACCTGAAAGTAGGTGGCTTCTGATAAAGGCAGGGGAGGAAGAGCTATTACTAATGGGCAGGGACCCTTTCCTCATAATTCATTAAGGGGGCTAGAAAATGAACATCACCCCAACCTACAATGCTTGAGACGAGGGATTATCTACTATTTGGTGGTAGTAGTAGGAGTGGGTTATTAACCTTCTGTGTATGGCTGCTGGTAAAGGGGGACATGACATACACCCTGCTTGTTCCAAAACCTTTGTAATAGTTCTTGTACAAGTAGTAGCAGTGTGCGCAGAAACCCTCCCAGTCGTGACAGCGCTCTCGCAGCCCCCGGGACAGGCTGTCAGACTGTGAGCTCCACATCTCAGGCCGGAGCATCTGTACCCTGAGAGGGGGCCTGGAGGCCTCAAGATTCAAGTCCAAATTTCACATCATGTTTGGACTCCAAGAACTGGAAACCCTCAGGGGTTATTTGACCCCAGCAGTCTTTCTTGCCCAGAGCAGGGGGTTGGACCTGATGATCTCATGAGGTCCCTTCCATCTGTGATTCAGTGACTGGATCTCCCCACAGTATCTAACAAGTAGCCAACAGGAGGCATTCAACCAGGCACTGTTACAGCCTCACCCCAGTAGTCAGTGCCACCACCCCAAAACACCCACCACGGACCTTAAAGGAGAGATGGAACCACACCACAGAGGTCAAGGGAAGGGATGTCCACGCTGCAAAGAGTTGATATTGTCTGCATCCAACCCCACATCCCAAACCCACCCCCCTCACATGTACAGGCCTGTGTCTGTCTGGTGGAAATGAGCTGTAAATCAAGAAAAGTCCCTGCTGCTATGGCAAGTGCAGTATTAAAAGAGAGGCTGCTTTTCAGGAGCACGGGTTTGGAGAGTATTTTCAGGGAGCTGGGCCTCAACAAGGGCATTTAAAACGATGGCTAAAGTGCCCTTTGGAATTAGCCACTCTAGCCTGTGACTGAGAGATGCTGCTCCTCTCTCTCTCATGAGATCCTGTTAATCCAGGCAGTAAGGGAAGGCTCCAGTAAAGTGATGGCATGGTTTATGGACATATTTTCCACTTAAGGAGTGTGTTGCCACCAGTTAGGAAATGGCTTCTGAACTGGCACAGTCTGAGCATTCTGCAGAGGATGTGGTGCCCATAGTTATGCTCATCTTAAAGCAATGCCTCTGCAAACTGGGAACTAACCTGTGAGCCAGGCATGATCCCTACTTCCTGTGAGGTTAAGTGACTTGCCCACGGCCACACACTGTCACTGGCTGAGGTAGGCTTAGGAAGCCTTGATCTTCCATGAACACAGAGTAAGTCAGTGGCAGAGCTGGAAACACAGCTCAGAACCCATGGCCCCAGGCATCCTCATCCTATGCACTAGCAGGGCCATTTCTGGCAATTCAAGGAGTTACATATTAGGGACTTACTCTTAGGACACTGGTCAGGTTGCAGTTGGAGTACTGCGTCCAGTTCTGTGCGCAGGCCCTGCACTGGTATCCTGGAGCCAGTGCTGGTGGGGCCCTGAGCGGGGCGGCAGGAGCACAGGGCACGGGCTGGCAGGGATCTATGGAGCTGGGCTGGGCTGTGCCAGCAGGGAGAGAGGGGAGCTGCCCTGGCTCTACAGAGCCCCTGCCAGCCAGGACCTAGCGCTCCTGCTGCCCCATTGTTGGCTCTGCTGGCACTCCTGCCCAACTGTGGCTGGCCCCTGTGCACCCGCTCACTCCCAGTGCCCCCTACTCCAGCCCTGTGGTACAGATGGGGACCAGCGTGCACAGCCCCAACCCTGCACACCCGCGCTTTCCCCCACGCCTAGCAGCAGTTTCTGCCTAGTTGCTGCTGCTGTGATGCTGGGGCGGATAGTGTCCCACAGGAGTGTTGGGGGGTGTTCAGCGGTGAACCCAGAAGTGGGTTCTGGGTCTGCCAGGGAGTGCACTAGGGGGCCCTCCTGTGGCCCCCCAGCTCGACAATTGGCCACAGGGGGACCCCGGGTGCCCTCCCCAGACCCAGGAGGCACCAGTTGCTGAGCTGCGGGAGGTGCAGAGGGGACCCCCAGATGATCCCTAGCAGACCCAGAAGTGGACCAGAAGTGCTTCTGGTCCTCTTCTAGGTCTGCTGCCGAGTGCGCTGGGGAGCCCCCCACACTTGTGTGGGATGCTCCATCTGCCCCAGCATCACAGCAGTCATGAGCCGCCTGGTTCCTTGAGGTACGTAGAAAAAAAATATTTAAAGCTGTGTCTATGTCTCAATTGCCAAATCTTTCCAAATCTCTCCAAATTGATTTGGAGGGTTCCAAATCGATTAGGAGACATTAAAGGGTCCTCTGATTCGATTTGGAGATTTGGCCACCGAATTGGGCCAAATCTCTGCTGAATCAAATAAGGGACCCAAGACCTTGGACAGAGACCTATCAGCTGAGCTAGCAGGGTAACTGCATTAGCTTTGTAGAGGCCAGCTAATGTCCTCTCTATGCATTAGCCAACAGGGAGGGATGCAACTTTATAAGCCAGTTACACAAACACGGATGCACAATTCTAGCATAGGCCCATTTCTTTATACACTGGGTATGCCTGGTCTTTCCCATGGCAAATGTTTGACTGAACATGTAATTCTTCATTGCAGCAAGCCCAGTAAGTGTAAAAGTCTAGTAAGTGAGGGAGATCTTTCACTCCTGTCCTACCAGATATAGGGATTCATTTTACTTTGTTAGTCTTTATTATGGCAATGAACATTATATTGCCATTTAAATGAAGCAGGCCTGCTCACTACATCTACAACCTCTAGTACTGCATTTAGGAGGCAGCTCAAGTGAAAATGACTTTGGAAAGGCCAAGCGGAGGCCATCAGAGTCATTAAGCAGAGGTATCAGGGTACTGGAGAGAGAATAAAACCAAATTGCCTCCCCTTTGCCTCCCTACTCCCAGGTACCAAGTGCAAAGAACTCAGACGGGCTGAAGGGAATATCACTCTTGTGTCTTATAGTCTGGGTAAATTTGGTCCTGCCCCAGGGCAGGGGTTAGATTAGATGAGCTTGTGAGGTCCCTTCCAGCCCTACACAGCTACAATCCCTTTCCCATTCATGTGCTGGCTGCTGGCTGCTGCAGAGCCATTGGGCTGTCCCCAGAGCACCCAAGCCCGTTTATTTTCCATCTGTTGCCTGTCCAAAGCAGTGCTAATAAACTCCAGGAGGATTGTGAGCTGTCAGTCATGGAAGCAGTGCTCAGGACCAGCATAGGCAATGGGGAACAAACAGGTTTCAGAGCAACTTCAGGGTCACGGGATGGAGACCACAGTGCAATAGCTGCCTGCAGAGACAAGAGGCCACTGTATTAGTGGCTTGCCAGAGGGGAGCAATGGAGACCGGCTGTTGAGGCAAACACAGATAGCCCAAGTCCCAGTGCACACTCACAGCCATAGGTGGTTGTAGGCTCTTCGGCTTTTCTTTTTGCAGCTGCTGACTGCTGCCCTTTAAACTCCTGCATGCATTAATTCTTCATAACCAGAGGGAAGAAGCTCTTGGACAAGAAGGAGTTAAGGGCCTCTTATCTGCTTTAGGCCACATTTCACTAAATTAACTATCTGGGAGCACTTCTCCCTAGTCCCGGAAGAGAGTGCCATGGGAACTTGGACTCTGGTCCCCTGATGCCACATCTAGTCCCCTCTCTTGACAAATGGGACAGAGGTAGCTGATAACTGAGAGAAGGACAGTAGTGGTGTAGGGAACCACAGAAAGAAGACCTCCTTCTTGCTGGAGATGGTTTCAGTCCACAAGCCTAACTCCAGACACCACAGGCTCAAGATCCTCTACACTTTCATCTCTGCTTCTTAGGGGTTTCTGAAGATGATTCAGACCATAAAAGAGAGGGCACTGAGCTGCCTGAAGCAACAGAGGATATAACTCTAGAATGAGAACATGGCCTGGGGTAAAATCCAGGAATCTTTGACCAAAATTTTTCAGACTTGCAAGTCTGTTGGACCCGTCTCCAGCAAGCAGCAGGCCTTCTTAGTGTGTATTCCTAAACAGGTAGGCACCTGTTCAAGAACCTGAATGAGTGGCTAACTTTCAGAAGTACCTAGATCTGCCACTGAACTCACAGTCTTCAAAGGTTTTATTCCAGGTTCTAGGTCACAAGCATATTAAAAGCAAACTGCAAATGAAGACTGTTGAAAAGCAGCCAGGTTTCCCTGCACATTTAGCTGATGTCAGTTGTGAGCAAACACAGATGCTTTTGCAAATTAAAAGAGGGACACATTCAGTAGTCAGTGGCAGACTGTGGGGATTTACAGCTGAGACCAGCCTACTTTAAAGGCAAGGCAGCCTAATCAAACACCCATAGCTTCTCCTTGCTTTTGAAGGCCAGATTGCCCCCTTTACTTTTGCGAATATACTCCATGGAGAGGTGCCACACGCCAACAGTGGCTGTTTTGCACCAGAATCCTTTGTCCTTTCTGTCCCCTGGTCCCCAACAAGTAAAGCTAGTTTCTTAGCTTCTTTTACTGAAATGGGCTCGTTTCTTGAGGATGCCAAATGGAGACATTGTTCTGTCTAACCCTCAAGTGTTCGCCTGTGAGAACAGATCAGTCAGTGAGATTGATGCAGTGTACACAGAGTCCCACATCATTACAATAACAATGGGTTTTCCTCAGACCAACTCTGTTTGATCAAACCCACCAGCATTTAGAAACATCGCAGCTAGGAGAGCTGCTTGATAGCAGAGTGCCTGTGCAGAAATGTTTTCTGAGAAGCAGCATTGTGCAGTTGTTGTAGCTACGCTGATCTAGGGAATACAAGAAGCAAGATTCATTTGGCATCAACTAGGCCTGGAGTCAACACTGCTCTTAAAAAAAACAACAACTTAGCAACTAACTTACTTTAAAAAAACAATTATGAAGGCCTTTGAAAGAAAAACATATTCAAGTCTGAGTAGTCCCCGTTTTCTGAGGGTTCACTTTGATCTACAGCCTGACAACCCATATCGCAGTGTACTTCTTCAAAATCATTCCCTCTCTATGCACCTCTAAGTTAGCTGTGGGTAAATGCAGGCTCACTCAGCCCAGATATCTATTTCCCCTTATTTACCGTGAGATGAACAGCCAGCACATTCATCTTGCAGGGTAGAAGGGAAAGAGAGAGATGTAGAAGTCATTTCAGAACATAACCTCTGATTGACAGCAGCAATATCGCCCACTTGAAAAGTGAACATGGATCACACAACTTTCTCCTAGGAAGTCACATGGCTTGTACAGATTTTGTTAGCAAGGGAATCAAACTTTTCATATCTGAACTTGTAAAGAGACACTGCCAAGTTACAAGTCCCAGGTGAAATCCTGACCCCAGTGAGTGAGAGGCAAAACTCCTATTCACTTTAAAGGGGGCAGGACTTCATCCAATACCTAAAAATCCACACTAGCATTTCTTATTTATTTCAGTTTCAAGTAAGGCTGGTGGTTAGACTGCCCCTGGCTATGACATCGTTATGAAAATAAACTGGCCCATTTTGCTTTGGTTTGAAGTTGTTCCTAATCAGTCTCACTTGGTCCCAATCTCACCAGAGGCACACACGGAGCTGCAAAAAGCCACAAGGGAAGGTATGAATCCAAACCAATCCCTCCAAATTAAAATCCACTCAGGAAAATATATTTATAAAGACTTAGCTTTGCACAAAGCTATTAAACACAATAAATATGGGGCCTAACTGAATCTCCTGAAGAGGAAGTTTGGGTTGGAGGTGGTGAATTTAGACTGATGTTTATTAACTACTATAAAAAGGTTCAACATGATGGAACTCAAAGCTCATTTAAAATGATGCAAAGTGCAGATAAACCATAAGTGCAAGCATGACACACAGATAGGCCATCTACCCTCCTTCTATGGACACTGTAACAAAATAGCCTAAAACACTCAATTCCAAGGGACATAGCCACAGGTCCCTTAAAATGTCAAGCAAACTGTTGCCGCGCAACATTAGAAGTGTTCATCTTTATGGGCATCAAATTCAACTGATAATGGATCAGTCATCCCCTGTAGCTAGCAATTTACATATCCAGCCTGCAAGCTGTTATGGGGTCAGTGGACATGAACTACATGAATAAATTAATTCCTAATAGGGAAATTAATGTCCATCGTAACTCAACTTAATGATCACATTTTCTTATAAAAAGTATTTCCAAGGGATGTCCATGCTGGACTAAAACAGATCTGTAGTACATGGTACATGAAGTATATCTGGGCTGTAGATTATAAGATACGTTTCGAAAATGTGACATGTTCATGTTTCACAAGTGAAACAAATGTCAGCTTACCCAAAAGGAAACCTTCCCTGGGTTGATTTATAACATGTCAAACAAGTGATTTTAGTGCACTTGTATTAAACTGAAAGCCTTATCTTCCTAGCAAAGGAAGATGTCTTTTAACACGTTAAAATCCAAGGTTGATGTCTTAATCTACTGCCAGTATGCACATTTATGTTACATACCTGGGGACCAGATCAAATGTTAAGCCTTCTACACCAGAGATAAAAACAAGCCAAGAAGAAGTGAGCCTAATTTTCAAAGGTATTAACCTCCCTAAAACAACACTGACTTCAGCTGGAGCTGTAGGCTTGGCCCCAGCAATGCAGCTAGGAGTTTAAGGAAGTGGATGAAGTAGGACCTTTATTTTATATATAACATTCAGTACAGACCCAGAAATTAGCTTTATTTTAATGCAACATTTATATATTAGAATAGATTTCTGAGACAGAAGAGCCCCAGGATTAAAAAACAAGACCAGAAGTGAAGAGATCTGGGTTCAGCTTCCAGCTCTGTCAAAGCCTCTCCATGTTATACTGGGTAAGTCACTAACTTCTGTGCCTCAGTTTCTGTGAAGTGAACTGTACTGGTGCTAGAGAAATGCCTTGAGATTCTGAAATGAAAAACAGCTATAACAGCTCCATTCAGCTTTAGGCAAAAAATGCAGAGGTGCTGAAGGATCAGACCTAAAGGAAAATGGGACCTTGGGGAAGGGAAAAAGGAGGGTGACTCTGAAAGCCTACTTTTGACCTCCATAGTGCTTTTCATCCTTATTGATCCCTCCCCACTGTACTCAGACCACATAGCCCCTCTGTCTCAGTGAGATCTCTTCAATGCTTATTTGTTGCTGTGTAACAGGTAACAACCAGTTAACAGGTAGAAAAGGACAAAACCAGCACTAGCTATATGGCAAGAATCAGTATGTTGGTTGCAGGTGCTGCTGCCCTAGCGAGGCACCTGCCTCACATGGCACAGAGAAGCATCTGCCCAAAAAAGTGCAACTAAGATGCTGGGGAAAGCAATCAATGTGAATCAAATCTCAACCATGGAGTCTCTTACCGGCTGCTTATCAGTGAACACCATTGCTGAAACCAAGCCAGCCTAGAAACAACAGCACAGAGCAGCAAGTCGCAGAAGGCAATCACTGCTCCCGAACAACTCTTTCTTGCTTTGTCCAAACAGCTTTGCAGTATGCAACCTGCCCTCGTTTCACAGCTCCAGGAAGCTAGGGGTCAACGGGCTTGGTCTCTTGTGTAGACAGCCCGGATGTCTCAGTAAACCTTGCAAGGTCCTGAGCTGCCCTGACAGTAAGCACTATTGGACAGATACTTGTAATGAAAAATAAAGCAGCTTCTTTAGGGTAAAGCCACTGCTGAGCCCTGATGTGCATCCAGTTTGTAGCTAAGACTGAATTTCACTGGGCAGGAGAGCAAATCTTGCCAACAGAAAGCACAGGCAGCTCCCTGCACAATCACCATGCACCAGTGTCTACCCCAGGGGGCTGGTGACTGGGAAAACAGAGGTGGAGACCAGCTGCCTGCTCTGGGTGGCATACACAGACTTCCTGGAGATGCCTCATAGAAGCTACTGCTGCTCCCTGCACCTTTATACTCCCACTAGGCTCCTGCTCCCTACCCAAGGCAGACCCAGGGTCAGGATTCACTGGGATGAAACGTGCCCATCGGGCAGACTCTGAGCCCCATCCCCCTGTTACATCTAACTCAGGGACATCAACCTGGGTTCCCATAACTTTCCTGCCCATGGGGTACATGCTGAGGTATGTGCTCTGCAAGGGAACAGAGGGGCTGGGTACAACAGGAGCTCCAGACAGACCTTCAGCTCAGGAAGAAACACCATCCTAGGTGGGTACTCTTTCAGCTGTAAGTCAGGACCAGCTCCACCAACAGGACAGCCAAGGTAATAAGCATGGTCTCAGCCCTGCAAAAACCAGCTACTCACTGCTGCCAAGGGACACCGTGAGCCTGAGAGTTAACCACAATTTCAGCACCAGGAGCCAGGACAGAGATGGTCTGTGGCTTTGAAGCATCCTTCGTGCTGCCAGAGGGCAGAACTGGTCGGTGCTGACCAAGCAGACAGCTCCCTGGGAACTGGTCTTCCCATTCAGGCCACTTCACGATAACTGCAGGCCAAGCCCGCTGAGCACCAAGGGCTGGAGATGAAGCCATGGGGCTCTGCTGGTGGTAGTGTGAAGAGCAGCAGGGCTAGAAAACCTGGAGTCTAAAATAGGCTTGCAGGTGCTGGCCTCAGCCGCTTCAGTGCACCACAGCTTTAGTCAGCACTGGTCAGGAATGAGGGGAACGAGATAAATGTCCCCCTAAGTGATGTTAGTGTGTTAGCATTGTAATATCCTACTTCCTGTCCTTGCTTTACCTGAGGCAAGTTAAAGGGTGCTTTTGATGTTTTAGGCACCAGGTCTGGTAGTTGTGCATGGGGCTGTTCCTGAAGCTTTTCAGAACAAGAAAGATGAACACTTGTCTAGGATGATTTAGTCAGGGATGATCCTACCTTGAGCAGAGGGCTAGACTAGATGACCTCCTGAGGTCCCTTCCAGCCTGACTTTCCTATGACTCCTCTCACAGGCAAAAGGTTTCCTTCAGCAAGGACCCAAACTCCCTGATTCACACGCTCAGACTGTGGGGAGGCTTGTATCCAGATATGCACCTCAGCTCCAGCATCAGTCCCCTCCCTCTTCTAGCAGTCCCCTCTCCATGCTTACAATGCTCCTGGTAAAAGGAAGAAAGCAAGGTATGAAACGAGCGGACAGCCTCAGCCCAGCTCCTTGGCAATGGGTATCCACATCACAACCTGCCATAGCCACACATAATAGCCCCATTTGGTACCTCCCCACCAGCTGAGATGACTGAGTTGGCACAGAGCCCACTACAATGCTGGGTTGGGGCCCAGGACAGGAGAGAGCAGGAAAGCTTGCTGCGAGCGCCAAGAATATCAACCCAGCTCCTCCCCATCACTGAGCTGCCATTTAAAAAGAAGGATGGGGAAGAGTAGCTGCATCCATGACAAGAAGAATGGTGTGATTAAGAAGCACAAGAGCATTAGTGTAACTGCACCAATACTGCTCCTGCCTTTGTGGTGAGAAATGCCTTCAGCCTTTCCCTGGTTCACACTCTCCTAAATGGCACACTTTTTTTTCGGCAGATCTTCCATGTCACAGACAGTTTGACTCCAGCCTGAGTTCAAGCTCCTCCAATGAACTGAGACACAGTCCACACTCAGCAGTGGGTTTGATCCATTAGCTCAGATGGCGTGATACGGAGGGAGCTTCATATTATGAGGCACAGAGATAGACGTGACACCCAACTGAGGTTTAGTCTCCAAACCTGCAACGCTGCAACATCTCAGATTAAAAATAGCTCTATTTTACACAGCCTGCCAGAGCTGGAAAGGAGGTGAAAATCCACAGGGGAGCTGATTTAATGTGCTAAAAAACAGAATTCTACCGACACGAATGTATACACGCTAGTTCTAGGACAAATATAGCACACATCTTTTGGTTCTCAACTCACGTTTCACTGGGCTGGAAAAATACATTTTAGGGAGGTTTTTAAGCCATCTCCAAAGCTTGAGCAAGCCTGGCCCAAGAAAGACATGTGAAAAAAGGGTCTCTGGATTGTCACAGGCATCCCATGTCTAGTGTCCCTGATCTGGTTTCTCTCTCAAATCCCAAGGGCTCATCTCTTCCACCAGCAACATATTTGGCACAAAGAAAGAGAGGTGACTATTACTGAACTTTATCGTCAGAGTAATACATCGAGGCCCACATGCTGGTTGCTGTACAGATGCAGAAACGAGGAAGAGCTCACCAGCCAAATAAGAAGGATAGGGACTGCAAGCAATAGCATCAGTTTTCTCTGGGAGAATGGAGGCAGAGCGATTGACTCCCTGGACTCACAAAGGAACTTTGTGGCAGAGCCAACAACTGGCCTCAGATTACACCCAAATCCCAGCCCAATGCCTTACTCGCCAAACTAACTTTCCCCAACTGCAGAAGACTGCGTTCAGAGAACAATGCTTCACCTCTTTCCATAGCCTGTCCCCAGTTCAGCCAATAGCTCCAATACCGAAAGCAGTCCCACCTGCCTCTGCACATCCCAAAAATAAGTAGTGGAGTAAAGCTGCATGTGCCTCCACTTTAATCCTGGGCGAAACCTGCCCAGCTCTTTGGGGATAGCACAGCAAGTTGTCCATTTGTATTATTTAACACAGAATACACTATTTTTCCACAAAAGTTACAGCTCTGCTTCTTGGAGTCAGGCAGTACACTCCGCCCTTATTGCTTGGTAATAAAATAGCAAACGGACAGAAGGACTTCCAGAGCGACCAGAGACTTTACAGGAAACTCCCAGAAAATAGCCTAGGAGCTGGCAGAAGCACAGCGCTGTCAGCAAACATACTAATGCATTTCTCAAAATGTGGAGGGTTAAACGTACCTAACATAGGCAGACAAGGTTCTTTGGGTAGATGTGATATCTTTTATTTAGCTGGTCTAATAACAGATATCACATTGACCCAAGAACCTTGTCTGCCTACATCCTATAGTGATGCAGGAAGAGGCAGGGTAGATAAGGGATTATGTTTAGATCGCTGTTGCTATTTAGAGTCCTACTATAATACATGGAAGCACTGAATGACTTTTGCTCCTCACTCTGAACCAGCTGAGGAAGAGCAAAGCTGAATTCTCCACGCAGCACTGGCAAATATTCCAGGAATCCATAACTGACTGGACAGTAACACCGAGCATCAGGAATCATCACAGCCTTAGCTCGATACCCTTAACTGTGATGAGCTGCAGAATTTCATTCTCAGCTGGGACCTCGTCCTGAGAGGTAAGAAACTTCTGCTTCTCCCGTTAGCTTGAAGGGAATCTGCTGGTGCCTGGGCAGTGGAAGAAGAGGGCAGATGCAGACAGATACCACAGCAATTGGTGCTATATGAACAGCATACAAAAAGAGTCACCAGAGCGCTTATGACACTCAAGCCACAGCGGTCCAGCCAAGTATCACTAAACCTCAGTTCAGGTTTGCTTTACATTACTCATTCCATTTAAAGTTACAAAAAACCTCCCAATATCGCTACAGGTAAATAATTAAAAAGGATTAAATGGAACCATCTACCAGGGAACTGCTGGAATCCTGAGCCATTGCCAGAGAAGATGAACTTGCCAAGATGTCATTTGGCCTTAGGCATTGGCAACAGGAACATACTGTGTGTGTTGCAGCCACACTTTTTGTCATTAACGTGGGGTTATTAGCCTATAAACTCACTGTTGCTTGCAAGAGCGGAGTAATTTTTTGCATGAAGTGGTTTGTTTTTCGGCAGGCCCAGAAGTTAATTAGTTTTCCCCGCTTTATTATTCCACGCGGTCAAATAACAAGATGGAGCTGCCCGTCAGCTGGAGCCACGCAAGGTCCAGAGAATTCTCACTGCACCTTTCACCACTGTTTACCGTGCCCATAAATCAGCTGCTAGTGAATGACTTTCTGCTCCAGCTTGTCTCGGCCACTGACAGCAATCCTAAATTGTCCCATAAATCAATGCAACAATGCCAGAGCTCAGGTCTGGGGACCACAGCAGGAGGGGACTGGAGCTTGGGTAAGTGCACACACCCACTGTCCGGGAGGTGATTCCAAACAGGCAGCCCTATGAGGACCTGGTCTCTAGGGCTGTCACATCCAGGGAGATGATGTGACCTTGGTGCCATGACACGCACAAGCATGACCCCCCGAGGAATGCCATCAGCATCTCTACTGCAAAAGATGTCCCATACTGAACCCCACCCACATGCACACACAGTATTCACTGATCCTTGAAGGAAAGAAGTCCTTCTGCTGTCCAGGGCCAGGAGTTTCTTTATACCCTGTGAGATGAAGGGGCGAAGCAAGCACCCTGCCCAGCCAATGCACTCATGCAGCAAAAGGCAGTGAATTAATGTCACCAAAAGGCTGCCATGTGACAAAAGAGCTGTAGCTTAGGGATGAGGCACCAGTCCAGGAGTGGAAAAAAAAATAATGGCAAGCAGGCATTTTTGCTTTTTCCCTTCGACAACACTGGTACAAGTGACAAATGTCTTGGGAGATGATGTCAATCCTCAAAGCCACATATGTACCTCGATTTCGGAGGGATAATCCTTCCAATAGGAATCTCCCCTCTTCATGCTGTTGTCTGTAGCATTTGTAAGCAGATTGCATTGCAGGAAATCAGGAAAAACCCAGATGAGGGCCCATCTCAGACTGCCCCACCTGAGACAGTAATGCCAGAGGAGCCAAACGGTATGACTGTCTAGCACAAATATGGTCACAGCTAGCAGGGGCCCAGCTTACATTCCCTAAGCAGGTCTATAGATCATGGACACTGTATTATAAGAGAAAGGAAAAAGTCCCTGCCTGCAATAGGCCAAGGAAATATGATGGAAACCCTGCTAGCTACAATCATTTCTACTGCCAGCCTGGGCCTGGGTCCCAACAGGTATGACTGGACACATGATTTTGGGAAGCAGAACTTACTGCTTTTGGGTGGTTCAGTCGTGTAGGATGCCAGCTACTCTAGCACCAGTCTAGTAAAGTCTGTGTCAGCCTCCACTCAACTGTGTAATGATAATTCATTCCATCAAGGCACTCTGTCACATGCTTAGGTGCCTTTCTGGATCAGGATCAAAGTGCAGAGGACCTTGCAGGATTGAGCCCTAACAGCTGTTTGGATGAAACTTTCTGTTCTTCACCTTGGTGGACACGTCTGTCTGTCTACAGGCTACCTTCAGTCAACCATTCCACCAAAACCCAACATCAGAACCAAGCTGGCTGCAGATTTCAGGGTCTGTCCCACCCCACCCCCAGTCTGAGTCTCAAACCCCTGATATAGAGAAGGGTAACAGAAGGAGCTCCCTAAAAATGGCCAGGAGCTGCAAAGCTAGCCACATGATGTGAATCTGGATCCATGGCTTTCCTTCCTCCTGCCTGGCTTATTTATTCTCATCTGCTGTCTCCTCCAAAAGGCTCCAGAGGAGACACAAAATACAGCATGTCAAGTATCAGAGACCGTGAAGAATGGTTCCTAAGGGGAAGATTTATCCAGCTTGTTTAACATCAGTTTCACCCATCATTACTCTGGTCACCAGCAGTGTAAGGTCACCCCAAGCAGCTGTTCCCGAGGGATGGGAGGAAAGCTGAGGGATTTACTTTTAAATTTGGGAGGAGAAAGAGAATTAAAAGCTCAAGTAGGACTTTCACATCCTCTCGTGATGGCTCCTTGACCCAGAGAAAGGCCTCAGAGTTGGAGCAGTGCTACTGCTAACTGAAATCAGGTCTCAGAAATCTGCAAGAAATCTTTGCCTTTTTAAAGGAGTTAAATGAGAGATGAACCCCCATCAGGATCCAGCTCGGACGTAAAAGGCATGACTCACAGCATCATGCAGTCACCGGGACAAGTGCAGCCAATCATCCCCAAGCTCCTCTGTCGATAAGTCCCAGTGCTGCCGGCATGGGGACAATGCAAGATAGTGGTTTCTTTTGCCCCAGCCACCACTCTGCAGTTGAACCTCTCCTGCTGCCCATCAGCCTGTTGGCATGACATGGCAACAGCCCAAGTCAGATGTCAGCCATTGTGCTCCCTCCTGGGCTGCTGAAGAGGATTTGGGTCAAGATACCACACAGCATCTTTCCAAGGTGCTATGCAGAGATGTTTCAGCTACCAGGCAGCTGTCTTTGGGGTGGGTCACAGCAGGTGCACTACACTGGTGTCATCAGGCAGGCTTTTCAAAGGGCCTTTAAGAGCAAAAGTGAGGGTTGGTTTCTCTAGCTAAAATTGCAACACAGTCAAAAGAACACAACTACCCAGCTGGGGACATGGTGAGAGCACTAGGGTTCATGTCTCATCTTGCACAAATATAATCTGCATGTGTATGATCCCATGCTCTCAAGGGACCTTGGCTTCACATGGCCTTAGCAGCAGCAACAGCTAGGATCAGATGGGATGGCAGAGAGACACCCTGAAAACCTGGAGTGCAGCTTCTTGCAATAGCCCCATTTATACACGTGCCTAATACTGCCTTTTCTGACCTCCCTTCACCTGGGTCAGCATTGCCCCACACATTTTGACACTGAGCAAGTTTCTAATCTGTACGTGCAGCCACTGTACCGTATTTGGAGAGAGATTGCAGCTTCAGTAAGGTGATTTCTGGATTTTCCAAGTCTCTGCTATGCCAAGCCCACAGCATTTAGTTTGTGAACATGTTTTTCCAGCAACAGCTCAACAGAAAAGCAACACAAGCTTCATACCTGTAGGAAAAGAGCTCACCTTCCTGACCTCCTGGAAAGTAACTTTGGAAGCCTTTTCAATGGAGCATGTACGAAGTGATGGTGATAAAAAAGGAGGAAGCTGGCTGGGCAGCTGGCACAGTTCCCATAGAGATGGGACCCCACTCAGATCATAGTGCTGTGGAACGAGATGCTCAGTACATGGGCAATTTGCATAGCAGCTTTCAGACACATTGCTGCTGAGACTTTTTTTTTTAACACACAAGCTCAGATGTTAATGTTGTTTTAATGGGCTTTCACATATAAGGTGGGATGTCGAGAGTGACACGTTAGCAAGAATGTACGTGCCTCTAAAAACAAAACCACTTGGCATGTTAGACCAAAAATACAGGAGTGTGTGTGCTACCAAAACCCACCCCCAGACCTCAAACTGCCTGCCAGGAAGATAATGCAGAGGGAAAGTCACCTGCATGCAGTGCAACTCCCTTTACATCTGCTGCTCTGTGCTTTAACATGCAGGTTTCCCACGTCAGAGCCGGAGGGGAGAGTACATGCATATTTCTGTGAAGGGACTGCAGCCTCTTGAAACCTCTGCCAATGCAGAGGTGCATCAGGCTGGCATGAGCCGTTTAAAAAAGATCAGACTCATTCTTCCACATGCATGAACATCACTGGGCTGCCGGGACTTGCACAAGGGAGTGAAGCATGGTCTAATGATTAGCACACTCCTCCAGAACTGGAGAGACTTGGGTTCAAACCCTTGCACCAACACAGACCCCTTCAGCAAGGGATTTAGCTGCTTTGATGGGTGGTAAATTCACATTTTCCTCTCTTAATGTCTGTTTGGTGAGAGAAGGCCCTAAAAGCAAGGCACTTAAATACCTTGGAGGATAAGGGCCTTAACCTGGGCCTCAGTTTCTCCATCTGTAAAATGGGAAGACAGCATGTTCATGCTTCCCAGCAGTGCTGAGGATAAATATATGGAAGGATTATCAGGCACTCACATGTTGCAGGAGCAGTAGCCACCTAAGTGCCTGAGACAGCTGGCTGGCCTGCTCTAGGCAAACACCTGGTGTGAGCGCCCACAGCAGGGTACACCTTGTTTGGAAAATCTGCCCTCAAAGGTGTTTAATGCAAGATTGAGGTTACTGGCTCACAGCTCCTGCCACAGCATCTCGCCTACTCTTGCACATCTAGCCAATGCTCCTGGACAGCAGCAGTCATACCGGCCTTGGGAGTAAAGCAGGGGACCAGGAGTCTGCTCATAATCAGCTCTGCCACCTTCAGTGGGTCTTGCCCTTAATGTGCTAAGTCTTCCCTTTGTTAACACTGGGCGTTGAGAGGCTTTGAGGCCCTCAGAGAAAGCCCAGAGCTGGAGGGGCTGCAAGGGCAGAACACCTCCCTCACCCAGCAGAGAGAGACCCCTCCATCTGACAGGGACGGGGGCAATACAGTCCAAGGGTAATTTTCTAATCCAGGAGGAGCGAAAGGGTTAACACTGCATGACAGAGGTCAGCAGCGCCTGGGGGAGGGAAGTGAAAGGGAAGCATTGTGGTTCCAGACAGCGGCTGGCCGTGGCCCCAGCCCCACTTGAGAAATTTAAAGTGATGGTGGTTCTGGGAAGAAAGAGGATGGAGAGCCCCGCTGAAACCTCGAGTCTTTGTCGCTCACAAAAGAGCGTCCCTTGACTCATTAATTGTGTGCTCCACGGAGGGAGTGCCTCAAAGAGCAGCGGATGACACACGCCCAGCTGTCCCTCTCGCCCCCTCCCAAAGGTGGTGGGGCAGAGGCAGGTGCTCTGCCAGTGCCCTCTGCTCCAGACTAATCTATTCTGTCTCCTTGTCTCCTCCTCCAGAAGGCCACGCTGAAAACTGCAAATGATATTAGACGCCAGGGTGCGGGGCAAATACAGGGGCCCCTCTGTGCACTGCCAAATGAGCTCGGCTCACTTCTAAGTCCTTTTCCCCCTTCCACCACCCCCGTCTTGGTTGGGAGTTGGGTGGGGAAATAAATCCCTGGGCACTCCTACCAAGTGTCCAAATTCAATTGGGAAGGCAGATAGGGAAAAAGAGGGATGCTGGCTCCACAACTCAGTCTTGCCTGTGGGCATCTCTTCAGCAGGCTTCAGATCAGGTCGTCAGCCCGCATATTTTTTAAGAGCCCTTTCCGCTCCGCAACTTTTTCTTGAGAGAAAAACCCTGAAGACAAGCATGCATGTCTACAGAGGAGAAAAGTGAACCTGTCTGTACAAAAATGTTGTACCAACTGCTCAAATTAAACCATTTGGCTACTTTTTCTGGATATAGCCAATAGTACCTAGCATATCAGCTTAGATTATAGCAAGCCCTATTCTACGAAGACCTTTGCACTCTCAGTGACACGGGACCAACCCTACACTGAAAAAACTCAACTGCTTCACTGACAAGCCCCTGGCCAGGCTGTTTGATATTTGCAGCAGGTTCATCCTGCTCACTTACACTTTCTGGCTCAGTCCTTCTCCATATATTAGCACAAGGTTGTTGCGTTTGGGTCTCCACTACTGCAGGAAACAGACCTGGCTTCTCTGGCCAGGAGGAAAATAGGCTTTGGTCAGAGCAATTTTTAACCAGGGGTTCTGAACCAGGCAAGTTGGATTTGGGTGCACCCAATGTTGATCTGGTGATCACGGGTAAGCTTTTCCTAGCACAGATAGGAGCTCCATGATCTGCCAGGATGTCTCCGTAGTGTTGCTACTGAGCCTTGGCTCTCCACTAGCAGCCCACACAGCCAGAGTTTAATTTTGCACATCTCAAGATTCTTGGTAATCTCTGCTCATCTGTTACCATCCCACCCACGCACCAAGTTCAGAGAGGAATCCACGCTGCCACGCAAAATGCAGGCTGCACTGAAAGAGAACCGCGAAGTACCAGTCTAGCGAAGAGCTTCTTGTCTATTGAATGCATAGTTACACAAACAAGTCACTAGAGATAGTCTCCAAGGCATGGGCAAGAGGAAGGGAGAACTTGAAGGAGGGAAGCCAACACCAGGAACCCCTCTTCTGGGCAGTTTAAACGGCAGGGACTTGGATAAAGCGGGGCCTGGTCCAGGCTATTGCTGGGTTCAAATCCTGACTAATAAGGTTCTGAAAAGCCCATACTCCAGAGGAAAAGAAGCACAATTGTGGGTCTTTTGTTATCCTGTGCATGTCCAAGGACTTCAACCCCCAACAACAGAGTCGTAGTCCTCTCCCAAATGGAGATAACTAGGCACAAAGAGGGCTAGATAATATCTGCCTGAGATAACAGCCGATCGGGGAAGAGGGCCAGGGGCCTGACTCAGCCTTCCACTGGAACAACCAGGTGAACCCTGCCCCAACATGAGAACTGGGCAACCTCCCTTCATGCCTGCATGAGAACGAGAGAATCAGTGCAAAACGTTACTAATGGAAAACAAAGGACAACTGCCACATCCACCTTCACGCTGCCAGACCCTGCTCCCCAAAGCTGTCACACCCGTCACATAATCCGTCTCTGTGCTTAACAAAAACAGGGGTCCTCTACAAAGGAAAAGCTGAGAGACCTGATGGGGGGAAGGGAGCAAGCTGGCTCTGCTCGGAGTCTCGAGTCAAAACAGGGAAGAATGTGCAAAGAGCTCAGAAGCAACTCAGCCCCCCAAGAGGCAGCAGATGCAGAGCAACGGCCTGGGTGGTGGTGGAGGGTGTTTATGAGCACAATAAATAAGTGCATGCATCCATGTAAACGTTACCATATAAAAGTGACTTAGTGCCATGTCCCTAAAATAAAACTGTCCTCAAAAGCAGCACCTGGAAAGGCAGCTGCACTGCACTTCAACTGCCAGGCTGCAACGCTGGCTGCTCATTTCCAGGAGGATCCATGGGTGACATCCCAGCACCACTGAGTTCAGAGCAGTTTTGTCATTAGGTTCAGCAAGGCCAGGATTTTACCCTAGAGACATTTATTAGATCCTCACAGAGCAGTAGTCAGATATGAACCCCAACCTGAGCTAGAACTTTTAAGTTAGAGTTGGGTGTTTGACTGGTCAAATAATGTTTGGTCAACTGACCAGTCAAATATTGGTCCAAAATTGTAAGAAATTGCCAATAGGTCCAAATAATACACAGAAAAAGCAGAATTTTTCCATTAAGAAATGTGTCAAAAACAATTAAAAAATCATATTTCTGTCAAGAACACTTAAAAAAAAAAGTCATTATGTAAAATGGCTGTAATCTTTGACTGGTCAAAAAATACACAGTTGATTGACCAGTCAACTGACAGTATATGGCCAGTCATTAGCCCAGCTTGCCAACCCTAATTTAAATAAGTGGTGACCTTAGATCTAAGCACTGGCATTCTCAGCCTGGTGTCCTAGGCACAATTTGCCCCTGTAGAAGGGGCCACTGACATGGATCACTTATGGTGACCAGTGAGATTGAATAGAGCTGGCCAAAAGCTTTTCACCAACAAAAAAAATTGTTTTAGACTAAAACCTCCTGTTTTGATTAAAAACAATTTTTTTTAAACAAAAGATTTATATTTTTATAGGAAATGTGTGAATTTTCAATGTTGTACATCTGAACAAAGAAGTCTGAAATTTTGGGGGGAAACCCGAAAAGAAGTTTTTACAAATTATGAGGAAAGATGTTTTTATTGTGATGTTTCACACGGTGGCAGACTACCACCGGCTCCAACTACTCCCTTGACCCTTGCATGCCATCACCCCTGCAATCAGAGCCCAGATCACACCTCTCCCACTGCAAATTCTCCCTAGAGTTTTCATCTGTTTTGCTCACCCCTGCCCCCTCCAGTCACCAGTACTACCATTCTCCCCCAGGGTGGTGAATGGAGAGATTTACAGGCAGACAGGGAGCAAGGACACCACCACACTGAACCCTGTATCGGAGAGCTAGGAGGCCAGTGCTCCGGGCAGGACAATTCCTCCCTTATTTGAACGCGCCCGGCAGGAGGATTCCCAGGCACCTGTTCCACCTCCAGGCAAACATGCAGAGGGACTCGTGTTTAGCGCTGCATGGTAACGGAGCCGTAACTGTCAGGGACATCAGTGCATGTATGTCCTCTCGCCATTGCAGCGGGGGGCCTTCTATTGTGCTCACATTTCATGCAGACTCCAGCCAGAGTTCAAACAAAACACAGACCCCTCTGTTGACGCAGTGAGTTCCTAGATATTCGGAGCGCGTTTCATGATGAACGGCATCTCACTATTCATTGCGCAGCTAATGGGTTTTCTGTCTTCCTGATATAACACTGAAGGAAGACGCCAGCTTTTTGCTTTTGCCCACAGGCAACAAGGGCTTTATTGATTTACTCGGGACTTGGGACTGGTTTTTCACAAGCTGCATTCTCTCTGATAATAAAGCCTTATGGACAGGGCTTAAATTTCCAGCTGCAGCCCTCATTGAAACATGGCTAATTATTTGGGAACTTGCTTTACAGTCTGTTTCCCTCATCATTAGGGTAATGTTCCACAAGTCCCACCACCATCAAACCAGTCTTTAAAAAGACACTTTGCTATTCAGTCAAATCCTCTGCACCCCTACCTGTTCCCCTCCAAGCCTGAGGCAGCTACCAGCCTTGGCCCCCAGCCTGCAGGGGCTCCAAGACTGCAGCCAGGGAGTTGGCAGGATCAGGAAAATTAAGGCAAACTTTTGAAATGAGAAAAAGAATTCAGAATGGCTGAAACAAATCACGAGCGAGTCCTCTGGCACTTGAGCTGCTGGCACGACTCAGTGGAACACTAACAAATTAAAACGTACTTTGCAGGTTTAAGTGACTGACCATTAAAAGGATCTTGTTCCCGCGCCCTCCAACCACCACTTCGCTACGGTGTGTGATGGCAAACGCTATTCAGCCCAGATTTATGGATTAATAAGAAATCGTACCTCACTGGGTTATAAATGGACTCTCATCGCGACTGGTAGTTGTACCGTTTGCTGAATACTAACTGAACCCTCTGCAGTGGAAGGGCACCCATTGGAGCGACTGCACCACAGCCTTCAGTTTTGCAGTTTCTCCACATTCAAGGAGCAGGGTTATTGACTCGTAAAGCAGTGAAGAAATCCCATCAGCACTTTAGTACTGCCAGAGCAATGCCCGGGGAAGAGTAACAGCTCACTTACAGACAGGGATACTTACATGCACGCACACACACAAGCACAAAAGTTTAGGACATGAAGATAGCAGTACAGCTTAGGAGCAAGTCAACCCTTAAAAAAAGCCACCAAAAAACCCTGTTTGTTATATATACTTAGCATTTCAGCCTGACAGCCAAAAGGAATGTCATAAAGCAGCTATGCTAGGAAAAGCATCTAAAAGCATCATTTAAAAAACTAGACTCCAGGATCGAGATTCTCAACCAGTATTAATCAACCTGGACTGATCCACTTCCAGGGAACTACAGCAATTTAAACCCACGGAGGGTCTGACTTATTATATTTAGTTGATAAAATTATGGAAACATTTTTTTGAAAGTTAAAGGATTAGGTCCTCTGCTGGAATATGTGGGTATAGCAAGCAATATCCTTGTGCTGAGGATCTAGCCCAAAGCATGCAGTGATCATTTGGAAGCTGCTGACTTGCAAGAGAGTCTTTCCATCCACAGAGCAGATAAATCACAACTGGTTGCAAGTTTAACCCCCCCCAGCCGACACCATGCCTCGGCTCTGATTCGGGTCTAGTAGAAAGTTCAGTGTCCAGAACCCGTTCCATACTGTGGGTGCTATGGGGGCTGCCAATGCAAGTAGCAGTGGTGACCAAGATGTGGATACCAGCCCATTGGGAACTGGATTCACCTGGGCCATATACTAACACTTAGTTTGACAACAAAATGCAAAGCAGGAAAACACACAAAGGAGAGCGAGCAGGTGTTAGAGCCTTGCTTACCAGACAAAGAGCGACAACATATCTGCATTGTTCACATACCTGATCGAACAGAGCTTTCCAGTGCTGAGAGGTAAGAGGCAATGCATGAAGAAGGGAAAAAAAAAAGAAAAAAATGTATAAGAGCAATGATATTAGAATGCATCTAAGAAATCTACTTAGACAAATAACCAAGGGGGCACGTGGACCGAGAGCCAGGCATTCATGCCGCGTCATTCAATGCCAACCGTGATGCACTGCAAGACCTGGAGCAGGTCACAGTCCCCCTACTTTTAATGTCCACATCTGTGAAAAGGGAAAGAGGGGCAGTTTCAGCTCTCACAGGGAGGGGCTCATTTTGAGGATTAACACTCACACTGTGCTTTGGAAAGGTCAAGTGCTAAGGACAGTTATTAAATCTGCCCAATGGCATCAGAGCTGCCCCACGATCTGGATGCACACCGATCTGCACACACAAGAATCCCACTTGCACATGGCAAATCCATGCTTAGTGCTTACACAGCCTTTAGCAGGCTCAGAGTCTTTCATGAAGCCCATCAGTGACCATGTTTCACATTTTGGACTGCCTTGGATTCCAAGGCTCTCCCTACCCATCCCATCAGGCTCACGCTCCATCCCAGCAGAGGGAACATGAGTAACGTGTCATTCCCTATTGAAGTGTCCAATCTGACATAAAAGAATGCCCTCCCTCCATTGTTCAGGGCAGGACAAGCAGGTTGAAGCTTCCATGTAGCATTGCTAGTGGGACACAGTAACTCCTGCTGCAGTGTCCCAAGAAAAAGTAGTACCAGAAGGGTGCTTGACCCCCTGATCCCCGATCACCACACAACACTCTCGACTTGCATCTTGCTCACTCACCTAACACAGCAAATGGGAAAAAATTAGCACCAGATTCTACATAAAAAAGCACCTGCTCTATCTTATGTCAAATAGAGCTCTGGTTAAAGTCTTACATAGAGAGTGAATAGTATGTCATTACATGTGGTAAGCAAAGCCCAAAAATTGAAGCGAGGGGACATAGTTTGCACATTAATTCATTGGATTCTCACTGATTGCTCAGGCTGGGGATTTTTTGCGTGGCTCTTCTTCCTAAACTCCCATTCATCAGTGTAAATCTGCAGTCAAATCCTGTCTTCATTTAACGTCACCGTGAACATGGTAATGACATCACGGCAAAGCTGCAAGCAGACAGTCCCCACTTCTCCAATGGTTAACGAAGTATAAAGGTTGATTGCGGATCAGGTCTTGTCTAACAAGCTAAGGAGCATACCTTGAGTTTCTGAACTGAACTCCAGTTTGGTCCTGTGTACTCCTTGCACAAAGTGATTTTAATTCTCAAAGATGATAGTCTGCAGCCTGCTAGCCTAAAATTATGGACCAAGAACAGGCAGGAGAGGCATTTACACCATCTCCCCTCTCATTTCATGTTCAGGTTGCACATAAATTATACTTTTCAAGGATGTTGATGGGCCACCCTTTTCCCTGGTGAAACAAGCCTCTTACCCCGTTGGCAGGTAGGTGGAAGTTATTTCCATTTTACAGATGGGGAAAAGGAGCTGAAAAGGGTAGATCGAATCCCCACTGAATTCACTGGAGTGATTCTCTTGATATCAGTGGGGTTAAGTCAGGCTCCAAATGCTTTACGCCCAAGGTCATGTACAAAGGCAGGATGAGACCCTTATCTAGGTGCTGTTGTGTGCATTAACCTAGACTTCATCCCCTTTTTCTCCCCCTGCACAGCACCTTCAGCCTCTATTGGCTTTAACTCAGGGTGAAGCTGCTGAGCTCCTTGCTGGAGCAAACTGCTAATGACTTGACGCTACTACAGACGAGAGCAGCTCAGAGGCATTTCTCCCACTGGGGAAAGGAAACACAAACTCTTTCTTGAAATCCAGCTATGCAAGTACTGCACTAACCAGAGGGACCGGAAAACACAATCAAAGACAAATAAGTGCTGGGGGCTCGGGGATTTAATATTACATGAAAGAATCATCCATATGGGGTTTCTCCTCTCTATATATTCTTCAAATAGGCTTCACTCAGTCATATAGTCTGTGTTGTATCACAGGTCAAATTAGATAATGTTAACATTTCCAGCTGGATTCCTAAAATGTATTGCTCAAACCTGGGAACACAGCTCTTCCAAATACTTCTGCTTTGCTTCCTGCCGTTTGGGAAAGGATCCGACTGCAAAACCAACCTGCCAATGTTTTCAGAAGGGAAAGCCTTTAGGATTTTTGTGCGTCCCCTCTGACATCAGAGGATAAAGGGCGCTCAGGTTATTTTGTCCTGAGTTCACAAGTCTTACTTTCGTTCTTATTGATGGCCCATGTGCCTCAGAAGAATAATTTTCCAGTGCCCTCTGCTATCTCCCTGCTTCAGTCTCCTCTATCAGTTTAACAGGAAAAGAGCCTTTGCTTCCCTTAGCTAAGGGGCATTGCAAGGGTAGAAGGGGCATGATCCTGCTTTCCTTGCACACCCAAAACTCCCAGTGAGTTAATGAACACACAACACTCCTTAGGCTCACAAAGAGTGCAGGGTCATCTCCACACTGCCTGTGAAGCATTTTCTACAGGGAAAGTCCATGCCAGCGGTCAGTAATTATAGGCCAGGTATTTTCCAAAAGAGAGGAAGATTCTGCTTGCTAAGGGCACTGTTATCTCCCAAGTCTTTTGAGGGGGAACAGAAGGGTGGTGGTGGTGGGGGGGGGGGGGTAATTTGAGCAGCTGGACACATCTGGTTCAGAAAGAGCAGGATTATAAAGTGCAGGATTATACAGTGTTATAAACCTAGAAGGAAGGAGGCAGCAGTGCAGAAAGAGACCTTCACGAACGCCTGACCCAGCACCTGCTCTATCCCTAGCAGGCGTCGCATCCAGCCGGGATGCCCAGCGCCAGGACCAGCAGCAGCACTGGGGACAGGGGAGACGTGCAGCGGAGTTCGCGCCGGGAAGGAGCCGCGTCCTGTCGTCGGCCAGAGACGCAGCCGAGTCGGCCACCCTGGCCCCGGGGGCCGGAGGGGACGAAGAGGAGGGGGAGACGGAGGGCGCGGGGGTCCCCAGGGACAGCTCCTGGGCCGTGACAGCGTTTCAACATCCCTGGGAAGAAAGCGGCTCCTCTGCCCCCCCAGCCCAGGACCCTCCTTCCCCCGGGGCAGGCTCGCGGGCGCGGGCACTCACGTCCTCCGCGGCCATGGGCAGCGCATCGGCGGGCTCCAGCACCTCGATGTCCTCCGCCCGCGCGCTCGCGGCCACGGCGGGCGCCGGCGACGGGTCCCCCATGCTGCGGAGCCTCCCGTCGGGGCCGCCTTACGGGGCGCGGCGGGCTCCCCCCGGCCCCAGCCCCAGCCCCAGCCCCGGGCCGGCCCGGGGGGCCATGGCGGGGCGGCGCGGGGCTCCCGGCGCGGCTCAGCCCGCCCCGCGCCGCCGGGCTGGCCCGGCTCCCCCGAGCGGCGGGGACGCCCGGAGGAGCCGTCGCCGGCGATTAGCCTAACCCCGCCCCGCAGGCAGAGGCGGGGGCGAGTTGCTTTGAGAGGGATGCAACCTCCCACCCCCCCCCCCCAAAAAAAAATAACTTTCCGGGCGGAACTGCAGCGCTGCAAACGCGGCACGTGCGCGCGGGGAGGACCCGGTCCTTCCAGCCCCAGCCATTGAACAGGTGGAGGAAGGAAGCCAGCTGCTGTTTGGGAATAGACAGGAGTCGCCCATCCCTCCTCCCTCCCGTCTGCGGCCCGGGTCCCACCGGTGGGACGTGCTAACAGATGTCTTGCACAGCCCGTCCTCGACTTGCCACCTCTTGCCCTTACAACGTTTATAAGTGGACACCCCGCTTCAACTTTTGGACGTCCGCTTCAACTTTACAGTGCTTGATCTGACGCCACGCCACGCCAAGGCGTAAGCGCGCTGCGTCGCCCTGGACAGCGTCTGTCCAAACTTCCTTGGACGCTTTCTTTAAGAAAGCTGATGAGACTCCAGAAAACCTGCAGCCAAGACTCCTGAGAAGATGCCAGCCAAGAGCCCTTCAAAATGTCCGGCAAAGTCTCCTCAAAGAAGTCCTTCCAAATCAATATGATTGCTATTTACAATATGAAGACATTAATGTAGCTATATTACTCATCTATCATGGACTGAGTACAAAACACTGGGTTATTTTTGGGGAAAATAGGGTGTCTGGCCTTGGCTCAAGAACCAATCCCACATTCGCAACATTGTTTCCCAGGGGAAAATCGGTTCCAAGTGAAGTTTCGACTTAAGACAGGGGTTTTCAGGAACCAACTGTGTCCTAAATCTGAGGATTGCCTGTAGTTACATTATATGACAAAACTTGTCATGTTTAAGTTAAGCAAATGTTTAAGTTCAACTTTAAATTTAAAATGATACAACCTTAAAGTTCAACCTTAAGGATGTGGCGCTTGCAGCGCTTCAGTATGAAGAGAAGAAGATAAGAACAAAGCAGGTCCAGGGGGAAGCTGTCCTTGACTTTGGCAAACTGGTGGTGTACAATCTGCCAGAGTTTGGGAACCGCTGCTGAAGAGGAAGGTGGGTAGTAGTGGACTGAGCGCTACATGCTAAAATTTCATTAAAAAAAAATTGAGCAGGGAATTTTCTCTCTCAGGTGTTGAAGTTTGAACTAAAACAGAGGCAAGGGAAGCAACTGGCATGCAGGGCCTGCAAATAAGCTCTCTCACCACCTGATCACAGGTTCCTATCCAGACAAACCAGTCTCTAAAGGGCTCCTCAGTGGTTTTCTAGGGAATAAAATCATGGTCTAGGCATGTATCTAGATCAGGAGTCACAAACCAATGCATCTTTGCCAGTCTAACAGAAGAGGCTGAAGATCTGAGCCAGACACAAGAATACATAAATACATTTTTTCAGGTGTAAAGCTGATGCTTTCGGGTTAGGATCAAGACAGGTAACTAGAGAGGATCTTGTTTTGGACTTTTCTATCATTGAGGACAGGCTGTCAATCTGGCAGCTTTCCGAAGCAGTAAATGGTAATTTTATTTCTAATGCTCTGCCCCCTGCAAAAGCACCTAGGGCTGTGAATCGGAAGCATGAAAAGTTTCTCATTAATTAGAAAACACCCAAACCTCAACATAAATACAAGTAAACAAAAGAAATTAAACAAGAGAACAAAAGTCATGTCAAAGGGGTGGGGGGAAACCAACCTAGGAAAAAGGGACTTTATTTGTTGGGGGGTTTTTTGTTTCAAGAAGCAAGTGAATGAGTTGGATGTCAGAGAACTGCACCTTAGTCTTCTGCAGCAAAGTTTGATCATTAAGAGGTTTTAGATGTGATGCCAGAACCCCTCCAAAGCAGGTGTCATGTGAACATAACTCAAGGAGCCTGTCACACACATTAGAAAAATTAATCCTGCAGAGTTGGAAACTTGTCCCCCCTCTGAGAATCATCTTCAATGGGGGTAAGGCTAGGTCTTCCTTCAACAGAAGGATCTCCAGGGAGTGCGTGTATGAGTTAGTGCTGTGCTATTACTGTCATAGAAAGGAAATTAACAAGATTCTAATTAGCAGTTTTGTTACAGGCAAATTACTATCTTCCAAGCTTTAGAGAGCCTCTTAATTTAGACTGCTGCTTCTCCCATTGCACATCCTGGAAACCCTGGCTTGTAAAACAGTAATTGCTACACAAAATGTGGAGCTGTAGATTGCAGTGGTGGAGATGGACTATTGAAAGCCTTCTGAGGAACACAGAGCTAAGGGTGTCAAACTCACCTTGCGGGCCAGGCCAGATCTGGACTGTGGGGATCCTTCTGGGTTGGATCCAGCTTGAGGTATGCATTGGCAGTAGCAACTCTGGCTCTGACCAGGGCATGCAGCAATGGCAGCTTTAGATCTGACTGGCACAGGACATGCAGCACAGCTTTGGCTCCTGCTGCACGCCGCATGCTGGAGCTAGAGCTCCCACTGCATGTTAGGCCTGTGCAAAGCAGCTATGCCCTGCTGCCACTTGCCCTGCTGAGGCAGGGGGTGCAGAATTGAATTGGCTACCGAAGCTTCGCACAACCCTAGTGCATGTCCCATGCTGCAGTGGTAGCTCTAACTCTGGCACAGAGCATGTAGCAATGGCTCCAGCATGGAGCCTGTGGCTGTTGAGGTAGGGCCATGGCAGTGGCGATAGGTGAAGCAGCTGCAGAATGCCCTCCTGCTACGGATCATTGTGTCCATCAGGACCAAGGGGCTGTGGGTTCAGTGGCAGGCCACTTCCACCTGGCCAAGACCCCCCAACTTCCAGTGACCCAGGAGCCTGGGGACAGCAGTTCCATTAGCCAGATCCAGCCTGCAGGCCACATCCTGAACACCCCTGACTTGGAGGAAGCCTTGGGATTATAAATCACAATCTGCCTTTGCACGTGGCTCTTTGTATTGCAGCATCTATTAGGCCTTGGTACTGCAAGCAAAGTGTAGGTTTCAGTCCTACCCTGCTACAGAAGAAGTGTCTGAAAAGGTCAGTTGATGAATATGTGAGGAAGAGGTTTGGTAGGGGGAAAGACCCAGCATCTGCCATGAGTTCACCAAGCCTTCTGCAAAAAATCAGACAGTTTGTCAAGAGGATTCTCCTTCAGCAAACAGGATTGCAAAGGGTTTTCACAAACCTCAGCTCTGATCCTGCAATCAGAGCCAAAAATGGAGACACTTTTTTTTTTTTTTTTTTATTAAGGAAATTTTTTTCATGTCCCAGGTCAAATTAGCCGGATCAGTTCCAAATCCTATGAGTCATTCAAGAACCATATGTGGCCCTACTACCAGCAAGTATCCTCCACCCCAAACTTTTCAGCCTGGGGCTTCAAATAGTTCCAAATCTTTTGGCAGGCATCCTACATGCAGGCCCAAGCCTGCATGATGCCCCCGAGTTTCACTTGCCCTCAGCCATCTGGTGGCAGGAGCTTCAGTCTTGACTACAAGACCAGACTAGCTGTGCAGTGACCCACCCTAAATGTGGCTACTTCTAGAATGAACTGCAATAATTTAGGGCAAGAAGTGAAGGACTGCATCTAACAAACTTCCAGCTGGAACTGGGTTAGGGCAGCAGGTCTGACCCCTCTTGTTCTCCTGGAAATTGCCTGGGGATCTCTAATGACCCACGATAGTCAGGACTTTGCTTTTACATTTTGCCCAGTGTCCCTGCCCTGTCACTGTTTGGGGCACCCACCTGTGGCTAGGCTTGGTATCCAAGCGCTTGTGTAGCCTGGGTTTGTTTCTGCCCTTTAGGTCTCACTTCTCAGGCGTCACGAAGGTCAAACTCCCACCCAAGGGATCAGTCCTGGGCTTCTCCCCAGACCCACCAGTTCCTCCTTTCAGTTCCAGGCTGTCTCCTCCTGCAGGGAAGGTAGCACAGAGGAGCGCAGTAAGCCTATTCCTTCTGATCCCTCACCACTTTCTTGGGCTGCCTCCTACCTACCCGGCTTATCAGCATGTCCCCGCCACAGTACTCTACCCCCAGCATCTCCAAGGCAATTTGTGTCCTTAACCTGCTGCCCCCTTATAGCAGTTCTTTCTAATTGGCTCCTTGGTCACAGCTAGGCAGATAATAAGCCCCTCCATTAACCCTTTCTAGACTGCTATTCTGTGGGCTTCATCAAACCAGCCCCCAGCCACTCAGATGGTCTAGATCAGTGTTTCTCAGCCTATGGGTCGTGACCCAAAAGTGGGTCACAAGAATATATGAAAGGGTTGCAAATGAACTTTAAAAATGGATTCTCCTTTAAAGGAGAAAAACGTGGGAAAGCATGCGTTTTCCCCTGCAGGCTGGCAGTTTCAGCCTGCGAAGGGCTGCTTGGGGCTCCCCCATGCCTCACACACCCACCCCCTGCCCCACACATTGCAGGGTTGGGGGTAAAGGGCACTGGGTCAGGACTGGCCATTTATGTTTACAAGTGGGTCCTGGTACAAAACAGGCTGAAAACCACTGGCCTGGATGTTCAGTAGAGGTCTCCTGACCCCCTACTCTCTAGCCTGACCTTGGCGGCCCAATAGGATTCACAGCACAGGTTGCTGTGGAGCATAAAAAATAACAGACCTGTTTGAAATAGAGGCCAATTAGTATGTGAAGGTTAATTGCTAACATAAAACCAAGTCATGCTTTGCAATTAATTCTGAACTGACAGGCTATCAGACAGGAAGGTCAACGCTAAGAGGGCCAGGATACCTTCCAAAAGTTGAACTGAGATCTCTGTCCATTTGTACCAAGGCCTAGCATTGGAAACTCACAAGTCAGAACGGCTACAGGCGTAGGGGGGAGTCTGATCATGGTAGCCACAGCGAGATATTTGACTGGAACCAGTGATAGGATCTGCCAGGGGAGAAAAACACAAGCTCCCAGTTTCCCAACAATAGTACATGGACCTCGATTTGGGCCAGCCCACCTACAACCACCCGGCTGAGATTCCTATCTAGTAGTACGGCCACTTTTAGAACTTCGTTCCTTCGCATGCTCAGCGAGTACAATCCTTTGTCCTCTCTTCACCCCCAAGGAGCCCAGAACACTTTACAAATGATTAACAGCACCTCACGGCTCCCCAAGATTGGGGCGCTGACTACACTCCAGCTTTCAGCACCAAACTTGCTTTCCCCAAACCAGGGAGGAGTGCTGGGTTTGACACAAGGAGACCAATTTTCTTCAGCTAGAAAACCAACCTCTGCCTATTCCCCTGCCGGGATGGAATTCTTCTTTGTTAATTTGGACAACAACAAATGGTTTTTTTCACATTCAGTGCCCTAGGCAGGCGTTAAGCAATTCTTTTCCCCCAAAAGTATTCCCACAGCTCATTATCCATTCCAAAATGAAGGAGCTGAGAAGTGTGGAAGAATGATAGTGGGAGCTGCTTTCATGCCTGGCCTTGCAATCCCGCCCCTTCCTACAGATAAGAGTCAAGAGAACATTTGAGCTTCAAATCCTGTTGCTGTTCACCTGGTTCTGAAAGCGCTTTCCTTCTCTGCAGCTCAGATCTCATTTTAAATGGCACAAGTAACAATTCTGACAACCCCTTTAAAAGATTTTTTTTCCCTTCCAGGCACAAGTTTTTTTCAGAACAAGATAGAAGTATAGGCTCCAAAGACCTTTCTTCTTCCTGAGGGGAGTCAGTCATTTTTTAAAGTTGAAATGGTAACCCAGCTGCAGTAGCATTAAGAAAATGGATTTAACTAAGCTCATTCCAATATTTGTATGTATTTTGCTGCTAAGCCCATTGTAATGTTATCAATAAGCATTTAAGACATTGTTACACTGAATATGTCTTTGTCTATTTTATCTTTACACAAAAACCTAACAAAGAAAAGTTGAATTACAGAATTAAAAAGGAAAGCAAACAACTAACTGCAGATTCTTCCTTTTAAAATAATATTCATAGAAAATTAATAAAGTCCTAGCAACAATCTATGAAACATTCAGGGTTGGGGAGCCGCATTGAGGCTTCTAAGGTGACATTTCTAAAGCACCGGAGGAGCTGCAGTCCCACTAACTTTATGTGGCTTATGATCCTAGATGCCCAAGTCACTTGTGAAAAACAGGACTTGTGTGCCCAAGTCACTCAGACGATTTCTGAAAATTTTACCCACTGACTCCGGATGCTGCAGCTACTCAAGGGCAGCACTGACAGCAGAGCTGACAGCTCATCCGGTAGAGGGCAGAGGCACACATACAGATATTGGGGTGCACTGAAACACACGCATGAGAAATGCTAGGGCATGTTCTGCTTAGGATGCCTGGCTGCCTCCTTTCTGCCCAGATCCTAAACCCATGGTCAAGAGTCAAGAGACTTGTATTCTGCTGATACGCTGCATGACCCTGGCTGAGGAAGTCACTCAGCCTCTCTGTGCTTCAACTTCCCGAGCTGAAGACTGGAGGGGTCACTATTTTGTAAAGCGCTTGCACATCAAGAGATGCACAGTGCCAAAGGCTATGATAGTCATTTGCTAGAACTGCCCATAACATAGCTGTCAGTGCCCATGCATTTTACCATTAACTCCACGCAGCCTTAATACCGTGCCTGTAGGTCAGTGAAGCGGCAGCTTCTTTGCAGTACACACTTGAAAACCATCAGCTTTGCTGTCACCCTGAGCTACTAGAATTGTGGCACTAGGTAGCACCAGGTGACAGAAAACAGAGGTAAGGGCTATGGCATATATCTAGCAAACATGTGGCCCACACTGCAGGTGGAAGAATTACTGGACCGTTACAGGGCCATCACTAAAACCAGGTTGGTCAAAACTAGCTTTGCTTTGACTTCCCCATTACAAGGAGGCACTGAGGGTGGCAGCCTACTCTGCAGCTGGATCTGAACAGTCTGGGGGGTCCATGGGCAACTACTGCCCAGGGCTCAGATCCATGGCTCCTGCCTTAACTGGCTTCTAAAAAGGACAGGCAAGAACTCTACAAACATTAATAAAAGATTAGATGCACTTCAGCCTGCAAGAGACAGGGAAAATGGATGGCAGGGAAATATCTACTGACAGAAACAGCACTAATATTACTGAGAACGCAGGAGACTCCCGGGCACTGATGACCTGAAAAATAAGCCCTGAGCAAGGTGTCAGGTAGCTGGGAAAGGCACAGAAACCAGAGAGCCTGTAGCAACAACCAGCACATTTCATATTTTCTTTTTTGGTAATTAGCTAACAGCCAGGCTCCTGGCAGAGTCTGATTTCTTAAAGGGTATATAGGACCCAGAGGTTCGAACAGGAGCACCAATCCTGCGTGAGAAGGACGTGTGAGGTCCCTTCAGGGGGAAAGTATCTTTCTTTCTCCATGCCAATTCAACTACTGCTCCCCTGGCCACACAGGTCAGTTCTTGACAACTGGATATGGACACCTGTCCCCTAGGAACACTACCCCGATCCCAGAGACCACCAACACCTATCAGACATTGGCAGCTGATGAACATTACCCCCATGAGCAAAGGATTGATCTAATGATCTGGTGTCAGAAACTGAAGGGGGAACAGAAAGATGAACAGATAATGCCAAGTTAAAGTAGAGGGGACTCATGGTACATCTGCTCTACCCTGCAGTAACTTGAGGCATTTTACCCTGATGAAACAATTACTTAATTACTACAAATTAACTTCCACATAACATGGGATAAAGCAGAACATACACAACAACTTAGCACAGATTGAGTGATGGGGAGGTGGGGGAATGGGGAGCAGGAAATCCTTCCCTCCCAGACATTTAATTGACTATAAATCTGTCTGTCCATTGCTGAGAAGCTCCCCCTCTCCTTCATCAAACTTCAAAATATGCTTAGGACCAAAGAAGTGCATCAGAATGTATGAATCAGGTGTTTCTATGGGGGTGGGAGGGGAATCTAAATGGAAACCAGACTCACACCTCTCTGGTCCATTTGGGTCCTATGGGAACTTCCACAAAAGCAAGGTAGCCCATCAATGGACGCAAACACAGAGGGCACCCAACTGTCTGCTACCCCTCACTTCCCTGTGACTGTTTGTAGCTGGGTTTTTCCTGCTACTCTTTCAATACCATCTGCTGAGAATCCTGTTCATGCTGGCAAGTTTTAGAAACTTCTTCCTAGATGGTCTGTTTTTACATGACTCATGCCGAATTTAACATTAGCAAGTCTTATACACAGAAGATAGAACATTAGGTAATTAAGCATCAAAGGTAAATGCAAAGGGATGGAGCTGACCATGCTTCATGGGCCTGAGTGAAGCTGAACTTTTTGTTAGTTAAAACATGAGAATGATGATTAAACTGGGATTTACTGGCTGGGAACATTGCTCAGTTCTTCTCTCTCTGTCAGATGCCTTAGATTGAACATTGCTTTACTTATTTTGGAAGGACTTTTTACTGCAATGGCATCTCAATAATAGAGTTTCTTGCTTCCAAAGCAGATGCAAGATTTCCCTAGTTTTGCTTTACTGCAATCAGCTATCAGGCAAAATGTTTGCCAGTTGGGAGACATGATGGCAATGAAACATGAAACATAAATCAAGCAGGGCTCTGTGTCAGCAGCTGATATCATAAGAAGTGGCAGGAAAGAAGTGGCAAGGCAGCAAACATTTTCTTTAAAAGATTATATTCCAAGGAGCTCCAGGAGTAATACTAAAATCAAAAATCGCATTTAGGTCTAAAAACATTCTGGAACATTTCTTGCCCTCTCAAGGCCTGAATTCCTTCACCGCTCCAAACACACAGCTCCCGTGAAAACTTCCACAGGATCCTCTCAGCAGTACCTCTTGTGGTCACAGCAGCACTTTTGCCAAACACCGAATCTAAAACAAAAACCGATGGAAAATGGGAAATCTGAAATGTTGAAAACTCCAGATGTTTAAAAGGGCTGTGGGGTGGGGAGGGGTCAAGGCAGAGAGAAGATCCTTTCCTTAGCATGAATATTTTCCAGCTCTGTTTCTTTTTTCTGCCATTCTGTTCTTTCTTGCCTGACTAAGTGGATTGTGCCTAATTGGTGAGAGGGCAAAGGTCCACGCAGTCTGGGAAGCAGGAGTCTGGCTGTAGCTCTGTTCCCAGCTCATGATCTTTTCACAGCTCCAGCAGCTCTGCCTATTGTTAATCCTAAGAGAGCAATCCAGGTCCAGTGAAAAGATAAGTTGCCAACCTCCCTTCCCACTGTGAAGGGCATCTCGTTTTTGAAAAGAATCTCCTCAGCCTCCCTTCCTGCTCTGGAAGTTTCATTCAGATTCAAAATTCATTTCTATGTTTCTTTCTTTGAGCACTACCATTAATTGAAACACTGATAGCAAAGAGCTGGAACAAAACGCTGGCGCACGACTCCGGACTGCAGCACTAAAGGCGGAAGAAAATTAAATGCATAACATTGCTTTGTACTGCTAAACCATTGATTGGCGTGATTTGCATGGATGCTGAGAAACAGTAATGCTTCAGTAGGGTTTTACAACAACACTTCCTCCCATCTGCAGCAATTTGCAAAAGAGCAGAATGGGCCGTAAATCAGAGAACTGGCAGGATCTCTGATGAATATGGCAAAGTTGCCAGATGCTCCACTAGAACAACATTTTCTTCCCAGTAGAGGAGGAGAAGAGAAGGGAGAAATCTCATTTCAAATGTACTAACTCTTCCCTGGGTTTGCAATACCTGGAATTTCCCTGATGTCTGTTCTAGGTGCCTGGATAAGTGTCTATTAACATCTCTGTGCAAGAGCTGAGTCATGTGTGCAGAGAGCAGCTAGGACAAGCTCCATGTGGCTGCGAGTACTGCCAAACCCAGGCACATGTGAAACATAAGGCTGTCTTAAAAACAGTGAGAATTTAAGAAATGCTTAAAAACACCATTTGAGTTTTGAGCCTTGAGTTCTGTTACCACGATTTCCTTGGAACCATGAAAGTTTAAAGCTATATTTTTAATAAGGGCTTTTTTACAGGATCCAAGGAGCCGGGGCTTTAAGCAAAACACACGCAAACTGCCAGTCCTGGTGTATGCACATGCATGTACATGCAAGCATCGAGAGCTGCACCTAGGTGCGTACAAATGTGCCACAACAGACCTGCATTCAAAAACAAAACCAAGCTGGCTCAGCACAAGCATCTTGGAAAGCCAGGTATAAGTGGTGTTCCTGCCAGGGCTGGTTTAGCAACATCCCAATGCTGAGGAGTAAAAGACAGGGAAATCCCTGCACAGCTCCCTCCAGCTCAAACCCTCTCCACTCTCAAGGGCAATTACTGAATGTCGACATGCACCGATTAGTGCATTACGCTGCAGGTTAAGGTATTTTCTTAAGATGAGGCAGTGTATGTCCCCAGTAAGCAGTTTGATACAGTTCACTGAAACTGATGAGTCTGCTTTGCCCTGATTTTGTACTTCTGTTCTACAAGGTTCACCTGGTCTCCTTGAAATAAAGCCAGCTGCTCAAATAGAAAGCTGAGGGGAAAAAAAACCTACCTCAAGCACCCGCACTCTGCGTAAGAATGCACCATTAAAATCAGTCTCTGGAAACACTGCGGTACACGAGGTCATGTGCTGCTCTGCCAAGGTTGGACTGGAAAGTAAATTTAGGGAAACTGAGGTCTTGAAGCTATGCTGCCCTCTAGTGGCACAAACTGCCATTCCTTAAGCATATAAGCTTTGAAACAGCCATCCGGGCTTGTGGGAGGGGGGATATCTTCTATTAGACCAGGAAGATTTTTGCAAAAAATATATTAAATTTTTTTGCAAAAACCTTGTTGGTCTAATAAAAGGTATCACCTCTCCCATGAGCTCCGACTGCTTTTTCCTGTAGACCAATATGGCTACAACCTGGTTACCTTGAAACAACCAGGCAGTTTCAGATTGCCATCATGGGGAAGATAAAAAGATAAGTCTCAGTTACTGGATTATGCCAGCTTTACACCAACATAGCTAAGATCAGAATCTGACCTATGACACCCACAACAAACTCGACCTTAAAGGAAAATACCCTCTCATTGGACTAACTCAGACACATTTCTGGGCTGCCAAGTACGTTAGGAGGGCCTGTAAATGCAATAGTACGTAATACCTGTTACAAGGTATCGCCCTTTGATGAAGCCCCTACCTTAAATTCCACCGAGCAGAGGGAAGGGCAGCTTTCACATGCTCTTATTTCAGGTTCCTCCAACAACTCTTCCAGCTAGATATTGTCAAAGCCTGTAAACTAACCTGGGTGCTGTTTGCTGCCCGAGGCAAGATGCATTCCTGTTCTCACTTGTCTCCAATGCCCACATCACTTTAGCAGCTTGCTTCACAGTCCAGGAGGTCAAAGCAAAGATCAAATGGGACCTGGAGACTTACCTCCTCCCCCACCCCAGGGGAGAAGCTCTGTGGGGAGATGGTAGAGGTGGGAGGAAGAAATTTGAACTAGGAGTGCACAGGCTGTGTGTATTGTGTGGGTCAGTTTTCCCTCTATCTGTAAAAGTAGAATCCAAATGGCAGCAGTTCCTTAGACCAAAGCTGGCCCTTCTTCAACAAAGCGAGCCTGCACATTTCAGGTCCTAAGGCTAGATTGTGGTGTTATCATTAGCCCTGAGGAAGGACCTGTGCCTCACTGCACTGGCCCAGAAGCACACCAAGGAGTGGCCAAGTATTCTGATAAGAGTCCAGCCTCAAACGGTCCATGAAGCCTTGTGACCAGGCATCTGAACCTAGTTCCATTTGTCCTAGCAACAACACAATGATGCACTCTCTCAAGTCAGAAGCTGCACCAAAGTGATTCTATCTCTACATACGAATAATGTGCAAGCCTGTACTTACTTGTATCCTGAAGAAGACGATAAAACACATCAGCCCTAAGGGGAGAATCTAATTCACTATGTTGTCTGAGAGCAGAACAAGAAAGGTCATAAATGCAAGCAGAAGACACAAGGCATATTAAAGCAGAGATACTGCAACATCAGGAACTTTATCAGCAAGAAGCCACAAAAGGAAAAAACAAGGAGAAGACACTGCACTCCTTCCCCCTTCAATATCTGTCCTTTTTCAGTAAGGCTTGTCACCCAGGTGGGCACTACCAACTAACACAAGTTGCATTAAAATAAGCAGTCTGTGTACAGCTGAGATTTTCAGCTAATTGGTCTTGAATTACCTGACAGGACCAGAGTACAGGAAGCCATGTTGAGGATGTCACAAAGATGTTAACAACACAGTAACAGAGAGCTGGCAGTTCAGGTCTTCACAGGTTAAAAGCCTTTCACACTCCATTAGTATTACATGCACTTGTCTGGATTGTTTGTCTGATGCTGGAAGAGATGAGAGCCACTGCTGGCATCAACTGGCCTAGTTCCACTGACTGAATGGAAGTCAATGAAGGTTAGTCTGTCTACACCAGCTGACAATCTGGTCAATGGTGCTGTCTGTATATCTCCTTTGCTATATCAATGCTCAGCTGTACTTTAAGAAAGCATCCTACCAGATTTGAAGACTGCCACTGTCACTCTCTCTATCCATGTGAGAGAGGTTCATAATTGCAATTACCTGGATGCTTTCAGGGTCTTCTGCCCCTCAATATAACATTCCTCACAAGTAGCAATGAGTTATAACTGAGCGCTTGTTTCTTTCTGCAGGAGCTCAGGTGCCAGGAATAGCAGGTCAGGTATTTCAAGAAGCTATATTCAGTTGTTACCATGGAAACACATGTTATCTTTTAATGCTCGTCAAAAAATCTGTATAAGGCACATTCAATTAATACCAAAATATTCACCCAAACAGGGAGCAAACACCTGAACAGCAACAGCAATCCAAGATTGGAAACTTCTTGTGGAAAGCAAGGCAACTACTTGGCCAGCTTTGCCAAAAGAGGACTTCTGGAATGGAACATTGCCAAGGATGGATGAAGGGACAGAAGCTCGTTTAAGATTAACAGGTTTTTCTTTCCTAGCAGCCAACAGTTTCTTCCGAAGACTTTAGGACACAAATTCTTCCTCTCTGAGGTGATACTGCTGGCACCAAGCTATGGATCACTCTGTTCATACAGCGCATCAGGAGAAAGCCCAAGCAACTGTTCCAGGCTCCTCTTTAGCATCTCCGCTGATTTTCCCTAATAACAGAAAGTGACATGACCCAATCAGAGGAAGGTTCAGTACATGCAGCTATCCAAGCCCTCTCTCCAATGGTAACTGCAAGATCAGCAGCATGTAGCCAGTTCTACATGGATAGTGTCTTGCAGTGCCTTAACAGCCAAGCATGCAACATACACAGGAGATGAGAAATACAAGACAAGACCCCTTCTTTTTAAACTAAAAAGGACTTCCGAGATGTACTGAAGGGCTGGTTTGATATACATATAGCTCTTTGTTGCTCTTAAAACTACCTTAACCATTCTTTCTTCCATCCAGCATGGGAGAAATTACTGTCCTCTAGCCAGCATCAGTGCTGATGCTTTACTAGCCAAAGGTATTCTTGAGCAAAGAAGTGCAACGCACACTATTCTGCTATAGGCAGGGGCTACTACAAAGACGGGTCTTGCCTTGATTGCATGAATCCGTGTTTGCAACCTCCAAAAGCAGAAGGCAAGAAATTCTGTAGCAGTTTCAAACAAGCATAAAAAGTGGAGAGTTTTTGGGGTTGTTTTTTTTTTTAACCAAATTTAGTAGGACAATACATACTCCCAGCAGTCCCCAGTACATGATGTTTCTGCTCATTTTAATCCAGGCTGCCATGACATTTTCTTGTTTGGGTACATTAGAGCTTCTGCACTGACAGTGCATAGTTTCTGTGCAAGTTGCAGGGAGGAACCTGCAGGCTCTGAGTGAGGCAAGGCATGATGCAGACTTCATCACTGTGGGGTTGTGGGACACCTCTATTAGCAAAATGGTTGTGTTCAAATGGTCAGTGATGAAATAGAAAATAATAGGGACAATCGAATTTTCATCACTGGGTCTCAGAGTAAATACTGAGGCAAAAAGGGCATTTTCACACTTCTCAACAGTGGATGCTGGCTGGCTGCAGATTCAGGAAACTCATGGGGTTTTCACAGTCTTGAGGATTAGACACATAAATTCTCCTTTAAAAGGAAACATATTCTGGAATATAATTCCACAGCAGGGGTGATTTCTGTGGCAAAGTTGATGGCTACCAAACTGTGGAGTACTCTTAAAAAACCCTCAGATAGCTGTGAACATGATTCTTGTTAAAATAAAACCACCCACATGATATTCTTCTTCAGCTGTCTGAGCCACAAGTTGTTTACTCACCTGCATCATTACTAGCTTTGATTTCCTTCCTCCTGGAACGTGGAATGTCATAAATAACAGAAGTTTCATCTTTATTAGAGTTGTGATCTGTAAAGCAAGTGAAAAATAAACTGCTGGCAGCAGTGCCATCGCCCCTTCTACTGATTTCTACAGAGTTCGTAAAAGCACACTGTAATTGAAGCCTTAAGTGTTAACAGTCACTTGTGGCAGCAAGAGTATCCCAAGCATTTATCCACGTGGTCATGTTCTAAATGATAGCTTATGGGATGAAAGCCCTGTAGAGTCTTGTGATGTAGAGACTATCCTGAACTCAAAGCTTATACCTAAACATACTCCTGAACTTTAGGAAACTCTATGTTCAGCTCCAAACATGGGGCTACCCATGATTCTGTTCTTTCAAAGTTAAAGATATATCAAGATCTCACCCCACAGTGACAGAGTAAATATCATATTCTCTACTCACTGGTCTCATTGTCAGGGTTGTTCTCCAAAGGCTCCATTTTTGGAGCTTTGTAATGAGGTGAGCTCCTTTCATTATAATCTTCAAGAGAAAAGAGAAACAAAAGATAAATATCAAGCAGCCTTTGTTAATGAAGTGACACTGGATTTGGATATATTTCTAAAGCCACAGCTCCAATAGGGTCTAAAAGTCACAACACTTGGGTTCTATTTTCAATGTGCCATAACTCCTCTGCAACTCTGGGGAGGTCAGAACTCCTCAGTGCCTCTTCTTCCCTTTCTGCAAAATGGATAGAATGATGCTGACAAAGAGGATGAATCGCTATCTGAACTGCTTTGTGATAGCTGGATGAAAGGTGCTTGACAAATCTAAGTCACTGTAAACAGAAATCTGATGCACTGAACTTAATGTGTTGGAACCAAACTGCTAACAGCAACTCTGAAACAACAGGTTCCCCACAGCACTCCTTAGTCCTCAAGATTCCCCAGCTGAAACCTGTAGGTTGACGAGTCTCCAAATCCTCAGAGATAAGAGGAATTTATCAGCAATAAAACCCAGAACACCCTAACCAGGACCTCTTCTCCTTCTAAGAAATCTATAGTTTTTTTTAAATTAAATCCAAAATTCCAGTTACAAATATGAAAGAACTCACTTGAAGTATGTCCATATCTAGTTTTCATGGTCTCCTCTGATGCTAAAAAGTTATTAGTTCTGGATGTTTCACCAAAGCTCTCCACAGCACACAGTATGGTGTCATAGAGACTTTCTTTTTTACCATCTGTAATAATTTGAGGTCTTGCCATCACAACAGGTACATCATAACTAATAAAAGAACAAACAGGACAAAAGACACAGTAACTGATGGCTCTCAGAGGTTATATGTAACATGCTCTTTAGGTTTCAGATAAGGATGACACTTTTGCATTTTGGTGATACGAGTTTGCTAAAAATAGTATAAAAATGCAATGATGAGCAGTTGTGGCCTGGGTCATCAACTCAACAACTCTTGATTTTATGGAGGGCAGAAGACACCTTAAAGGGAGGACAAATATTGTCCAACTAGAAAAAACAACTTTCTATAAGCAGTACCAAAATCAAGATTCCCCAAAGGCTGGCTTTCAGCAATAACCAAGAAATCAAGAGCATGTTTTTTCACTATATCATGGATCAACTTATCTAAAAAGCTACTTTTAATTAAAGCAAGTTACACTGCCTCCTTAACAGCTGGCACATTGAAACAAAAAGTTCCACTTGCATCGAAGGATGTGGAAGCAAGCTACTCAAATTATGCAGCCTAAAGTTTTCCTATACTACCTAGGCCTACTTGCCTGAAAGCTATAGGGTCTTGGCAAGCCGAGAGTCGCACTCTCTCAAGAGAGACAATCACGAGCAACTGCATTTCAATGCGTCTGCAGTACAAAACTTACCACATGCAAGCTGTCTCTTTTCCATCAGGCTCCAGAAGATGCATTGATCTCCACAAGACTTTAATCCAGGTAGCACGTAAGTCAGCAGATTCTGCAGACTGGCCAAAAAAAGTACAGTAATTAAGGAGATTTACCCAGAACAAAAGGTTAACAGAGCATATATATATATTATTGATGCATGTTCATTTCACCAAGCTTTTATAATTATTTTTCACCACCACACTACTGCTTTTTTTTCTTATTTTGTCTTTACAATAGAGCTAGGGATATATGCTGGACAGAAGAAATTGAACAGAAAACTATGAAACCAATTAAAAGTCCATTGAAGACAATGGAAAGATTCCCACTGCCACTGGGTTCTCTCAAATGTGGTGTGACTCAGTCTTGCATCTCTGTTTCCTGGGTATCGTTGGACAGAATTACAATAGAGCAACATGGCTTGGACTTATGCTAACTGCTAGAGTGCACAAGACTGGAGAGAGCTTGGGAAGGAATAATTTCAGCAGCCCAGACTCCAAAATGGGTCATGCAGCACAGTAAAGAAAACTCAGGGACCTATTACAAATGGTTAGAAATAGCCATCAAAAGGAATAAGTGACTTGAGAACTAATGAAAAGTTGTAAGTCCCAGTACAGGTGAATGTAGCAGAGGACTGAGGACCCAGTACCCCAAAGGGCTTAATGGCACAGATACTTCAGAAAGGATCAACTTTGATGCCATGCAAAATTATTCAGGCCTATGACCAAATGAACTTATGAACTGAACTGCAATCACTTAATGGACACCATATTCTTCCACATGGAAGTTGAAGCATGTTGACAGGGCAAGGTGGGGAAGCTTATACCAGACATGCCCACAGAAAGGCCATTTTTGGAAGAGAGGTGTATCAACTGCTGTCATGCCTGTGGCTTCCACCATCACCGCACTTGTATTTAAAAAATACTTTGGGGGCATGGAAAAAAAGACCGAGTGCTAGCAGAGTCCATTAGCTCTTGCAATCAGTGGAAACTCCCCATCGGCTTCTCACTAGACACACCCTACTCCAGAGGACGATGAACAACAGCCCAGCACTACTCACCCACTGGCCTACCCATCCTCAGCTATTACACTGTGGTATACTGCATATAATATTCTTCTCTGACTCAACATTGGATGTGAGCAAGAATTGATTTAAGTGGGGACAATCCTACTGTACTTCACTGATGCTATATATTTGTTGGCACTGATACTATATTCTTACCAAGAGTTTCTTCTTCCTGTTTTTCATTATGATTTCAAAGCGGTAATCAACATTCATAGCTTGGGTCTCACACACCGCCTTCATCTAAAAAGACATTTGCCATGAAGAAAAACGTCTGCCAATACACACAAACTTTCTAAAAATGCCCTTAGCACTTCTATTTAAGAAACGGAGCTTATTCCTGGGAGAGGAAACTGTCTGAATGTATATTGGGCCAGACCTTCAGACAGAATTAACTGGCATATTTTCACTGCCTGCAGTCACAGCTCAGATTTGGCCATTACATCTTGATCTGTTTGGTTACTCTAAGACTAGGAATCCTGCAAAGATCAGTCTTCATTGTAGCCTGCTATGCCTGTGAAGTAGAAGTTACAGTATTCTGTGCAAATCCAATCCTGCAAGCTTGGTGTCAGACTTAGTGGGTGTGCAAGATGGGCTCTGGTATTTGGTAACAGGAGGCAGTAAGACATCCTGAAACCTTATGTTACCAACCATTTCTCCAGCCTGAGGACTAAAGGCGCTTGGCTTGACATGTGGCTAAAGCTATGTGTATACTGGCCTGCAGGGTCAATGCAGAGATGGACAAGATGCTTTACTGTAAAGAAGCATACAGCAATTGTAGCCAGGACAGCTTTAAACTATCTGAGTAGTATTCACTACAAGGTTCATTCCCTCATTTATGCTTTGGAACAAGAAACCAAATGCAGAAAGCACTGCTTTGAATTATAGGTAATTCTTTGCCAGATGGTTCCCAGGAGGGTCTCTCTCTCAAAAAAAATAAAAATAAAATAAAATACAGGAAACACTTCTGACACTTCTCAGCTTGGCATGTGGGCAATCACTGGTTTTACTTACTGTGTGGATGGAGTACTGTCCACGGAGGTACGACTGGAAAAGAATGTTACACTAATTACTGATGGAAAAAGTCCGCTACATCAGTAGGGGAAAAAGTAAATTATAAAACCTACTGCATCTCCATGTTTCTTAGTGAAGAAGAAGAGGGTGGTATTTTGGAGTCGGAACCAGTACTTTGTCCATGTCAATTTCTATTTAAAAATCAGGGCAAATGTTAGAATATTTACATTAACGGCATAAAATACTTCAACGCATTCCAGGCTCTAATATCAACTTGTTATGGGACCATGAATACTACGGCTCTTAGGTAACCTACCTGTAAAATGGGTAGGGAGAGGACTGGTTTGTATAATAACTTGAGAAAGACATTTGTAGAAACACAAACTAGTTATTTCATACACATGCATGGAGTCTCTCTCTCTCTCTTTCCCCATTCCCGCCATGCCTTCAATACGAAAGGCCTTAGAGATGAGATTTTCAAAGGTTCCTAGGACTATTAATTTCCACTGACATTTAACGGAAGTTGGGTACTAAACTCTTAGACCCCTTTGTATATCATAGTCTACATTTCTTTACATATAAAGCTCAAGGTCTTGCCTTGAAACTGAATGGCAGCACACTGGCAGGAAACCAAGGAGAGCTTTACCAGGCAATTAAATGGAAATGGAGCTATACGAATTTGCCAAAAGTTATCCAACAAAGATATAACCCTGTGAAATACTGTATGTTGTTTTCTGGTTAAACCTCATCAGGAGATGCTCCTAGCTTTGCAGAAATGCTGCAGCCAATAAACACCACCATTTTTATTTATGAGGAGACTGGATGGTTGCACAAGTTAGCACAAAGACACGACTATCTTTACACCTACAGGTTGCTGCTCTAAATCATGTCCAGAAATGACCAGATGAGTGGGAACTGCTGGGTGATGAGCTCTCTTGGAAATCTAGGGTCTACAACCTTTTTGGGTTACCAATTGATTCCTTTTCACACTTTTTTCCCATTGCACAGCATTTTAGTTTAAAAACAAACTTTCCACTCGCACAGCTTTCTAGTAAGGGTCTCAAATACCTTACAAAAATAACATCTCAATATCAGAGAGATTAAAAACAGATGATTTAAAATAAGAATTAAGCAGTTATGAAAGATCATTCAAGCTAGGAACACACATTGCATTTATCCTAGGTCAAATTGTGACTGTGTTTGCCCTGGAACAGAAAAGTCCTGGGATTGGCATGTTCACACATTTCTCTCCCAAACAGGGTTTAGTGAGCAGTTGAATGCACTACTTTTCTGCCATTGACTCAATGATGCAATCCCAAAGCAACTATTCAGATGCACTTTGCAATGTCCCAGGTAAAACTGTTAGCATTTCTTATCCCATGAACCTTTTAAGGGTTTGGTCCAGGACAAATGACAGACCTTTTAACGACTGCACTTTGTCCCAGGATAAAGTAGTTTCGCCTGGGACAAATGCAACACCTGTTTGCAACCTCAGGGAAACAACAGACAAGCACGAATAGACTGCAGAAGTTCTTGCCACAAAGCCGTTTCTAACACTCACTGGCAGTGTTGTCATTACCTTGGCCAAGACCATTAGACCCTGCTAGCTGCAAATTAGTGTTTGTAACTGACAAAACACATCAAGGATGAACGAGGTCAGGTGATCTCTGTACTGCCACTTGCCCAAGAAATGAATCAAATCTGGCAATTGAACATTGGTGTCAGGAAATGCATTTTGATACTACAAATTGAAACCACCTATTCCCTTAGGTAGCTATTAGACAGACTTCTGCAGAGCCTGTACCTCCTTTGGAAGGAGTGGAAGTATGAGAATGGAAAAGCAATCCTGCCCTAGAAGACAATAAAAAACTGGACATTGAAAAATTAATTCTGATACAGAATTAGGACCTGAAACAGCATATACATGTGTGCTTAATTTAATTCAAGTGCAGAATGAAATCCATTCCTATTCAAAAAAGTACTTAAATTATTTAAATATACTTAGTAGACAACACTGAGCATTGAGCAACATCTACAGAATTTAAGCATGAGCTTAAGTGCTCTGAAATTAGACATCCTTTTAGAGTTTATCAATAGTTATTCTGAAGTGTATTCAGACAGATCCACATTCTTCATTAAATGGAATAAGCCACGATAGAGATCAGCTCTGTTTCACTTTTTCCAGCTTTTGTTACCTCTGCAATCTTTTCTTAAAAAGAAAAAGATAAAGCAGCTGTCAAAGTTATACAATCTCTCCCGTCCCCTCCCCATTTAATTCAGCTGAAAAGGGAAAAGTAAGAAGTGAACACATTAGACTTTGTTCTCGGCCTATTTTTTTATCAATACAAAAATTTGTTTCTTTTAAAAGTATCTTGATAAAAATATAAAAGTCTATTACAGCATGAAAAAGTCTGTTACTATTATGGAAAATGGTATTTTGATGCATATTATTGTACTTCTTATAAGTGAATTGTTTAGACAACTGTAAAGCACAGTATTTTTTTAAAATTACAATCCTACATCTCAATATTACAAATACTTAAATACATTTGTAATTACAGGAAAGACCAGAACCCCAATAACCATTTTATGGATTTTAAAATATTGATATTCTCTGAATTGGGTATACTGGTTAATTTTTTTTCCTAAAATACATTCTGCAGCAGTTTTAATTACTGCTTAAGCTACTGTGGTATTGAACATATGCAAATAAAACAATAAACTTACTTTAATTGTCTAAAGTAATTTAGCTTTATAGACATTCTATTATCAAAGTAAGAAATATATGCAATCACTTTACATTAGATTTTGAAATGTTGCATTGGCAAAGAAATTCCTAGCCTACTGAATAATTACAGAATTAAAAACATAAAAACGTAGTTGCCTTAACTGTACATGTAACTTCCTTTTGTTTTGGATGACTACAGACCAAACAGAATGGCTTCCCCCCCCCAGAGTTCTAATAATACCTTTCCCATCAGATTTAGGAAGAATTTATTCTACTCCCTCTCCCCACATCTTTCCAGGAAAAGTACTAACCAATTTATCTTTTCTTTTCTTCAAGAAGCTTTCAAAAATCAAATCAACTTCTACAGCCATTGCAATAGTATTCCCTGGGTCAGGAGCTTGTCAGGACTCTTCTGATGCCAAGTGGAACAGGTGAACTTCCTCATTTGCTACTTCTCTCTCCTCATTTCTCTGGTGAGGTCAGCTTCATGGACAGAGAAGCATTCTTTCAAAGACTTCCTAAAAATATCCCCTTTTTCCTCCTCCCACTGTTTTGCACTTGTCAGAAAACACTCAAATTCTCCTGCAGAGAGATCTCAACACACTTCCACTGTATGATGTATTTTCATATTCTTAGAACTATTTAAAGGTAACACTAAAAAACAAGAAATTAATTATTTCTTCTCCCCTTATATTTCAGAGTGGAATTGTTTGCAAGGAAACACAAGAAACTTAAGGCCCAAATATTTCTGTCCTTCTACCGTGCAATTTTTTATGCAACCCAGAGCAGAATCCAGCTAAGGCAGTCAGACTATAGAACAGGAGGATTTTAGTGTAGTTATGGTAAATAATAGATGCTTACTGTAATTACTTTCTTTGAAGCTCATTTTCATGTACAGGCAACTCCTGCTTAGTACTGTTTTGCTATAACGTTCCTTTTAAATTGATACCTGATTCCACTTAATGCTCAGCGAATTTCATTATAATGCTCACGGTTGCCTTCTTGGGTCATCAAAAACTTTTGGTTTCGCTTAACGCTTGTTTTTTCAGGAACCAATTAAGAGTGCTAAGCGGGGGTTGCCTGCATCTGCCAAATGAAAATGTATTAAAATATGGCTAGTAATGGAGAAAGTATGAATTGGCCACAAGTTCTTTGAAAATTGCTTTCCCTTGAAAAATCAGGAGAGATTACGCAGAAGTCACTGGAGACACGAGTCAAAGATCCAACATGTCCAAGACGTTTATAATATGGGATCTTAAAGCATTGCCATAGTATTCTCAATGAGGAGGGCAAGAAAAAAAATAAAGATATCAAGACAAAGGACAGTACACTGTTATTTATTGAAATACTTGAAAAGGCCGGTGACGGAAAAAAATAGGTTTGTTATGAGGAATTTATATTGATTTACTTGATCATTAAAAAAGGTGCTGTCTACAGGTAATTCTAACCAGGTATAGAATGCACTGTGAACCATGCAACTAATATACTACAGTAGAGTAAGCACTGTGTACTATTTTAGTTCTACCCCGACACAGTTTTTACAAGAATCATCTACAGATGTGAGGAATTAAACAGCAACACTTTTTGAATTATAAACATTTATAATATACAAATTCTTTTCCATCCGATTTGAAAGGGCTATAAAAACACAACAGTGGAAAATGAAGCAACACAATTACACACAGCATATGGAAGTCAGTCTGGCAGTTTTTGAAGTTTACTTTTTCTTTTAAAAGAGAACTCTCTTAGACAGCTAAACATGTCACGTCATGTAACATACAAAAATCATTAGGCTGTCTGCCAGTGATATTTTTTCCCTTGAAATGTAGTTCAGTGGGTAAACTGGCTCTTCAGTTAAAAAAGACAAGAAAGAAAACCACAAATTCTGCCTTTGTATATAGCTTGTAGTCCCAAAAGAGATCATCAGTTGAATGTGAAATAAATAAGCCATCCTTGAGCACGTATGGTCCTTGAGTTGAACCTACTCTATTGAAAATGAATTCCAATAGTACACTAATGTGTCACTATGGTGAAACACCTAAGAACAGTATTTCTAATCATTTTGGGGAAGCAATGTCTTACTGCCTTAATATATACAGATTATTTACAACAAATTCCCTTTTGGCCTTAACAAGTTAAGCCATTTTAGTTGGCTGTTATGACGCAAATCTTTCTCCACACATTATGCAATACTGTAGTTATAGCTATCATTTAAAATAATTTTATGCATGAATTACAAATATTAATAAAGTAACTCTGCATATATAAATATTTCTACCAGAATTTAAAGCATTCAGAATGTACATAAAAGATTTTATTTTTTTTTGTTTGTTTTTAATTTTTATTTGGTAGGGCCAGGAGATGTGCTTCTTTTCAAATCATCGCTGCTTTAATAATGCTTTGTACATAGCAAAGCCCAAAACTGCAAATACAGTAGCACCAAAACTTGCTCGAAGCCAGAACGAGGAGCTCTTGAGGTCTGCTTGTGTCATGTGCCTGAAGTTTAAAATATAAAAAAAAATAGATTAATTTCATGACAAAAGATTCGATGTTTGTCTTCTCATAAATAAAAATCTGCTTTTGGAAATTCATTATTAGACTTGTCACACGGCAGCAATACACAAGTAGCATTGCAAACAATTTACAAATGGCTGCATTAGTTCTTTTCTTAAAGAACTGGGGCCTAGTCTGCAGCCCTTCATCATTTTGTGCGCCATTCAAATAGACAATATTTTGCAAGAAAATAAAGGGGGCTTGAGTAAGTCATTAGTTTGCTGCGAATGAGGGGGGGAATAATGATTACAAATCCATAATGAGAAAATAACCCAGGAATGAGAAATATTCATATAATACTTTAAATCGGCTTACTTCACAGTTTTCTGATTTTCAGAAATAAACCTCCCCAAAAATGCTGAACTTCCAATTATTTGAAGTGGTGTCTTGTATCAGCAAAAAGTGACAAGTAACCGTTTTCCAAAAGCTAGAACCATAACAGTCTGCAAATCTCCCCAACATACAGTCACAGAAGGAGCAATAGGTGTCTAACTGGAAACTGTTAGAGAGAACTATACGCTAATGAAACAGGCAGTGGTGCTACCATCAACAGAAAAAGACAAGAGGTAACAAACCAAATGAAGGCGATTAGAAGACAAAAAGAAGCCAGGTGATGCATGATAAGAATGAAGACAGCCAATGACCCAAGTCTCCCAAATACCACAACAACTTTGTGAACATGCTCAGTTAAACACTGCTAGCCATCTTTAAAAGAGCCTCAAGTATGACAGCTTACCATAAAGCAGAAGAAATAGTTTTGAAGCAATGGTTACCATTATGGCCTTAAATCGAGGCACACTAAATCTCAAGCTGAGTGTTACATTTTGCTTTCTTTTTAAAAGAATCTACATAACATAACTGACCTTTATTAGCTTATGCATTTTAGATCTGTATTAAAAATAACAGGTTATTGGGTGTAAAGCTTAAAAGCAGTTACAGGACAAGCAGTGGACAGATAGCCTGCTCATATTGCCATGTGCGGAAGTGCCAGCCTTTACAGTGTGAATCGAAGGGCTATCATGCTGCTTTATAAAACAGATTGTGATTTTGCTACATGTTACCACAACACACAAAACCCGCTTAAAATGTTATTTAGCAGACATTCAAAGTACAACATATATTGCAGGTATTATCTGTGGGCAAAAAAGCACAAGTTCTTCTGTGTCCAAACAACCACTCACAGCTGCTCTCCAAATTTCTATTCTCATTTAAAAATTCCTTGTAGAGTTATGAAACAGAACAAATCCAGGATTTCTTGCAAATGTTAGTTTTTCTGCAACTAATTTTTACAAACTAAGTTCCAAACTAGATGTCATGTGGATTGTATAAGGGGTAAAAGGTCAAGATCACTCCAGTTAAGGTACTGTTACCTGTCTTCAAATAAGTGTGGATCAAGAGATGACTCCATGAAGATGGAATCTTCTACAAAGCTGACGGCGTGCACCTGATGGATAATACTGCTCTCCTCGTCTGCTAACAGCATGGCACCCAACTCATCTACATGGGGTCTTAACCTTTTTACACACATGCACAGTTTGCAGTTCACAGCACGGCTCAAAACAGTAAGTGACTCAAAAGTATGCCACAGGATACACACCCCACAGATTTTATAATTCAGCTAATTTGTATGCATCTAACTGTGGCTCTAGCATGATTGTTAAAAACTCAGCACACAGAAAAAGAACAGGAATTCATCCTATGTCTAACAAGGTTAAATGAAATCAAATCACATAACTGAAATATGGGGCAATAAATGAAAGGAAGCTGCTAAAGGAGTTGAAAGACCCTAGTTCCTGACTTGTATTTTGCCCTGGCATGCTGCAGTGCCTCAGCAAACCAGGGGGGATTAATACAGGAGTATTAGCCCTAATTCTGATATATTTTCCTTCCTCTGCTCAGGTCAAGTCTGTACTTTTAACTTAAAGAACAGCTTTTTAAAGGGTTTTGTAGAGAAAAGTATGCATTGAGACCTCAGCTGAAGTACTCCTTAAAATATAAAATAACTTACATTTCTACAGATAAGCTCTGAAGGGTAAATATTAGGGTTGTGCAAAGCTTCAGTCCCTGATTCAATCTGACGGAGATTCGGCCCAATTCGGTGTCTGAATCTCCGAATCAAATCAGGAGACCCTTTAATCTCTCTGAATCGATTCGGACATAGAGACACCTTTAAATGTTTATTCTACATACCTCAGGGTACCGGGCAGCTCGTGAATGCTGGGACACATGGAGTGTCCCACAGGAGTGCGTGGGTCTCCCCAGTGCACTCGGCAGCAGACTCAGAAGTGGATGAGAAGCACTTCCAGTCCACTTCCGGGTCTACTGAGGAAGCATGTTGGGGCACCCCCGCCATGCCTCCCTGGCTCGGTGACTGGTGCCTCCTGGGTCTGGTGAGGGGGGGAAGGGGAGGGGGCACCCGGCCCTCCCCTCCCCTGCAGCCGATCGCCGAGCTGGAGGGGTGCGGCGCTTCCCAGTGGACCCAGAAGTGGACCAGAAGTACTTCCGGTCCACTTCCAGGTTTGCTGCCAAGCATGTGTTGCCCCACTCCCCTGTGGACGCTCCATCTGCCCCAGCATTGCAGCAATCATGAGCTGCACCTGGTACCTTGAGGTATGTAGAAAAAACATTTAAAGCTGTGTCTATGGCCGAATCGCTGATTCTCTGAATCAGTATCGAATCTTCAGATTTGGCTGAATCAAATCGGAGACAGTGATCTCAATCAATGAATCAAATCACTGTCCCCTAGTAAATATCACGGATATAATTAACAGTTCCAAACTTTTTAAACTGGACAACCAAATACTTATTTAAAATGTACAAATTTAAAAGAATGAACAACAGTTACTTAAATTTAGAAGCATTATTTGTCTACTGAACTCCATCTTCCATTCCTGTCTATTTGCTATCGTTTCGAATCTATTTTCACCTTTCACAATTAACAAAGATTACATAAGAAAATTATTAAGCATGGTTTATAGGTATCAGACACCTTCAAAAGAAACTAATATAGTCTCATAATCATGCCAAATCCTATGCCAAAGGATCAGATAATTTCTTCTCAATTTAAATCAAAGGCTAAGGTTGAAGAGCATTTCATTTAATTAGTAAGCATATGGGCCCAGCATAATGCCCAACAGAAGTCCTTTTATTTCAATGAGCCTTGAGATATGGCTAAGATTTTCCAAAAGGAAGCTGAGTGGGAGCTGGGTATCTAATTAGCCAGAAGAAGACAGTCCCATTGACTGCAAAAGAAGAATACTTTGGACCTTGCCTTAAACAACGCTAAAATTATCCTAACTAAAAACAAGAAAAAATTATGCCAAGTTTTGACCTCTAAAAGGATTTTGCTATTTCCAGTCATTTTAAATATTAAAAAAAGAAAAAGAATTTTGATTAGACATGCATTTCCCCTCTAATATTTTAAACCTTCTTTCACAAAATAATCAAATACATTTTTTAAACATATCTGGGAAAGAAAAGCAAAGGGTTTTGATTCACACTGCCTTTAATCACTGAGACAAATAATGTTTTACTTTTTTTTTTTTTAAGTGACGTTGTGTTGTAATAAATTGATTTTTAACACAGACAACTCACAAAAGTTAGTATCACACACTAAGCAAGATGTTAACTGAGCATGCCTATTAAAAGTTATGGGAATTTGCTGAGTAATGGGCCAATATTGACAAGATAGTTAAATTAGTATTGGCAAAAGGCTCCTGATTGGGAAGATGATCTTAACTTTAACAAAGTTCTAAATATAGCTATGTAACAACTGGGAACAATTTAAAAATGTACAGCAGATGAGGCCAATGGACCAGCCACATGGTACTCACACAAAATGGTAAACCAGTTAACAAAAAACAGCAAGCAGCAGCAGTTTATTTTGACAATATATTTAACCACAAACTGGTATGCAACTGAATTTAGGATTTCAAAGAACATCACGTAATACGTGCACATTGTTACAGCTTTTGTTTAATACTGCATTTAGGCACATAATATATTCCCTATGTTCTAAACAAATTATTGATATTAGAATCTGTCCTTACATTAGACATCTAAAATATAAGGGAAAAAACCTGTAAGTGCATCTTAGTCTGCATGAAGGCTAGGCCAATGCAACAAGCCAGCTCAATCTGTTCTATTAGTAAAAAGGTATAACACCCACTTTGCAAAATTCTACCAAGTAAGGAACAGTTAGAGAGTGTTTCTCGAGGGGGCTGGAGGGAAATGAGCAAATGGAACAGTGCCATTTCTCCCAGCATCATCATAGTATGAGACTAAGTACATTTGTGCCCTGTGCAATTTGATAGATTTTAAAACAATGGCCGCGCAAGGCTATATTAACACATGGTCTCATAATGCAAAGGCACCGCCCTCTGAAGACTAAGAACACTGAGACTGGATTTTGAGAACCATGCTCTTTATTGTAGTTATACAGTAGTTCTATTTCAGATCGTAAAAACCCTCCCTGTGTGAAACTCCAATAACTGATAAGAACAATTCCTGAAACAATCACGCTTTATACAACAGTTCTATTTTTGGGGGAGGGGGTTTATTTATGGCACAGAAAATCCCTCTTATTTTCACTGTTTCTATTTCAACACCTGAGAATCAACTGAAAAAAACCCCAAATGGAACATCACAATTCTTGGGCTTAAGAAACATTTTTTTTAAAGAAGCCATAAACTCAGTTGCCACAGTAAAATGCAACAGCCACAAGGGAAACAAGACAGGTTAGCAATTTTAAAAAAAATTAGCAAGGCAGAAAATAAAACACATTCAAAATGGATGCATTAAAAAAAAGATGATTAAAAATGGGGTTAGAATTACAGCTACAGAAACCTATTTATTTTAAAAAGAGGTAAAGAAATGTAGTAAAAAGAGAGTAAGTGCCAGCCAGACAAATGAAAATGAACACCTGAAGGAAAGAACAAATTAAAAATATAAAAATACTACAGCATAGTAACAACTGTTCTCTCACACATGCAATGTAGAGTGTTTTGAATGTGGGACCCTCTTCCTAAGTGAATCTATAAACAAGGATGCTGGGTAGTTCAAACCAACAATCCTGCTCCTGTATAAGCCACACACAAAATTGATACACTTCCACATATTCCTGATCCTGCTTTTCATCTAACCTGGAAAATCTCAACATAAATGGGACAGGAGAGAAGTTCTCTGCATATGGAAAGGTACCACAGTTGCTCTAGCTGATGGGTTTGGAATACCCAAAGTTTTTGCATTATTATATTGTGTCACTATGATTATGTTGAACTCCTATCTAGCAACAAAAGCCAACAATGTAGGAGCTAAAGCTATGAGATACCAGTTTGCCTCCAGTATCTAAATGGTTAATTGGCAGGGGGAGGTGAAGTCAGAGCCAAGAGCATAACAGCAGTGACTTCAGTCAAAAAAATTTCCTCCTTACTGATTTTCTAGCTTTGGAATAAGCAGTTATAAATGTTCTAAATGCTGAAAAAACATAAATCATAACTACATCAGAGCCTACTCCATTCAAATGCTATGGCTATTACGTCTGATAGTTATTAGCACAGTCAAATGACGTGCCTTAATTATCTTTTTTAAACACCCTGTTTTCATAGTTAAAAAAAAAATTCCTTGCGCGTACATATTTTGCTAACCAAAGGGGGAAAAAATCACTGTGGCTCTCCCAATAATCCATGATTAACAGCTAACCTCCACTACTTGTAAACATTTTACCTGTGTGTAACAAATGTATTCACACACGGGCAGCTCTCTGCAGTAAGTGCATTTACAGATATGCTACTCCATTGGCTCTATCCAATTATGAACCTGCATCAAATTAAATTATGAACAACCTGCATCAAATTACACATCCCAGGATGCTCCTAGATCTGTAAGTAAAATCCTATAGCAGAAAGGGAAGACTTGCCCAGAAAGCACTCAGTCTGATTACCATGTCAGTGTGCTGGAAACCAAAGATAAAAGACAGCATACTAAAACTAAATGTTCATACATAACAGATCAGAACAAACAATTTTTCCCCGCTTCCAGTAGGATTAGGGCAGCACCTTTATCGTGAATTCTTCACCTGCTAAATAATGGACCTGGACCTGTTACAGAAAAGGTGGTACATTTTTATGGTTGTCGTTTCCCACTGTGCAGGGTCAGTATGGGAGAGGACAGCCCTCCAAGACCAACCAAAGCATCTCCTGTCAGCCAGTCCCTGCTATTCTCCTGGTTATGCAAAGCTCTCAGGAAAGTCCCAAAGAAGCAGCACACTGCCAAAAAACAGGAACTATCCATAACGATTTTGATAGGGGAAGTAAGCATGGACTATGTGACTGAGCATCAAGAGGGCAACCCAGCCCTGCTAACAAAGAGGTTCTGTTTCTGGGATCATCCAGAGGTTAGGATGAATAGGCAACCAGTAGCTGATTTCTAGGATAAATTTTAAAAGGTTAACTTCTGTAGAAAAGGTGGAGGGGACACCACTGAAGCTTTCACTGTCATTTCTCAGTAAATAACATTTTTCTGGTCCATAATGTTTCTCTTCTATATGTTCTGACAGAACTGCTAACTCCTGTGCTTTGAACCTTAAAAAGCACACTTTACCAAGGCACCCTCAGCATGCTTTCTACAAAAGTCAGAAATACCAGCAGACCTCTAGCACATGCACATAAGGTACCTACCCTATTAGGAATATTTCCATAATAATTTGAAAATGGCAGAGAAGAGCATACGAGGAATAATGATGGCCCTTTTAGCATGTACAAAAACATGTTCTAACTATGCCCTTCCGAACTACCTATTCACAACAGCCTGTTCAAGATGGCTACAGAGCGCCTATGCTACAAATTTATTGTTCGGTTTGAACTCCCATTCTTTTGAGGGGGGCAAGATGACACAATTTGAGCTGTTAGTAATTTGCATGTGTGTACAAGACAAGGGGTTTCATAAACACAGCCTGCAGTACAAATAAGATAAGATGCAGCACTACTTTCAATGCTAAGAAACACTTTTCATACTACTTAGTGCCTTTTACTAATTGCTTTGTCCAAAATATTTGCAAGTTTGTGTGGTTATCAGTTTACCACAGCAGTTAATAATTTGGAAGTGTATAAGCAGGTTGTGTTAAGGAGCTAGTTGTTAAGGCTGCAGATTTCTTCACAGCATATCCACTAATTTGTACAAACCAGATAAACCCTGAACACGAGTAAAAGGTGTTTTGTGTTACTAGCTCCCACAAAGTTCAATGTGTATCATAAATGTAACTGCACTGTACAGTACTGATCTCAACAAGCCTTACCTTTTTCTGCAACATCCTCTAAAAGACATTTCTAAAACTGATATCCAAAAGGTATGAAGATCTAATCCATTCTACACAGATATTATATATTTTGAGAGTTTAATATTAAAATAGATTTTTAAAACAGTGGTTTTCCCTTAACTGCCTACCTCAAAAGATAGGCCTACATCATCCTCAATATTTTGTTACTGCATATCTGAATAAGCTGACCATTAAGTTAGCAGTGTGCTTCACTATATTAAACTAAGCCCTAAATGACCAAAAATATTTTTAAGCTAGCAAGGTTAAACAACTTGACAAGTTTTAGTACAATTACAACGAGCATCTGTGTTTGGTGGATATGGAGTGAAAATCTGCATCATAGAAAAGGTTACCAACTGCTTTTTAAAAAATCTGGTATTTTAAAAGCACACCTGGTACCTAGTAAATAAAGTTAAGGACCTGTTAAGAACTGCAGTGAAGAGTTTGTTCTTTACAGATTGCAGCAAGTCTGAGTTGAGGAAGTTCTGACAGATGCAAAATGTACACCTGTTGCAGGCGCACATACAGCGTAACCGGGCATGGCTGCGGAAACACACAGAAGGACAGGAATTGAAATTTTGTTTATAAAACCAGGCACATGTAGGGCTGTGCCAAAACCAAGAGATTTAGGAATAAACTAGTTACATTTGAAAGAGGAAAAGAAAGGAGTCGGGCAGGCAAGGGCAAAACTACAGCTGTGCAGAATGTTATGGCTAACTATTTTTCGTTGTCAACACATTGACAATACTTCCCTATGCGTGGATGAAAACTAGAAAGCAAACATTAATGAAAATGTTTGCTATGCTATAGTCATCTTTGAACTCGGTGTCAGAAAAGCTTAAATAAAAAAAAAAGCCTCTGCACAGCAATAGATAACACCCTCTTCTCACATAAAGGAAAAAAAATGGAGTAAGCCACATCTATGCTTAAACACACATTTTATTTGACAAAGTGACAACTACCCCTACTACCTCCCCTCCCTCAATACGCACATGCTGGAAAACCAGGGGAGAAGAGAAGCAAGGGATATCTAGGACAAATAGTTGAAGCCATAAATTTTTTAAAAATTGCTTATGTTCTAGTACTTTCAAATAAACCAAATTAAGAGAAAGAAACATTACTGATCTCATTCAAGAGGTTTCTTGCAAAAGTCTAGACTTCTGAGTAAAGAGTACTTTACTCCTAATTAATTTAAAACCAACGCCAGCTGTCATACTAGAATCCACCTGCTATAACATACACTTAGTTCACCATACATAGATCTCTACCCACCAAATAAAGAGGGATGTAAACTGTGCCTAGCAACAGAGTGAGATGTGTAGTGAGAAGGAATCTGATCTTCAGCATATTAAATTTGAAGTTTGAAAAATGTCTGAGACTACAGAACCAGGGTTGTATGGAACAGAAACACAGCTCTCAGATGATATGTGAACTAAAGAGATGCACACTATTTAATACATAATCTACACAGAGATAATTAACCCATAAAATGACAGGCAGGGCATATCAATGGAATTACTGCATACCAAGTGGTGTTAGAAATCTTAACCAACCACAGACTTGAACTGTAATCATCATCACTTCGATTTTTTTAATGGCTATATCTTGAAACTAATAAACAACACTGGGTCAGTCAAATCAATGATCATTAATACCACTTTAAATAAGTAGGGCACGCTATGAATTTGTAATTGCAATTTCCTTCTCTAACTAAAATAACTGCCAATATATTGCAACTGCACCATTTTAGTACAACATAGATTTGCACCTCACTGTTAACAGTACTGTTATAAAATTTGGATTTTGTTGTATCGGTTGTTCAAAGACTGATAGCTATTCGGTATTTAAGCAAACAGAAAATTACTACATATAACATTTCTAGATAAAGGATACTAAAATGTAGACTCAGGGCTACATTTTTAAGGTATTTAGACAATTACATAACTTTAAAATGATCAGCCCTCAGTGACTTTCAGTTGTGAAATATGGTGCTTACCCTTATTACTATTAGAAACTGTATATGCATACAAAAAAGGAAAACTCAAATGCATGCATTTACTAGACATTGAAAATCCTGGGTATTTTGTCACTCATAGCCATTCTGAAACTACCAGGGCCTCCAGATACCTTGAAGTTGGACTCAACAGGGCAGAGCACCTACAATTGCATTTGAAATCAGTGGGGACTATGGGTGCTTTGTACCTTTAAAAATCAGCCCCAGGTATGTGTATGAAATAACTTTTATCTTAGTAATGATGCTCCCTTATTAATATAAAATGACTTAAAAACTAATGTTCTCAAAATGTATTACTAGTATTTATACTATAGGGACCCCTAATCTCCTCTGTATATGCTCATAGCTTCCCATTGACGATTAATGGCCATGAATGATGTACACACACATGGAAAGAACAGAACCCTGTGTCTTTACAGGATACAGATATGTACGTTCTAAATTTACTAGGTAAATTCAGAAAACAGAAACATGGATTTGCCAGAAAAAAGTCATTTGGGAGCAATTTCTACCATGTATTACAGTATTTTAAAGATAATCTGTTGAAATGATCTATGTATCTCTATTGGTTTACCATTTAATTCACCATGGTCACTGTAACACCACTCTCTGTTGCTAAACAGCTTAAATGAAGCAGAGTTCCATCCTTATGGCTAACAATGGCATGCAGTGTTGTCATGACCCATGCAATATGAGAAGTATGATGCTTCTGGTACTTACGGATACATGGCCATAGTTGTCAGTTTAACAAAGATATCCTTACTCGGTGCTTCGACAGTGTTACATGTAAAGGCTTGTGGTGGAGGCATTTTGTGTTTCTTGCAGAAGTCTGCAGGAGAAATGCTATATTCCTGTTTCACTTCGTGTAGATCTGACTTTGCAGCTACCACTAAACAAGGTGTTCTGCTATCCATGAAGTGTTGCTGCAAATTTAATGGAAAACAAAGGAAGAAAGTAACAATGAAAGTACTCAACAAAACCTAGAACAGTCTTGTTCTTAATGGTTCACAGGGCAAAATTATAAAATATTTGTAGATATAGTTGAGCAACACTAGAATCAAAATATTCTGTATAGGCAGCTAACCCACAGTAACTGAATCCCCTAGTCCACAATATATTTGAATGCATTATCTACTTATAAATCAATATTCTCTTATATTTTAACTGGGAGATTATCAGAACAACTGAAAACCAAAATCAATTTTACTCTGATTAACCTATGGAGAGAAACAGATAAAAGATACAAACCTTAAAAATCCTGGCACAGTATTCAAAGGATTTGGGGTTATTGACATCATACACCAGGCAGACAACATCACATATGGTCTCATCATCACATAAAAACTCAGAATCACTAACATCATGTAACTGGAACAAGAGGAAGGAAAAAGATTTGATATCATGGAGTTTCTTTGATTGCAAAGCTTGCTTTTTTATGGCATGATTTTATTTTGTATTGAGTTGAATTCATATAAATATGCAGAACAGATGGAACCGACGCACAATAGCTAGAACTAACATAATACAAATATTGAGAACGTACAATATAGCTAGGACATGACTCACCACCACCATATCTGAAAAACAATCACAACAATCTCCGTATAAAGAAATACATCTGCTTATACCACATAAAGCTTTATTTTCCATGCAGTCTAGCTCCAGTCCTTGAGTAAAGGACTAACCAAAATTTGCAAGACAAATGAGTTGCATATTATGATGAATAAAAGCTACAGCAAGATAAATCTTTGAACATATTTCTGTTTTACAAAGTATTTCATTTATTGAAGACTATTAATAGTCATTCTGCACATTCATCTAGCAGTGCTTCAGGGGTCAGTCATCCATGTGACAGGTTTTCATTTTAACAAGGTAAATTCCTTGCTGTTTTCCCTTATTCTGTCTCATTAAGGATCACTAAGTATGCAAACAGGCCCAAGGGCAAGCACACTCCCCATTGCCTCCTGGAAAAAGGACAGCCTACAAATCTTTAACTGCTACAGCGGCTAATTCTATCTAGCATCTTTAAAAATAAAAGGAATTAAATTTTACTGTTTATTTAGACACAAGGAACAAATCTTCTTTTCTGTATATGGAGTGCCTTTTACTACTAGTAAAGTATTATCTCCTCTCCCCCTGTACTTGGTATTTCAGATGTAAGAATCAGATTGAATAAGCATCTAGCTGGGGTCATCTGAACCCAGCACTCTTTCCTGCCTATGCAGGGGGTCGAACTCGATGATCTATTGAGGTCCCTTCCGACCCTAGCATCTATGAATCTATGAATGCGTCTCCTTCCTATTATTGAAAAGGTAATAGAAAAGAGAGGAAAAGGTAGGAAAACATCTATTGCAACAAACTGATATTAAGCTGCAAATGAAGTTTGTCATGATTACAGGGGCTTAATGGAATGTGATTGACTAGTCTACACATTAAAAACAGACAGAGCTGGCTCTACATTTATAAGATAAGAGTTTTCATTCCATGCATATGCTAAATTTGGGAAGCTCGATGCTTTCTGACTGGATAATTAGGTCTGAGATAATTAAGATATGCTGACATAATTAGGATATAACAAATTATAACAGGAATCAAACAACATAAATGTAATTAAGAACCTGTACGTCTTTGAGGTTCAGAGGTAGAAGGGTACAACACGCACATGAAGAGCAAGAGAAAGCACTAAAATAAGAAATCCCAAACAAAGAATTATTTCCTGAACTAGGCAGAGTCTTCTGAAATCTGAGCAATACAATTTTTTAAATCCTCATGTGTACAACCAATCCTGAGACTGTCTTACCAGCAAGTATTTTTCTTGTCCATATACATAGACTGTATTAATTGCATAGTAAGATTTATGCTCCGCACGTATCTGCCTCTGTCTCTGAAAACACACAGAATTTAAAGATTAGGCGAAAGCAGTAATTTCTGCCACAGGCTGCTCCTGTTTAACAAGAAAATACTGTAGAGGCATCTTGCTATGAAAAATTTCATACAATACTAGTAAATGTGTAGCAATAGTGCATTTCATAAAAATAATGATGCAACAAAGATTTAATCCATAACTAATGCATAGGGAAGTGAACAAAGCAATATTGCCATGCAGTATCTATTCACTTACTGGATAAATTGTAAAAATGTTTCAATCTATGATGGTTTTCCCCAAATTTGGTGCTAACTAGTGAAGTCCTACATGCTGCCCATTAAGTCGTGTTATCTAAATTTAACTCACAAAGCACGTATTAAAAAGAAAAAACCTCTTACCATTAGGTTTCTTCCAAGAAGTGCCTGAAGAACTCCATTTTTCCCACAGCCTTTCATCCCAACAACATTGCACCGAAACACATTCCTTTGAGTCTGCTTTTTCTGGAGGTCTATCTTTTTATCTCTAGTTACTTTTGAAAAGAATATACTTTACAAGATGCAAATATATTACAAGATACATCAACAGAATAACAGATATTAGATATTAGTACTGCTACAAACTGGATAAATGAAATAGACTGCTATACTGGATAAATGGAACCGTTTCATTAGCATTTGGTTTTATTATTAAAATAAAAATTTAAAAAAAATCAAATTGTGTTCAGCAACAGGATTTACTTAAACTATTACTGCTTGTCAGCAATTTACTAAATCACAGAAAAATGAGTCAATTATGCACAAGTTCTCAAGGGCAAAACTAAAGTATTAGCATTATCATCTATATCATCAAATAGCAAGACCATTTGAAACAAAACTAATTGAAGTTGATGGCTCTTAAGTACAATGTAACACCTTTCTTTCAACTGAAGTGAGAACCTACATGAAGTTTCCACACACACCTTTTTTTGGTTAAATGGTGTGCATCATATTTGAAATGTTTCCATCATTTTTGCCTAACTGTGCTAATTTGTACTACCGTATCTTTTGTTCATCAAATTACTGATCCATATCTAAATCTATTATCTTAGCTACATTAGTCTGTCTGATGCATTTGCAATGACAAAACATTCTTAAAAAGCCGTTTCATAAACAGAAATTCTATCTAGATTTTAGAATATCAATTAGGAGTGGTAGCTCTATCCGGACTATGCTAGTGACCTCTGTGGAAACTTAAGGCAGTTTACTTGGCTTCTGTCTGTCTTAGAACAGATCTGTAATTGAAACCTCCACACAGTTTATACCAAACACTTACAGAAAAGAATAAAATCAACAGCCTACAGACTGCTTCTTAGCTCATGCTGGATTAATCTTTTCATATGGTAAATGCTTTGTAAAAGCTATGCATTTTTTTAACTTTTATTAATTTAATTGAAGTGATCAGCAGGATATTATTCCTTTTAAAAATATTGACTCATATGTCTAAGTTCTAAGCAGAAAAGGGGGAAAGAACCATATGCAGCACATTTTATTTACACTCAATTTACTGCTTGACAACCAGGTGGATGAAAACAATTGCTTGAATGAAACTCCTAGCAGGTTTTGCTTCCAAAAATTACCTGTAAGTGCTGATGCCTGAGACTCTTGCTCTGTCAGTATTGAATAGCCCAAATACCCTAGGTATTCCAGACAGCGCTGTACATCTAAATATGTAGTTAATCTAAAACAGAAGAGAGCATTATCAATTTTCTGTAACATTAAAGAACTTGTATGTCATGCATCTCAACTGGCTGAAGCAAAGTATTCCTGATGCCAGGCAGTACTGAAGGACACAAATTAATGGTCACAGCTGTAAAACTCCATAGTTGTGACACTAAGAAAACAGTCCTTGTCGAGCTTTAACCAATCATGACAACAACGTACACAACAAAGTTTTCCCTATCCTAAGGGGACTGTGGTGTCTCCCCCTTACATTCCCAACGTCTTTTCTAGGTGAAAACAAGGAGACAGCAACATTTTTTAAATTTATAGGAGGTATACACTGATTACTAAAAAGTAAAAATTTATGATCAGACCTATTTCACAGAGATTTTCAAATAATGGAGTCTAGAAACAAGCATTGGAACTTGTCTTAAAAAAAAAAAAAAACCCAAACAGAACAGGCTGCATTTATCTGTGAAGGTGATCTGGAAATGATTCTAAAAGCTTTATTGATTTGGCCAATTTCTCAGCTGTTAGCTTGCTTCCTTTCCACATAATATCTGGAAGAGTTAATGTCACTAGTGACCTAGGCAGGTCTGAAGTGAACAGGAAGAAATGTAGTAATTCTAGATTAGTTTCCTCGTGCACTTTCACTCCTGTTAACTGCCAGGTGAGGTACAAAGATACTATCTGTACAATCTTGGTGAGGCTCAGTACTAAAGTATCAGATAGCATGACCCAAGTAGAAAGAGAGTTTAGAGGATTAAAAGGCTGATAGCTGGTATAACAGTGCTGAAGACCAGGACTGATTTGCACTGGCTGAACTGCACAGCAAGGCTTGTAGACATTTCTCCATGCTACACCTGGCTGCAATCAGTAACAATGGTCTCCTACTGAGCTATCAGAGCACCAAACAAAGCTAACAGTGCTTATTACTAACAAGACCAGCCACATGTGTGTGTTTCTCTAATTCAGTCATACAGACATGCCAGAATTATAGCTCGGCAAAGCTGCTTGCAAATTTTCAAAGACAAGGAAAGGTCAGTCAGAAAGGATAACCAGAAAATGACCTCCAGCTTTCTGAGGAACAACCGATCTCTGCCAAGGAGGTGGTAACAAGGCAGAGGTAATTAAGCATACCTTTCCTGAGACTCTGACAGCTATCCCAAGCATGCACAACAAATTTATAACGCAAGCTAATCTCCATTAAGGGAACAGAAAAACTTCCTGAAGGGCTGAAAATAAATAAAACGGTTTTATAACAGAAAGAACATTCTACTAGCAAGTAATTTAATTAGATATTTATTATAGCATGACCTTTGCTTTTGTCTTTAAAAAGCAAAGAAAGGTTGTGTGTTTAACTGAGAAGTACAATAAACTGTCCGAATATGGTTACCACAGACAAACTTATGCATCTGTAACATGCATCTCTCTGGTTTTGGAAACATAATCTTTATAGACAGTTGACAGAACTGCAGCAGCAGTGCAGTTTATATATAATTCAACTTGAAAATAATTCACACCACCACATTATGGCACCTTCATTAGCATGGTTTTTTAGAAGGCAATGAAGAAGATTAAAAATTTTTGATCAATGTCTACCTCTACACCAACACTTTTCCGAAGCCTCTAGTACACACATCATTATATTCTTAAACAAGATTTACATAGCTGTGAAAAAAGTATGCTATGAAATAAAGTCCTGAAGGTTCTTTATCTTATCAAATGAAGTCCTCCATGGAATGCCAACATTAAGTCTTTCAGCAATGAAAGCTAAAAACATGCAATACACCATACTTACGTCCACTGAGAGAGAAATCCTTGGTATGTAATCCAACCCCTTTCATTTGTACAAACAGTGTTGTTGACATCAGGCCCCCATGGCATATAAGGGAAGACTTTGAACAAATCTTTGAGTTCTTCAGGAGACAAAGCACAATCTCTGTCCTGATATATGCATATAATGAGACAAATAGTACTGATAAAGTTTACGTGTCTTCTCAAACCATGTTTGCAAAAACATGCAAACTTAAGGAATTTGTTCTCAGGAACTGAATGGCCTAAAAAACTAGTGGCACAATAGAGAACTTTTCTTCTCTTGCTCACATTTCTGAATCTAGCAGGTCACAAGGAACTGAAACTAAGTTAAGGATTTAGGACAGATAAAGTAACTGAAAGAAAGCAGAATTCTCCTTTTATACACTGGTGTAACTGCACCTTAAACCAACAAAGAGCACTTTTGCTGATATAGCTTATACTGGGTTTCCTAAACAAAATAACTATCCTGAAAAAAACCTTATTTTTCCCAATATAGCTGTGTCTACACATTGCTGCCATAAAAATGTTATCAAAACCCCAGGCCTTGATGCTATGTTAATCTACTTGCAAGTTTCTAAAACAAATCATATCTTAGCAATACAAGAGAAGTCAAACTTCCTTTGACTTGGAAAGAAAAAAAACAAATACAAAAATAAAAAATAAATAAGAATAATGAATGCATAAATGTCACAACCATTAAAATACTGTCTCTCTGTTAAAACTTTTTTTCCCCAGAGGGACTTTACTCCAAGGATACACACTGTCATTTCTAATATTCCTGAAGTGTGTGCATAAAATAAATACTATTCTAAATACAATTTTAAAATAAAAATATTCTTTCCTGCTTTAAGTATTCTCTCACTGATCAATGCAACAGTAAATAGGATAGCAAGAACTATGCCCTACACAGGGAAAGAAGGGCTCATTTATCCATCCTCATGTTTCTGCTTCTTTATTATAGGAGATGCTGCCCATTGATTCCAAGAAAAGAAAAGTATCCTTGGTCCAAGAGAATTAAGAGCATAGAGAGGGAAGCTACATAGGAAAGCCCAGGAATAACCAGCTTCAGCAAAAAGTTTAGCTTTAGTTTTGTTCTGCTTTTAGAGCCAATAAAGCCTAGGAAGCAGACACATTTGCAGCACATAGAGACTTTTATAAAGAGTAGGGTAACCAAATGACATCTACAATTTAAACAGAAGGGAGATAGTTGACTTCAAAATTAGCTCTCTAATACAAAACACTGAATAGATTCCATATGCCACATTAAAGATTAACATTAGTTCATAAGTTTTGAGTTTCAAAAATGAAACAGATTCACTTTCATATTGTTTATAACAAAATATTAATAATTCAACTCCTATTGCAAGTTTAAAACAATCTTAATTCCTTGACAACAGGGGTTTTGTTGCTAAGAGTTAGTAGAAAGCTATTTTGGATATTATACAAACTGTGTGTAAATAAGATTAAAAACTTACCAAATCATGTTTATCAAAAATGCTTTGGAGAAACAAATATGCATGATGATTCAACTCTGTTGTGCAATCAGGAGGAATTTTCAACCTGTTTATTAAAAAAGACCAAAAAATTCAGTCACATCATAAATCTTCCAAGATATAAATCTGCAAGAAACACTTAGCATTTCAGTTTCTTTATACAGTTTCTCTGAAGAGAACAAAGAAAGCATGATTTATTAGGAATTCTAAAATAATTCATAATATAAAACATTTTTATATATAACAGAAATATCTGGCAACTTTCTGAGATATGAAGCTAGGATTTTCAAAACAGAATAAGGGAATTAGTCACCTAACTTCCTTAAGAGACTCTGAAAAGCCTAAATGAGTTAAATGCTATAAGAAAAGGCAGGACAGTTTTAGATCCATTCCTACTATTTCTTTTCCTCTAAGAGAAAGGATAATTAAGTGCCATGTCCTGGTCATCAGCTGATTATACAGGGTTTATGGAGGAAGTTTTGCCCTCCTGCCATTTCACTCCTACACAGCACTGTGTGACTGCATATTGAGACAGGGGTTTAAAGGAAACCAAATACTGCCAGGACAGGATTCTCAAGTGACTGGAACACTCACTGTCTGATGTAATATGTCAAATCTGGATCTTTCTGCTCTTCATATGCAATGAGTAGCAGAAAGTGGGTGGGCAACTGTGTGAAATTTTAAGGTTTTAGCTATTACTGGGCTCCAAGAGGAAAGTAACTGGAAAGGACTCTGTTGATTTTTGCCAGTGTTGGATCAGACTCTTAGCATATAAGCCTAAGGGAAGTGACATGTCAAGAGGTTGCATATGCTCCATATTGTATCCACACCATTTCAACATTACTAAAAAGACGGGAGTTGTGTTTTTATGTCAAGATGTAACCAATGTAACAATCCACCTTTCCTTGAACAAAAGGATGAAACAAGTCCAAATATTTAAAGTTAAAAATGGAAAAATAAACAAAAGGGCACATACGGAGGAAACAAATACTCTGGTGTGAGCTCTAAATCATCATCATAGCCAAAACGACGTAATACTGTCCAGGTTGTTTCATGTCTTCCTCGCTGAATAAAAAGTGTGTGTAGAAAAAGAAAACCTGAAATTAAATGACAGTTCTTAAAACTCTGAAGGTGTTGATACACTTAAGATTTTAATAATTTTTCTTTGAAGGTATCAACATAAGAATACAAACTAAATACAGGAGACATACAGGCTAAATACACATACATAATATATACAAAATATGCATAAAACATTTTATTTTCTGTACCTTCTATTTTTACAATTATAATAGCTCCATAGTTGAACCTCCCTGATGAAAAAGCAATTTGAAAGTCATCTTATTAACATTTGCTTTCTAGATTTTAATAAAATACTGATGCTAAATTATATATCTTCAATTTGTATCAAGCTTACAGTTTCTGTCCATTCAAAATGTAAAGAATGAATCATTCAGCAAGAATTTCTGGACAGCAGAGGTACACTGATATATTGGTCCATATCAGATCAGCACCGATAAAAGGAAAATTGATGTTATCGGCAATCAGCTTTTTTTGGCCAGTATAGCCGATAATGCCACCGATAAATGCCGTGTGCACAGCTGCAGCATGGACGGGGCCAGGAGCAGCGTCCAGCCTGTAAGTCTGTGAGGGAGGGAGGAGGTGTGAGGTGGGGGTGGCACAGATCAAGGTCCCTACAATGAGGAAGGGAGTGGGGCTGGGGCATGGGCAGGAACTGCACAGCTGGGGTGGGGCAGAGTATAGGATGGAGCCGCGGGTGGCTTGTCCGGGGGGGTGGCTCCCCGCCACTGCATGCAACCTGGGGGAGGCATGAGCTCCCTGGATTTGTACATGCGGTGAGGGCAGACTGCCTGCTGTGGGCTTAGCACCAAAGAGCTGCGCTAGCCTCTTCCTGGCAGCGGGGGGCTAGGCATGGACAGGTGGTGGTGATGTTGGAAGGGGGAACTATGGAATGGGCTACAGCCACCCCAAAATTCCCTGTAGCTGCCTTGAAGCTCCCCTCCCAGCATCACCACCACCTGCAGCCCCACCCACCAGGAAGAAGCTGGCACAGCCCCTGGCCCCAAGCCTACAGTGGGCAGCCCACCTTCACCCCGCACACAAATCTGGGGGGCACATGCCCTCCATGCCTCCCCTGAGGGTGCACGCAGTGGCAGCCTATGGCTCCACCCCGTGCCCCGCCCTGCCCCACTCCCTCCCTCCCTCACTGTAGGGGCCTTGATCTGCCCCCTCCATGGCCCTTTCCCTCCACAGACTTACTGGCTGGATGCTGCTCTCCAAGCTACCGCGCTGCATATTGGCAATGGGACTGGGATTGGCTGATATGGCTGGTTAATAATCAGCCATAGGTATCAGCCAAAAAAATCTTTATTGGTGCATCCCTACTGGACAGCAGTATTTTGGAAGTGTACATTAAAACTTTTTTATGCCAAGATTTTATATAATATGAAGGATAATTGTTTAAGTACTTTCTACATCTTGCTGAAAATTTAGATTACTTTCCCTCATGAATCCATGTATGATTTATAAAGGCTATACCTAGATTACAGTATTTTCCCTACTATTTTTCACTGTTGAGGCTGTAGGAGGGGTAGCACTAGGGGATATGCTAAATTACCATCTGCACAACAGTGTAGTAAAAATGTGGGCGTATACCAACATCTTACATAAACCAGTGCTGCCACCAGTGAGACCTACATAGTAGGCGTGCTCCAATACAGATTTTTTGGGCCGATTCCAATAGCTGATTTTTAATAAACCCTATTGGCTGATACCAATCCGATTGCTGATATGCGGCCTGGCAGCTTGAAGAGCAGTGTCCGGCTGGAAAGTCTGTTGTAGTGGAAGGAGGGGGGGAAAGAAGGGGCTTGGGGGTGGCAGTTTGAGGCCCCTGCAGTGAGGGAGCGAGTGGACCAGAGGCAGGGGCTGCCCAGTCGGGGCAGGATGGAGCCACGGCTCGTCCAGGGGTCGTAGGGAGAAGGGGTGGTTCCCGCTACTGCATGCACCCCAGGAGGGCACAGGGGTGTGGCCCCAAGATCTGCGCGCAGGGTGAGGGTGGAGTGCTGCTGTGGTCCAGGGCCAGGGCTCCGCCAAGCTGTTCCTGGTGAGGGTGTTGGGCCAGGATGCACTTGGGGAGGGCATCAGCACTGGGAAGGGGCTGGGGGGGAGGGGGGAAAAGAGGGGGCCTGCAGCCACCCCAAAATTCACTGTAGCCCCCCAAGCCCTCCCTCCCAGCACTGCCACCCCAAGCGCAGCCTGGCCCAAACCCCGCTGAGAAGAGCTTGGCACAGCCCCAGCCACAGCCTGCAGCAGCAGCTTGCCCTCACCACGCACAGAGATGCAGAGGCACATGCCCCTCATGCCCTCTCAGGGTGCATGAAGTGGTGGGAGCCACATCTCCCTCCCACCTTGGACAAGTCACAGCTCTGTCCTGTGCCCTGCTCCGGCTGTGAAGTGCCCACCCCAGCCCCACTCCCTCCCTCGCCTCAGGGGCCTCAATCTACCCCCCTCCTTCCCCCACAACAGATTTACCAGCTGGATGCTGCTCTCCAGGCCGCCAGGCTGTGCTCCTCACCACCTGTGTGCTGTGCTGCAGCTGCACACATGCACAGGGCATTTACCAGCTACATTATAGGCCACATCAGGCAAAAATGCTGATTGCCAATACAGGCAATTTTGCTTATACCAGTGCCAATCTGATATGGGACCAATGTATCGGTACATCTCTACTACATAGCCTATACTAAATAGGAACTGCAGAAATACCCACAAGAGAGATTCTTCAAATCAGTGCACTTAATTCAAACATTTTAATTCCTTATGAATCCTCCACTGTGGCGCCAATGATCCTCCTTCCTTCACCCTCATTATTCCTCAGTTTTTAACCCTCAGCTTGTCTCTGGTATACAGTTTATGTCCAGCTCTAAGGGTCTAGAGTGAACAACCAAAATCATACTTCAAACATTTCCTTTATCAGTAGATTGCACAAGGTTTTCTCCTTTAATTAACTTTAAGTATATCTATTAAGAATTAAACAGTGCCTACCTTTTAATGTTAATCCATTATCGGCAACTCCATCACTTAGATTTTTCCTGACTACATTCTTTACATCCTCCAGTGCTTGAGGTGCTAATGGTGTATTAAAACATATTCTCTAACAAATGAGGGGGGAAAAGCACGTTAGAGACACTGAGTACTAAACAACAGGAAGTCCTGCACAAAACACAATCCTAAAAGCAACGTTAAGCTAAACAGTAGGGGCAATCCAAGCAAACTAACTCAAAAGCAGAGCAGACAGGACATTTCCTTGCTACTTAGTACTGCCTGGCACATATGAAGAGCAAAACAGGCCAGGATATCTGCTACTTGCCTCAGTTTCCAAGATGGTTAAAGAATCACAGCAACCTGAGAAGGGACAGGAGTTTAAAAGAAACTGAAAATAAAGTACTGGAATCCCTCAAGACCCTGTTTGAACTTGCATTAATTACTCAGTGCAGGTATCCATGGAGAAAGTCTGTTTTTGTTTTTCATGACTGTTGTAGTTTGCACATTAAATTGACAAAAGATGGATGTTCAGCTGAACTAAAAACCATAGCAACAGCTAATTAAAAACCTTTCCTCTGAATTTCATTTCTTAGAGATCTGAAAGTTGAATTCAGAGTTCCATATCAGAGATCTTAAGCCTCATTTTGCTCTCCCTATTGTCATACTTCTAACTCCCATTTTCACTGCAGCATATCACTAAGACTCACGGTCTGTTATAGGAATTTCATATGCAAACATGATTTATATATGGTAAGATTCTGCTTTACCCAGTGAGGATGTGTAAGGATCTGCCATCTCTCACGCATACAAGAAAACAATCTTACTGGGAATAATATTGGAAGTATTAGTCTCACAAAGGGCTAGGCCTATAGCCTTTTCTTAAATCCACATGTAGTGCACCACGCACTATTCTAACAAGCGGTCTGCTGTGTGGCAGAACCTGCTGTATGCACACCCTTGGATCTCAAGGCTAAAGTCTGGCCAAGTCACTACACTCCTTTGTTCCCCATTAAAAGGCATAATCTTAGCCAAGAGTTTAATTATTAAAAAAGGTATACAGAGAACACCTGGAATGTTACCAAATGATTCAGCTTGTTGCGATAGTGTTATATAGTTGAACATGAAGAAAAGAGAAGTAATCAAAATTACAGGAACCTACCTGAAAGAAGTTGAGCTCTGCATCATTGAGAGTGCCATCATTATCCTGATCAGAGATCCTGAAGATGCGTGTGAGAGCTTTTATGCAGGCAGGTTTCATCTACAGATTAAAAGCAAAAATTTAATATTTTTTTAGCTTCAATATAAGAATATTGCACTAGTTGACATCACCAGAGAATTCAAAGAGATGCTGGTGCTTCAGTGGTTGTTTTGTTTTATATTTTCAGAATGGAAATTCATGTAATCAATGGTATAAGAAAGGAAATCAGCATTGGCATATTTATATCTGGAAACAGATCAAAATCAACTTCTTATTGTCAGTTATAGAATACCCTGGATCTATCTTTGTAGACTCAAAAAGGCAGTAGTTGGGTAATCAAAAATCAGTTCTCACATGAAAAAAGGGAATCTGTGCAAAAAAATCTGGAGAAAATCTGCTAGCCATTCCATAAGCCCACTAAAGAACACTAAATTATTGGGTTCACTGTAAGATATTCTGTTTAAAATTAATGCAGCAGAGTCTATTTAAATGATCAGAACAGACAACAGTCTTCTGTGCAAATGAAGTTAAATTTAATGCTGCACAAAAATAAAATTAAAATGAATGGCTCCTGAGCTGCATTCATCTCTGACTGAACAAAGAATAGATCTTGTTCAGGTGGTTCAAGCAGGGTTTTAAGAAGAGGCTGGGAGAACATCAATGTCATGAATGCTCACTGGATCATTCGCCCATCAGACAAAGCACCAAATACGGGATGGTACTGCAGGGGCAGTGAACTTTAGAAAAGAAGGGGTAATTCCCTCCCAACATCTAGGAAAATGAGGAGAAAGGAAAACCTTTCCCACCTCCCAGCTACAGAGTGATGAAGAATGGGTGAAAAGAAAAGTCTGAATGATATTATACCAGCATAACACAACTCTGACACATGGTTAATGTCATTACACACTGATACCATGCAAAGTCAACATCACTCTTCTGTGCTGACCTTTCTACAGTACTCTGTATATGAGACTGAAATGGCTTTCCCACTCTTCAGAGTGGAGCAACACCACACAAATAGTGATAAACAGAAAGCTTAGGAATGCCATAATTAACTACCCATATTATTCCTATTTTTATTTGAAATACCCATGTGTCTCGGTAATACATCAGACTAGCATTGAAGTAAAGTTAAAAAACAAATACTCTGAATCTGCCCCTTGATAACGAGAAGCAGAATTTGGCACTAGATCACGGTACATTTGACATGATTGTAAAACTATGATTAAGCCTGATCTGAAACAAAATTAACTCATGCTTGTTTGTACATGCAATTATTTGAGAAGCAAAAATGCAGATCCTTCTGTGAACTACCTCCTGGACTGGGAAAAAGTCACAGCTCTGGTGGCAGGCCAAAGGTGTAATGGAGATGGAATGTGATGACTGACAATTATGCAGAAATAATCAAACATGAAAATACACCCTGATGTAAAGAAAAAAAGCAAAATAAATAAAAAAATAAAAAAAAATAAAAAAAAAAATGCAACAATTATCACTGTATTACTTTAACATAAGTCTTCTGAAAAGGGTTTGACAAAATAACTTGGTTACTACCATATTCATTTGCACTGGTTTAAAAAACAAAGTACCTCTTTTTCCTCTGGGCAATAGAGAGGCCCTGTAGGATGAAGAACAGCTTTCTGTGCATAATAAAATAGTTCAGATATATTCTTCAAGTTTTTGGCCGAACACTGAAAAAGAAATCTTTAAATTAGTTTGCTAACTGTTTTTGAATATCTGGTGACTTATCTGCTGGCTAAATGGGAGTTGAATTCTTTAAAAAAAAAAAAAAAAAAAAAAGCAGGTCTTCAGTTACAAGTGCAAAAAAAAAAATCTTTGGTCTCAAGCTCCGATGCTGTAAAACCACCAACACTGTAACAGTCCTAAAGTGCTGTATCATGATTATCACTCAAAAAGGTAAAGTATGCATTGGTACCCTATTTTTATTTTATTTTAGTATTAACATTTGATAGACATGCCTATTTTGAAAAAATGTGTCTGAAGTCAAGAGTTTCATTTTAATAAAATTTCTAAGAGCAACATGTGTTTAAGAAAAAGTCATATAATAACATGCTTTCAGCAAGATTTAATTATATTATGACATTAGGTTTCTAAAAATATTTTAATGACTTTACTGATTAATATTTATATTGCACTAATTCAAAATCACATTAAAATGTAATAAATAAACAATTACTAAAAGCTAACATAAGGGGCTGGGAGCAATGTGGAATTTCTATTAAAAATGGATTCAAACATTAAAAAAACCCTTAGCATACCTCTACACAAGTTTCTATTTCTGTGTATTGGTTCATAATTGGAAGGATGGTCTCCATACTGCTGTATTCCACTAGATCAGATTTGTTTCCAACCAAGATAAGAGGCAGTCTAAAAACAAAAGACTTATCAGACGAGATGTACAAGAGATGTTAAAAGTATTTCCATCCAACTCTACGCCAGAGGGAATTAGCAAATCAGCAGTAATAGTTTCTATGATAAGACTTATATTTTCTGGATTTCGTAATAAAAAGTTAAACAAATTAATTTAGCAATCACTTAAGCTATATGTCCTCAATATTTTGAAACAGCTGACCAGTTACTCTGATTTCTTATATCACCCACAGTAATGCAGAACAAAAATTATAATAGAGATGTCCAGTAGGGGTGTGTGAAGTGGGCTGTATTCGATTCAGATTTGGCCCGATTCAAGGGACAGCGATTCGATTTGCTGGTTTGGATCCCTGTCCCAATTTGATTCGGCTGAATCTGAAGATTTGATTCTGATTCGGAGAATCAGCAATTCGGCTATAGACACAGCTTTATATGTTTTTTCTACATACCTTGAGGTACCAGGTGCGGCTCATGAACACCAAGATAGTGGGGTGGATGGAGCGTCCCATGGGAACACACAGGGGACCCTTCCATGCTTCCCCAGGCTGTGGCGGGACCCCAGGTGCCTCTCCACACCCAGGAGGCACCAGTCACCGGGCCGGGGGGCGAGGGGGTCCTCTGTGTGCTCTGTGGCGGACATGGAAGTAGACCGGAAGTACTTCTGGTTTGCCGCTAAGTGTGCAGGGAACACCCCCCCCCAGAACACTCCATCCGCCCCACCATCTCAGTGTTCACAAGCCATGCCTGGTACCTCGAGGTATGTAGAAAAAACATACAAAGCTGTGTCTATGACCGAATTGTCAAATCTCTCCGAATGGAATTGGAGGCTTCCGATTTGATTCAGAGATTAAAGGGTTTCCTGACTCAATTTGGCCCGAATCGGGCCGACTCTCCTTCGAATCGTATGAGTGACTGAAACTTCACGCAGCCCTAATGTCCAGACATTCGTACAATATACAACCATATAGTACTGGTGCAAAGACCTCAAAGCTGTGAAGGTTTGGTCTACTGAGTAAGTTACTTTCTACACAGCAATTTAAGCAGCTCACAATGACTGAGAACAAGCAAACTTGGACAATTAGCAGTCCAAGTCCCCCAGAAGCTCCAAAAGAGATTTCTTTCTTCTTCTGAGGATCTGTGTTTCTGTTTCATAGACTTCTAGAAAATGAGGGTTGAAAGGAACGTCAAGGAGGTCATCCAGTTCAGACCCCTGCTCAAAGCAGGACCATCCCTAACTATATCATCCTAGCCAAGGTTTTGTTTATCCAGGTCTTCAAAACCTCTAAAGATGGAGATTCCAAAACCTCTCTGGGTAGCCTGTTCCAGTGCTTTACCACCCTCCTGGTGAGAAAGTTTTTCCTAATATCCAACCTAAACTTCTCTTGCTGCAACTTGAGACCATTGCTCCTTGTCCTGTCATCTGTTACCACAAAGATCAGTCTAGCTCCATCCTCTCTGAATACCCCTTCAGGTAGCTGAAGGCAACTATGAAATCCCCCCTCAGTCTTCTCTTCTCCAGACTAAATAAACCCAGATCCCTCACGCTCTCCTCATAAGTCATGTCCTCCAGCCTCCTAACCATTTTCATTGCCCTCTGGTGGACTCTCTCAAATTTGTCCACATCCTTTATGTAGTGGGGGGCAAGTTTGAGCACCACTGGTGCAGGCTGTCAGTGAAATTCAAAACACGAGGCACACTCAGTGGGTAAAAGTCATCTAGGTCACTGAAAATCTGCAGGAGTCCAGACCGCAAGATTTCCAATATCAACTTCTTTTTCACATGACCGAGACTCTGAATATTAACCAACCACAACCCACCACTGTGGTCCTCAATCTTTATCACATTTCTTCTCATCTCTGAGCAAGTACCTGCTATCTTTGTCTGTTCTTTCATTGATGAGAGGAATCCATCGACTTGTTACCTAAAACAATAAACAGATGTTAGTAAATAAAATGAATATTCAAACTAATATGACAATGAATTGCCCATAGCAGACTTTAATTTGGCTGGTCTTGGGAGCTGGA